>NC_064927.1:321238244-322438244 GCF_023897955.1 Schistocerca gregaria
GATCTGGAAATGAACTCCATAATCATGGTGGAATTGATCATACTGATGATATTTCACCTACTGATGAAGAATGGAATCGACTTGAAGAGCAGGCATCACTTGAGTATTATGTGAACATTGATGAGAACCTCGTCACTACAGAACAAATGACTTTCACTGAGATAGTTCAATGTGAATCGCGTGACCTGGATAAAGAAGTAACTGACAATGAGGATGATACAGAAGTGCCTCAGCATTCCTCTGTGACATTTAACGATGCAGTAAATGCGTTAGAAATAATTAAACAATTTGTGATGCACCACAATGTTTCTGATGAAGTAATGACAGAGTTATCCCATTTTGAGGTACACTATTGCTGTGTCAAAGAAAAAACTAGCAAAAATTAAGGACTTTTGTATGAAATGACATTTTCTTCTATGTAGAGGCTTCCATTTTTCTTTATATATCTGTTAAGTATGGTACCTAGTAAGCCTATATAACGTTTTTTAGAATGTACATTTTTATTTATTGTATTTTACATTTGTGTTTACCAATTAATTTGATAATATGCTGCTATTTTCATATATACATTTTTCACACTTATACTTTTTTTTCTGTAGTCCGTTGAAAAACATATAAACCAAGTTTTACTGAATAACATTATTTCTACAGTAAGTTTTAGCTTGATAATCATTATGTAGTCTAATAAACACTTAAACATTTGTACAGCAACAACAATATACTTAGCAATAATCAAAAACAGTGCAGTCAGATACTACAATTTGTGTAATTATTCCTTACCCTGGTGGAGTCAACTCCCTCGACGAGTGCCCGTGTCCGCTCTGTTGCCTTAACTGTGGTCTTGAGAACACCATCAACGTAGACGTGGTAGCTCTCTATAGCAGATGGTGGGCAATTGTCTGGAGGATTCCAGCCGATGAGCACGCTCTTGTTCAGCTGTCGCTCCAGCGTGAGCTGCTTGGGGGCTGGGACTAGCACCGAGAAGAACAGGGCTGCAGTTTCAACCAAGCAGAGGGGCCAGGGCAAGAGAACAGCATTGTAAGGGGGCAGCTGCAGCACCACGGCTATCAGAATTCACAGACACCTGCTGTTTGTTGCAAATAGTGGAATGCACTCACTGTATTGATATTTCTCTTCATGAACTGAAGACAGCTAATTTACAATGACAAATAACTGTAGATCCCTGCATTGGTGGAATGATGTGAATCTTTTGAGTTGGATTTGTAGCATTTTACTGACCCTCACTGTCCATGTATTGAAAGAAAAATGAGAGAGAGTGACAGCAAAATAAGGAAGTCTTCATGTAAAATGTGGATTTAGATGTGGTTTATAAGTAATGGTATAATTGATGATGCAGAAATCAGAGTTGTTTGAAAAACTGATTATAAAAATAGTGAGAAAATAACTGAACATTAGTATAAATCAAATTGTGGGACTGACACATATCTGCAAATACTTTCAGAAAATAATTATAAATTCTTAGAAATACCTTCAACTGGAAATGTTCAGTGGTGGAAAGAAATGACTTTACCTAATGCTCATTGTAATTATACAAAATTTCCGCTAATAAATGGTCCTTGATGGATTGGTTACAGCAAAATTGTTGTAACTTTTTGAGAAAGTGTGCTACTGAGAGTCTATAAGAAAAACAATATAAGTTATTATATCTGTTGGTGAGGTTGTGGTAGTTTTTCAGTTAACTCATTTTTTTCTAGTGCAAGAACACACTCTCAAACACACATACATTCAAATGTACCAGTCAGACCTTGCCGTTGCAGCTGCTACTTTGAGTGGTTTCCTTCATTAATTTTTGCTTGTTGTGCAAATGAGGTGATGTACAATGAATGGTACTCTGGAAAAGGTAGGAAGAGTCATCAATAACTTAATGATATAATCTGAAACTATATGATTCTGAAGATAACTTCTCTGTAAAGAACAGTTGTGAGCTCATCAACAACATTTAATACATTCCCACTCTAACCATAGCTAAATTTTCATTTCTTGACATACTCGTATACCAACACATCTATATAAATTGGCATAAAATGCTACTGATATTCTTTTCCATCTCTACGTGACCTTGTTGTCCACTGAACACAAAACTCAATCTTCCTTCTTATTTCTTCTAAATTTAATTTGTCTTTCATTGTCTCTGAATTACTGAGTTTGCTCTATAAAGTTGAATTTCATCTTTGAACATGTCTTCAGAAACTTGCAGTCTGGATTTACAATCTGCCCAATACATAGGAAGAACAGATAGTACAGTTTAACAAGATGGAGGCTTTTTCAAGTGTACAGTCCACAAACTTGCATCCAACACTTACAGGATCTCCAAATGCAACTGAGATGTGATTATAGTTTTGAAATTATAGTTATGCTGGTTAAAACATTTAACTTTGAAACATACATATTCATATTTGTTACCAAAGCTGAGAGGCAAAGAAATTTGACATAAAACATGTAGCAACCAAGGAAGAAGGGACTGCTGTTTGTCAATAGGTTGTGAGTGATATGTTCAATTTCAGTACCAGCAAATTTCAGGGAATGGAGAGCAAATGACTCAACAGAAATCAGTAGGGGCTGGGAACCAAAAAGTCCAACTAAAATATGTATCAACAATAATGAATTCAAGTTGCTGAGTAAGTGCCTTAAGTCCAATATTGCTCCCAAACTAAATACACATACCATTAAAGTTCTAATAAAGAGTACAAAAACAGTATGTTTGACTGCCATGTTAAGACACAATGAACAAAATGCTGTAGCCCATACGTCAAAGAAAATTATCATGAGAAGTATACACTAAAATACAGTGGACAGCGGATAAATAATGAACATGAGCACTGTAAAACACCAATAGAGAACTTTCAAAGAACAATGCTCTCACTAGTAAAGCAGACAAGGGATACACAGTTGTTGTTGTCTTTGAAACAGATTAGATAAACAAAACTAGGAAAATTCAGTATTATGAAACGGATAGATTGCTACTCACTACAAAGGTGGTATGTTGAGTTGCAGATAGGCACAGTGAAAAGAGTGTTACACACTGAGCTTTCAATAAAAGCCTTCTTCAGAAAAGTAAAGAAAAGTCACACAGAATGTTGGAATGGCCGGAGATAGCAGTTATGTGTGCATGAGGCATGCTTGCTAGTGCATATGTGTATGTGCTTTTCTTTCTTTCCTGAACAAGGCAATCTATTCTTTTCATAACACTCTCAGTATTCTAACCTGGACCTCCCATAGTTTAAATTAGAAAGATTCCTGGATATAATACAATAAAATAAACAGAACAAGTTCTGAGACAACACTGCAACTTACTTTTGTCCCTAATAGCATTAAGCATTGCTCAGTGATGAAAGGGGCAGTAGCAAAATTATGAGCGCAGTCAAAAGTCTACAAACCACACTATCCAAAATATATCCTTACACAATACATCAATAGCCCATTTTATGAAATTACCATCAACTTAATGATATAATCTGAAACTATGTGAATCTGAAGATAACTTCTCTGTAAAGAACAACTGTGAGCTCATCAATAACTTAATGATATAATCTGAAATTATATGAATCTGAAGATAACTTCTTTGTAAAGTACAGTTGTGAGCTCATCAATAACATTTAATACATTCCCACCCTAACCATAGCTAAATTTTCATTTCTTGACATACTTGTATACCAACACACCTATCAAAGAAGAAAATCAATATAATAAGTGTTCTCGAATTTAATTGGCATAAAATTCTTGAGCTTTTGAGATTTGTGGTCAACTTTAAAGAGGGATCTCAAGCAAAATGTGCTCCTCCATGCTAACTTGTGGATTTTGTAAACACTGATCATCCAAAACTCAACTTTCGCTTTTTTCAAGTGAGATCCTGAATGCCATGGATCAAGGTAATCATGCTGATGCAGTATCTGTTGATGGCCAAAATGCATTTGTCTTGGTACCACGAAATGTTTATTACCAAAAATATGATCATAAGGTGTTTCAACTAAAATTTGTGTGATTTGATAGAAGTTTTATTGGTAAGGAGGCCACTGCATATCTTGGATGGTAAGTCACATGAGCATCAGGGAAACATGTTAGGATCCATCTTGCACGTGTTGTATAGTAATGACCTTCTCTTTCTTTCAGAAGTCTAAGTCTCATCTCTTCAACCACAGCTTCCTCTCTCCAGCAGTCTTTGTCATCCATACGTTGAAGAATATCGCATCTCACTAACAATATTTTTTAAATCGGTTGGTCTCAGTCATCACCTAGTTTTCTTCCCTGTGGCTTCAAAAATATTTTGCACAAAAATATCATATCTAATTATGTGTCCAATGACCTTTGTTTTGCACATTTCATGAAAATATTTTATTATATTAAAACATTTAAACCTGAATCCATGAAAATTGGCATTTGACTTCCAAGGAAATACATTTCACGGGATGGAAGTTTTCATGGAAATATCACCACAACAACTCAAAAGGCATGATTAACAAAGATCTCTGATTACAGCTACCAGAATTGCTTTTAGGTCAGACGCTCAGAAGCCCATTCAGAAAAGACCATGCTTCTGTGGAGTTAACTAGCATGAAAAGTTTGGAATATGTTAAAATTTGTTTACAACACAAAAATTTGATTAAAAAAACTGTGCAGACTATACAGTCTCCACAAGTGAAGCAGTGGGCACTAAGCTAGTCAATATATATACATCCCATTAGTCATAAGTATCTTCCAAATGTAGTATCTTCTCTTTGTACCTACCTAACAACTGTTTGTCATAGTCATAAAAATCCAATAATTTCGCAACTCATGGGTTCATCTGTCCCAAACTGAACTTACCAGCACACTTGTGGTATCCTTGTATGCTTAGTGACACATTAAAATCTCCCATGAACACAACATGGTCTTGGTGTTTATCATTTCCATCAGTTTTTCAATGGACTCGTAAATGTTTTGCATTTATTCCTTACTACTACTTGTTCTTGATATATTATTATTATTTCAACTGGGCTAAATTTTTGCTTAATCCTTAATACCTTACCCTCATATGGTGATATTCATTACAAAGAGCACACAATTCTTTATTAATATAACAGCTACTCCAGTATTCCCCAACTACTGGTTTCCACTATGAATTACATTTATCATCTGACCTAAAGTTGTCTTTTCCAGTCCATCTTGTCTCACATAATCCTAAAATATCCAGATGACACATAGTCATAGCCTTTTTGACTTCATCCAGTTTTCCAAGATTTAACAATGTTCGCAAATTCCATGTGTGAATATTATACCTATCATTTATTTCTTTTTGTAGACTACCTGCTTCTACTCCATGAAGATTCTGAGGAATGATGACCTGAGAAACCTCATCATTCCTCCTGCCAGGCCTTGGGATCCACAACCTATGATTAGCACAGACACATATATTGTTACATTCTGCCATGGTTGTTACACATGGCATATCCAAATGGATCTTTAACGAAATAGTTTCCCATTGCATTCGACATCTCCATGCACTGGCCATGGTAGCTCATCCACCTTCAAGGATAATTTCGCATCCCAAGGGAAAGCAAGCGTCCAAGGAGACAATAATAACCTGTTAGACATTATTACTAGTAACCTAAGACATTTTGGAGATGGTGCAGCTATTTATTATGAAATCAGCTTCTAAGAACTGCAAATTTATTCGTCAGAACGTGAGAAGATTCCAAAGTAGAATTTGTCTCTCTTATTCCAGTCTATGATCACAAAAATTGTTGTCAGACTTTTGATTTCAGGATAATAAAATCTCACAAAAACTTTTGCAGTCACAGACTGGAATACGAGAAACAGTTCTACACTTACTGAATCATAGTTTTTATCACTAACTGAGTTACAACTTGTGAAGATTTCAAAGTAATGCAAAGATGGATAACTTGTTTTAAAGGTTCAGAAATCAAAACAATGACCTTCAAAAATGCAGAAAAGTATTATAATCTGAATACAAGATCATGGAGTCACTAATGGAATCAGTCAACACATACAATTCCTAGGTACAACAATGTTAGGGAAATTAAATGCGATGGTCACTTAGGTTCAGTAACAGGCAAGGATGGTGGCAGACTTCATTTCATTGGCAGGATAATGGAAATATGCAATCAACTACAAATGAGACTGCTTATCAATCAGTTGTAAGTTTCACCTTAGAATACTGTTCAAGTGTTTGCAACCCATACCAAATTGGACTAACCGAAAGGATTACAAGTATACAAATGAGGGCAGCATGAACAGTCACAGGTCTGTTTGACCCACAGGAGAGTGTCATGAAATGCTGTAAAACCTGAACTGTTAGACACTTCAAGATAGGTACCAATTGTTCTGCTAAAGCTTACTAAAAATGTTTCATAAATCAGTATTATGTAAGAAATCTAAAAATGAAAAACAATCAATTATTGATAAAATTATTTAATTGGATAAATAAAGGGGAAGGAGGAACAGTGTAGGAAAAGGACTGGAGAAGTCTAGGAAAAGGGGTAGATTTTGGGAAAGTCACCCAGAACTGCAGGTCAGGGAAGACTTACTGTACGAGATGAGAAGGAAAGCTCTGAAAGCTTGCCTATCACAACCGTCTTTTTTTGTGTTTTCTGCCACCATTTGATGAGTAGATTTTTTAACTATTCCATTAAATAATTTTGTAAAAAAAATATATTGATATTCTTCAGCCTCCTATGGACTGCTCCCATAAGGACTATGAAGAAAGGATTAGCACAATTACATCATTCCCAGAGGCTTTTAAGCAATCAATCTTTCTATGTTTAATATGTGAGTGGAGTGAGAAGAAACCCCAGCATGTGTTGCCACAATAACTGCCCTCTGCCATGCACTCTATCTTGATTTGCATAGAATATATGTAGATGTACAGTAGATCTGTAACTGCCATCATCTTCAGGGGTTAAAATTTATCACTGTCAGGAAGGCTTTATCTGCGGACCTCTTGCCTATCCCAACATTCAGAAGTTGTCTGAATTGACATGGATTTACAACTGAAGACATTTTATCCATTACAACAAATAACAACTGAAAGATAACCTATTCCACAATAACAAACTTATTTTCTTTAATGGAACAACAGAAGAAATAGAAATTCTGACAAAATAACATAATCGGCAACACCACAAAATTCTGTTAGCTGTAGAACTATCCTGACTTAAAAATCTCTAGTACAACCAAAAGCAAAATTATCTAACTTTCAGAAAGCCAGCAACTATCATTCATAACTCCCCATGCCCCACAGACAAAATTCTTCAGATCAGACATTCTAATGTCCCAATGAGCACAATTGTTATTAGATCAATTGGCTCTAGTAATGGACATAATCTAGGCAGCAATTGAGGTAGTAATTCAGAAAATGAAATTAAAGCAACCAACTGGAGAAAAAATTTCTGCAAACAAGTAAACCACATTTGTAAGCCTACATTTCTTAGGCTATATCTGTTACTAACTTGTAACCTCCTTAATGTATATGAAGTAAGAGTAAGCTTCTTGTCCAACAATAAAGTACAACCTACAGGATGGAAGGAAACACCATCTGGATAAGTATATTATTTTTGTTATTATTTTTAAATCTTTGTTACTGATTTCAATCAAATAAACAGATGCAATGCTGAAAAGTGTAGCCAGTCCAAAAGAGTGTCATGCCTGAGGGTTTAACTGTAGTTTAATATTCATCAGATAGAAATTCACAATCAAAAATAAATATGGTGATCCTAATTTTACTTTCATTACATGAACAGTGGTCACAGTTTTGTCAAGTCATCCTGACATCAGCCAGGTGGCAGCGCCACAATCAGGACTGCATATGATCGAGGCACACAGGGCCAACACCCGGCATCATGGTGTGGGGAGCGATCTCCTACACTGGCCGTACACCTCTGGTGATCGTCGAGGGGACACTGAATAGTGCACGGTACATCCAAACCGTCATGGAACCCATCGTTCTACCATTCCTAGACCGGCAAGGGAACTTGCTGTTCCAACAGGACAATGCACGTCCGCATGTATCCCGTGCCACCCAACGTGCTCTAGAAGGTGTAAGTCAACTACCCTGGCCAGATCTCCGGATCTGTCCCCCATTGAGCATGTTTGGGACTGGATGAAGCGTCGTCTCACGCGGTCTGCACGTCCAGCACGAACGCTGGTCCAGCTGAGGCGCCAGGTGGAAATGGCATGGCAAGCCGTTCCACAGGACTACATCCAGCATCTCTACGATCGTCTCCATGGGAGAATAGCAGCCTGCATTGCTGCGAAAGGTGGATATACACTGTACTAGTGCCGACATTGTGCATGCTCTGTTGCCTGTGTCTATGTGCCTGTGGTTCTGTCAGTGTGATCATGTGATGTATCTGACCCCAGGAATGTGTCAATAAAGTTTCCCCTTCCTGGGACAATGAATTCACGGTGTTCTTATTTCAGTTTCCAGGAGTGTAAGTGCAGATATCTAAAAATGTGCACAAATATGCAATAATATAAAAAAATGTGGACAGGTAGGTAGTATATGTTCAAAAATTGTGAGAAAGAGGATGGAATGTGTAAAGTATAAGAGAATGCGCTAAGATTTAGAAGAAGAAATTGAGGGGTCCTAAAAATATGGACATGAATATCTGTTTACAGTGGAATAACAGGGAAAAGTACCTCCAGTCATCTTTAGTTCTATAAAATTTACTTTAATTTCAAATTAAAGTAAATTTGATTACTTCTCATCTCTGTAAGATTCAGTTTCTTTCCTCTTATTTTCATTCTCAATTCATAAGTACCAAATCTTGAAATTATGAAACAGCTAATGTTGCTCTGGTTTATAACTATATCAGGACATTAAATGTGCACAAAATTCTGACTTAGTTTGCTACAGGCATTGTCAAGTGCAGCTGTTAGCACCATCCTAGTTTATGACTACCACGGGCATTTGTAAGTGGGGCAAGAGGGAATACCATTAAACCTGCTCAGACAGTTGAGCACATTAACATGCTTGTTCTGGGACAATTACAGTGAGCTCAACCCCAAATTGAATCCACTTAGCAGATTTCAATGAGGCTGGTGAGCTGGCTAGACTATATTTGTTTTTAGGAAGTTTCCCACATTCCACTATGTAAATAACTGGCTGGCACTCAAGTCCCATACCAGATGCATGCTATGCAAACATTTAGAAAACGATATCACATTTGCACATATGACTTACTCTAGACATAGGCAAATGGGGTGTACTGTTTGCTTCCTGGAGAGTGAATAAGAAATTGATGTTCTTACATGTTTGATCAAATTAGCCCTTAAACAGCAGCAGCCTTCCTCTGAAATATGAAGTACAGAGTTTTTGCTTATTACAGAATTCTTATACACTCATGAAAGTGAGTGGAGAATCATTATTTCTCTGGGATATATAAGGTGTGGCAATTAAATAATGAGACAAGTAGATTTACTGCAAACTAAGTTACAACTAACTTCTATCTTCTTCAGCATACTCACCTCCCCTAACTACACACCGTTGCATATATCTTATATTGTTCAGACCAATGCTGTATGTCATCCATCCCCACTCTGTTTAACAACTTTGCCACTTTACTTTTACCTCTTCAACAGACTGAAAATGTATTCCCTTCAGGGCATTTTTCACTTTTGGGAACAGATAAAAGTCATTCAGAGCCAGATCTGTTGAATATGGAGGATGTTTGCACAGAGGATGTGCTTGTCTCCTACAACCTCTGTCACAGATATGGCAGAGGATTTTCGGAACCAATTTTGCGTAAATTTTTCTTACTGTCACTATGTTTATGTTCATGTCTTCATTAATTCAATTGCTCAAACGTAGATCATTCTACTCAATTTCACAAATTTTCTGAATATTTGCTTTAGTTCTTGAACTCGCAGAGTGGTCGGGACATTCATCATCTTCAATCTCTTCCTGATCTCCTGAAAATCATTTATGCCATTCGAAACCTAACGCATATTATATAAAATTATTACCAGATACCTCCTTCAACAAATGAAAACATAACAGCGATGATGTTTTTTAAAGCATATGAGGAATTTGAGATTAATATGCTGCTCGATTAAAAAAAAAGTGCCAAATCTCTCAGTGCTGGTTAAAATGATACAGGATTCATAACAAATGGTCTTTGCAAATTACCATGTGAATATAGACACTGTTGTATCAGGCTGACACAGGACATCACAAAATAACTTCAAGAATAATATAAGATGAATGTATTATGATGTCTTCATCTGCAGTTTGCTCCTCAGAAAATGGGCATGAAAGTGTGTTAATGTGAAATATCTGTTGAGATGTAGAAAAAAATCCTTGTGGTTCCATGGACAAATGGATTCTGACACAGCATCATCATAAATTTCACATTTTTAGTCATAGATAGATGTGTCAATACAGGCAGAAGCATATAAAGTCTTTGGTACATGAATATTTTTGTACATTTCCAGCTGAAAATGTAAGCTCATGCACATCATATTGAATTATGACAGCCAGGATCCTACTGTGTCTTCATGGCAGCAAACGAGCAGTAGAAGCACATCAGGCTTGTGCCAACAAATGCAATCAGTGTACAATACTTGATAGTGGGTGAAAGGAACTGACGCAAAAGCTTGTGGACTTTGAGACATCACAGATGAGGAGAAACAGAATTATATTCTCATAATACTATGGATTCCTGTTTAAACTGGCATGTCTTCATTCAAATAATGCATCACAATACAAATATCTGCTTTGCATAACTTGTTTTCTTACTATTCCCAAACTCTTCCCAGGATACATCTATAAAAATATACTGCCACAAAATTTATGAATCATAATAGTTTTAGTTAGCTTGGGTGTGGAGCTCCTTCTTGTGTCTCTGTTGGCTTACAAATTAATTTGTTTTTGGATAGGTTCCACCTTGAGCACACACATTTGTTTTCTTCTTTTCTACAAACAGTGCAAGTCTGAAAGCGCAGATTCAGAGTGAAGATAATGGGTAAACCTGAAAAAATGACAAACTGTGAAAGAAAAATAGCTATAATGGAAAATACAGAAAGCCACAAAAGCCACAGCATGTGTCAACAAGAAAAAATTTAAAACAATAGTAATAATAATAATAATAATAATAATAATAATAACAACAACACTGACACTGTAACTTCAGAAAAATATGTCAAGGTAGAAAAGAGAGAGAGAAAAAAAAACTGTTTGCTCAAGGCGGATCCTATCTTAAGACAAATTTACATTTAGCTTCAATTAGTTCAAAAATTTTTAGCACATTTTATTGCACATAACAACTTTATTCTGATTGTTTGAAGATGGTGTGGAATAATCAACAAATATGTAAAATTCTGAAGCATACAATATTAACAGATTGCAACGAGCATAGAATTTGGACAAATGAAATAATACTGGATTGCAGGGATATAATAATAGAATACATATTCTTATATCATTAAAAACTTTTGCTTCATTCATGTGTTCGAAATATCTGGACTAATAAGGCATTCCATTATTTGAACATTAGAACAACAAACTACGTTAATCAAATATCTATTCTCTATCAAACTTCTGAATTAACATTTATTTCTAGTAATCTCTAAGGTTTGCAGACTTAAAACTGCCACTTGGAACACTATCACTGCAAAAAATTGTAATTGTAAGTCTAATATGAACAAATTTATTCCTGTACAATCAATGGGCACAGAGCAATTCACAGAGCAATCACAATACAGGCAAAAACTGCAAAAAATGGGAACACTATGTTTGCAGCATTCATAACATAAATAATGCCTGAAAATTTCTTTACTGCAATGTGAATGACAACATGAAATGCAATTTAAACTGCACAACTGTACAATTGATTCTAACAGGCACAGCAAGTTAACTGCCACAGCAATAAAACCAGATTGTTCAGAGCAATTTACTGAGGGAAGTAATTGTTGTTACTACTTATAGAATTTACAAGAGGTCTTATATTATATTACTTCAGAATTGGGAAGAAGTCACTTGCTGACTAGTATCTATTCTACAAAAATTAGTCAGCATACATGTTGTAATTTCTAGAAATAAAAAAAAAGTATTTTCAATTCATCACCATGCTGTCTGCTTCCTAATGCAGAATATTTCAAGACCACTTGTATGACCACTAACTACAGAGTAAACCATGGCTGGAAATAAAAATTATTCACAACAAATAAGAGTGGCCTTCAGCTCAAGCTGAAAACTTTGAAAGA
Source organism: Schistocerca gregaria (assembly GCF_023897955.1). Classification (NCBI taxonomy): domain Eukaryota; kingdom Metazoa; phylum Arthropoda; class Insecta; order Orthoptera; family Acrididae; genus Schistocerca; species Schistocerca gregaria. The sequence goes on from NC_064927.1 coordinate 321,250,464, forward strand.
AAGCAAATACTAGAGCATCAAAAGTCAATAACCTAACTGTATACTGATAGAATTGTGAGTAGTGATTAATTTTTTTGATGAATGTTCATCAAGTAAAGAGCTTGGGTAAATTAAATATAGCTGTCTTGCAAGTAGCAATTAATTGTGTCATAAATAAATACTACAATGAACAAATGAAGGCATCTTCATTGAACCATCTTTAAAAGTAATGCAAAAATTAAGGCAGTTTTTTTTTTTTTTTCAGTGAAAGGTAATAACGGAACACAAAGTCTTGTCCCAAACCCCACATTAAAGGGAACCAGAGTTATGGTATGTTGATAAAACATTCAAATAATCTGTCTGTGATGTCCATTGGCACAAACCAGAGCAATGGAGGATATTCTAGTTGATCACTGAAGAACTGCAAGCTTTTAGGAGATCATGGCTTTCCCCTCTACATATGAAAATTATGCAGATGAGGCAGTACAGAGAGAATAAATTTCTTATTGAAAAAATAGCTTGTGTAACTGGATTAACTTGTCTGTCAAAGTACTCCCCATTTAGACATAAGCAGAAAGCCAACATGTCTTCCAATGCTACATTATATACTACACCCAGGTTATCTTTATCTCGTTCATAATGGTCTAGGATGATTTAAAACACTTCATGTAGCTATGACAATGATGAGTTTGTCAGGCACATCAGTACATTTTTGTTTTCAAATCAAGAACAAGAAAAAAATTAGGGGGAAATATCCTAAGTTGTATCGAGGCCACACAGTCAGCACTCTTCTTTAATAACAATTGGTTAACACAATGTAAGGATACACATTACTTTGCAGTAGGTGCAAAGCTGATGGTTGCAAATTAGGCTGTGCTCTTGAGGTGCATTCAGCCATAATCTCCAATTTTGATGCATGAATTACTTTTTTTATAGAAGTGCTTCATGTTGATGAAGAATTGCACAGCAGTCATAGAAGACACTTACCACTTACCTGCAGGTTGAATTGACCTTCACCAGCCACTGCCTCAAATATAACCATGAAACAAAATGAGATGACCCCAGTACCTTGGTGCAAAGACCAAGTCTCTTGGGCAACATAACTGTGGAGCTTATTGAAATAAAGATGTCAGAAGAAAATATTATGAAGAGGGTAGTTGCTACCCACCATACAGCAGAGGTGTTGTGTTGCAGAGGGCTCCTACCATAACCCACCTCCACTGCCCCCCAAATCACACCCTGTTAACCTTGAACCTTGCCTCAACATCATTCCCCAAATCCCTCAACATGGAAACAAACCTTACATCTACAGAAAGAACTGCAAACACCATCTAAAAACTGATTCCAACCTTGTTATCCTATCTGCTGATGAAGGCTCCACCATAGTTGTCTTGAACTGCAAGGATTACCTGACAGAGTGACTCTGCCAGCTGTCAGATTCATCCATGTATAAATCCTGCCACAGTGACCCAGTTCCAGATATCCTCAAATCCTTAGGCCTATCCCAGAACCTCTCCCTGGAGTCCATCTCTTTCTTCACACCTATCACTCCCTACACTCCTACTTTCTACATGCTTCATTAAGTCCATAAACACAATCACCCAGGTTGCTCCACTGTGGCTGGATACTGTGCCCTCACTGACAGAACCTTTTCTCTTATAGACCAAGTCCTTCATCCCAATACCCGCAAGTTACCCTCCACTATAAAAGACACTGACCATTTACTCCACTGACACTCCACAGTCCCTGTTCCTTTACCACAAGGTGCCCTGCTCATCACTATTGATGCCATCACCATTTATACTAACATCCCTAATGCCCATGGCCTTACTACTATTGAACACTACCTTTTCCAATGAACAATGGATTCCAAACCAACAACCTCCTTTCTAGTCACCATGAACAACTATATCCTCACCCACAATTACTACTCCTTTGAAAGCATCTCCTACAGACAAGTTTGGAATACAACTATGGGCACTATCTTATGCCAAATTTTTCACAGGACATCTAGAGGAATTCTTCCTAAACACCCAGAAGCCAAAACCCCTCATATGGTTCAGATTCGTAGATCACATCTTCATACTCTGGATGGAGGGTGAGGAAACCCTACCCATATTCCTCCAGAGCCTCAACACTTCCTCCTCCATTCACTTCACCTGGTCCAAGTCAACCCAAGAAGCCACCTTCTTCAGTGTTGATCTCCATCTCAATGATGGCTACATCTGTCATTATCAAACCTACCAAGCACCAGCAATACCTCAACTTCGACAGCTGACACTCATTCCATACCAAGAAGTCCTTTCTGTATCCATGGCCATCGCATCTGCAGTGACGAGCTGACCCTCTCAAAAGACACCAAGGGCCCCCCTGAAAGTAATTACAGACCATAATTACCCACCTAACCTTTCTGAGCACTCAGCCTGACATGGCATCCTTCATTTCAATGATTGCTTCGCAGCCTGTGCCATATGGATCCTTCCCACTAAAACCAGTTTTTCTGAATTGCGCAGGTGGGAACTCTCTCTGCAATATATCCTATGTTCCCATAACACTCCTGGCCTCAACCTTCATTAGTCATTGCCCTTACCCATTTAGCCCCTTCCCTGTTCCCTTTCCAGAATTACCCAGTCCTCTGTTCCATCAGTGTACTCAGTCTTTTAGTTTTCTCCTTCTCTGTTAACCCCTCCCATCTCCCCCCTGCCCACTGTCTAACCTCCCGACTGTCCCTAGCTGCCATACCCTCTCTCCATCTCATCCCTGCGTGCTCCCACACCCTTACCCTGATATCCCTCCCCCTCCCCATCTGAGCCTCTTTTTCATCCCGAACCAGCTGATGTGCTGCTGTTTGTAATCTGCCTCCGGCTGCCACAGACTGTGGTCATGTGTGTGTGAGTTTTGTTCTCACGTGTATGTGTGTGTGCGTGCATGTGTATGTGTGTGTGTGAGTCTGTCATCTACTTTTGATGAAGGCCTTGTAGGGAGAAAACTTTTTGCCTTTTTGTTGTGCTACATGCAACTCAAAATCTCTGCTATATGGCAAATAGCAACAATTCTTTTCATAATATTATTACATTCTATCCTGGATTTTCCATTGATAAATGTCAGGAAATGAAATAAACGGGGATGTAGTTTTCAATTTAAGCAACACTTAGGTTTTGACAGCTGATTCATTTAAAACTCACAGACCGTCACATGCATCTGAGTTGTAACATGTTGAGGGAATTTATGTTCCACTACATATCAGTATATGTTCTGTAAAACTATAGAGCATCAAATAACACAGTGGATATCTGGAATCTAACTATGTTAGAGAGAGAGAGAGAGAGAGAGTGAAAATCTTGGTAAAGATGATTCTTAGATAGTTTTGGCTGATAATTGGAGTACTGATCTGTAACTGGGCAATGTGAGTCATGCATGTTAGTGTAATGGGCAGAAATGACCACTGCAGGGCAGGATATTGTATATCTACAAATTCTGTAACAAGGCTGTCATTATTTTTTAATAATCTCTAATTTCTGCAAGTGAGATGTTGTTCACAGGTGCCCAGCCCTTATAGGAAAAGCTTTATGATAAGGAAAGAGCTACAGCTGTTGCAAAATTTAGGTATTGTGGCTTTCAAATGAAAAGTTTATTTTGTGGTACGAATCAAGAAGTGAAGAACAACATTTGGGAAGGCTCACAACTGAGCTGAAAAGAAGCAGGTGAAAGAGTTTTGGAAGTAGGTGGTGTGGTTCTGGAGGAAAGAAAAAGAATAACAGTTCAAAGTCTATCAAGTATCTAAACTTTTGGTGTACCTATATATCACCTAGTTTTGTGTGTACATGAATTGTTGAGTTTATAATTTTTGTGTGTGCTGCTCCTGTCTTGCTGGTTTTTTCCCCTTTATTTTTCTTCCTCATTGTCACAATACTGTTAAATAAATATATTTCCTACAGTCACCTTCTGGTACCTACAGAGGTACAAAGAACTGGGGTGAAAATAATCAACTCTCTGTAACCAGTGAGATAGTACTGAATGTAATAATACAAAATTGTGTGCAGCAGAGACCAGACTGTCTCTATCATAGCACTGGACAAAAGCTACAACTGAACAGAAATATTTGTATACAAAAGTTCTACCCAAATACTGTATCTCTCATGCTCAGAACCATTTAAACACAGTGTTATAAGATGTAACGGAAGTTGCTTGTATATAAGTCTCATGCAAAAAGTATATCCATATGGAAAGAGGAAAGAAACTCCAGTTATTAACAACAGACTTATCATAATATGGTACCAATTTGTCTCACTGATGCTGACCCAAATAAGTTCATTTATCTCAAATTTTGGTGCACCACTTTGGTCCATATTAAAAAGAAAATTACAGCACATAACACAAATTCTGCAAATTATAAAGAACTCAGTGAATGAACTGGACAATACTTTCTGTTCTCATGTAATGGTAGAGATTGTTTCATACTGTGTAAGCACCTGATAAAAAAATTAAGTAATACAGTTAAACTAAAACAGTGTTTACACTCAAAGTATATGTTAATCTACTCATACACAAAACCTAACAGATGCACAATATTTGACTGGCCTCTAAATTTCTGCATTACTTTCAGAGGTGATAAGTATAATGTAAAGTTGCAATGCCTTCATTATACAGTTATTTGTAATATACATCCTAAACAGTAGCTTGTTAAGAAGCTTTTCCCTTCCTTTTCTTGTTCCTCCCTAAGATACTTCATATTTGAAAAGCAGCTTTCTAAAAACAATAAAATTTTCAAACTACAAAATAGTTGATAGCAAATTCTGAATAATGAAAAGAAATCTAAGTGAAATATGGAGAACTCTCTGATTCAAATTAGTATTTGCTTAGTATCTCAAGACTTTTTTATATGATAACTTTGAAGGCACATGCAAGCTTCTACATAAAATAACAAAAGCAACCATATTTAACAGTTACAAAAATGTTCTGATATAATGTCATCAACAGACATGCTGGTGGCTACAAAAATCAACACTGGATAACATAATAATAAATATAAGCTACAAAAAATTCTATATTTAAGTATATCAAAGCTTGATATAGCACTTCAGAAGCTGTACCACAAATATTAACTGGATCATCAGCAGTGATCTTTCATTAATAACACTAATAACTTTAAAAAAATAATTAGGTGGCTGTATTTTTAAACATAATTTGCACCGACAAAAATTTCATGAATTTTTTTTTTTTTTTTCTAGTAAAACAGTAATTCACAAAAAGCAAAGCATTGCAACTAGCAGCTTTGATTAATCTCACACACAAACATAAACCATGAGGTTTACTGAACTAGAATTGTTTGTGTTATTTGTATGGAATGAAATAAATTGTTAGGTCAATAACAGCTTGGAATATTTAAGAAAGGGGAGGGGAAGATAGTCCCATGAGTATTTCTAGGTCTTTAAACAAGACAAATCAGACCTGTTTACAGTTTAACTTTGGTATTTGCTAACACCACTTACACCACAAAGGCCTTTGGTGACAACTTTTGATAACTTCAGTTTCAGTCAAGAATAACATACTGTCATCACTCAGAAAGTAAAGAAATAAAGTCTAGACAGCAATTGTAAAACATCTGATCTTTAAGACAAATTCTAATATTATTATAGCCTTTGCTAAACATTACTCACAACGAATATCAATATCTGAAATACCTGAATGGTGCAGTGCATAAAATAAGGGAAAGACAACCACTCAACTATAGCAGATTGATGCAGGGAGGACAGAAACACATAACAAAAAATGATATTCCCACTAGTTTTTGAGCACCAGCTCTTTCTAGCAAAATGTACACAAATTCTCATACACAACCACACAGAAACCCAAATGCAAAACTGGGTGTGTGGGTGCATGTGGGTCTGTGTGTGGTTGTGTGGGTGAGAGTGTGTACTAAAGCTAGAAGAACAGCTACTGCCCTAAGGCTAGTGTGAATGATTTTTTTCTGTTACATGTTTCTGTGCTCCATGCACTGATCCACTGTAGGTGAGTGGCTGCATTCCATTATTTTATTTACAGCTCATTATGATTATTTCTTGCACAAAATGGGCATAGAAGAACTGTCCACTTCTGGGAATACCCAGCATTGGTTTCTGAGCATGCTCTACACCACAACTGAAGGAACCTGAGTATTTGCTACATCACATGGGCTATTTGGATTCTCTAACCTGATGGCAGTTTCCTTGAAATCTAATGATGAGAACTTGCACTACAACACCTTCATGGACATAATTTGCATTAACATATTACCCCTCCTCCTTTGGACAGAAGCTGTCAGGTTATTAAGTACCACCTTTTACCTACGGTCTCTGATGCTTCTGCCTTCATCTGCTTCTACCCCTGTCCCTACTACAGTTAGGTCTCTCTCATCCTGCAATCTGAGTGACTTGCCCCTCCTTTTTAACCTTCCCCAACCTATTCCTGTTTCCTTTGCAGTATGGAAGCTATTAGTTCTGAAAGTGCAGTTGTGTCTCTCTTTTACTTTTATTTGAGTCTACTGGCAGAATTATATATTTTGCCTCCAGAAGATAAGTACTACCCAGCACCACTGTCTCATAAGTTATTAATTTTCTTGACTAAATTTTCCTTTCATACAAAATACAGTAAATGGGACTGGTACAAGAACCTAGATTTTTATGCATGTGTGTAAATATTGGAAAGGAGCAGTGAGACTTTTCATGAACATTTTTAGCTCATGTGAATCAAAAACAATTCTCCATGACACTAAATGCATATGTAGTAAGAATTATACCATTTATCAGACCATGAACCATGGACCGTGCCGTTGGTGGGGAGGCTTGCATGCCTCAGTGATAGAGGTGGCCGTACCGTAGGAGCTACCACAATGGATGGGTATCTGTTGAGAGGCCAGACAAACATGTGGTTCCTGAAGAGGGGCAGCAGCCTTTTCAGTAGTTGCAGGGGCGACAGTCTGGATGATTGACTGATCTGGCCTTGTAACACTAACCAAAACGGCCTTGCTGTGCTGGTACTGTGAACAGCTGAAAGCAAGGGGAAACTACAGCCTTAATTTTTCCCAAGAGCATGCACTGTATGGTTAAATGATGACATTCCAGAGGTAAAATAGTCCCCCATTTGGATTTCCGGGCAGGGACTACTCAGGAGTACGTTGTTGTCAGGAGAAAGAAAACGCGTTCAACAGTTCGGAGCATGGAGTGTCAGATCCCTTAATCAGACAGGTAGGTTACAAAATTAAAAAGGGAAATGGATAGGTTAAAGTTAGATATAGTGGGAATTAGTGAAATTCGGTGGCAGGAGGAACAAGGCTTTTGGTCAGGTGAATACAGGGCTATAAATACAAAATCGAATAGGGGTAATGCAGGAGTTGATTTAATAATGAATAAAAAAAAATAGGAGTGTGGGTAAGCTGCTATAAACAGCATAGTGAATGCATTATTGTGGCAAAGATAGACATGAAGCCCACGCCTACTACAGTAGTACAACTTTATATGCCAACTAGCTCTGCAGATGATGAAGAAATTGATGAAATGTATGATGAGATAAAAGAAATTATTCAGGTAGTGAAGGGAGAGGAAAATTTAAGTCATGGCTGACTGGAATTTGAGAGTAAGAAAAGGGAGAGAAGGAAACATAGTAGGTGAATAAGGATTGGGGGTAAGAAATGAAAGAGGAAGCTGTCTGGTAGAATTTCGCACAGAGCATAAATTAATGATAGCTAACACTTGGTTCAAGAATCATGAAAGAAAGTTGTATATATGGAAGAACCCTGGAGATACTAAAAGGTATCAGATAGGTTATATAATTGTAAGACACAGATTTAGGAACCAGGTTTTAAATTGTAAGACATATCCAGGGGCAGATGTGGATTCTGACCACAGTCTATTGGTTATGAACTGCTGATTAAAATTGAAGAAACTGCAAAAAGGTGGGAAACTAAGGAGATGGGACCTTGACAAACTGACTAAACCAGAGGTTGTAGAGAGTTTGAGGGAAAGCATAAGGGAACAAATGACAGGAATGGGGGAAAGAAATACAGTAGAAGAAGAATGGGTAGCTCTGAGGGATGAAGTAGTGAAGGCAGCAGAGGATCAAGTAGATAAAAAGACGAGGGCTAGTAGAAATCCTTGGGAAACAGAAGAAATATTGAATTTAACTGATGAAAGGAGAAAATATAAAAATGCAATAAATGAAGCAGGCAAAAGGAATACAAACATCTCAAAATGGTTCAAATGGTTCTGAGCACTATGGGACTCAACTGCTGTGGTCATTAGTCCCCTAGAACTTAGAACTACTTAAACCTAACTAACCTAAGGACATCACACACATCCATGCCCGAGGCAGGATTCGAACCTGCGACCGTAGCAGTCGCACGGTTCCGGACTGCGCGCCTAGAACCGCGAGACAACCGCGGCCGGCACAAACATCTCAAAAATGAGATTGACAGGAAGTGCAAAATGGCTAAGCAGGGATAGCTAGAGGACAAATGTAAGGATGTAGAGTCTTGTCTCACTAGGGGTAAGATAGATACTGCCTACAGGAAAATTAAAGAGAGCTTTGGAGTAAAGAGAACCACTTGTTTGAATATCAAGATCTCAGATGTAAAACCAGTTATAAGCAAAGAAGGGAAAGCAGAAAGGTGGAAGGAGTATACAGAGGGTGTATACAAGGGTGATGTACTTGAGGACAATATTATGGAAATGGAAGAGGACGTAGATGAAGATGAAATAAGAGATACGATACTGCGTGAAGAGTTAGACAGAGCACTGAAAGACCTGAGTCGAAACAAGGCCCTGGGAGTAGACAACATTCCGTTAGAACTACTGATAGCCTTGAGAGAGCCAGTCGTGACAAAACTCTACCATCTGGTAAGCAAGATGAATGAGACAGGTGAAATACCCTCAGACTTCAAGAAGAATACAATAATTTCAATCCCAAAGAAAGCAGGTATTGACAGATGTGAAAATTACCGAACTGTCAGTCTAATAAGTCACAGCTGCAAAATACTACTAAGAATTCTTTACAGACGAATGGAAAAACTGGTAGATCAGTTTGGATTCTGTAGAAATATTGGAACATGTGAGGCAGTACTGACCCTATGACTCATCTTATAAGATAAGTTAAGGAAAGGCAAATGAACATTTATAGCATTTGTAGGCATAAAGAAAATGTTGACAATGTTGACTGGAATACTCTCTTTCAAGTTCTGAAGGTGGCTGGGGTAAAATACAGGGAGCGAAAGGTTATTTACAATTTGTACAGAAACCAGATGGCAGTTATAAGAGCCAAGGGACATGAAAGGGAAGCGGTTGTTGGGAAGGGAGTGAGACAGGGTTGTAGCCTCTCCCCGATGTTAGTCAATCTGTATATTGAGCAAGCAGTAAAGGAAACATAAGAAAAATTCGGAGTAGGTATTAAAATCCATGGAAAAGAAATAAAAGCTTTGAGGTATGCTGATGACATTGTAATTCTGTCAGAGACAGCAAAGGACTTGGTAGAGCAGTTGAACGGAATGGACAGTGTCTTGAAAGGAGGATATAGGATGAACATCAACAAAAGCAAAACAAGGATAATGGGATGTAGTCGAATTAAGTCAGGTGATGCTTAGGGAATTAGATTAGGAAATGAGATACTTAAAGTAGTAAAGGAGTTTTGCTATTTGGGGAGCAAAATAACTGATGATGGTCGAAGTAGAGAGGATATAAAATATAGACTGGCAATGGCAAGGAAAGTGTTTCTGAAGAAGAGAAATCTTTTGACTTCCAATATAGATTTAAGTGTCAGGAAGTCATTTCTGAAAGTATTTGTATGGAGTGTAGCCATGTATGGAAGTGAAACATGGACAATAAATAGTTTAGACAAGAAGAGAATAGAAGCTTTCGAAATGTGGTACTACAGAAGAATGCTGACGATTAGATGGGTAGATCACATAACTAATGATGAGGTAATGATCAGAATTGTGGAGAAGAGGAGTTTGTGGCAGAACTTGACTAGAACAAGGGATCAGTTGGTAGGACCCGTTCTGAGGCATCAAGGGATCACCAATTTAGTATTGGACCGCAGCGTCGAGCGTAAAAATTGTAGAGGGAAACCAAGAGATGAATACACTTAAGCAGATTCAGGTTGCAGTAGGTACTGGGAGGTGAAGAAGCTTGCACAGGATAGAGTAGCATGGAGAGCGGCATCAAACCAGTCTCAGGACTGAAGACCACAACAACAACAACAACAACAACAACAACAGCAACATGATGATCTTTTATTTCACGGCTGTAATCTTCAGTATTTTTGTTTCTTAAAACACACAAACACACACACACACACACACACACACACACACACACACACACACACACACACACACACAATATTGCATGCCCAATATGCATTCCCACCGATACGAATGGCTGACTTGAATGAAGGGTGTCCATTACTGCCAGAATGACAGTACACATGCTCAGTGTAAAATGTATGCATTGCACACTGTGCACATACAGACAAAAGTCATCTGGCACACAACTTGGATTCAGTCTTTAACAAACACGTAATTGTCACTCAACAATATTTATACTATTTCCACTCTCTGAATAACTGCTTGCCTAAACCTTGTTACTTTACTGCTCTTACCAGATATCTAATTTGAATTCAGATTCATTTCAAATTTCTGTTCTCTACAATTTTACTACAGTGGGTTATGAGGAATTATTTATGGATGGGACTTGGTTTATCATTAAATGTGTTGAATAGAAAGTGCTATAGGTCCTGCAGGGTCTAAAACAAAGAAGAAGATGATGATGACAAGGAAAATGTCATGGAGACATTAATTGTAATTTGTAATACTGCACTGATTTTATAGTGAAGATCTGATATGCTTGATAAACTGCCTTTATTAGTAAAACAGTCCTGAAATAGTGAGAGAATAATTGTGGCTCATTAATCTCATGATGACATCTGCATCCCATTTGGTTTGCATAATGAGGCATGTTGGACAGGTACATCAAAGTTAGAATAATTTTTCATTAATGAATAATAATATAACACTAACATGATGTTTCCATGAACAGTTCTATAGTTAGTAGGATATGTAACAGGTTGCATCCTGCTCAAATTACATGTTTGTCCTGCATGAATCCATCAATTCAGTATCAGTGTCTCATAGAGCTTTCTTTTCATTCAATCTAAATTCATCTGAATTTACTTGTTCTCTTTTAGCTTATTATAAATTATCATTCCCATTTATTGATGTGTTTGACATAATCTCATAAACATATAGTGTTAGGGGGGTTAATAGGTGAAGTGTTTTAATTAATTGACTACAGCTTGTTTATGACATACAGTGGACTTGTTACAAATGGTAATTTTCTGTATATATAGTATCTCAGCAGTTTCCCCAGAAAGCAAAACTATATCTAATAACAGAGTCAAGATAACTAACATATTCTACTTTTTGTGTCCATGTCAGTATCAGCTGCAAAGCTGCTCAGTTTGTTATCTAGGTACTCGATGTGTGCTGCACAGTTCAAATCCAATCCTAAGGATACGACAGAGTCAATTTCTTCCATATTGGTTGTTGTGAATAATCTTTATCTGCTCACAGTTTGATGGTTTAGTTTTGAATTGGACCAGGTGAGTTTTAGATATGTTTAGATTGAGCTGAAAAACAGTTTATATGATAATGGAGGCACTGATCAATGATTTGGGATTTTTTTCTGCATTCTAATTTTCACTGAGTACAGAAGTATCATCTGCAAACAGAACTAATGGGGAGCTGATATTATATGCTAAATCATTTACATAGAATGGTAAAAAATAAATAAATAATAAAATAAAATAGACTGGGCCTGCTAGCCTCTACCATCTGCTACTTGCAACACTCTCAAAAGAGAATGTTTTTTATGAAATCATGTTACTGCTACATTCCATCTGGAAATTGTTGTCTGAACTGACTAGATCATCATATGCACCAGTTCTCTTGTATTCATTTCATTATATAGTTCCAGATCTCATTGGAGGGACACATAGATCAAACATCACACCCTAAAACTGTATAGTATGTTCTTTGCAAGAAGAAATAAATTAAATGAAACAGAGGAAGGTGGAAGAAAATCTTAAGCTTTACAGGATTTGGAATTAAGAATAAGTTAAGCAAAATGTTGATCTGAGAAGGATAAGACAGAGGTAATGAATTAACAGCAAAGTTTGAAAACCCAGAGTAGAAATAATGAGTTACCGGTAACTGATAAATACAAACTAGTGCCGAAATTAACTTAAGTTAAGACCCACGTGCAAGACCTGCCCAACCCACCCACCCAGAACTTCTTATTCCAGTTCTACCACAGCAATGCCTGGATCCAATGCAAAAGCAGCCATGTCATATAACAGCTTTGCTATGATCACTGCACAATTTTTTTTATATTGGCATGACTACTAATGAGCTTTCGAGCAGGATGAACAGCCATCGCCACACTGTCGTCAAGAGCAAAGTGGATCAACCTATGGCACAACATGCAGCTTAACTGTAACATGCTTCATTTCAGTGGCTGCTTCACAACTAATGTCACCTGGATCCTCCCCTATACTGCCAGCTTTTCTGAATTGCACAGATGGAAACTATACCTACAACACACCTACAGTAACCTACTATCCCACATCCTTCACCCAGCAGTTTTTACTCCTCTGCCCTGTCACCTCTTCCCAGTTCACGTCCCCTCATCCTCACTGTGCGCCACTCTCTGACAACACACCCACCAGTCGCTACTCCCCCTTTCTGCTTCCTGTCCCCCCCCCCCCCCCCCTCTCATCCTCACAGTCTCTCACACTGTACCTGGCAACCTCGTGTTGCCGCTATCCAGCCCGTGCATGCTCTGCCAGGTAGTGATTACTTCTCTTCCCCCTCCCCCCACCTGTACCATGCTATCCCTCCTCTTTTCCCACCGAACTCTGGGTTGCTGCTTCCACTTGATGCAGTTGCATTCTGGCCAGAGCACCTGGAGGTAGTGGTCATGTGTACAATAGGTGTGCTTGCTTGGGTGAGTATGTGATTATTTCCTTTACTTTCTTGAGAAGGCTTTGGCTGAAAGCTCAATGTGTAAAAATATTTTTACTGTGTCTGTCTGAACTCAATGTGTCATCTTTACATTGAGTAGCACTCTATCCCTTTCATAATATTGTTGGTAACCCAACCTGGACTTTTTATTGTTTAGTTTAACTAAGGTATAACAGTGGAAAGCAAATGAAGAAGGTAACCACTAGCGTCTAACTGTTTACTGTGTGTCACACGGTCACCTCTCCCCCTCCTCCCTTTTCTATAGATGCACACACACAAATACACACACACACACACACACACACACACACACACACACACACACACACATCTCCAGCTGTAACTTCACCACTGTAATAACCTGTTTGCACAGAAGGCCTCCCTTCAGCCCTTGTCTTTCCTTTATTCAGCCTCTTCAGTGGAAGCATTTATTCACCCACACCTTACAGACCACAGTCAACCCAAAGTCTATACCGAATCTTGTTTGAAACTGTTCCAATTTTCCTTCAGCTGTGAACTCAGTTTTCCACACACTGCAAGGTAACTTTTGAGGACTCCCTCAACTGGATATTTTTCCCCAAATCCTTTTTTTACAAAGCTCTGCATCACAGCTCCAAACAGCTATATATGACTTTCAAATGAATACTAACCACATCATTCCTTCTGTGAAAAATATCTCCACCACTGTGGTCATGAACAGGTGGCTGAGGATTCTTCCCCTGCTTGCAATCATTACAACTAAGATTCAAACCCTCACATTTAATATTTTCTCTCCTCACCATGGAGGCCCCCCAGCAGCAAATCTGAATTTCTCTGCTCTGCTCATCAGTCCATGTGGCCATAGAAATATCCTCTGCTTTTCTTGATGTAATACCTCAACTTATACTCTGCAGTCCCTGCTTCCTGCACCCAAGACACTGATTACTTCTTCAGCCTGTACAGCTACCTTTACATTTCTAGCTTGTTGCTGAAATGCTGATTACCTGAAAACTTACACTTCCCACGCTCACGGTTTTTTTACCGTAGAACACCACTAATATCAAATTCGTACTAAATACAAACCCAACTACCTAGTTCTTTGTTCTTTGGTCAAATAAATCTGTGGAACTGGAAACACACAGAAAAATTTTATACGCCAGCCTATTCATGGACTACTCTGAGGAATCAGTATTTATGTAACACCTTGAAGCCCTTGTCTTGTTCAGATTTTTTGACAATAAGTTTGAGACTTGGATCCAAATCTAAGTCAACCACTGGACTTCCCTCCAGAACCTCAAACTTTGCTCCCAAATACACTTTATCTGGATGTGCAGTTCCACTTCCCATGTGCTTCAAAAAATCCCTCTATCCATTTGAAAAGCACCAGCCACTGGTAACACCACAATTTTAATAGCTGTCATCTATTCTCCATCAAAATGTTTCTTCCCTACAGCCTTTGTACCTATGGACACTACATCAACAGCAGAAATTAATAATTATTATTTGCCAAAGTCTTAACACTCTAAAATGTATCATAATCACATTTGTTCTGCAGTTTTGTCCTATGACACAACCAAGCACCCATCGCTGTAAACCAGTTTCTGATCAATACTATTCATATCACCTAGACTTCAAAAACATGCAATGTCTGCTATGTTTTAGCCATCTCCTATTTCAGTGAGAGAAGAGATATTGTACCAGTACCCAAAATGCTACTATCCACCCCTAAAGTAGTATTCCACCACCTACTAAATGTATGGAATGGAATGTTCCATTCCTATACTGTAGCTACTCTCACTCCTGCAGCTCATGGGGAACATCCCAACAAGTGATTAACATTCAAGACCATCCCCACACATACCAGCAGCATTACAGAAAATGTATATCCAACTGCTATAAAAATGAATGTGATCAAGCTGGTGTACAGAAAGGGAAGCAAGGATGAAGCCTCACCTTACATACCAATATCTTTAATCACCATATTTAGTAATACATTTGAAAGTGTTATCCTGCCTCAGCTTAGTCCCATCTTTGTAAGACACACACTGCTCACAGTATCACAAGAAAAGTTTTAGGAAAGAGCTACACACTACCACAGCAATTTCACAGAAGTATACTATCTGATGAAGTGGAAGAGGAGAGAAGTAAAGAAGAGGAAAATGACTAGTGGGGACTTTGGCAAAATGGAAGGCTGTGTAGTGTTGGAGAAAGAGCAGGGAAGGGGATAGATAGTCATAGGTAGGAACTAGTGAAAAATGGTGTCAGGGAGGAGGGGGGGGGGGGGGTTTACAGAAACAAATGATATGTTATAGGGAGAGTTCCCACATGCAGAATTCATAAAATCTTGTGGTGGTAAGAAAGATCCAAATGACACAGAGTGAACTGAAGCAAGTCATTTTGAACACTATGTTCAACAACTGGGTAGTACAGCTGTTTCTTGGCCACAGTTTGTTGGTGGCCATTCATGAGGATAGAAACCTTTTAAGTTGTCATGTCCACGTAAAAAGCAGACAGCGGTTGCGGCTTAGTTTGTAGATAACATAGCTGCTTCTGCAGCTAGCCCTGCCTATGATGGTATAGGAGATACCTGTGACTGAACTCGACTGGAGTAGCTGGTGGTTGGAGGATGTATGGGACAGGTCTTGCAGCTAGGTCTATTGCAGGGATATGAGCCATGAGGCAAGGGGTTGGGAGTAGGGATCAAGTATGGATGGACAAGGATATTGGGTAGGTTCGAGAGGTGGCAGAATACCAGAGTATATAGGATTGGAAGGATAACGGGTATTCCTCACTTCAGGGCAAAAGGAGGGACAGTAGAATGTGATTCAGTTGCCCCACACCAGAGTGGTACTGAGTCAAGAGAGGAGTGCTCCTTTGTGATTCAGCTACCCCAGGCCAGGATGGTACTGTGAGTCATGAGAGTGCTCCTTTGTGGCTGGACAAAGAGGTGGCAGCTGAGTGGTGTGGCAAGGCATGGGAGATTAGTTTCTGTTTCTGGTTGTGTGCGTAATTCCAATCTGGGCAGGTGTCAGTGGCACCTTTGGCATATTTGGTAAGAGACTGCTGGACACTACAGGTGTGACAAATATGGGTGGCGAGGCTGTATGAAAAAATTTCTTGTTATGGAACAGGTGGTCACTGTTGAAGCACAAGTATTGCTGGTGGTTGGTAGCCATCCTTGAGATTAAGGTCAGCATCAAGGAAGATGACTCGTTGGGGTGAGGAGGATCAACTAAATGAAGGGGGAGATCATGATGAGGTTCTGGAGGAAGATGGATAGTGTGTCCTAAACCTCAGTTCAGATTGAAGGTGTGAATCAGTTGAGTTGTTTGGGATTCTGGGTAGTTAGGAAGGATTCCTCCAGATGGTCCATGAATAGGGTGGCATAAGACGGAGCCCTGTGGGAACCTATGACATACCATGAATTTGTGTGTAGGTGATACCTTCAAAGGAGAAGTAATTGTGGGTGAGGATATAGTAGGTCTTAGTGAGCAGGAAGGAGACTGTAGGTCTGGAGTCAGTCTGGCACTGGGAAAAGTAGTGTTCAAAAGTGGCAAGACCATGGGCATTGAGGATGTTAGTGTGTAGGGAGATGGCATCTACCTGCCTGGTTTAGATTCACTGATGATATCTTCAAGATCTGGACTACGGGGGAGGACACACTATCTGCATTCCTCCAGAACCTTCTCAACACCTTCTCAATAAATTCTCCTCTTTCAACTTCACCTAGTTCTCCTCAATCCAACAAGCCACCTTCCTCAATGCTGACCTCCACTTGAAGGATGGGTACATCAGTACCACCATCCATCATCCTTCCACTTCCCATTTCATACCAAGAAGTCCACTCCATATGGCCTAGCCACCCATAGTCCTCACATCTGTAATGTCAAGCAGACCATCTCCAATTATACCATCGAACTTATGCAATATCCTTATCTATCCCTACTCCATCCCTGCTCACAAACCCTTGCCTCACATCTCATATCCCGGAAACAGGCCTAGATGCAAGACCCATACATCCTCCCACCATCACCTACTACAATCCAGTCACAGGTATCTCCTACTCTATCAAAGGTAGGGCTACTTCCCGAGGCCATGTGATCTACAAACTAAGCTGCAACCACTGTCCTGCTTTCTAAACGGGCCTGACAACTCACAAGGTGTCTAATAGCATGAGTGGCCACCAGTGAATTGTGGCCAAGAGACAGCTACACCAACAAGTTGCTGAATGTACTGCCCAAAACAATTTGCTTAATTCAATGACTGCTTCAGACCTTGGGCCATATGGATTTTCCCCACCGACACCAGTTTTTCTGAATTCCATATGTGGAAATTCTGCTTGTAAATACCCTACATTCTCTTAAGTGCCTTGGCCTCTTAATCTTCAGTAGACCCTGTCCTCCACCTATCTATCCCCTTCCCTGCTTGCTCTCCAGTACCCCTTCTCTACTTTTATCCATCCATCCAACCCCCCCCCCCTCCCCCCCCCCCCACCCCCCCCACCCCCAGAAGAAACTCTCCTGATTGCACCTAGCAGGCCTACTCTGTTCCCACCACATATCACATACTTGTACATTCCAAGCAGCTTACACCTCCTCCTCCCCACCTCATGCTGCCTCCTTGCCACCACCACTCATTCCACATTGTTGTTCCCATCAGATACAGTTCAGTCTGTAGTTCAGGCACTGTGGCCAGAGACAGTGGTAGTGTGTGTGTGTGTGTGTGTGTGTGTGTGTGTGTGTGTGTGTGTGTGAGGGTTTTTTTTCCAGAAAAAGGCTGCCCAAAAGATTAAATGTGCAGCAGTTTGTTTGTTGTGCCTGTCTGAGGTTCACTGTATCCTCTATATGGTGAGTAGCAATTATGTTTTAGTTGACTGCTGGAATATTTAGTTGCTGTATTTCACTTGCTGAATTAGTTGCAAAAGATTTCAAATCCTGACCCTCTTTTGCAAAGTGCAAGATTGAGGTTTTCCTCTCTTTGTGAGAGTTGAGAAGAGATGCCAATGCATTAAAATATAGGAAGAATACAAAGTAACCAAGAACCTAGCACTATATTACTGGTGGATTGGAAATTTATCTTAGCTTATATTTATATGACATTTTCGTACTTTGCTTACATTTAATCCTGTGTACGCAGATGGTATAGAAGGATATCTTATATTATGGATGCAGCACTCAGTCAAATGCTTTTATTGGGCTAAATATATACCTCTAATCTGTATTTGTAGTCCACCAGACAATACACTTTCGTGAAATTGTTGTGATAGTGATTCTATGAGCAGTGTGTCTTATAAAGATGGCACTAAGCTGAGACAGGATAACACTTACAAATAAATGACTAATTAAAGACAATGCTCTCCAATTTGAGACTTCAGGTTGGTTTCCCTTTCTGTACACCAAGTCAACCACACTTATTTTTACAGCAGTTGGATTATGTTTTCTCTAATGCCCCTGGTATATATAGGGATGGTCTTCAATGTTAGTTATTTGTTGGGAAATTCCCCATGAACTGCAGGGCCGAGGGTAGGTATTGGACAGGAATGAGACTCTCTTCATCTGTTTTGGGGAAACCTGTTTTGTCCAGTGTCAAGAGGAGGCAAACACAAAAGGATAGGGGC
The DNA here is from genome assembly GCF_023897955.1 of Schistocerca gregaria. NCBI lineage: Eukaryota > Metazoa > Arthropoda > Insecta > Orthoptera > Acrididae > Schistocerca > Schistocerca gregaria. The sequence goes on from NC_064927.1 coordinate 321,269,087, forward strand.
CAATTAATCATCAGCACTTCAAATGTATGACAATTGATGGTACCCCTTAGGGAAATGGTAGCAAGCAACAGGAAAGGACACCAGCTGCTCCCAGTGTGTATGCCTTGGGACTTCATTCAACATGCTAAATAAAGCTATTCCAGCAGCTACTGAGGGAATGCAGTGCAACCAACTGCAGATTGTTGTGCACGGAACAAATGAATTTGGAATTATTTCTGTGTAGAGTGGAAGGAATGAGCCAGAGACTTTGAAGGTTCTCAGACCATCTAGACTACAGCTTCCTGGACTTGTAGCATAGGATTGAGAACTGAAGGGTATTCCTAAACAGGTTAGGAGTGCACTATGCAGCAGAGACTGCTACTCAGATAGCTGACTGTGTGTGGGATGAAAAAAAAAAAAAAAAAAAAAAAAGAAGAAGAGAGAGAGAGAGAGAGAAGATTATATGACTCTCCATCTAATTCAGATAATGATAGCTGCAGGAAACCCAGAAATATTAGTGTAAGATGGAAAGAAATTCCTCCCACAGGTGAGAGTATTAAAGGCCCTATGGTAAACTGGCAAAGCATTAGCTAAAAAGCGTCAGAGTTTGAAACACAAATGAAAAGCAGTGAAGCTCTCATAATGTTAGGTACAGAAAGATGGTTGAAACCTGAAATTGATTGTAGTGAGATTTTTGGGGAACATTTAAGTGTATGCCAAATAGATACACAAGAAACTTAAATCTACTGAGATAGAAATTGAATGTGCATGTGAGATTGTTTGAGCAAAACTCAGTATCAGAGTTGGACACAAAAAGATAATTGGATCCTTCTGTTTCCCACCAGACTCATCTCAATCTAACTGAAAATTTTAGAGAAAACCTCAGATCACTAATACATAAGTTCCCCAATCATACTGTAGTCATTGGTGAAGACTTAAATTACCCAAAAATTAATTGCAAAAACTACTGTTTTGCTAGAAGTGGGCATTATATAGACATCCTGTGAAACATTACTAAATGCCTTCTTTGAAAACTACCTGCAACATATAGTTTCGTACCCTACTCTTAATGGAAATATTTTGGATCAAAGGCAACAAATCACCCTGATGACTTTGAGGATGTCCACATCGAAATTGGTATCAGTGACCATATCATGGTTTGGCAACAATTATTACTAAAGTACAAAGGACAACTAAAAAAAGCACAAAGATATATATGTTCAGTAAACTACATAAAAATTCAGTAGTGCCATATCTCAATGAGGAACTTGAAAACTTTTAGGGCAGGGCAGGAACACGTAGAGGAACTATGGCTCAAGTTTAAAAGAACAGTTGACCTTGCACTGGATAGATATGTATGCAGTAGAAAATTCCATAATGACATGAAATCCCCATGGTATACAGACACTGTACAGAAACTTGTAAAGGAAAATAATAGGTGGAAAACAAATCTTAGGACTATAGACAGAGAGATACTGAACGAAATGCATATAGCTGTCAAGAGAGCAATGTGTGATGCCTTCAATGACTACCATAGCAGGATATTGTCAAATGATCTTTCAAACAACCCAAAGAAATTCTGGCAATATCTAAAGGTTGTTAACAGCACCAAAGTTAGTGTCCCGTGCCTAGTGAATGAGACAGGAACTGAAATTGAGGGTAATGAAGCAAAAGTTTAAATGCTTAACTTCATCTTCAAATTTTCCTTTACAAAGGAAAGTCAAGGAGAATTGCCGTGATTTAATCCTTGTATCACCGACAATATGTATGAAATACGTTTTAGTGTCAGTGGTGTTCAGAAACAATGGAAATCATTAACATTGATCAAAGATCCAGGGCCCGATGAAATCCCTGACAGCTTCTAGACTGAATTTATGGCCGAGTTTGTTCTTCTTCTGATTATAGTCTATAGCAGGTCCCTCCCACAAAAAACTACGCCCAGTTCTTGGGGAAAAAAAACAGTCACACCCATTTACAAGAATCCTTGACATCAATTTGTTGCAGGATCTTAGAACATATTCTGCACTCGAACATAATGAGGTATCTTGAACATAATGACCTCCTCAATGCTAACCAGCATGGGTTCCAAAAAACATTGATCATGTGAAACCAAACAGAACTTCTCTCACATGACACACTGAAAGCTTTGGATTAAGGCAATAAGGTAGATGCAGTATTTCTCGATTTCTGACTTAGTACCTACCTACGGTTATTGCCAAAAGTATGTTGTATGGAGTATCAAGAGAAATTTGTGACTGTATTAAGGAGTTTTTTATAGGCAGGATGCAGCCTGTTGTCTTGGATGGAACGTCATCGTCATATGTAGAAGTAACATTGTTTGTACCCCAGGGAAGCGTGTTCGGATCCTTGCTGTTCATGTTGTATGTTGATAACCTTGCAGACAACATTAAAAGTAACATCAGGCTTTTTGCAGATGTTGCAGATATTTATAAGGAAGTACTATCTCAAAGACGATGCATAAATATTCAGTCAGATCTTGACAAGATTTCAAAGTGCTGCAAAGATTGGCAACTTGCTTTAAATGTTCAGAAATATAAAACTGTACTTTACAAAAAGGAAAAAAAGTAATATATTATAACTATACTATCAATTAGTCACAGCTGGAATCACCCAACTCATACAGTTGCCCTGTAGGGACATGAAATGGAAATATCAAATACATTCAGTTGTGGGTAAAGCAGGTGGCAGACTTCAGTTTATTGGTAAAATGCTGGGGAAGTTAAGTCTGTCTACACAGGATATAGCTTACAAATCACTCATGTGACCCATCCTAGAATACTGCTCAAGTGAGTGGGACTTGTGCCAAATAGGACTAATAGGGATATTGAACATTTACAGAGAAGGGCAGCATGAATAATCAATGGGAGAGTATCACAGAGATACTGAAGGAACTGAACTGGAAGACTCATTGAAGATAGACATAAACTATCCCAAGAAAGTGTACTAACATAGTTTCAAGAAGCAGTTTTAAATGATGACTCTAGGAATATACTACAATTGCCTATGTATTGCCCACATATGGGTCATTGAGGATAAGAATAGAATAATTACTGCAAGGACAGATGCATTTGAACAATCATTCTTCCCATGTTCTATACATAATGGAATAGGAAGAAACCCTAACAATTGGTACAATGAGATGTATACCCTGCTATTCAGCTCATAGTGGTTTGCAGAGTACAGATGTAAATGTAGATGTGAATATAGAATGGAACATTATAACCTCCCAACTGCACCTAGCAGCTCATGTCTGTCCCCACCATGTCCTTCCATGATCCACAAGCACCACTACACCTATCCCCACCTCCCACCTGCTATCCCAACTCGTCCCCACCTCATGCCTCCTCCTTATACCTACCACCCATATGAGATTGCTGCTCCCATCAGGCACAGTTGCAGTCCATAGATAGCAGTCAAGTGTGCTGAGTTGTGCTTGTGTGAATGTGTGTGTGTTTTCTATTTCAGAAGACCTTTTGGCCAATAGCTTAAATGTATAGTACTCTTTTCATCGTGCTTCTCTTTTCATTGTGACAGTCTGTGACTCGCTATCTCTTCTATATGGCGAATAGTAATCTATGTTTTTCATAATACTGTCAGTATTCCATCCTTAACTTTCCATTGTTCAATGATCAATACATATAAAACATACTAAGGGTGTCCTTCTTGAAGTATTTTGTCACTTCCTACAGTGAAGTCACAGTTATTTTTCTTTAGTTTCTTGCTTTTACTTTTAGATTTGAAAACATCTTTTCTCTTGTCAGTCAAACTTTCTTGTGTGGCAAAATACCATGGGATCTGAATCACTTATAACTACAAGACTATTAATTCATAAAGGATGATTGAGCACACAATGGATAGATCATATCTGTAAAGTCTGTCATGCAGCATTTATTTTAACTGTGACTCATCACACCAGTGTACACACATGAGCTTGAGTGTTATGAATTGCCTCTGTGTACAGTTATAAACTGGTGTAGCATGGAAATGTGTTTAGCTGGGTGTAATTGAGAAGAGGTTGCAGGAGCATTACTAGAAGAAAAGGTGAGACAGAAAAAGTATTCATCACAATATAAGCGAAAATAGTAATTAAATTCAAAATTACGAAATAATGAAAGTTGTTGTCTCATATGACTTGCAAATATACTCAGAATTATAGAAAATGCAAGTCAGATGAAAACTCATGTCGAACGGAATACAAAAAGTATAAAAAGTCCAGTGCAGGGCGAAGGTGAGAGCTACAGAAGCATCAAAAAGGAATTGAAAACATAGCAAAAAGTGATTACTTAGCTGGCCCACTGGGTCATGCAATATTATGGTGAGCCCATTAAACTCATGTTATGTATGCCTGTGATCTGCTTCAGGCCATTGTCTATTGCCTCAGCTGATCATGCTAATCTCACTGAGGTACTATGCAGACCATTAAACGCCCCTTGATACACTTAATTGAGTTCATGAGCTCATAGCCCCTTGCTAAATGCAATAATATGTGTGATTTGTCTGTTCCGTAATCATTGCACTACAATGTGTAACCACTGTATGAGAGCAATTGATAACTAAATTACATATTAATATGAAATACTTGTTATTATTTTATCCCAACATTTTCACTATGGTTTTATGAAAAATCAGTTACTGTTGCATGTAGAAGCTGTCTATTATGTGGTAGTGAATATTGTGTATGTTCACCAAATACTATATGAACAAAGAATTGTTGTTTTCAGACCGTTTTCAATTACAGTTTTTGTGATGCAGAATACAGTTTTAATTACACAGCTTGCCTGAAGTTTAAATTGTTTTTCATCAAGTACAGAGTATTGAACCAAATAAATGTATGAATGTACATGATTGCAACACCAGAATAAAATATAATTATTTTGGCACAAAATTAACTTAAAAAAGATATGTAAAGACATAATTTCAACACAAAAATAAATATGTATCTATAAAAAATGTATATTAATTCAAATAATTTAAAGTGGTGAACCAATCATGCTCTGGTGAATAACATTATGTGGCTTATCTTTATGAACCAGTTTAAATAAGTAGCAGCATTGTATGAACTGTCAAGTAAAAAATATACTAAATAAACATAAGATGTTTCAGTTTTCTATCCAACACATAATTTTAGTATCACTAACATATTTTTAGTATTACTATTGAAATGGCAAAAGGGAAATGGGTTGAAAAGGGAGGGAGGGGAGAGGGGGAGGCAGATGATTGGAGAGGTAATGCTAATGTGTAGAGGGATAGGGGAGATGAAAGGAAGAGGGTGAGAGAAGACAGTGCATGATCTGGATGGAGAAGGAGTGGTGTGGACAGAAGAGAGACAGAAATAGGCAAGATGAGGCAGTGGGATAAGGTTAGCAGGGCTTTAGGCCAGGGGTATCGCAAGAACACATATGTGCTTGAGTGTCAATTCTCCTTCCAGCACAAGCTTCTCTGAACTACACACATGGGAATTATCTCTCCAACATATCTTGTGGTCTCTAAATCGCCCTTGGTATAAACCACTAACCTGTTACCACTGCCTCACCTTGCCTTTTCTCTTGTCCACACAACTCTTTCCCCATCATGATCATGCACTGCATTCTTGCACCATTCTTCCTTCCCCTGTTCCTCACATGCAGGCATTTTCCCTTGGCATCTCTCTCTCTTCTCCACCTCTTCAACCCATCTCCCTTCTCTCTTCCACCAATTTCCCCCCACTTCACTTCACCTTTCTCTCCCTTCCCCCCTCCCCCATTACCTCCTCAGTCTCCCCCTCCCTCACCTCCCTCACTCTTCCAACATCTCATTTTGGTGTACCTTCTGTACTCTTTTCAAGTTGTTGTATGGACACAAAGTCATTGTTCAAAGACCTGTCTCATTCACACTATCCCTCCTTATGTCCATCCCTACCCCCTCATCTCCATCAACTCAGACAATGCCTTCAATAATCAACTAACAATAATTAGTCATGCTGAGTCACAGGGGTGTCCGTTTGGGGTCAGTGTGGTTGCCTGTTTGAATGTGTCTACTACTGCAAGAAAAAACTAGCGGTTTCAGGCTAGTGTGAATGATGTTTGCTGTTACATTACGCTGTGTTTCACCCATTTACACTATTTGATCAAAAGTATCCAGACACCTCCAAAGCACCAGTTTTTGATGTTAGGTGCATTGTGCTGCCACATACTGCCAGGTACTCCACATCAGCTACCTCAGAAGCATTACACATTGTAAGAGAACAGAATGGGGTACTCCGTAGAACTCACTGACTTCGAACGTGGTCAGGTGATTGGGTTTCACTTGCGTCCTATGTTTGTACACGAGATTTCCACACTCCAAAACATCCCTAGGCCCACTGTTTCTGATGTAATAATGAAGTGGAAATGTGAAGGGAGATGTACAGCACAAAAGCATACAGGCCGACCTTGTCTGTTGATTGAGAGTCGGCTGACAGTTGAAGAGGGTCGTAATGTGTAATAGCAGGCATCTATCCAAACCATCACGCAAGGATTCCAAACTGCATCAGGATCCACTGCAAGTACTATGACAGTTAGGTGGGAGGTGAGAAAACTTGGATTTCATGGTCAAGCAGCTGCTCATAAACCACACATCATGCTGTTAAATGCCAAATGACGCCTCGCTTGGTGTAAGGAGCATAAACATTGGAAAATTGAACAGTGGAAAAACATTGTGTGGAGTGACAAATCTGGTACACAATGTGGCATCTGATGGCAGGGTGTGGCTATGGCGAATGTTGAATGTTATCTTCCAGCGTGTGTAATGCCAACAGTAAAATTTAGAGGTGGTGGTGTTAGAGTGTGGTCATGTTTTTTATGGAAGGGGATTGCACCCCTAGTTGTTTTGTGAGACTCTATCACAGCACAGGCCTACATTGATGTTTTAACCACCTTCTTGCTTCCCACTGTTGAAAAGCAATTTGGGGATGGCAATTGCATCTTTCAACATGATCAAGCACCTGCTCATAATGCACATCCTGTAGTGAAGTGGTTACATAACAATAACATCCCTGTAATTGACTGGCCTGAACAGAGCCCTGACCTGAATCCTATAGAACACCTTTGGGATGTTTTGGAATGTTGAATGTGCCAGGCCTCACCGATAGACATCGATACCTCTCCTCAGTGCAGCACTCCATAAAGAATGGGCTACCATTTCCCAATAAATCTTCCAGCACCTGATTGAAGGTATGCCTGCGAGAGTGGAAACTCTCATCAAGGCTAAGGGTGGACGCCAACACCATATTGAATTCCAGCATTACCAATGGAGGGCACCACAAACTTGTAAGTCATTTTCAACCAGGTGTCCAGATACTTTTGATGACATAGTGTATCTACTATACAGGGTGGTCCATTGATAGTGACGGGGCCAAATATCTCATGAAATAAGCATTAAACGAAAAAATTACAAAGAACAAAACTCATCTAGCTTGAAGGGGGGAAACCAGATGGCGCTTTGGTTGGCCCACTAGATAGCGCTGCCATAGGTCAAACAGATATCAACTGTGTTTTTTTTTAAATAGGAACCCCCATTTTTTATTACATATTCATGTAGTATGGAAAGAAATATGAATGTTTTAGTTGGACCACTCTTTTCGCTTTGTGATAGATGGCACTGTAATAGTCACAAACATAAAAGTACGTGGTATCACGTAACATGCCACCAGTGCGGACGGGATTTGCTTAATGATACATTGCCCGTGTTAAAATGGACCGTTTACCAATTTCGGAAAATGTCAATATCGTGTTGATGTATGGCTATTGTGATCAAACTGCCGAGCGGGTGTGTGCTGTGTATGCTGCTCGGTATCCTGGATGACATCATCCAAGTGTCCGGACCGTTCGCCATATAGTTACATTATTTAAGGAAACAGGAAGCGTTCAGCCAAAAAAAATGGCTCTGAGCACTATGGGACTTAACATCTGTGGTCATCAGTCCTCTAGAACTTAGAACTTCTTAAACCTAACTAACCTAAGGACATCACACACATCCATGCCCGAGGCTGGATTCGAACCTGCGACCGTAGCAGTCATGCGGTTCCAGACTGAGCACCTAGAAGTTCAGCCACATGTGAAACATCAACCATGACCTGCAACAAATGATGATGCCCAAGTAGGTGTTTTACCTGCTATTGCAGCTAATCTGCATGTCAGTAGCAGACAAATTGCGGGATAATCGGGAATCTCAAAAACGTTGGTCTTGGGAATGTTAAATCAACATCGACTGCACCTGTAAAATATTTCTATGCACCAGGAATTGCATGGCGATGACTGTAACTGGTTTTGTCCCTAATCTAGATGTAAGCCACTCACTTTACATGTGTCAGAGTGGCATGGTGGCTGCACTGGCTATTGAGTGATGTAACAAGTCACAAGCCAATAGAAGCTCACTAGCTACAAATGGTTGATATTTATTTGTTTCTGACTGAGCATATTCTTCGTGACTCAGCATTTGAATTTAAAAGACTGATGATCAATATTGTTGCTGAGTACAGTACATCAGAAATATATAAAAAAAGACAAGATTGAGTTATAAGTGGCACAAGAAAAGTTGGCAAATGGGCCATTTTGTCACGTGTGAGGTTAGTTCAAACAATTCTGGAACTTTGTCCACAAAATTTTTCTACACTTACCTTATTGTGACTTAATCTGCAAGGTATCTTTTGAAATACTCTCCTCCACAACTGACACAACACTCCCAACGCCATTTCCACTTATGGAAGATGTCTTGGCATGCTTCTTATTCTGTTGTGCAAAGCGCTATATGCTAATTTTGTTTTATCTCATCTATTCTTGTAAATTCTCCTCCTTTTAAGGGGATTTTCTACTTCATAAATAAAAAAAAATTAAAAAAAAACTCAGCAGGTGTAATGTTTAGAGAGTATGGAGGACAATGTAGGACATTGATGTCATTTTTTGTGTAATAGTCATGCACGGACAGGAATGAATGTGCGAGAGCATTATTGTGATGCAAGAGCCTGTAATTATGTCGCCACGTTTCAAGTCATTTCCTTCTGACATTTTATCTCTGGTGATGTAACAGGTCCTGATAGTACCATCAATTAGCAGTTTGTTTCTGTGGCAAAAATTCATGATGCGCTAATCCTTTGAAGTCAAAGCTATCAGCATGGCTTTGACATTTGACCTGACCTGATGAGCTTTTTTTAGTCTCAGAGAACATTTCCTGACCATTTTGAAGACTGAACCTTAGTCTCAACATCATAACCATAGACCCATGATTAATCACCAGTTATGATTCTTTTAAAAAATTTCTCGTTCTCAAGTGCACGACCCAAATGCTCTTCACAGATTGTGAGGCAAAGGTCTTTCGCGTCTTGACTCATGAGCCACCGGATGACTTGGCACCAAAACAATGTGTTCATTACGCTGTGTCAGGGTATCATGACATGATCCAACTGAAATATTAGTACTTCTGCAATCTCTTGGACAGTCAGTATTTCATTGTCACACACAATTTCATTCATGTTTCTGACATGATATCATCAGAAGACGTTGAAGGGCATCCTGAATGAGGATCATCCTTAACTTCTGTCTGGCCATTTTTAAACCATGTGGACCATTTATAACACTGGGTGTGGCTTAAGCACTTATCACTGTGGCCATCTTGCATCAGTTTTTGTGTCTCCAAAAAGGTTTTTGTGAGTTTCACGCAAAACTTAATGAAGATTAGTTGCTCCTCTAACTCTGATATCTCGAAATCTGCAAACTGTGTGACACAACGTGCTAAGCAGTACAGCACTGAACAATAACTAAAAGACATACAACACTGAAGCTTCCAGCAGTTACACATTAAGCACACAGATGTGCAGGGATATCAACCACATTTTGCTCCAACATACCACTGGCATGAAATCATGAATGTTCCGGAATGTTTTGAACAGACCTCGTATTGGTTCAGTCTGGAACACTTCATGCCAATTGTCCTGTTTTTACACTGCTGCCGCAACCTGGCAGTAGTTGCACCATAATTACACTGTGAAGTCAAATGTTGCAAGGTGTGCTGATAGTGCCGATCGCGAATTATGTCAGCATTTCCTCTCTCATGTCTCCCCTCACTGCAACGACCTAAAATATTCCCTTAACTCTGCCACTATCTGCAGTGCAAACCATCTGTCTTTTATGCCACTTTTAACTCCTTCAGTTGCAGCAAATGACAATAGGAAGAAAATGGGATGAAGTCAAGTGAGGCATCGTGTAAGATCATAGAATAGAGGTAAACCTTACTAGAAATAAACATAAAATCATGGAATTTTTAGCATTGATCTTACAGGTTTTTGGTGGGGGCTATGAATTTACCGTGTAGAATCATGAAAAACATAAAACTGGAGAATGAAATTGCACTGTATATGTAAAGGATTCACATAATTATTCAAGAAAATTAGGAGTAGCAATACTACTCTGCCATACAACAATAATTAGGCAAGGAGGAGACGAAGATTTTGATTGCCGCATCCAAATACATGGTCAAATAAATAAGAAGTAACAAAGAGCAACAATAAATCTTCACTGAACAAATCACATCCAACCCCAATGGAACCATTCAGTTCCTCCATATTTGTCAACTTTGCTTCCCTCCTCATTTGACAACTTTTCTTCACCTTTTGTAGCTTAAAAGCAAGTTTAAGTGGATATGGAACAACAGGCAAGAATAGTTCAACAAGGCCTACTCCTCACATGTGAATACCTTTTACAACAAAACCAAGCTTGAAATGTCTTTTTTTTTTAAATAATCATTTTGAATTGATTCACCACCAAACCAGTTGTGATTCATTTTCTTTAACATTATTATATTCTAATTTTGAGTGATGGGATCTGTGACTGATTGATCAGTATCCCAAACATTGCCATTCAGTCAGGCCACTGTCACTTTCTGTCCATTCAAGATAAACTGCACTTCTATCAACATCAGCAGATTGTAGTGGTTATGCTGCTTTTTCAGTGTAGTTAGGCACTGCCAGTAGCTAAATTATTATTGTCAATCACATCATTACTGTCGATTATAATACCCTTCATGATGATGTTCTCACAGTTGCTTTATGAATTTTTTAAGAACTGTACGTTATGAGCCTTCACAGTTGTCTTTGTTGAATTTGGTTTACTACGGTGGTATTCTTTCGAATCTTAAAGATAAGTCCTGTGGATCTGTCTTCAAACTTTTTTTTTTTTTTTTTTTTTTTTTTTTTTTTTTTTTTTTTTTTTTTTTTTTTTTTTTTTTTTTTTTTTGCAAGTGGCTTATATTTATTCAATGACTGCTCCGTAATTCCTTCAGAATTAACATTTTGAAGAGTTTTCATTGGAAATTGATTCTTCAAATAAGTTGCTGTGTTGGTGTCTTCAGCCCAAAGTGCTTAATGGTGCACCTGTCAACATCAATTTGTCTTTTCAATGATTGTCCTATGAAGGCAATGTGCAATTCCATTTTGTCCTGGTGTGTAAGGAATTGCTACCTCACACTGAATTACATTCATCGTTAAGACAGTCTTCATACACTGATTGACAGTCTCTTATCCATTATCTGTTTGAAGTATTTTAACAACCAGTTTCACTTTATACTTGTGATTTGAACTCAGTGAAAGTATTACAGACTTCCTGTGTTGAATCTAGAATGCAACCAAATGATATGCTTGACAACTATCCATAAACAGAGAAGGTAGCACGCTTTCCCCCATAAAGCCAAGATCATTGGTCCACAAACATTAAAATGTACTATATTAAGCAGATATTTTGCTTTTATATTTGACATATTAGGAAAAGAATGCCAAGACTGTTCCACTGTTATGCAATACAAACATGGATCTAAATTTAGCTACTTTTTCCTTTTAATAAACACATGCTTACATGATTCACATTTCATAATTCTTGATTTCTACAGCATTTGCATGATGACACACTTCAACTAATCAATAACTGTCACCTACTTGAGCTGCAATCACTGTTGGTGTTCCAGCTAAATCACTTTTGATGTACACATTGTGTGGTACATCATCAAACAAAATGTACAGTCCATTTCCAATTGTTTGACTAGATGAAAATAAACTATATCCACAGCCTGGAGCATAATTACTCATTATCAGCTTATTCTTGTCATCTGTGGTAACTTCAAGATGAACACCACCATCAGCAGTTGCCTCAAGACTGCTGATATCTGTCACTGTAAGTTTTGTAATTGTGGTGGATTCAAAATTGTTGAACAAATCTGTTTGTTGAAGTAAATTGACAGATTATTGAGTCATGATTATTAACCACTGACTTAATAAAATACTAGTAATATTGACACCTGAGTTCCTAATCATCATAATCAAGGGTTGAAAATCTGCTGGAAATCCACAGAGACTGATCATAGTAACTACATGAATGTCCATTTTCTTACCAAAATTTTGAATTTGATGAGCGAGTGACATAATTTTTGATAAATATGCTTCCTTTTGATAAATATGCTTCCACATTTATCTCTGAAGCCAATCAGGCATCCATCAAGGATTGCAGCAGTCTGTTGTAATTAGATTAATTTTGATCTTCGAATGCTGATCATAAATTTTGCCATACATCTTCATTGCTCCATGACATTTTGGTTGTATGGATGAATTATGGTCTAGCATATTTTGGATAGTACCTACTGTGTGTTCTTTGAAATGATATCAGTGCCAGCAATTGTGTATACATTTCAATCATAAATTTCCAGTCATTGAAATAAGTTATACCCATCAACTTTTCAAAATTAAACAATCATTGTTCACTCAACGTCATATTAGGTATATGCCGTTCATTCAGCAAAACAAATCTTGAATTTTTTTCAACAAAGTATGAAACAACCACATTTAACACATGTAAAATGTGGTTCCTTATGATTACCCATGAGTAACAGTTAGGGCAATTTATGTCACATGCCTACTAGTGATATTGACTCATCAGTTTTTCAACAGATACTTTATTAATGTGGACATTTCACTGATTTCTTCCTAAGCCAATAACTTATTGAATATTAAATCCAATCAGCCTTTATGGGAATATAATGTTGACTTAGTAACAAAATAAATTCACACAAGCTGCATTGCCAGAAATAATTACTAGAGAGACAAAGAGCTTTTAAAAAGAAGAAGAAGAATAAGTTACTACAAGGTATCAGCACTGAAAACATACATTTTCCCAACAGAAACCACTGCATGGCAGGTGTTCACAAAATGATGAGCTAGTTTTCAAGGTGAAACTTATCCTGAATGGACAGAATGTAGACTTCTACAACCCAAGTCATCCAGAAAAAGTGGCACACTGAAGAATGAATACATCAAGAAGAATTGGCACCATCACAAAATTTCATGGTTGAAGCTTTATTTTTTTGGAGGCAATAATGAAAATTTTATGGCTATCCCTTCTGAAGATAGCTGTATGCTACGTAGAGTAACATATAAATCAAAAGAACGTTAAAGAAGAAGCAGTAACAAAATAACCTTGCCACTTAATTGTGAGGGGTAAAAGAAGCAGATGGGATATGGATAGCCTCTTCTTTATAGGAACAGATGGGAAGCTTCTGGAATGTAATAAAGAGGCATATAAACCTGAATACTTTCAAAATTAGTTACCAGGAGGCGGCACCATGTCCACTGCCAAATCAGTCAGTGGTGACATAAACACACCTCTTTCTTCACAATTTCATTCTCACATCTTCTGCAGCTGTTTCCATAAATTCCAACAGGTATCTTTGTGTACAATGCCCAAATCCATAAAGTAATCTCAGGCTCAGTTATTGCTGTCTCTAACTTGAATTTCAACTGATTAGTTTATTACAGAGACTCAGTAAAAAGCTACCTTCAACTCTTTGCTACCTTCAACTCTTTGCTACCTTCAACTCTTTGCTACCTTCAACTCTTTGCTTCCTTCAACTCTTAATTTTGTTTTATCTTTGCATGCTCTGCTACTCAATTGCAAATGTAACTAAACCTCTGTGTTCTAAATGGTACATGTATTCTGTCAACAATCACTTACAATTTCAATGGTCTGGCCAATGCAGTTATTCATTGCTCCAGAATTTGGTATATTCCTAACAGCCTCAGACCAACTCTATGGTTATTGTTGTGGTCTTCAGTCCTAAGACGGGTTTGATGCAGCTCTCCGTGCTACTCTATCCTGTGCAAGCTTCTTCATCTCTCAGTACCTACTGCAACCTACATCCTTCTGAATCTGCTTGGTGCATTCATCTCTTGGTCTACCTCTACGATTTTAACCCTCCACACTGCCCTCCAATACTAAATTGGTGATCCTACGATGCCACAGAACATGTCCTACCAACCAATCTCTTCATCTAGTCAAGTTCTGCCACAAACTTCTCTTCCCTCCAATTCTATTCAATACCTCCTCATTAGTTATGTGTTCCGCCCATCTAATCTTCAGCATTCTTCTGTAGCACCACATTTCGAAAGCTTCTATTCTCTTCTTGTCTAAACTATTTATCGTCCATGTTTCACTTCCATACATGGCTACACTCCATACAAATACTTTCAGAAATGACTTCCTGACACATAAATCTATACTCGATGTTAACAAATTTCTCTTCTTCGGAAACGCTTTTCCTGCCATTGCCAGTCTACATTCTATATCCTCTCTACTTCGACCATCATCAGTTATTTTGCTCCCCAATAGCAAAACTCATCTACTACTTTAAGTGTCTCATTTCCTAATCTAATTCCCTGAGCATCACCCAACTTCATTCGACTACATTCCATTATCCTCGTTTTGCTTTTGTTGATGTTCATCTTATATCCTCCTTCCAAGACACTATCCATTCCGTACAACTGCTCATTCAAGTTCTTTGCAGTATCTGACAGAATTACAATGTTATCGGCAAACCTCAAAGTTTTTATTTCTTCTCCATGAATTTTAATACCTACTCCGAATTTTTCTTTTGTTTCCTTTACTGCTTGCTCAATATACAGATTGAATAACATCGAGGGAGAGGCTACAACCCTGTCTCACTTTCTTCCCAACCACTGCTTCCCTTTCATGCCCCTCAACTCTTATAACTCCCATTTGGTTTCTATACAAATTGTAAATAGCTTGTCGCTCCATATATTTTACCCCTGCCACCTTCAGAATTAGAAAGAGAGTATCCCAGTAAACATTGTCAAAAGCTTTCTCTAAGTCTACAAATGCTAGAAACGTAGGATTGCTTTTCATTAATCTAGCTTCTAAGATAAGTCGTAGGGTCAGTATTGCCTCATGTGCTCCAATATTTCTATGGAATCCAAACTGATCTTCCCTGAAGTCTTCTTCTACCAGTTTTTCCATTTGTCTGTAAAGAATTCGTGTTAGTATTTTGCAGCCATAACTTATTAAACTGATAGTTCGGTAATTTTCACATCTGTCAACACCTGCTTTCTTTGGGATTGTAATTATTATATTCTTCTTGAAGTCTGTGGGTATTTCACCTGTCTCACACATCTTGCTCACCAGATGGTAGAGTTTTGTCAGGACTGGCTCTCCCAAGGCCGTCAGTAGTTCTAATGGAATGTTGTCTACTCCCGGAGCCTTGTTTTGACTCAGGTCTTTCAGTGCTCTGTCAAACTCTTCACGCAGTATCGTATCTCCCATTTCATCTTCATCTACATGCTCTTCCATTTCCATAATATTGTCCTCAAGTACATCGCTCTTGTATAGGCCCTCTATATACTCCTTCCATCTTTCTGCTTTCCCTTCTTTGCTTATAACTGGGTTTCCATCTGAGCTCTTGATATTCATACAAGTGGTTCTCTTTTCTCCAAAGCTCTCTTTAATTTTCCTGTAGGCAGTATCTATCTTATCCCTAGTGAGATAAGCATCTACATCCTTACATTTATCCACTAGCCATCCCTTCTTAGCCATTTTGCACTTCATATCGATCTCATTTTTGAGATGTTGGTACCATATTTACTCGAATCTGAGCTACACTCGAATCTAAGCCACACCTGAAAAATTAGAGTCGATATCAAGCAAACAAAATTTTCCAGAATCTAAGCTGCACCTGAAATTTGAGTCTCGAAATTCAAGGGGAGAGAAAAGTTTTAGGCCGCACCTCCAAATCGAAACAAAGTTGATCCATTGTAATACGAGTCACAATATAGGTCCAATGAATGATGATACAGCTTCAGTAGTTTCGTCCATGTCGTAAGCTTAGCAGTTAAGCTTTACCAGGTAGCCATTGCTATGCATCACCCTCTCCGTCCCTATATATACGGGTACCCTTCGTATTTCACATGCTTCATCTGGTTTGAATCGATTGCTTATTTTTCTTTGATCTGATAAGTGCCGTTCTCTTTTTATAGGTGTTTACGTCACTCTAAGCTGAAAATGCATCCTTGTACTGTGTCGTGCACTGTTTGTTGCATTCTGATAAAGAGTGTTTACGGCTTGTCGCCGCTCGTGGCATGGCTTGCTTTTGTGTGCGCTACCGCCGCTTACAATAAAAAAAGAAAAGAGAGAGGAATCGTCTCATTAGCAAACAATGGCAAGAGACTCCTATTTGTTGTTACTCACACTGCTGCTTTCTTTGATAATGATCAACAAGAACCAAATAATAGACTGCGTATGATAGAAGATGTTCTGAACGATAGTTTAATGAAAATTTTTCTCCGTTTGAAAATCTTTGCAGACGCCTCTATAGTTCATTACATTCTGCTCAGAAATTAGAGTCACCTTAGATTTAAAAATCATTGCCGTGCTTCATTTCTGACTGTATCACTATTAGGCATAAGAATAATACGAATATAAACATGACATGGTATGTATATTCTTCCGCATTTGCTGTTGTCTCACTCTAGTTTCGTAGTTTATTAGGCAGACTGGATTTAAATGAGATAGTAGCAAATGTGAAACAGTACATGGCAAAATGTTTATATTCATATTAATCTTATGGTGAAGAGAATACTGCATGTGATTCACAATTCATAAAAGTTCCTGTTAGCAACCATCTCTTCTCACAGGTAGGAAAAAATTCAGAATGTAGAGTTGGTCGTATTGACTAACGTCCCAAACAGTCTTCGCAGTCGGATTTTCGTAGTACATTGAAATGCTGCTACATTCGAAGATGAACAATACAGAATTTGTATTTACTTCGTTGGATAATGTATGACAATACAGTGGTCAAAACTCGTGGCAGAGAAAAAAAGCTCATCTTCCACCTTTTTTTAAATTTATTTACTAATGCAGAGGTTTTGGCGCCAGTATTTATCTTTGTGCCTGCAAAGCATGCCTGTGTAGCGCTACATATATTCGACAACAGAAGTTAGTTGTGGCGGCACCTACCAACATTTTTCAGAACTTATGCTTACTTTGCACTTGATTCTAAGCTGCAGGCGTTTTTTTGGATTACAAAAACCGGAAAAAAGTGCAGCTTAGATTCGAGTAAATACGGTATTCCTTTTTCCTGCTTCATTTACTGCATTTTTATATTTTCTATGTTTGCCCAATTGTTGGCAGTAGTTAGAACAATATTTTTGTCCATTATCTGAAATGCGAGGGTACTACATTAGGTAAACCTTATGACATAAAAAGTGCTCAGTTCCACAAAAGAGTTAACTACTTAATATACGTATAAGAAACATATGGTCATGTATGAAACATCCTAGCGGATTAAAACAGTGTGCTGGAGCCACACTTGAATTTAGGACCTTTGACTTTGAGGGAAAGTACTTTACAAACTGAGCTACCTCAAGCATGACTCATGACCCATCCTCACAGCTTTACTTCCACTAGTACCTCGTCTCCTCCCTCCAGCTGCAGAGAGAAACGTGGTTGTGTGTGTCTGTCTGAAACTTGCATGAGATATTGATTTCATTTGTTATAACCATATATAAGTAAATTTAAATTCCAAATATAACTTTGTCAACATCTGAAGTTTGCAGAATCCAACTAGGGCAATGTAGTTGCTATAGGAGAACCCATGCATGATCACTGTAGCTTCGTTTTCGCAAATGACAGTATTCATTATTGATAAAATATGAACTGGTTGTTTGACTCTTCTGTAAAATGCAAAATACTTGATTTGCATAGTACATGATAGTCCTGCTGTGGAGTCTGACAAGAAATTGTGTAATTTACAATAGTGATCACATGAAAAACCATCACAGAAAAGCTAAAAGTCATAATTAAAACTGAAGTCTGGCACCAGTCAGCAACGTTACTTTCCTAAATCGTACACCTACCACTTCTCTGAAGACTCTTCCTTACGATGGAAGTCATGGAATAAGATTTCTGAATGGTAATAATAATATAAATGAGTCAAGGATTTCTGTTAGTTGCATGGAAGTAGTTCACAATAAAGATGCAAGATATGCAGTTGTGTAATGTAGACAGCCCCCTGTTGTTACAGGTGCAGGTCTTGTAATATACTGAATCACAGACAGGCACAACAAAGAAGTACGCTAGAAATATTTCAATTTTCGAGGAAAGTCCTTCTTCAGAAGTTGAAACCACAAACATTCACAGAACAGCAACTCACAAACACATGGCCTGATGTGGCCTTAGCACCTGGAGACAGTGGCCATTTATGTGGGGACTTAGTCCACTAGCTGAATATTCTTAACATTCTTTTATGGCTATCTGCAACTCAATTCCTCTTCTATGTCATTTAGTTTTTCTGTTCAGCATACTGTTAACCCTATCCAGCCTTCAGTCCATCATGCAGGAACTGGGACTTAATGTTCCCAATGTGTGTCATTATCTGAGCCTGGCATATGGTCAGCCTTGAAGTTCCAGGCACACTGTACAACCTTTGAGCATTGCCGTTGCCTCTTGAAGCCTGTCAGTTTCCTTGGCCCCTAGGAACAACAACAACAACAACAACAACAACAACAAGTGACTCTGCCTTTTCTCTTTAATCAATGGGCAGCTCCCATAGTGAATGTACAGAAATTTGGTGTTACACCATGCCTTTATGGTGATTTTAAATGTAATTGCCCCAGCCAAATAAACTCTTCCTCTAATTAGCTGTGGGACAGTTCATTTCAAACCCTGACCAGTTTCCATTTGCCAAGGAGCCAGTGAAAATCTTAGTATTACAGAGGTTTTGAATAAGTAACACAACACTTTTTTCCCCCCAAAGGCAGTTGATTTTGACAATTCCAATACACCATCTTATTCCTCACTCTATCGGCTACAAATCCTATCTTTCAAGATATTCTCTGTTCAATGTGACAGCCCCTATTTTTCAACATAATCTCTGTTCAATGTAAAAGTCCCTATTTTTTAGAATAATCTCTGTTCAATGTGAAGGCCCTACACCACTTTGATGGAAGGGCCTGTTTGCCTGCATGGTACCACTCTACTGGTCGATGTCAGAGCCACTGTCTTCATGCATCAATAAGCTCCCCATTACTCATGCACTGCTTTCCACAGAGTGCATCCTTGATTGGGCCCAACAGATGAAATTAGGAAGGTGTGAGATTCGGGCTATAGGGTAGATGAGGAAGAACAGTCCAATGAAGTTTTCTGAGCTTCTCTCAGGTATGCAAACTTGTATGAGGCCTTACATTCTCATGAAGCAGAAGTTCAATTGCACATTTGTGTCAATGAACAAGCTGAAGTAATTTCTTCAACTTCCTACGCGTCACACAATACACTTCTGAATTGATTGTTGTGCACCATGGGGCACGACATCAGACAGAATAAACCTTTTAGAGTCCCAGAAGACAGTCACCATGACTTTACCTGCTGCAGCTTTTAATGTTTTCTTCAGAGGAAAGTGGTGTAAGGCTAGTCCACGGACCCCCATTTTGTTTCTGATTTGAAGGGATGAACTTATGTTTCATCACACCTATAATGATGTTTGACAAAAACTTTTCACAATCAACCCTGTAATACATAAGCACTTTTGCGCAGATGGTCCTTCTTTGCTTTTTATGTTCTTGTGTCAAGCAGTGAGGAACCAGGCAGACATGCACTTTAGAATATCCTAACTGATGGACTAGTGTGGCAGCACTACCAATAGAGACATCCAGTTGAACAGAGAGGTGTCTGATTTTGATCTGTCAATCAACTTGAGTGGGTGTATCTGCATGCTCCAACACTGCGAGAGTCACAGCTGTGTGCAGCCAGTCAGCACATGGGGCATCAAATAGGTTTGTGCAACCTTGTTACCTTGTTGCAATGGTGACAGACGTCTTACCCAACAACTCACCATGCTTTTATCCACTACAAAATCTCTGAAGACATTCTGCAAGCTCCCCTGAATATCTGTGATGCTCTAGTTTTCCACTGAAAGAAACCCAATTTCAGCTCTCTGCTTGGAGTGCACCATTACACATGCCATTTTGAAGGCTGTGTATAGTGCTGCCACATAGTGGAATTTGCATTACTGAATACCCACCATAGAATGCCTTTTTGCCCCAGCTATTTTACAAAGGTTTTTGGACTGGCTAATAGCAGATACTCCCCAAGGCATTAACTATCATGATGACATCCTGATTATGGTTGTGAAAATGAGGAACATTGGGTTTTTGCTGCTTTGGCTGAAAAGAGTCTAAATGTTATTGTTTAAACATTCATTACTTCATCCTTCTGTCACCCAGGATATTTCCTTAGAAAAGGGAGGTTACAGCCCAAACAATTCTATGTTGAGAGAGAGAATCAACAATGTGCTGGTTCCCACACCTTTGAATGACTTCCATGTGTTGCTCAGTAATATTAGCTATTTCGCCAGGTTTATTCCTTGCCTAAACATTGGACCAACTGCACTGCTGGTCCATGGCTCTTCAGAAGGATTTTCATACTATGATAGCTTGTCTATGGTTGGCCCTTTATTAAACAATGTATCAGCCTTAAATGCCATTAGTTTTGCTAACAGATGCCTCTCCTCACAGGGAATCTTGATAAATTTTAGAAATATTGAAGTGGTATCTCAGAAGGGTTCCCTACTACAGTATGCATTCCAGCATGTCTGAGCAGGAAGGCCTGCTAAATTACCAGCCTCAGCATCACCTATGTTCCTCAAATTTTTTGTAAACCCTGTGGCTACTCAAACTTGGAAAATTTTCTGAGAATTCCATGTTTGAGGAGAAAGATGGTGTCAAGAAGCTTCTGATAAACTGATGATGAGTCGAAAGGGGGGGGGGGGGGGGAGGAGGCAGCAGCATGTCACAATAATGACTTTCCTTTTTTCTCAGCAGAGCTGAGCTGTAGACCAGCCATAAGTACTAATTTAACTGCAGTTTTGGAACATTGATAATATACACAGAATAATATTCAAAATAGGCAACATACTTTAGCCTTTAAGTACTGTAAAATTTGTGATTTATAAAACTCAATACAGTTCAGTTTCAGTGATAGTTTAAAAACATAGGATTCTCTGAGATTTTATGAAATTCCTGAAATTCACTGAGATTTCCCTGATATTTTCAGATACAATATAATTCCCTGAGAATTCCAGGTCTTCCAGAACAATTGCCATCCTGGTATAATGTCAGTTACTCCAGATTTTCCAAGGAATACTGCTGCTGAATCAGGAGGATGACAATTGTTATGTGGTGGTACCCATAGTTCTTCCACAATGTAAGATACATCACTTATCGAAAGTCTCATTGGGGTAACCTCCCATATAAAACAACATGTTCACTGCTACACGTACTGGCCACATCACACATAGTTATTTGACCTGTCAGGCGAAAATTCCATCACCTCCACAGCTTTTGACCAGAATCTACTCAGTAATGGGACCAACTGCTTTCAGATTTTGTCAGAACTTTCTTGGGAGTCACAGGGCTCCTCCTTCTTGCTGATTCTTTCTCCAATTTTTGTATGTTGTGATATTGTGTGCCAGGCAACTACTACCACTATTACCACTATCACTGAGGAGGCCAGTGTGGAAATCTTTTCCATTGAAGGTGTCCCCCCACCCCCCTCCCTCACTGTAGCACTACAGTTATGGATAACGTGCCTCAATTTACAGTTCTTGCCATCCAACAATTCTGCTTATGTTATGGCATCAAACATGGCATTGTCACACTTTCAATTCACGTCATCTCTAATGGCATGGTGAAATATACTGATTGCACCTTTAAGACCCAAATATCAAAGGCTATGAGGATATCAATGTCCAAATCCACTCTTAATGCTTTCCTAACTGCCTACAGAATGACACCCATCACTGCCCACAGTCTAGCAGAATCAAAGCATGAGTGTGTACCTGATGATGCTTGATCTTTCACTAACACCGCCTGCTCAAGTCAAAGCAGATGCAACAGCTTTTCATGACGGAGATCTCGCATGGGCATATAAATTTGCTTGGGTCATGGGTTGGATCCAGGACAACAATACTGTTATTAGTTCTAGTGGCAGTTAGATTGGGGTTGATCCAAAGGGATCAGAACCATCTTGAGTCAGTTGCATTGTGGTCAGATGCCTCCACCAACCATGGGACTACAACATCAGTAACAGTCTCTGCACCATGATCTACAGCATCGCACTAGGATGATGGGCAGTTGCTGCTTCCCTATTATTTGAGCCTTCTGCTGGAGATCTTCATTAATTCTGACAGTATTCCCTCACCAGTAGAGTCACTGATGCTTACAGCCATTCAATCTGAGCAACAAGTGGCAGCCAGGAGATTGCCTGATACCAGTCTATAACTGGCAGTGTCACTACCATTGGTGTGCAGACAGTATCTTCAGATAACTGGTCACTAGGCCATGTTAGTCAGCTGATTTAAGGCAAAGTGGCCTCAGGCTCACTCTCACTTCTGTTTGAAAGATAATGTGTCCCTTTCCAAAGCCAACTGAAGTACTGTGATCATTCTGATTTGTACTGGCTATTCTCGGCATTGTTCATGTTACAACTGGGAATGACACTGACACTGCATGGATAAAATAGCAAAGTGTCTGTCTCAGACCCCCACCCCCCATTTATCAGGACCCATAGTGGCACCTACCCACTTTTATTGAAAATTTTATAAATATATCTGTACAGAGGCAATGCATGGAGTAGTACTCGGCACCTGCAGGCAGGTATCTCAAAACAAACGATGTTAATGGGTTGCCTGCCTGCAGGAACCTATGACTACTTTGCACATTGGCTCTGTAAATGAAAATTTTTAAAATTCTGAGTAAAGGTGGGCAGATGCCACCCAGGGTGTTGCCCAACAGGAGAGGGAATGGTCTTATGGGGACCCTTTGTGATTTTATATACACATTTGTCAATGTTTCAACCCCCATGATCATACCAAAGGAGGGCTCAAAACAGAAGACTGAAAGTGCATAAGCATCCTTTGCTGCTTCAGAACATGTTCAAATTTTGTTGAATAATTTTGAATGGTCCCTAGCTGTTCTAGCCTGTTCATGAGAGCAAAAATTGTGGCCATACTGCACTCCAAAGGGGTGCAATCACATTATATTGGCATAGAACCCCACAGTATCCTCAGAGAAGAACTGAACAATCCGAGCATCTCAGCAGTGTCAGAGGTGGTCAAGAATGTTATCCTGTTGCTCATTACATCGCGAACTGTAATTTTTGACCACAAAATGTGTGGTCAAAGAAATGGGTGGTTCAAATGATGCCCTTTTTGCCAACTGCCTTCTGACTTTTTCTGCCAATTCTGACTAATGGTGTGTCTGAAATGTTTTCCTTTGCCATACATAACAAAATCACGTGATTTCAATGTTGGGTGTCATGGGTCTGACCTACACCACAGTGATGTCAAATAAAGGTGGGAAATATGGGTAAGAGTGGTGTGATGACCTCATCATTGTGGGACATGTTCCCAGTGACAATGGCCACAATTGTGATGAAATTTGATACCAATGTGAAATCATTAACCCGCTTTACAAGTGAACTTCTGAGCTCTCATCTTTCTGCACATGTGTCAATATCTTGCTGTTTGAAGTGTCATCAAGAATTAGTGTGTGTCATCAAGAATTAGTGTGAGGTTACAGGGTGCCATCAGTTTGCACCATTATGGAAGAAGGTTGTAGGCAACTCTGAGCCAAATTTCAAAATTCTGTGTCAAAATGGGGGACAATTATGGGATTTTGAAAAAATAATCCTTTAAATGTTTAGTACAGTGTAGTAGGTTCCCAGCAACAGATGAGGAACAGTCTCTCCATGTATCTAAGACAGTAACAGATGTTTTACTCCTTCCAAGGCAGCAGCTTCTTGCTAATTTATTGGGTTACATTAAGCTGATGTAAATATAGGTAGCATTCAGCAGTACACTGATACTGCATTATTAACAGAATGTATAGATTAAGTTTATAATAGCTGATTCCAGAATCTATTTTTTTGAAATGTATATCATGTTTGTTCTACAAACATAAAGGTTCTCCATCTTGATAGGCTCTATAGAACATGATGAATGAATGAAATGGAAAGAAAATTCACTGAATTGAAGCAATAATAAAACAGCATTATCTGCCAATCAGCAATATGTTCCCCTTCAGATAAATGTATTTATATAAAATTTGTTCATAACATACAGCACTAATAACAAATAATTAGTTTCTGCTTTAGTCTTTTATGTCCTTCACATCTATTGCTCTTTACAGTTTATCACCTTTATATAATTTTTCACAAGTGCCCAAAAATGCACCTAAGAATGAACTGTGATAACTAAGGGCTCTATCTGTAAAGTTTTTGATGTCACTCAGACAATAAAATCCACTTTTTTTTCTTGGAAGAATTTAAAGCTTAGGAATGGGTATGTGACCTGATATTTTTAACATATGATCACTTGAGAAGATTAGAAACAAATAAATAAATATTACTACAGCAAATGCTGCTGAGGTATTGTGCCACAAATGGCTTTCAACTCCTTAGAGGCAGTAAGCAGAAAGGAAGGAGGAGTGAAATGATTCTCAACAAATCCCAACACACAACTGAAAATAGTATGCTGTTTCTTTGCCTTCATTCTTTCTTTTTGTCAGTTTATGCATAAGTGAGCTGATTTAGTTAATAATATGACGTACCACTGCAATCTTCCCAAAGTTTATTGTTTTTATTATTTGTGAAGTTCATTCTCAGCAACTTGAATATTGGACTGTCATTACTCTGTATATCAAAATAGTTAAGTGACTTTCAGTGCAAATGCATGAATCATGGCCTTTCTGGTGTAGACTGGCATAATCCTTCCATATAAACCTGTTTCAAGGAAATGCACTGCCAATATACAAAATTACAGCTTTAAAATTATGGCTTTTGGGATGCCTTACCAGTGCTACAAGTTGATTTAATGTGACATGCAAAAGCTATTTTTTCTGACTTCGCACATAGTTTTTCCTAGGCTAAGCAAATTGCTCTCTACAGTTAAGCATAGTCTACTACTGGTTTCTCATATACTATTTACATCAACAAAAGTATATAAAGCCAAATTTTTACTTAATGACATTCAACTTATCTCTCCAGGATAACTGTGCTTAACAAGTGTAAGACGTGAAATGAAATCATTTTGTGAATTCATTTAACATTCCAAGGTGCAAATCTTGCAATAAAATTTTGTAATGTTAAAAAGATTCATAAATACAAATATTACAACGTGAACAGAGAAGAAGTGCAATAAGAAGCCAAAAGTGCAAGTCTTTGCATGAGGTAGAGACTGAAAATCTGTTTTTGCCACATACACATATGCCAAAATTCAAGCTCAGTACTTCACAGAAATAAAAGAATTATTCCATATGAAAAATTGAAAGAAGTATGTACTGTAAGGAAGGGGAAAAAATGAAATTCTATAGATGAGTACTGGGAGCACCTACAAGAATAGGTAGATGAATATATTTTGATTTTTAGTGGGTTGTCATACAGTGTAACATAGTATCAAACAAGGCAACATTACTTACTACTGCAGGTTCAGTGTATAGAAAGACAATGACATGGCATGAGATCCAGCAAACTACTGCACTGTACTAAGGGAACTATTAAGTGAAAATTGTGTAGTGCGGAGAGGTTCAGAGGGGTGAGATGAGGATGATGGGAAGGTGGGGGGACTCAGCAAATTAACTTGGCTGATGGAGGTAGTGACAGATAAATATTTAGAAAATGAATGTAAGACATAGAAAACTGCATAGTTTTTGAACTATCAAACATTAAATCTTGTGTACAGTAAGAGAATTCAAGAAAACAATTTGACTAAATATAAAATTGGAAATCTAAAGTACAGAGAAAAAATCTGAATAGGGATGAAGGTTAAGATTTCAAAAGGGCGATAAAAGTAAATTATCTTTAATGCTCACAACAGTGTTCAGCAGAACCTGCTTTATATTGGAAAATATTTTCCCCTTCCATACTCCATACTACCAACAGTATAGTATTTTGTTCTTTAAATCTACACAAGAAAGAAATGTAATAACTTAATCTGCATGTAACCTTCATAATACTGTAGGCCAAAAGCACACATTTCCACAATGTTTTACACACTCTTGTTCTGGATAAACTCAGTGTATCATTTGTGCTGGATAAAATGTTTTTAGATATGCTGCGAAACTTACAAGCTGAGGCAACAAATAATACAACATTGGTATTTAAACCTAAAGTGATCAGATATCTCCAGTAATACTGAATGTTAGAGGATCCCTGTAATACAATAAAGCTAGGGAAAAAAACTATCAGCTATTACCTAATCTGCAATCAAATTGATAGGCTCACATTTCAGAGATGGATAAAAAAAACCATGATTGTTATTTCATAGTATGGACCAGAGTAATACATGTAAATCACATTTCCTGAAATATGGTGTCACAATATTCTTATGCAACTATATAGCACTGATATCATTAGCAATTTTCAGACAGTAAATTGATCTTAAAGAACAGCTGAAAATATGAATAAACATGTAGGCAACATCTGATAGATTATTTTTGAATGAAAAACTGGGGAAACCTGTCTAGGATCGTAAAAACACATTATGTATATAGTAAAATATGAAAACATTCTTCAATGACATATGGCTGTAAAAGTTAAGACGATATTAAGTGTAAAAAAGAACATACTACTCATTCCTTGGTCATTCTTACCAGATGAAACCCACAAATAGCCACACATTCAGCAGCTGCACTCTCTTTGGATAGGAGGTGGGGGGGTGTTAAAAAATGCTATCCAACTTTTCTTTAGTTTTTTGTCTAGTAATGTACTATGATAATAACAATGATAATAATAATAATGTCAATCATAATATGTTCACCTCAAGATAAACTAAAATATTCTAAGAACATTCATATCAGAATAACAATGATTACATAAACTTCCATTATTAATTTGAGTTTTATTAGCATAAAGGTTATTTATTAAAAATGAAACAAATGTTACAATTACTAATAATAAATTATATATATGTTATAATTTGTATTGCTAGAATATTATATGAAAATAGATATACTAGGGAAGTAAAGTACGTAATATAATTAGAAGAACATCACCATTACTCTGTTAGTCCACATGATGTGTGTACAACACTATTTCAGATTTAAGGTGCAATACCAATAATAGTTAAAAAGATCCTGTGTATCTTGCAATGGCTAGTAGTCTTCATGTGAAACTTGTGAACAAATGTAACGTGTCAGTTTTGATTTTTTTATGTATTAATTTATTTAGTCTCACAGGTATACAATAACCAGATCTAAATTAATTAATGAGGGATATTGAAAATATTTTTGAGTTTTTAAAAAAATGTTTCCTTCTCATTCTGAAAAGATAGTTACTAGGAACAATGCTATCTGTAAAGTTTTTGATGTCCCTCAGGCAATAAAATCCACTTTTTTCTTGTAAGAATGTAAAGATTAGGAATTGGTATGTGACCTGATATTTTTAACATATGATTACTTGAGAAGCTTAAATTTAAAATCATAGTAAGATGGCAACTTTGCAAGTGATATGTGCTCAAATGTAAAAGTGTTAGAAAACAAAATACTGTAACAACGCTTCAAGACTTTTTCTCATTATTCAACCTTCATCAATAATTTTCTGAAATAAAAGCGATTATAGGCATACAATATTTTAAGAGACTTACTAACCTAATATTAGCTGTTCTGGTTTAAAGTTATCATAACTGTAATCTAAAGTAATTGATGGTCTCCCAACCTAATGTTAGCAGTTCTGGTTTACAGTTATCATAACTGTAATCTAAGGTAATTGATGGTCCGCTGCTGACAGTGTGCCAATGTTGCACTTTTGCACACCACTGTGCAGATTTACAAAAGGGTGAATTCCTATCAAAATAAAAGCCAATTCCTCTGTATTAATAAAACAGGCTCTTTCAGATGTGACTGCTGGCATGTCATACGCTTCCATGGTTTGCTCCCCAGGCACTCATTAACCCAAAGGCCTCTCATCTAATTGACACATCAAAATAAAATTTGTCACTTTTAAGTCATTTTTTCCTCTTTATTTTCTGTTTACTTGCACCATTCACCACATATTTGGAGCGGATTCAAACATGCAACTATTCAAATATTTCCTTGTAACAAAGTAAATACTCATACAGCCGTGAATCACGAAATTCCTTTACCTATTAAATCAATGTTGACTGTTACTTAATAAAAATGTTGAACCTGTAGTACACTTTGACACTCATAGAAGACAAGTTTCTGATCTCAGATTACATCATTATATGGACTACACATCATTCATTGCTATATACCGGTAACAGGATGTTTCTTCCCAGTGCACACTCCTATCAAAAAAACGCATTCTTACAGTACATTGTGGCAAAAAGTCATTGAAGACAAAGTCTTGTGAGTGGAGTGCACACGTTAGAAACTCAATCAAAATTTATAAAGCTTTGCAGGCACAACCAAGTAAGTATTTAGGCAATTTTTATAATGGTAGAAACACTGTTGCCTTTCCCAGATAAAATGTGATATTGATAGCTCCATGTAGTTATTTCAGCAATGGTGAATCATGGCTTCCAACATAGATTTGCTATTTTTTATATCTACAAGATCACCACAATCTGAATTCACAAGATAAGCTGTATTTCCAACTGATGGAACTGTTTTTGATTTCTTTGCAGTGTTTGCAACATTGCCCATCCTGTGCATCTATTACTATCTAGTTTCTGCCATGTAGAGGCAAATTCATCTCCCAAAAAAGGTCACTCAAATTCATTGATTATGAATTTTTAATGACTGGTTACATCATTCAGACACAATTTACTACACCTAAAAATGTTTGAATTGGAAACATAGTCTAACTGTCCATCCTCTGTATATATTATTGTCTAGCATCTGCTACGTAGAGGCACGCTCCTCTCCCAAAAGTGATCACTCAGCTTCATATATCATGAATTTTTAAAAACTGGTTACGTCTTTCTGGCACAATTTACTACAATGTTTGAACTGGAAACACAGTCTACTTTGATGTTCATTATATCAGCAATGAAATAATCATTTTACCAGTAATCTCATACACTTTATGTGTTTGAATACTGCATATTGGACTACACATTAAAAATAGAAAATGTCATTACAGTTGTCCAGGTTCTGAATATATAGAACTAAGCAATAGCACAAGACCTGTCTGACCTATCAAAATCACTATCCTCTTCTCGTGATATTGCTCACATATGCATTCGCCACATACATTACCACATCTTCTCCTGCCCTCTCTCTATGTCTCATCATCCCCCCACTCCCCCTCCTCCCCTTGCCACTATGATTGCCTCGTCCTATCCTCCCACCTCCATCTGTCCACCTTTGCCTCACCACGTTATTTGTCTCTCCATCCCCTCCTGCCATCTCTCCTTGTCCACCTCCTTCTCCCCATCTCTCTGTGTCTACATCTCCCCCTCTCTCTGTCTATCTGCTTCTCTCCCCTCTCTCTGTCTATCACTACTCTACCCTCTCTCTGTCCATCACCACCTCTACCCTCTCTCTGTCCATCTCCTTCTGCCCCATCTCCCTATTCATCTCCACCTACACCCCTCTGCCTGTCCATCCCGTCTCTCCACCTCTCCCTAAACATCAAGTCCTGCTCCTCCCCTCCACTCTCCATCCATCTTTTCCTAGTTCCTTCTCTCTCTATCCATCTCCTTCTCCCCTTTCACACTATCCACTCGCCCTCCCCTCTCTCTGTCCCTCCTCACCTTCACTCCTTCCCCCATCTCTCTATCCATTCACTCCTGATCCCTGTCACTCCCTGTCCAACCCCTCCTGTTCCCTCTCTCTGTCCATCTCAATGTTTTCCCAGCTCTCCCATCTGCTTGTGTAGTCCCTGCAAAACAAGTTGACAAAGAAGGCTGATACTATTCCTACAACATGCCTGCCGTGCAGAACAGCCTGCACATTAGCTGCTTCAAAAACTTTTTTGCCATAGCCTAATACCAAAAACTACAAAATGTCATGTGGATTTAGAAGCGTCACAAGTCCTGTTTGTAAGAGACAAGCCCACACAGGAGCTGTCCTATCTCAAAATTTCATTATAGTTGTTTTCAGTACAATATAAAATCATATATTATGTTTCACATCTGCACAAAACTTCTTAACACAGTTTTGCATTTGTGTGGAATTAGTCTGAATACCACATCAGACAAAAAGATTTTTTCTCCTTTAAACAGTGTTTTGATTTGGCCACAGAATAGATTATCATGTAGAAAGCACTTCTTTCAAAAGCTGGTAGCAGAGGTCTGCTAACATGTCTCAGTTTTTCAATTCTCAACTGTCTTTAAAAATGTAAAGATGTGATCACTCCTAACCCTTGTCAACTTTAGTATCAGAATGGGAACAGTTGATCTTGATGTGTTTAGAAAAGGCCTACAACACAATTTGCTATACTCTTAGTACCTAATCATGTGGCCATGTCACACATTCTGAGCTCCAGAGAAGGTTGTTCTTTCATAGTTGCATTACCTTATACTGATTTGTATCCTATCCATATGTTATGTGCACAATTACGTTTGTCACACTCACTTAATATTGATGGTAGGTAATTTTATTCACTCAGAACAGTTGTCACATCATATTCTATATTATTCTTGTGGATCCTTGTTGCTTATTAAATTACTAATTATTTATAAATTTGTTGGAGTATTTATTATTTTGTGTAACAACCTTATATGGCTTTTTCTTTGCAGCTGAACAATTTTGCAGTGATAACATATCTTGTGCAAATGCTTCATGCATTGGATAATACTGCTACGTTTACAAAATACTTTTACTCATACAGGATATCTGTTACATGATACACTTTACTATTTATGTAGCTCCTTGTTCATCATGAGCTACCTTCAGTAGCTTCTGCCTTTTTTTTCTGTTTGCTTCTCCAAATACAATAATAATTTATATATCTGAAATAATGGTTCACCCACTCTCGTGCTCTGTATGTGTGTGTGTGAAGGGTGGGGGGTGAGGGGAGGGAAGTAATGGAGAGGATTACTGAATAACTGACTCATCTCCAGGCGTAGGATCTTTACACTTACCATCTCATTGACATTGTCTGGATTCTACATTTATACATATGATTCCTCATAACTAGCAAGTGTGTTCACTGAAGTTGCAATGGTACACACGCATGCCTGCTCTAGCATATAATCCCAATGGATACTGCTTTCATGAAACGTTATCATAAGTAAAATATAAACAGAACCTTAATTTCCAATGTCAGTGCATGCAAAGTGCATCCACATTATAAAATTAATATGTCTGAATAGTGAGTTGTTAAAACAAATGTCTTAATGGTGAGTTAGGTGATAATGATCAAGCATTACAATACAAAGGCCTTTTGTAGTATGAAGAAACATTGTTTTAGTGTGTGATAAAATGGTGGCTTCCAAATGTACAAGTTATTGCTTATACTATAGATTATTAGATTTTTCTCTCTAGTTGTTACAATGTAGTGCAATTTAGTTTTATAGAGAAAATCAACTAGTGTTCTTCAGAAAGTAATACAATCTTTTAAGTATTTTTTATCTGTGATGGCAACACTGCAGGACGATGTTAGCTGTCTATTACAACTTTATCTTATAATTTCTATTTTTAATAATATTTGATTTCTGGAATTTATCAATACATGTAATCATACATGCAATAAAGAAGACCATCTTTTCAATATTTTTAGGAAACTTTCGGTCTAAAATTAATGTAAAACTACAGTACAAAAACACTCTTCAAAATAAATGCCCATGCTCATAGAATAAATAAATGTAATTTCTGTAATTTTTTCTCCTTGAATACATATTAAATAGTACACAGACCACACATATTGCCTACAGGGAAGTCAGTGAGAATCTTGTAAATTATTTTAATTCACCATCTTGTAAAATATTTTATTTTATATACAGTATTTCAACCTCAAGTCACTCAAACTGTATGATTACCCATGTTAAACATACTTAACAGTGTGAATGCCTCTATGAGTCCATGTCAGCAGAGAAATTACTATGTAATGTGTTTAAAATATTAATTTATTTTAAAATATACTTTACTTGTGTGCCTTTCGTTTATTCTACTTTAAGTTTTCAACATAATAAAGACACATCCATACAGATTCCACATGGTTTTATGTTTAATAATGAACAGTACTTTGTTGTGCAACATTGCTTACCTGGACCTTCTCCCATTTGTTCCTCATCTTCTTCTTCCAGAATGTCATCTAGCTCAGCATAAGCGTACTCTTGTTGCGACAGCCGCTGCTTCCCGTAAACGCCTTCATCTGTGGATAAATTAACTACCTTTGTGAGAACTCAATGAGTGTGTGAGATGTTGTATCACACATTAATTATGATTTCTTTCAACTATCTAATCTATGAATTAACTAGCATGTCAATGTTAGTGGCAGCTGCTACAGCAGTAACTAATTCTACCACAAGTCAAAATATAAAAGCAGCCTACCACTGTGGCCAAGCAGTTCTAGGCACTTCAGTCTGGAACCGCGCGACCTCTACGGTCTCAGGATCTAATCCTGCCTCGGGAATGGATGTTTGTGATCTCTTTAGGTTAGTTAAGTTTAACTAGTTCTAAGTTCTATGGGACAGATGACCTCAGTTGTTAAGGCCCCTAGTGCTCAGAGCCAAGTGAACCATTTTAAATATAAAATCAGTGCTGTATTTCACTATGTTACTTCTCAATTTGATTCAAATACACAGGGATAAAATTAAAAAACAGAAATGTGAAGGCAGCAAGGAGAAAATAATAATAATATTCTATGGTAAAAGGATCAAATGAAGTAAATATTTGAAAATTGTAGATTGAAACTGAAAGAAGCTGCATAAACAGCAGGTTTTTTCAAACAATGTTTAATTCATTAAGATATTCTTGAGTTTTTGTAGTGAGTATACAAAGTTCCAAAACACTGCAGGCTCATTGTGTATTGGTTGGCAATAAATATCAGTTTTTCATTCACTTAAAAATATCAGCATACATAGGCCTAATCAACGTGACACATTTCTACAAAAAGTTTACACAGAGAGAGATAGCTTAATATCTTGAATTTATATTTTAGTGTGATGGATATGATCTCATCTCAATACCCAAAGATCGTTAAAATTACACAGGTGCAATGGCATTTGGCACCTCCTTAAAGCCAGAAGGCTTCTCCTGTGTCCACAAATAAATAAGAAATTCCTGCCTTCGTCCTTCACAAAAGCCTTGGGAAGACATCATTACATCACTGGACTCTTGAGATAAGATTGAACATTACCAAATCTATGTTGCATTCCTCAGGATAACTTCCCTCTTGGAAACCCTGTTGTGTTCCTATAGTCCAACAATTAAACTGTGAACTTTATCCCAGTTTTCCTCCTTTGTATTTCTTTTCTCCTAGTGACTCCCTTGATTTTTCTTTCATTACCTCTTCTGCTAACTGCTAACTGGAGTACACATATTGAGTTCCTATCAAATAAACTATGCAGCTTTGCATTTGCAATGCAAATACTAGCAAACTCCACTGACATGAGTACATGAAAAATAGCATATCACAGTTATTTTGAATCTGACATTAGGGGTATGGTATCATTTTCTTGGGAAATTCAAGTAGTGTATCTCGAATACTGAAATTGCAAAAGAAAATTATAAGATACATGTGTAGTGCACAACAAACAGAATCTTGTCACCCATTATTTCAGAACCTGCAAATCCTAACAGTTCCCTCCGCATACATTTATGAAATTATAATCTTTGTACATAGCAGACAAAAATTATTTGACAAAAACCATTTTAACCACACATACAACAACAGAAGTAAAAATAATTTTATGTTACCCACACACCATTTGAAATTATATGCACGAACTCCACAGTATATGGGGATGATGATATATAACAAGCTAATGGGCAATAATATATTTAATATGAAACCAGAGAGTCTAAAAATAAGGCTACAGCAGATTCTGTGGGAGAAATGCTACTATTCGGTAGACGAATTCATAGAGGATGACATGATAATTTGAGCAAGGGGTAATTAATTGTTTGTCTTTTATTGTATGTGTAACAAAATTGTATTATTATTATGATACCATTTCTTAAAACCAGTTGTAATTAATTGTTAGTTTTTTTTATTGTATGTGTATTTTTATATTGTATTATTGTTATGGTACCATTTGTTAAAATCAGGTGTTATATGTGTATGGTAAAACTTTGCCAAAATTTAGACGTGTCTCCTGTACCTGAATCAAATGATTTAGATTATGTACGTTATGAGACTAATAATCCACACTTCACAATTCACAATTTTTCTTGTAATCTTTCACTATTCTCCAGTCAAATTCCTCCTCTGATTTGGTTCTATCAGCATCACTCCTTGGCTTTCTGTGAGTTGTTATTTTTCCCATTTGAGGTGAACACTATATTGCGAGACTGCACTTAACACAATATTCATAGGACCACCATTTTTGTAACCGTTATTTCTTAATATAGTTGTTGTAGTAATGATAATGATAGTAATAATAACAATAGTAATAATAATAATAATAATAATAATAATAATAATAATAATAATAATAATAATAATAATAATAATAATAATAACTGTTATTATTATGTAATAATTACATTAAGAAACATAATGGTTACAGCAATGGTACTCCTATTAGCATGGTGTTAAATAAATCCTTGTAATATAGTTTTTATTGAAAATTCTTCTTCTTCTTCTTATTATTATTATTATTACTGTTGTTGTTATGATTATTGGTCTCTAACAAATGTACTATGCATATTGCAATGTCAGCTGTAAATAGAATGTTTAACAATGCATGGCAAGAAGTAAGAGGGGACTGAACGCTTAATCTTGACACATAAGAAAATGCACAAACAAATAATTAGTTATGAAATTTAGTATTAAAATAATTATTTGAAATAATTACAATCTCCTCAGTACAAAAATCCATTCATATCACTTGCAAATAACAAACCACACTTGTTATCTTTAAAACGATATCAGGAAACTGTTGGATTCCTTTGTGTAGAGTGAAATGGATGATTATTCTTCATCACAGCATTAAAATAGTGCAGATATATGCATTAGGACACAGATTTACTGGAATTCTACCCAAAATTATCTACTGTTTCAAATTTCTGCACCCTTGGCAGCTGCCTAGTTTATCAATGTGATAGAATTATTTATCAACCATTATACAGGTTACACACTGGCCAGAACTGGGATACTCTGCAGTCATTTACATTGACTTGATGTCTTACATAATGCACCAAACTGAAAATCTGAGGGCTTTGCATGTTTGTTAAGGAATTCTTCCTACATGGATCTAAATAATTATTTTATCATTTAGGAACATAGCTTTTTTATTACTGTGTGCCCAAGTCTTCTTCTTCTTCTTCTTTTTCTTCTATGTGATCAGGTCCAGTGGACCGCACGCTGCTACAAGTTTCCTCCTCCATTGTATTCTGTCCATTGCTGCTATCCACCACATCTGTTGATGCTTGGTTTAAATGTTCGTGAAGTCCATCCCTCCAACGCTTCTTGGGTGGACCAGGGTTTTGTACAGTCAAATCTTGAACTGTCTAGTGAGATATCTGGACTGAAGCAGTTGTGCTAGGCTGTGGTAAGATCAGTTTCCTGCTTGTATTCTGGCATTGATCTCTGCTTTACAGAACGAATTCCCAGTGAAAAGTGCCCCTAGGTATTTAAATTCATGCACTTTCTTGTAGGACTCGTTTCCCACCTGCAGTGATTGTAGATGACCAGCAGTCTGACTTTGACCACGTGTCATAACGAGGTACACTGTCTTGGCTTCATTTATGTTTAGGCCAAATTTGCTGGCAGCCTTCTTTAGACCTCTGGTCATTTGCTCCAGCTGCTCTTCAGATCTAGAGAGTAACCAGATGTCATCTGCATAGGCTAAGTATGCCAGTATCTTTCTTTTGATTTTAATCTCTTCATTCTCTTGGAAGGTCTCATGTATGATCTTCTGGTGGGCAAAGTTGAACAGGATAGGGGCCAACCCATCTCCTTGCCTGGGTCCTGTCATAATTTAAAATTCCTCAGTTACGCGATTTCTGTTTTTCGCCTTTACACATATTTCACTCAGGCAGACCTCTATCAGCCTGATGAGTTTCTCTGCCATGCCAAACTCTCTTAAACAGCTGAGCAGGCTCTTGTGATGCATACAGTCATAGGCCTTCTTAAAACCAATGAAAGTATACAAATCTTTACCATATTCAAGCAGTTTCTCAGTGAGCTGCCGGAGACTGAAGATATGATCTACTGTTGACCTTCCTGGCTGGAAGCCTCCCTGGTACTCCTGAATCACCGATTCTGCCACTGACTGAATTCTATGTATGAGGCAATAGGACTGGATCTTATACCAGATGTTAAACAGGGTGATTCCTCAATAGT
Organism: Schistocerca gregaria; assembly: GCF_023897955.1. Taxonomy (NCBI): domain Eukaryota; kingdom Metazoa; phylum Arthropoda; class Insecta; order Orthoptera; family Acrididae; genus Schistocerca; species Schistocerca gregaria. The sequence goes on from NC_064927.1 coordinate 321,305,836, forward strand.
TGTCACATTTCAGTTTGTTGCCCTTCTTATGTATTGGACAAATCAGAGCTGTTTTCCATTCTGCTGGTAGTTTTTCTGTGGTCCATCCCAGTCTTCTTACATACAAAAACCTGTTTTTTCCACTTAAAAATTTTTAGCAACTAGTAAACATATCCATGTCCCCTTTATGTCAACTATCAAGTGATGTAACCAATATGTACACTAATCTGCTCACGTTATACAATATTAAATGAGGAAAGACCCACCTCTTAAAACATTACAGACATGTTAATGGCACAAACAGTGAAATTTATGGCTCACTCAATTTAATTTTGAGCAATACATTATCATCTTTAATAATAAGATAAGCAAACAAAAAAAATTCACTGCTATGTAATTAATCGTAGCAGATATATTGTATTGTATTTTATCTTTATTGGCCCCTCTGATAATGCAGTGTAGAATATAGTATTACAAAATTTCTAAAATTATTGATTGAGTGAAATGTGAGCAACTTAATGTGAAGTGATGCTGTGACTTGTTATACGATTAACCCACCCTAGCTCACATGGGTAGTACTAAGTACCTTATGCTTGGACAACTCATATTATGGAGAGGTTGTTATGCTGACAGTCACTGCATAAAGTTACAATAAAAATTCATACAACAAAATTAGGCACCTGTGTAACATCACTCTCATGTTACTTAAATGATTTAAGCAGTGCATGCCATGAATTTCTTTGGAGGCAAAATGTTACCTACTCCACATTTAACTGCCTTTGGTGTGATATCTTCTGGCAATAATGAGAGCTGTGAGCTCTCTTACAACTTGGCTCATCAAACTGCAATGTCACTTTAGGGCAAGCTACAACTAATTGCCAGCTGCCTGACTGCAGTGGCAGAATAAGGCAGACTGTCCCACAGCAATGGACTGGTGTGAGCTACAGCCACTTGTCAACTGTCCAACACTATTGCCAGTCCAGAGTGAGTTACATTTTCTGTGTGACCTTTTCCCACATTTCCAAGTGTAAGATCAGTACAAAGCACCCTCTGCCAAGTATGATAAGTATGCAGCATCTCGACTCTTACCATGGTAAAAAAGCAACCTCTGCCACATGATATTAGTATGAAGCACCCTCTGCCATGCAATATTGGCTCAAACAGCTCTCTACCATGCCACATCAGCTTGGAACACTCGCTGCTGCTCAACATCAGCATGGAGCACTCTCTGCCACGGAACACTGGTACAAAGGAACCCCTGGCATGAATATTGTTCCCAAGTCTTGTGCAGCACACCACACTAGTAAACACTTTTCATGCCTAGCTGCTTTACATATATTTCTCCTGCTGCTGCTGACTTGGACTTTCTGGTATAGTTATTGGTTTTCTTCCTATGTACTGATCATGAAACAGTTGGACTTGCTTATGGAGTACGTTCGAAAGAAGTGTAAGTGATATGGACTCCAAGTTTATCAGTGTTTGGCAGTAATAGCAGCCCCTTCAAGAGTGACAGTTTATGGCTCAGCAGGAACAGCAGACTGCTCTCCTTCAGCTTGTGGCACAGCAACAACAACTACATTGTGACATTATTCCACTAACAGCTGGTAAAATGGTTGTTTTTTGAAACCACACCCAATTTTTGGCCTAAGGCCACACAATCATCATAGGCATATCCATCACTTCTAGTCAAAGTTTACAATTCAGTGAATATTGCCAGTGCTATGGAGAGTGAAAGATAACAAAGATGTGCTCCATTCATTTAGGAAAAATTGTTTATAGGTGAAACTTGTCTGTATCTATAAAGAAATTAACAAAAAAATTGTAGTGAGAGGACACTAAAAGTTTTTAAAGGGGCTGAGTTGACGATAAAAATTTGTCACTATTAAGATGATTAGTCACAGATTTTGCATATTACTATGTAGAATGTATCAGGTGGTAGTGTCTTACCAGTGTGATGGCAGGGCAACCCAGTGTTTGGCAAAGTAAAAGTGGCACACACAAATGACAAAGAGAGACTAACTGCTGATGGAATCAAAGCTATCGATGTGGACAGTGTGCCATCATATACTCATGACAATGAATAGTGGGACTCTACCTTCACAAGTGTGAATAATACATAATTTTATTACATACTAATATGTAATCATATAAACAATCAACATTAGCCAGAAAGCTATGGTGCTTTAATCCTAATTGGTTATTTAACATGAAATGTGCATTTTCTTTTTTATACTTAAAAATTTCTACTTCATCTGATATATCCAAAATATTCCTTTTTTTGTTTTTTATGAAGCATTTTTAAATTTTCTGAAGGGCTTGTGATGTTGTGCCCCTCTTTGCACAAGTGCACTGTTAATGCACATCAGGGATTATTTAAGTTAGGGCATCTCTGAATGCTTATTCAAAATGACATACTGGCTTGCCCTGCGTATTTCTTACTGCAATCATTGCATGTAATGCAGGATACACCTACTTCATTATATTTATTGTCTGCCCCCGGTAGCTGGTGCTACACAGAGCAGAATCGACAGAATATATGCCCCCCCACTTTAGACACTAAAGTCAGTAGTATCGAGGTGATACCAGCTGCCTTCTCTGACCACCTCGGTGTGAGGTGCAGCATCAAATTAACCAGCCAAAAGACATACTGGGGTCACCCACTATGGAAATTAAATATCAATATCAACACCATCTCTGAAAACGCTCAGCTTTAAAGATGCAAGGAACTTGGCAGTCTGTTTTAAGGATGCATACTAAATATAGAACAATTATTGAATGGTGGACTATGGCTGCTAAGGAAAAGATAAGAGCAGCACTGATATCTTACGCCAAAGAAAGGGCAATGTGGTCAAGACACACAATGGAGTTTTACTACTCTTGCTTAAGAGACCTTTACGACAAAGCAATGTCTCAAGACGTCTTTATCAATATTAAAAATATTAAAGCCAAGATGATAAGTATCAAGAGGGTACATTTGCAGGGATTAAAAATCAAATCACACACTAGAATGATGCTGGAGGCAGAAAACACCTCCATCTACCACTTGATACAACACACAAAAAACAGAAGAAGAAATTTTATTGCCAGCCTCAGAACGGAAGATAACAGAGTCCTGACAGAACAAAGGGATATCTTAAATGAAGCACATAGATTTTTTCAGCAATTATATTCTGGAAATGCTACTGACGACAACTCAGTACAGGAGTTTTTACAGAACTCCGGAATAGAGGCAGTTGTTACAGAGGAGGAGAACGGAGGTTTAAAGTTAGAAATTACGAATGACGAGGTTATTGATATACTCAAATCTTCACCTTCACGTTAGTCTCCAGGCCCAGATGGCCTGCCTGTGGAGTTATATAGAACCTTTCGGCACCTAATAGGTTCCCAATTCACGGAAGTAGTTAAAGACGTCTTGAGGAGAGAGGAAATTCCTGCTGCATTCAAGGAAAATGTAACTGTACTACTTCCAAAGGGAAGGAGTACGGACACGAAAGATATTAATGAAATGAGGCCAATCAGTCTAACGAACTCAGATTACGAGGTAGTTGCACATGTAGTTAAAGAACGAATGGGACCAATTTTAGAAAAAGTCATTGGATGCCACCAAACGTGTCTCCCTCGCTGTACTATTTTTAAGACTGTATGTGAATATCGAGACATTATTTCTATTTTCTCATCATTGTCAGTGAATGGAAGCATTGCCTTAATTGATTTTGCTACAGCATTTGACAGAGTCAACTACGGATATCGGTTCAGAACCTTGAAACACATAGGTTTCAATGATGGCAACTTAGCGGTTTTAATGGACATCGTCAGAGGCATATGAACCAAAATCTCGATCAATGGACAATATACTAATGAAATATTGATATCTAGTGGAGTTCCTCAGGGAAGTCCCCTGTCCATGTTGTTTTATGTGGTTTCTCTGGAACCCCTTTTACGGCTTTTGAACACAACTTTAGAAGGCATAACAATAGCTGGGCTGAAGACGGTTACAAATGCATACGCTGACAATGTGGGAGTTCTAGTAAGGAGCGATGATGACTGTGCCCAGCTAACAAACAAGTTATTGCTTTATAGCAGGGCAACTGGTGCGAGGATAAATGAAACAAAAAGTTCCTTTTTAAATTTACAGGGTCTTGACAATGTGCAGCTACTGTGGGCAAACAGGGTGGTGCGTCACATTGCTTTGGGCACAACTTTTTACATTTGCCCATTAAGAACAACGGCTGCTAATTGGAAACAGGTGTTAGGAAAAATTGGAGGCAGCTTAATACAGCATGAAATGAGAGACTTAAATATCAAGCAAAGAATTAAACTAATAAACTGTGCAGTTCTTTCGAAAGCTGCATATGTCGCACAGATTTTACCAACAACTCCAGACAAAGTGAAATCTATAATGAGCAAAATCTGTTGACACGTATGGAAAGGCCATATTTTTAGAGTAGCAGTAGGAACGACTACATCGAGATCCGAAAACGGAGGCCTAGGGCTGACACACCTTCGGCGAAAAAAAACACTGCCCTCTTCATTAAAAGAACGCTAAAACTTACAGCGACGCAGCTGAACAGCATAACTGCTGCTCCATTTGACCTCCTTAAACCCGAAAGCATGCAGCCGCCAGTAGATGTTCACAACAGCATTCTAACAGACAAAAATAAGAGGACAAGTAAATATATAGCAGAGAAGTTACAATCAAGCGAAAACCAAAACAAAATGGGGCTAAAGTATCCCAACAAAAACTGGGAAAAAATATGGACTAATATAAATAACAAAACACTGACAGCAGAAGTGAAAGCATCATGGTACAGAGTTGTCAACAACATTATTAGTACCAATGAAAAGCTGAAAAACGGTATTCAATAGGACTACAAGCAACCAATGTGTGCCAAAAATGTCAGAATTTGGACTCATTAAAGCATCACTTCATCTGTAATGTATACAGGAATATTTGGAATGACATCGTATTGCAAGTCGCTTTTCTCAAACAGACTGATGGAAGAGCAATCACATTAAACAATATACTCTTCCCAAAAGAAACTTCCTTTCCATCACACACATGCACACACACACACACACACACACACACACACACACACACAAAGTCATCTTGTGGCTATTCGGAAATTTTGTCAATTATGTTGTTCACAACAAAGGCAATGAAAATCTACAATAATATTGAGAATATATGAAAGACGAATGCTTCAAAATATACCAGAACAAAGACCATAAAAAGAAGTTCGGAAATGTGATGCAAATTTTGTTTCAGAAACAAGGCATCGGTTAATAACTAGATAATATGAGATCGCCAGAACAAGATAGACTGCCAAAGTAGGGGATTGCTGTCGAGGGAGAAGTATGGTGGGGACTTTGTGTGTCCCGGGACTGATACGGTAACCGTGAAGGCCTCAACAGAACCCTGAAAAAACATGTTTTCCCAAGAAGTAACAGGAGTCATGCCACAGCACAAGAATAGTAGGGAAAAACTATTTTCATGCAAAAGACGTGCATCACTGAAGAAGTATAATTTCCTCTCTTAATTTTTACTTTTGCTTCTCTCTCATTTTTGTTTAAATTCTAATGGAAGAATATTTTGCATTCCATTAATGCAGTCAATAGTATTTTAGAAAGAGTTATTTCCACTGTAATCAATTCAAATTACAATTTACAATTTTCTAACATTGTCTTCAAGATGAAATTCAGTTTCATAACCCATTAAAAAAATAATAATAAAAATAAAAATATAAAATATTTTTGTTTTTCTTTTTGGATGCAGGCAAATTTTGAAACATGACTCTGTCACCACAAGTTTCACCTATTAGCAATTTTTCCTAAGTGAATGGAGCACATATTCACTACCTATTATTTTTAATAGTATTGACATTATTCACTGAATATTGAACTTTTACTAGGAGTGATGAGCCTGCCTATGATCTTTTGACATGAATATATTTTATATATTCCTTTACTAATTTTAATGTCCACAAAATGTGGCAACACCATACTGGGCTTTTTGCTATGTAGGTTGCACCTGATACTGTGGCTTTAGGCCATGAAACTGTTTGTGTTTTCAATGAACAACAAATTTTCCATTGTTCCCAGAATTGTTCCTAACATCGTGCCTTTCAATAGCTGTGGATGCCCAGAATAGAAAATAGTTTGTGAGAGTCACATCAATCAGCAGTCATTACAACGATTTTACCTTCGTTCATTCCCTTACATGAATCTTCGGAGAGATGGAAAGTCTACCTCTGACATTTTGAACTGGAAAGTTGTTCTTTTACTATTTTGTCTTTGCTTCTAGGAGTCATTTTTAACAATTGGTGCAGAAATTGCAACCACTTCCAGACCCTAGTCATTTGTCTTTTGATGGTCTCTGTGCTCCGTCAAGACTACAGTTTAATCAGTGTCATGAACAGTATGTACAGTTTTATGAAACATGGGCTACCAACTTACACAGTCTTACACACAAGTGCTGTTTCATGAGTCACAACTGTAAAGTTCCATATGCAGAATGGTTAACATGTTACTGTTGTTGCCCCTGACAAGGAAGTCAGAACTAAAGCTTTGTCCAAGACCAATCCCAGTCTTGGTGAAGTGCTTAAAACTGCACAATCTATTAAGGCTGCTTTGGCAGCTCAGTGTGCCTTTGCAAATGAAATTCAGGTATCCCAAGTCATTAGTGGCCAATTCCAGCTGGTGTCGCCTGTCATTCTGAGTCAACATCCCCTAATCCCACCTGTAAATTATGGGCAATCGGATTGCCAGTATACTGTTGGAGACTTAACTACACTGATTAAGCTGCTCCCTCTTCAGCTGCCACATGCTCAACTGCGGATCGAGGTGCACACTGTTGTATAAAGCTCAATCTGCACTTGAAAATGTTCAAATTGATGTGGAATACCAGCTGGACATTGGCACCACCATGTCTTTAATCAACGAAGACACCTGTCAGCAGACTTTTTCACCTTTGCTGCAACTACCATGGTGGTAGGTCCTGTCTTACTGCTGCTTCACCATTCCTCTCCTCAGTGAACTCTCACTGGCCAAGGTCCTTTTTCTCATGCTGATGTGTTGTGCACATCATATAAGGAGACTTTTGAACAAAAACTCAGGTTTACATATAATGTCATGGCTCACATTTCTCTCAAGCACTCTAGAGTGCCTCAGTTTTGCTGAGATTTTCCACTTTCATATGTGGTTCATAAGGCACTTCAAGCAGAACTCACATGGTTTAAGGAATAAGACATTATTTCTCTCTTTTCCGTATGTCAATGGCTGACGCCTATGGTGGTCATTAAAAAACTGAATGTGTTACATATCTGTGCTAATTTTCAGTTCACTATTAAATCCCCTACTTCTGACTCTACACACAGCCTCACCCCAAAAAGGAGTTTTTGGTTACACTGGCAGGGGGCTGCTACAATTCAAAGATAGATTTCAAGAAGGTGTGTCTCCGGCTACTGCTGGTTAATGCTTCCTGTCAATTGCTAGTTTTAAATAAGTCAATTAATTTATTCCAGTGCGAATGTTTACTGTTTGGCGTTGTGACTGCAACAGCCATTTTCCAAAAGTATTTAGAATAGTTGATTCAAGGTATTATACATTGTGTTAATTATTTGGACAACTATTGTTACAGAGTCAACATGTGCAGAACATCACAAGAATCTTGAATCCCTTTTTCAATAGCTCCAAAATCCTCTCTATCAGCTGTGCAACAAAGGTGTCAAAATTGCATAGTTGGTCACCTGTCATCAGGCTTTTCAGCACCTCAAAAACAGTCTTGAGGCAGTGGCATGTCTGATACGATACACACTGTGCATGCCACTGGCACTACAAAAGGAAGCATCCTAAAATGGTATTGCTGCATTTCTATCTCACAAGTTGAAGGCTGTCTCCGAGCAACCAACTTCCTTCATTTCTGAAATGTTAAATGAGGCACAGCTCAACTATTCCCAAACAGAGCAGGAGAATTTAGCAACTGCTCATGGGGTTAAGAAATTTCACATGTATTTGTATGACAGAAAATTCCACATATTGACTGACCACAAATCCTTGAGTTCCTTGTTTGAGCATCGCTCTAAGCACTCAGAGAAAACAGCATATCGTTTAGTGTGCTGGGCATTGTTCTTGATTGCGTACCAATACAAAATCTTATTTTCAATCCACTACCAAACACACCAAAACAGAGTCCTTGCCCCATCTCCCTCTTTGTTTTGATGTGGTCTTTTATCAATAGGAAACTGTTAGTTCTGCCTTGCATCAACACCTACAAACAACCCTGAATTAATTAACACGGACAACTTGTGAGGTCACCTCAGCATTGTCCCCCTACACAGCCCTGTGGAAGATTTTGTTGGTGGTCCAGAAAGAGTGGCCAGAGGACGTTTCCTGTCAGGCCAATTTGACTTATCAAAACTATTTGACACTGTGTTACTGGTTAAACACTGTGTAAGATGTCCTAATATTGACTGTGGAAGATTATCACAGCTGGGTCATTATTTCACTACCACTCTGCTCCTTCATGCGTCATGTCAGGGGTTGATGCCAATCAAGGTATTATCCGCATGACACATCTATTTGCCCAGCATTGATGCCAGCATTTAATGTGTGTGCTGTTCTGATGCCTCAATCAACTGTCTCCAGCCCAGCGATTTCCGGGTCTGGCATGGTCGGTTGGTTGATTTGGAGGAGGGAACCAAACAGAAAGGTGTCATTCCCATTCGTTTAGAGAAGGATGGGAAAGGAGTTGGCCATGTCCTTTAAAAGCAATCATCCTGGCATTTGCCTGAAGTGATTTAGGGAAATTGCGGAAAATCTAAATCAGGATGGCTGGACGCAGGTTTGAACCATCATCCTCCCAAATGCGAATGCTCGGTGCCCTGCCATGGCCTCGTCATGACCATCCATAGCAGAAGGTCCAAATCGGTTTTGCCAAGTCATTTCCAGCAGCTATGAGGCTGCTGGTACTGGGTGCCTTCTCCAACTTTCTATATGTGTTAGTTATGTCATTCATTACCACCCATTCCACCATCTGTCCCCTTGAGGTTTTCCACAAAGCAGGAGGCACCTTGCATCATTGTGTCAGACAACTGTCCCCAGTTTCTCAGTTCCAGGTCTTATGTCACCTAATGGCATAATGGCATCAAAAATATGACACCCCCCTTTTTTACCTCACCTCCATTGCAGAAGTTAAGCAAATGGTCCACATCTTCAGAACCCTGATGCAGAAAGCCTTACAAACATAACTGTCTGAGAAAGTCTTATCCAGCTTCCTTGTGATGTACAGGTCCATCTCTGATCAGAATCCTGCACAGGTACTGGTGCCACAGTCTGTTAGAACCATGCAGCATGTCCATACTGTGTAAAGGCTGACTGTTGAGAGTACCTGTGACTGGGCATGCACATTCAGCCTGTGTCTGGGATGGACCAGAGGGTTTATCATAGGCCATAAGGGCTGATAACTGTTTGACGTTGTGGCTGGGCATGTCTGGCTGACCCACCACCAAAAAAGCTTCAATGGTGGCCACAGTTACAATTGGTGCCTGTGTCCTTGCCTCTGCCTGTGACCCCTGGACTGTTTCCATACTAATAGGGGACTTTATTCCATCATAGTTCATCTCATCTGTATGAAACATTTATTACTTATATGTACGAGTCTTTCTCATAAATTAGTATACCTATTAGTGAAAACATACCAACACATTACATCTGAGCCTGAGCGTACAGACAGAACCACAGTGGGAGACTTCAATTTATATATGTATAGATAGAAGACACATAGAAGAAGGTAGAAAGATGGGTGGAAAACATGAACAATCGAAAAATAATACTACTTTCCCAACTAAAATGAAACAATCATCATAAACAAAATTTAATAAATGTTAAACAGAAACCATACAGTACCATGCATATAATTGTTCCATTAAAATTTTATTTTTTAACTGTAAAGTTCCCCCATTAAACATTGACCTTGCCGTTGGTGGTGAGGCTTGCGTGCCTCAGCGATACAGATAACCGTACCGTAGGTGCAACCACAACAGAGGGGTATCTGTTGAGATGCCACACAAATGTGTGGTTCCTGAAGAGGGGCAGTAGCCTTTTCAGTAGTTGCAAGGGCAACAGTCTGGATGATTGACTGATCTGGCCTTGTAACAATAACCAAAACAGCCTTGCTGTGCTGGTACTGCAAATGGCTGAAAGCAAGGGGAAACTATGGTCATAATTTTTCCCGAGGACATGCAGGTGACTACAGGGTTATAAACACAAAATCCAATTGGGGGTAATGCAGGAGTAGGTTTAATAATGAATAGGAAAATAGGAGTGCGGGTAAGCTACTACAAACAGCATAGTGAACGTATTATAGTGGCCAAGAGAGACACGAAGCCCATGCCTACCACAGCAGTACAAGTTTATATGCCAACGAGCTCTGCAGATGACAAAGAAATTAAAGAAATGTATGATGAAATAAAAGAAATTATTCAGATAGTGAAGGGTGATGAAAATTTAATAGTCATGTGTGACTGGAATTTGGCAGTAGGAAAAGGGAGAGAAGGTAACGTAGTAGGTGAATATGGGTTAGGGCTAAGAAATGAAAGAGGAAGCCACCTGGTAGAATTTTGCACAGAGCACAACTTAATCATAGCTAACACTTGGTTTAAGAATCATGAAAGAAGGTTGTATACATGGAAGAACCCTGGAGATACTAGTAGGTATCAGATAGGTTATATAATGGTAAGGCAGAGATTTAGGAACCAGGTATTAAATTGTAAGACATTTCCAGGGGCAGATGTGGACTCTGACCACAATCTATTGGTTATGACCTGTAGATTAAAACTGAAGAAACTACAAAAATGTGGGAAATTAAGGAGATGGGACCTGGATAAACTGAAAGAACCAGAGGTTGTACAGAGTGTCAGGAAGAGCATAAGGGAAGAAAACACAGGAATGGGGGAAAGAAATACAGTAGAAGAAGAATAGGTAGCTTTGAGTCATGAAGTAGTGAAGGCAGCAGAGGATCAAGTAGATAAAAAGACGAGGGCTAGTAGAAATCCTTGGGTAACAGAAGAAATATTGAATTTAATTGATGAAAGGAGAAAATATAAAAATGCAGTAAATGAAGCACGCAAAAAGGAATACAAACGTCTCAAAAATGAGATCGACAGGAAGTGCAAAACAGCTAAGCAGGGATGGCTAGAGGACAAATGTAAGGATATAGAGGCTTATTTCACTAGGGGTAAGATAGATATTACTTACAGGAAACTTAAAGAGACCTTTGGAGATAAGAGAACCACTTGTATGAACATCAAGAGCTCAGATGGAAACCCAGTTCTGAGCAAGCTAGGGAAAGCAGAAAGGTGGAAGGAATATATAGAGGGTCTATACAAGGGCAATGTGCTTGAGGACAATATTATGGAAATAGAAGAGGATGTAGATGAAGATGAAATGGGAGATACGATACTGCGAGAATAGTTTGGCAGTGCACTGAAAGACCTGAGTCGAAACAAGGCCCCCGGAGTAGACAACATTCCATTGGAACTACTGTTGGCCTTGGTAGAGCCAGTCCTGACAAAACTCTAACATCTGGTGAGCAAGATGATGAAACATGCAAAATATCGTCAGACTTCAAGAAGAATATAATAATTCCAATCCCAAAGAAAGCAGGTGTTGACAGATGTGAAAATTAACGAACAATCAGTTTAATAAGTCATGGCTGCAAAACAGTAACACGAATTCTTTACAGACGAGAAGGAAAAACTAGTAGAAGCCGACCTTGGGGAAAATCAGTTTGGATTCCGTAGAAATACTGGAACACGTGAGGCAATACTGACCTTACGACTTATCTTAGAAGAAAGATTAAGGAAAGGCAAACCTACGTTTCTAGCATTTGTAGACATAGAGAAGCTTTGGACAGTGTCGACTGGAATACTCTCTTTCAAATTGTAAAGGTGGCAGGAGTACAATACAGGGAGCGAAAGGCTATTTACAAGTTGTATAGAAACCAGATGGTAGTTATAAGAGTCAAGCAACATGAAAGGGAAGCAGTTGTTGGGAAGGGAGTAAGACAGGGTTGTAGCCTCTCCCCGATGTTATTCAATCTGTATATTGAGAAAGCAGTAAAGGAAACAAAAGAAAAATTCGGAGTAGGAAATGAAATCCATGGAGAAAAAATAAATAAAAACTTTGAGGTTCGCCAGTGAAATTGTAATTCTGTCAGAGACACCAAAGGACATGGAAGAGCAATTGGATGGAATGGACAGTTTCTTGAAAGGAGGATATAAGATCAACATCAACAAAAGTAAAACGAGGATAATGGAATGTAGGCGAGTTAACTCCGGTGATGCTGAGGGAGTTAGATTTAGGAAATGAGACACTTAAAGTAGAAAATGAGTTTTGCTATTTGGGTAGCAAAATAACTAATGATGGTCGAATTAGAGAGGATATAAAATGTAGACTGGCAATGGCAAGGAAAGCGTTTCCGAAGAAGTGAACCTTGTTAACATCGATTATAGATTTAAGTGTCAGGAAGTCATTTCTGAAAGTATTTGTATTGAGTTTAGCCATGTATGGAAGTGAAACATGGACGATAAATAGTTTGGACAAGAAGAGAATAGAAGCTTTCGAAATGTGGTGCTACAGAAGAATGCTGAAGATTAGATGGGTAGATCACATAACTAATGAGGAAGTATTGAATAGGATTGGGGAGAAGAGAAGTTTGTGGCACAACTTGACCAGAAGAAGAGATCGGTTGGTAGGACATGTTCTGAGCCATCAAGGGATCACCAATTTAGTATTGGAGGGCAGCGTGGAGGGTAAAAATCGTAGAGGGAGACCAAGAGATGAATACACTAAGCAGATTCAGAAGGATGTAGGTTGCAGTAGGTACTGGAAGATGAAGAAGCTTGCACATGATAGAGTAGCATGGGGAGCTGCATCAAACCAGTCTCTGGACTGAAGACCACAACAACAACAACAATTGTAAAGTTAGCACTGAACATTAACTCACTGATCAAAAAAGGAAAACATCAAGAACTGACTCAAGCACTTGAACACCATAGTATCCAAATTATGGCACTACAAGAAACTCCTTATACCAATGAAAATTGTTTTGAAACAGGCAATTACAGAATTTATAAAGGTAAACCAGCAGAGTATATCTTTTGAAGATGCTCTCTATTGGGTACAGCTATTATTCTTACAAGAAATATAACAGAGTCTATAAGAAACTTTTGCTCCACGTCCAACAGGTTCTCAAAACTGACGATCGAATGTAAAAACAAAATTTATACGATATTGAATGTCACGCTCCAACAAATATTGATAATTTTAAAAAATCTGAACAAAGTACAGACTTTCTGGTAAGAACGGGAAGACATGATTCTGAAGATTCCAAAGGAAAATGTCATCATTCTGCTTGGAGATTTTAATGCACGGTTCTACAAGGAGAAGAAATACAAAAACATCATTGGAGAATACCCAGCACATAAGAGGACAAACAACAATGGAATAAAACTTGTGGAAATCTGGCAAACCCTTAACCTCAAAATTAGAACTACACACTTCAAGAAACATCCCAAGAAGATGAAGACTTAGAATGCACCAAATCAACTCCTTGGAGAGTTCCAAATTGACAATGTAACCATTTCTAGAAGAGAATTTAAGACAATTCAAAATATTAAGGTGCAGAAAGGATTCAAAATAGATACATATCATTATCTTGTTAAGTCTAAAATTAAATTCCTCCCAAATTTGGGAAGAAATAATAATAAACCTATGAGAAAGCATTTTGAAACCAGGAATATTCTGGCAGATACTCAAAATTACTTCAAATCAAAATTGCAAGGTGATACATGGGACAAAATGAAGTCTCAAATCATGAAAGCTGCAGAAGAATCTCTTCCAACCATAACTAAACACAAGAATACCTGGTGGAGTGAAAAGTGTACTGAAGCTTTGGAAAAAAGACAAAAGCTATGATAAAAGTTTAAATCAAATCCGACACAAAACAACCTGGAAAGGTTCAGAGAAGGTAGAAAAATAGCCTCCTACACAATCACAAAAGAAGAGAGACTGTATGAAAGACTATCCCTTCAACAAAGACAGGTGCACTTCACTCAAAACAAATTCAGACACTATTACCAATGTTTCAAAAGACACCCTGTTTAAATTTTTATGACAAATCAGGGAAATTAGGTACAAATGACAAAGAAAACTGCAACATTTTAGCATATTATTTCGAAGACCTTCTCAACTGTAAAGTGCCTCCAGCGAAACTGGAATTCAAAATTACAGAAGAAATTCCTGCAGAATCACATCCATCAACTCTAAATGATGCCCAGCAAGCTACAAAATCCCTCAAGAACAACAAATCTTCTGGTGAAGATGTAATCACATATGAACTTTTGAAACTAGGTGAGGAAAAAGTAGCACTACATCTTGGTACAATTATTAAGGAAATTTGGAGAACTGAGAAGATCCCAGAAGATTGAAGGATGGCACTTATACATGAACTTTACAAAAAGGGTGACAGATCAGATGTGAACAATTACAGGGGAATTTCCCTTCTATCTATTCCATACAAGATCCTTTCCAAGATATTATTATACAGGATTGAAGCAGTTCTTGATGCACAGATAGTATAATACCAAGGTGGATTTAGAAAACAGAGGAATTGTTTGGAGCAATTTATTAACCTTAAAAACATAATTAGAACATGTTCTGGTCAACCATGTGCTATGACATTTATTGATTTTAGAAAAGCGTATGCCTCCATAGACAGAGAAAGCCTCATTAGAACTCTGGAGGAATTTGGAATTGAAAGAAAAACTAGAGAGATAGTAAATACTGACAGATACCAAGTCCAAAATCAAATTTTGAGGCAAGATTTCTGAACCTTTTAAAATCCAAATGGGTTCGAGACAAGGGGGTGGACTCTCCCCAGTACTATTCAAAAACACTTTTGAAAAGATTGTGAGGGAGACAATGGAGGAATACACACAACAAAAAGGAAAGGGAATTTCTTTTGGAGTATCAGTTAAAGGCCTTATGATACAGGCACCAACTTTTGCAGATGATGTTTGTCTCCTATCCACAAATATAGGAGATGCAATTAAACAAACAGAAATCTTAGCAAAGCATGCAGCTAAATTTGGTCTACAGATATCACAAGAAAAAACTAAATTCATGTCTAATAAATATAAGGAAATCAAAGAATGCATACAATTATTGGATGTATTGAAATGGCCAAACACTTTAAATATTTGGAAGAAACAATAAGAGATACTCGCATAGAAAAGAAGCTGTCAAACTTTGAGTAGCTAAACTTAGGAGGGCACACATCTTAACACAGAAGCTGTAGAACAAAAAATGCCTATCTCGAAATGCAGAATTATTACACTACAATACAGTGATGAGAACAGAAGTTCAATATACAACAAACACTCCCCCACAAGAACAAAGGACTAATAGATGAGCTCGAGAAGAATGAAAGAGTAATTCTGAGGAAGATTCTTGGTAGAAAAAAAAGGGGTGAAAAATGGGTAACGTTGAGCAATGATTAGATCTACCAATTTATTAAACCAGTCACAATGGAAACGAGAAAGAGAGGGCTAATGTTCTATGGTCATCTGGTGAGAATGGATGATGGCAGATTAACAAAGAAAATATTCAACATAATTCAACAGAGGAAAAACCCAACTCTTGGTTGCAAGTAATAAAGAAAGAACTCAATGAACTTGAACTTCCAGAAATGGATGCAATCAATATGGACAACTACAGAAAGGCAATAACTGAATTCGAGGTTTTTCAGGAGGCTCCAAAAGTGAAGACCAATAGGAAACTAGCAGCTGAACATCTGGCAAAAATGACAGCAGGCAGACGAGCAGCCCAAGAGAAGAGAAAGAAAAGAGTGAACATGAAATAGAATTTGTAACATGGTCCTTAGTTGGCCAATTCGTGTAAATAAATAATAAAGTTAACAATGGATTTTTAAGTTAAAAGATATTCATCTACAATATTACACTTTTAAACAAAGTAATTATGTACAACTGTATTAAATTTTGACATATCTTTAATAATTTGCCTAGACAATTTATCGTAAAATTTGTTTCTTGTTTATAGTGTCATTTTTTGTTTTCATCCCATACTAGTATATGTATACTGGGGATGTATGATCTGCTTCCACATTGAGACATAAGAATGAATTTTTAGTTTGTTCAGACAAGACTATTGCTAATGTTCAAGTTTTGCCTCAAATACAAGGAATGTTCAGAAAGTTTTCTTTTTAGAAAAAGTATATTTGAGATAGATTACATGATGTTGTTGATACATTTGTTTACTATTTTTTCACATAATTGTCATTCTATTTGATGTATATAGTGGGCCATTGCACAACGTATTTATGTCCTTCTTGAAGAACTCTCTGGCAGCTCCTTCCCTCAATTCAGAATCGCTTCCTGCATCAGCTCATCATTTGAAAATTTAAGTCCTTTCATTTATGCATTCACAGACATCAAAAGATGATGATCTGAAGACATCAAGTCAGGGAAATATAGGGGATGGTTCAAAACATCCCAACCAAATTAGTCCAATACCACCTTGGTGGGTAAAGCTGCATGAGGACGGAGTTGAGGAAACCAGCACACTCTTCTCGTCAACATTCCCCTGCTTTTGTTCTGAAAGCTCCTTTTGAGTTTTTAGGATTTCACAATATTGTTGTGCATTGGTGATATCCTTCTGAGGCAAAATTTCGATCAAAATGATGCCTTTTGCGGTCCCAGAATAATGAGGTTATAATTTTTTGCCTGAAATTGTCATTTTGAATTTTTTGGCAGATAGGGAACTCATGTGATGTCACTGTTACAATTATCTTTTTGTCTCTGGCATGTAATGAGCCACTCACATTTCAACTCCAGTCACAATAGAGCTCAGAAAATCCTCACATTCTAATTTAAGTGGCTCAATAAACTTACAAGCTCTACTGACCCAACTTTCTAGTCGAGCTGTGTCAGCTGTTCTGAGATCAATCTCGCACACAGTTTCTGGTATCCCAGCATTTCCATGAGTGTTTCATATAAGAGTGTACTGAAGAGTTGTGGATACATTGCAGAAATTTCATTCACTGTCAATCAGCAGTCCTGAAGTTTCCTTGATTTTTTGCGCCAGTTCATAAGTCAGAATGCGAGGTTTCCCACTCCTCTGTTCATCATGAACGTTTGTTCTTCCTCCACTAAACTCCCGAGTAGGAAGCGGATCACAGCATGTGGCTCACACTTGACAGCTATTTCTTACTGATGTCTCTCACTCATATGGACACAGCAATGTGAGTGTAGATACTACTGTGTTATTGTGATACTTGCACTGGTCAGAGGATCCTCTCTACTACTCAGTGCTGTTAATCCTCAAAAATAAAACCCACAGCCCATTATAGTCACAGTACACTTACTTTATGAACATGCCTCATGTAACATAATTTGCCAAATGTATAGGTATAGTGAAGGCAAGATATGGTGTTTCTTAAATAGAGGTTTGCATGAGCTTCTGGAGGCTGCAATATATATGCCTCTTACAATTCTCTTTTGGCATATAAGACAGCTTTTTCTGGCAAATGGGTTTTGTAGAAGATTATATCATAGCATAGTAATGATTATGCATGAGCAAACTACACATTTTTATTGTCTCTTTTGACATGCATACAGGAAGAATTTCTAATTGCAAAGTACAGTAAAACCCCATTTTTTACAATCTTCATTGGACTGGCCCAAACAGTGTAAAATGCAGGAAAGTGTGAAATATAGGAAAGCATAGGAAACACATCAAGTGAAAATTAATAAATTACTCTTGTTGTCATTCTATTTATATTGTTCAAAATACAAAATTGAAACAACTTAAATTTTGCCTATTAAAAAAAAAAAACTGAAATAACTGATGGTTTTTGTTTCTTTCTAACATTAATTAGATCTACCTGTCTTTCCAGAGTATATAAAGTGTCGATCACAAAGGCAGTGACTGAGTACTGACACACACAAACATTTTGAATGTTGGGCTCCATAAGATTCCCTTTCTGTGCAGCGACCATAGAATATAAAATTATAAGGAATGTAGCAACCAGTTGCAGAAAAATAATTTATTTATCTTGTTGCAAATCGATTTCAACTGATATCAGTCATCATCGGTGCATTTTTCTAACTGATACATGCCATAAGTAGAAGTACTGCCCTCTTTGTCCAATGATGCAAATAAAAACATGGAAGCAAAAGTCTTTTATTAAACAATATTACTAGTTGGTAATCATTATAAAACTACCATAAATAAAACTTTTAAGACAATATTGGTTAATACACTAAAGTTGGCACTTTTTGTAAACAGAGAACAACAGGCATGAAATTTAGTTTGTTCCTGACAAGGAGGTCCCTCAGTTCAGGGACATCCTGAGTAAGAAAGAGGGTGCATCATATTATGGAGCATCTTGAAGAAGAATGTTTACATCTGATATCAGGTCATATCAGCCTAAGACTGCATGCCTAATATGGATTAGCATATTTCATGATGAAGTAACAACAATTCATGAAAGCCCATTATAGAGAAGGCCATCTTGAAGAGCAGCGTTTATTCGTATGAAGCTGTTATAAAACAACTCAATCAAGAAGGAAGATTGCTACTAGAGTCACTATCGTCAGATCATGATTATTATTAAGTCATTGCCTCAACATACATTCCCACGTTTCTACAAAATGTGAATCTATAATACAGGTGGCTGTACCCATCCATGCCGACAATGGAAATCTTGCTTACTGCACTAATGCTACATTACATAATCAGTAACTCTGCACAAAGTCTGCGTTTTCTGCTTTGTTTCAATGATCCAGAGAACAATGCATTTTTTTACAAAAATCTGTATGAAAATCAATGGTAAAGGTCATGATACCATCAAAGAAAATTTAAAATGTGGGAAATGTTGCAGCACAGCATTGTCACTAATGGGATGGAACTGTATTGAGAGAATAGGACTTCTGTTTGGACCAGCAAATATGAACATGAAAAGTGGGAAAATGTAAAATGCATGAGTGTAAAAACGGGATTTTATTATATATGCTATTCAGCTGACTACTTATGTTTTGAATGGTGGATCCATCCATATTCCAAGAAATTAGGTGTGCCAAATGATTCCATGGATAGAGTTATTTGGTGCCTATTTTTTACTGTGTGCCAATGCGTAGTGACTGTTTATTGTGTGTTTCTTACTACCCAATTTCCAATAAACCAATCTACAGGGTGTGACATGTGAATGGCTTAGTTTTCAGATCAGATGTACTTAATGAGTTTTACTTTAAAATATTTTTATTCATGATAATACATAATGTGTGTTGCGAGTTTTATTACTTCACTTGCATTTTGAAGATCACATGGCTCAGATATTGGTAATTTATGTTTTTGAATTACTGTAGCCAGTCTGAAAAACTCTGAACAGTGTCATTATCATCTGATGAGGAATACAGATGATTTCCTCCTCGACTGCCATCTTCAGATCTTCAAGGCAGAGTCATTTGTTAAAGTATACTCAGGACTTGAGATATCACACTCGGCCACAGTACCTCATACAAAGTCATGTGGTTTTCATGCAAAAAGTGTGTGATGGTTCTAGATCTTTTATAAATAACAAAAACAGGATTAGTCCTAGCACAAGGCCTTGTATACCATATTTAATAATATGCTTTTCAGGAAATTAGAGCTTTATGCTATTCCCTTATCAAAGAGAGAGCTTAGCTCCTTGCTGTCTGGTCAGTAGGTATGATTTTATCCACTCCTAATCTGGTTCCCAATACCTTCGCACTCCAGTTTCCTAGCAAGTTGATGTGGCTGCTTACATGGAATGCACGATGAGAGGTCTACAAATATTGCTGAAACATGCTCTTTGTATCAACTATAATTAAAGCTTCATTAAAGAATAGAGATATGACAGTATCAGTAACTTTGGATTTACAGAAACTATGCTGTGTGACTGAGAAGTAATTATTTTTCAATGAATTTTACTAATCTTTTATAGGTGTTTTTATTTTTATTTTGGAAAAATCAGATAGATTGACACTGACCTGCAGGTTAATGCATTTATTTTTATGTTTTTTGAACAGGGATGTCACTTTTGTCATTTATACACTCCTGGAAATTGAAATAAGAACATCGTGAGTTCATTGTCCCAGGAAGGGGAAACTATATTGACACATTCCTGGGGTCAGATACATCACATGATCACACTGACAGAACCACAGGCACATACACAGGCAACAGAGCATGCACAATGTCAGCACTAGTACAGTGTATATCCACCTTTTGCAGCAATGCAGGCTGCTATTCTCCCATGGAGACGATCGTAGAGATGCTGAATGTAGTCCTGTGGAATGGCTTGCCATGCCATTTCCACCTAGCGCCTCAGTTGGATCAGCGTTCGTGCTGGACGTGCAGACCGCGTGAGACGACGCTTCATCCAGTCCCAAATATGCTCAATGGAGGACAGATCTGGAGATCTTGCTGGCCAGGGTAGTTGACTTACACATCCTAGAGCACGTTGGGTGGCACGGGATACATGAGGACGTGCATTGTCCTGTTGGAACAGCAAGTTCCCTTGCCGGTCTAGGAATGGTAGAACGATGGGTTTGATGATGGTTTGGATGTACCATGCACTATTCAGTGTCCCCTCGACGATCACCAGAGGTGTACGGCCAGTGTAGGAGATCGCTCCCCACACCATGATACCAGGTGTTGGCCCTGTGTGCCTCAGTCGTATGCAGTCCTGATTGTGGCGCTCACCTGCACGGCGCCAAACACGCATACGACCATCATTGGCACCAAGGCAGAAGAGACTCTCATCGCTGAAGACGACACGTCTCCATTCGTCCCTCCATTCACGCCTGTCGCGACACCACTGGAGGCGGGCTGCATGACGTTGGGGCGTGAGCGGAAGACGGCCTAACGGTGTGCGGGACCGTAGCCCAGCTTCATGGAGACGGTTGCGAATGGTCCTCGCCGATACCCCAGGAGCAACAGTGTCCCTAATTTGCTGGGAAGTGGCGGTGCGGTCCCCTACGGCACTGCGTAGGATCCTACGGTCTTGGCGTGCATCCGTGCGTCGCTGCGGTCCGGTCCCAGGTCGACGGGCATGTGCACCTTCCGCCGACCACTGGCGACAACATCGATGTACTGTGGAGACCTCACGCCCCACATGTTGAGCAATTCGGCGGTATGTCCACCCGGCCTCCCGCATGCCCACTATACGCTCAAAGTCCGTCAACTGCACATACGGTTCACGTCCACGCTGTCGCGGCATGCTACCAGTGTTAAAGACTGCGATGGAGCTCCGTATGCCACGGCAAACTGGCTGACACTGACGGCGGCGGTGCACAAATGCTGTGCAGCTAGCGCCATTCGACGGCCAACATCGCGGTTCCTGGTGTGTCCGCTGTGCCGTGCGTGTGATCATTGCTTGTACAGCCCTCTCGCAGTGTCCGGAGCAAGTATGGTGGGTCTGACACACCGGTGTCAATGTGTTCTTTTTTCCATTTCCAGGAGTGTAGTTTTTGTGGAAATACACATGGCAGCAAACAATATCAGATGTCAAGTGGCTTTACATTTCTTATATTTTTAACTTATGTGTAACAACTTTGTGAAAAGGAAAGTTGTCACTCACCATATAGTGGAGATGCTGAGCTGCAGGTAGACACAACAACAAAAAGACTGTTATTTGTGACAGTCTTTTTGTTGTGCCTATCTGCGACTCAGCATCTTCGCTCTATATGGTGAGTGGCAACTTTCCTTTTCACAATATTGTTACATTCCATTCTTATATAGTGGTACAACCTCTAGAGCATATTCTCTGAAACTACAAACACCTCCTACCATTCAATGGCACATAAACATCCATATCTACATCTATATTATACTCTGCAAACCCTCGTGAAACGCATTGCAGTGGGTATGTCCCACTGTACCATAGATTCAATATCCCCTGTTAGTCCTATTTGGTACAGGTCCCAGTCATATGCTTGGCAGAGTAATTTATTGATGTATTCGAGGTCAGGATAATATTGGGTGACAAGGGGTATTCTTGAATTGTGTATGTTTTACCAGTAGTGGGGCTGGAGTGGGTGGTTGTGGGGGGATGCATGGGGCAGGTTTTGCAGTGGGGTCGGTTACAGGGGTAGGAACCGCTGGGTAGAGAAGATAGTCTGGGAATATTGTAGGGTTTAACAAGGATGTTACGGAGGTTAGGGGGCAACAAAAGGCAACTCTGGGTGGTGTGGGGAGAATTTTGTCAAGGGATGATCTCATTTCAGGGGTTGACTTGAGAAAGTCATATCCCTGGCGGAATAATTTATTGATGTATTTGAGGCCAGGATAATATTGGGTGACAAGGGGTAATGTAACTATCGGCTGTACTGAGCTGAGGTAAGTACTGGCCAGCCCCTCTATCTCTTTGTTAGTATTTGTTTCACATCTTTACATGAGATTTTCCATTAATTATTTAGATCTCCTACATAATTTTGCAGCTTAACACTGCAGTAATGCTGGCACATTCTACTGTCACTAATGGACTAGATTCAACTGTCACTAATGGACTAGACTGCAACATGATGGAGCACAATGCAACGTTTCAGCAGCTGGTAATGTAACAAGAGCCTAACACATAAAACACCCAGCTGGAACGAGTACAAGCACTCCCAGTTCAGACAGTACCCGAACTTCCAGTGGTACCATGAATTTGACTCATGCAATCTCTCATAGTGGATATGAGGACAAGAAAATAAAAATTGTGAGCTTCTCCTGTTCTTTCCGATTAAGAAATAATACTTTTTTGCGTGTGAAGATACACTTTCTCCCAAATGAAAATACGAGGTGTGACTGGAAAGTTTTAAGAATGGACCCGCTACTGCTTACTGGTTTCATGGGCAGGTACACGGAGGGTGGGTAGTGAGTCAGTCATTGCCTTGTCATTGAATGCCCTCCGACAGGAAACTGAATTTCCATTATTCAGTTAGTTGTGGCAGCTGGTTGAGCGCAGGTCTGTTAGGGCTTGTTGCTGGATTCTGTCTGCGTGAAAATAGTGTCGTCGTAACTGCCGTCTGCTTCACGTCTGCTGTGCAGAGAGTTACCTTAATTTAAGTATTAACTGTATTTTTCTTACTTGTCACTTCTTCTTCCAAGTGTTTTTGCTTTTAGGAAGCTCTAATTGTTGAGTGCTAGTAATAGTGTTCCATACATTTCGTGTTTAGTTTTGAATACAGTCAGGGAGAGTCCCTTTAGTCAACCATAGTGCCAGTAGTGCTAGTGTTTGTTTTCAATACAGTCCACAGACAGGTAGTGCTATTTTCATTGTTTTCTACAAGAAGTGATTAGCAACCACAGTTTAGTCAACAATCAGCCGCCTTTAGTGAATTAGCTGTCTAGTTAAAAGTTGATTCACTCTCTGCAGTAAATTGAATACTTAGGATGGATAGGATGTGTGACTGCTGTGTACAGACGCAGGAGGAGCTGGCCACTGTTCACGAACAGCTGAAAGTGTTGATGGCCGCGGTCAGCCGTCTTCAGGATGCTGCCTTGGAGTGTAGCGGCAGTGGGGAGTCTGGTGCATCGAATGGCACACCCCAGGTGTTACATGCTTCACCCACTGTCCCTGCTGTCGAGACATCTTCGCAGGTACCGGGCGCGGTTGGGCCACCCTCTCCCCAAGGGGAGTGGTGGGTTCAGCGGCGTTCGGGGTTCACGAGGCGCTCTGCCTGTGAGTGGACATGTGGCCCCTCCTTCAGCAAGGTCCGAGGAGGCACATTGGGGGGTTATTAGTTATTGGGAGCTCCAACGTTAGGTGGGTGATGAAGCCCCTTAGGGAAACAGCGGAAAGGTCGGGGAAGAAGGCCAGTGTTCACTCTGCTTGCCGGGGGGTCTCATCAGAGATGGGTAGGAGGCCCTGCCGGCGGCGATAGAGAGCACTGGGTGCACCCAACTGCAAATTGTTGCTCATGTTGGCACCAATGACTCCTGCCGTCTGGGTTCAGAGGTCATCCTCAGTTCGTACAGGTGGTTGGCAGAACTGGTGAAAGCAGAAAGCCTCACTCATGGGGTGGAATCAGAGATAACTATTTGTAGTATCGTTCCCAGAACCGATCGCGGTCCTCTGCTTTGGAGCCGAGTGGAAGGCTTAAACCAGAGGCTCAGATGATTCTGCGGAGATCTGGGGTGCAAATTTCTCGACCTCCGCTATCTGGTGGAGAAATGTAGGGCCCCCTGAATAGGTCAGGCATGCACTACACGATGGAAGCGGCTACAAGGGTAGCGGAGTACATGTGGAGTGCACATGGGGGCTTTTAGGTTGGAGAATTCCCTCCCTAGGCCCAACAAGATGCCTCCTGAGACACGGCAAGGTAGGAGTAGGCAAAATGCAACAGGGAATAACAATATTAATGTGCTAATAGTAAACTGCAGGAGCGTCTATAGAAAGGTCCCAGAACTACCCTCATTAATAAACGGTCACTTCGCCCACATAGTACTACGGACAGAAAGTTGGCTGAAACCAGACGTAAACAGTAATGAAATCCTAAACTCAGATTGGAATATATACCGCAGAGACAGGCTGGACAGTGAAGGGGGAGGCGTGTTTATAGTGATGAGAAGTGCAACAGTATCGAAGGAAATTGACAGAGATCCGTAATGTGAAATAATTTGGGTGAAGGTCACTGTTAAAGCAACCTCAGACATGGTAATTGGATGTCTCTATAGGCCCCCTGGCTCAGCAGCTGTTGAGGCTGAAGACCTGAAGGATAAGTTGGAAAATATTTTGAGTAGATTTCCCCACCATGTTAGAGTTCTGGGTGGAGATTTTAATTTGCCGGATATAGACTGGGAGACTCAAACGTTCATAATGGGCGACAGTGACAAAGAATCCAGTGAAAAGTGCTTTATCTGAAAACTACCTTGAGCAGTTAAACAGAGAACTGACTCGTGGCGATAACATATTAGACCTTCTGGTGACAAACAGCCCTGAACTGTTTGAAACAGTTAACGCCGAACAGGGAATCAGCGACCATAAAGCAGTTACTGCATCGATGATTTCAGCCATAAATAGAAATATTAAAAAAGGAAGGAAGATTTCTCTGTTTAGCAAAAGTGACAAAAAGCAGATTAAAGAGTACCTGACGGATCAAGAAAAAAGTTTTGTCTCAAGTACGGATCGTGTTGAGGATCAGTGGACATAGTTCAAAACCATCATACAAAATGCGTTAGATGAATATGCGCCAAGCAAGGTCGTAAGAGATGGAAAAGAGCCACTGTGGTACAACAACCGAAAACTGCTGTGGAAGCAAAGTGAACTTCACAGCAAACATAAAAATAGCCAAAGCCTTGCAGACAAACAAAAATTACGCAAAGCGAAATGCAAGAGGCATTCAATGAATTCAAAAGTAAAGTTCTATGTACTGACTTGGCAGAAAATCGTAAGAAATTTTGGTCTTATGTCAAAGCAGTAGGTGGATCAAAACAAAATGTCCAGACACTCTGTGACCAAAATGGTACTGAAACAGAGGATGACAGACTAAAGGTCGAAATACTAAATGCCTTTTTCCAAAGCTGTTTCACAGAGGAAGACTGCACTGTAGTTCCTTCTCTAGATTGTCGCACAGATGACAAAATGGTAGATATCAAAATAGATGACAGAGGGACAGAGAAACAATTAAAATCGCTTAAAAGAGGACAGGCCGCTGGACGTGATGGGATACCAGTTCGATTTTACACAGAGTACGTGAAGGAACTTGCCCCCCTTCTTGCAGCAGTGTACCATAGGTCCCTAGATGAGCATAGCGTTCCAACGTCAATCAGTTGTAGAATTTTGGAACACGTATTATGTTCGAGTATAATTACTTTTCTGGAGACTAGAAATCTACTCTGTATGAATCAGCATGGGTTTCAAAAAAGACGGTCATGTGAAACGCAGCTCGAGCTATTCGTCCACGAGACTCAGAGGGCCGTAGACACGGGTTCAGGGGTAGATGCCGTGTTTCTCGACTTCGGCAAGGCATTTGATACAGTTCCCCACAGTCATTTAATGAACAAAGTAAGACCGTATGGACTATCAGACCAGTTGTATGAGTGGATTGAAGAGTTCCTTGATAACAGAACGCAGCATGTCATCCTCAATGGAGAGAAGTCTTCTGAAATAAGAGTGATTTCAGGTGTGCCACAGGGGAGTCTCAAGGGGACCGTTGCTGCTCGTAATATATATGAATGACCTTGTGGATGACATCGGAAGTTCACTGAGGCTTTTTGCAGATGATGCTGTGGTCTATTGAGAGGTTGTAACAATGGAAAATTGTATTGAAATGCAGGAGGATCTGCAGCGAATTGACACATGGTGCAGGGAATAGCAATTCAATCTCAATGTAGAAAAGTGTAATGTGCTGTGAATACATAGAAAGACAGATCCCTTATCATTTAGCTAGAAAATAGCAGGTCAGCAACTGGAAGCAGTTAATTCCATAAATTATCTGGGAGTACGCATTAGGAGTGATTTAAAATGGAATGATCAAATAAAGTTGATCATCGGTAAAGCAGATGCCAGACTGAGATTCATTGGAAGAATTCTAAGGAAATGCAATCCAAAAACAAAGGAAGTAGGTTACAGTACGCTTGTTCGCCCACTGCTTGAATACTGCTCAGCACTGTGGGATCCGTACCAGATAGGGTTGATAGAAGAGATAGAGCAGATCCAACGGAAAGAAGCGTGCTTTGTCAGAGGATCATTTAGTGACCTCGAAAGTGTTACGAAGATGATAGATAAAATCCAGTGGAGGACTCTGCAGGAGAGATGCTCAGTAGCTTGGTACGGGCTTTTGTTAAAGTTTCGAGAACATACCTTCACCGAAGAGTCAAGTGGTATATTGCTCCCTCCTACATATATCTCGCGAAGACACGATACAGATAAAATCAAGAGATTAGAGCCCACACAGAAGCATACCAACAATCCTTCTTTCCACGAACAATACGAGACTGGAATAGAAGGGAGAACCGATAGAGGTACTCAGGGTACCCTCCGCCACACACCGTCAGGTGGCTTGTGGAGTATGGATGTGGATGTGGATGTAGATGTAGACATAGAAACTGAGCAACAAGTTTGTGTGAAATTTTGTTTTAAAAAGAGGAAATCAGCTTCTGAGTCATACAAAATATTAAAAACAGCTTTTGGAGATAATTTTATGAGCCACTAAAATGTTTTTGTCTGGTTCAACAGATTTAAAAATGGTCATGAATCATTTGAAGGTGAACCACGGTCCAGCCGTCCTTCCATCTCAAAAACAAATGAAAATGTTGTGAAAGTTCACAACTTAGTGTGCTCTGATCACAGACTTGCAGTTAGGGAGATGGCTAATGAACTTAATTTAAGTTCCTATGCAGTACAGTCAATTTTAACAGAACATCTGAACATACGTCATTCCAAAAGTGTTGTCAAGTGACCAGAGACAATACTGACTTGAAGTGTGTCAAGAAATGATTAATCAGACGAAAAATGGCCCAGATTTGTTAAATAGGGTAATTACAGGTAATGAATTGCGGGTATATGACTTGGCAGAAAATCCTAAGAAATTTTGGTCCTATGTCAAAGCGGTAGGTGGATCAAAACAAAATGTCCAGACACTCTGTGACCAAAATGGTACTGAAACAGAGGATGACAGACTAAAGGCCGAATTACTAAATGTCTTCTTCCAAAGCTGTTTCACAGAGGAAGACTGCACTGTGCTTCCTTCTCTAGATTGTCGCACAGTTGACAAAATGGTAGATATCGAAGTAGACGACAGAGGGATAGAGAAACAATTAAAATCGCTCAAAAGAGGAAAGGCCGCTGGTCCTGATGGGATACCAGTTCGATTTTACACAGAGTACGCGAAGGAACTTGCCCCCCTTCTTGCAGCGGTGTACCGTAGGTCTCTAGAAGAGCGAAGCGTTCCAAAGGATTGGAAAAGGGCACAGGTCATCCCCGTTCTCAAGAAGGGACGTCGAACAGATGTGCAGAACTATAGACCTATATCTCTAACGTCGATCAGTTGTAGAATTTTGGAACACGTATTATGTTCGAGTATAATGTCTTTTCTGGAGACTAGAAATCTACTCTGTAGGAATCAGCATGGGTTTCGAAAAAGACGATCGTGTGAAACCCAGCTCGCGCTATTCGTCCACGAGACTCAGAGGGCCTTAGACACGGGTTCACAGGTAGATGCCGTGTTTCTTGACTTCCGCAAGGCGTTTGACACAGTTCCCCATAGTCGTTTAATGAACAAAGTAAGAGCATACGGACTATCAGATCAATTGTGTGATTGGATTGAGGAGTTCCTAGATAACAGAACGCAGCACGTCACTCTCAATGGAGAGAAGTCTTCCGAAGTAAGAGTGATTTCAGGTGTGCCGCAGGGGAGTGTCATAGGACCGTTGCTATTCACAATATACATAAATGACCTGGTGGATGACATCGGAAGTTCACTGAGGCTTTTTGCAGATGATGCTGTGGTGTATCGAGAGGTTGCAACAATGGAAAATTGTACTGAAATGCAGGAGGATCTGCAGCGAATTGACGCATGGTGCACGGAATGGCAATTGAATCTCAATGTAGCGAAGTGTAATGTGATGCGAATATATAGAAAGATAGGTCCCTTATCATTTAGCTACAAAATAGCAGGTCAGCAACTGGAAGCAGTTAATTCCATAAATTATCTGGGAGTACGCATTAGGAGTGATTTAAAATGGAATGATCATATAAAGTTGATCGTCGGTAAAGCAGATGCCAGACTGAGATTCATTGGAAGAATCCTAAGGAAATGCAATCCGACAACAAAGGAAGTAGGTTACAGTACGCTTGTTCGCCCAATGCTTGAATACTGCTCAGCAGTGTGGGATCCGCACCAGGTGGGGTTGATAGAGGAGATAGAGAAGATCCAACGGAGAGCAGCGCGCTTCGTTACAGGATCATTTAGTAATTGCGAAAGCGTTACGGAGATGATAGATAAACTCCAGTGGAAGAGTCTGCAGGAGAGACGCTCAGTAGCTCGGTACGGGCTTTTGTTGAAGTTTCGAGAACATACCTTCACCGAAGAGTCAAGCAGTATATTGCTCCCTCCTACGTATATCTCGCGAAGAGACCATGAGGATAAAATCAGAGAGATTAGAGCCCACACAGAAGCATACCGACAGTCCTTCTTTCCACGTACAATACGAGACTGGAATAGAAGGGAGAACCGATAGAGGTACTCAGGGTACCCTCCGCCACACACCGTCAGGTGGCTTGCGGAGTACGGATGTAGATGTAGATGTAGATGTAGATGTAGATATATGGATATGATCCTGAAACCAAAGTGCAGTCTTCACAGTGGAAGACTCCAGGTTCATCACAACCAGAAAAACCACAGCAAAGTCATTCGAAGGTGAAGACAAAGTCTTTTTTTTTTAGTGCACATGCATTTAAGACAATTAACCAGGAATACTACAAATGTGTCCTCGAGCATTTGCATGACCAATCGCACAGTTCCTGTGCTTCCACAACCACGATATTCCCCTGACTTAGTCCCTGCAGTCTTCTACCTGTTTCCTAGACTAAAATTTTCAAAGAGAGTGAAGCGATTTGACTTGACTGAAGACATCCAGGCAAATATGGAGAGTGTCCCTAACACACTTCTGGAAAAAAATTTCCAGGAATGTTTCCAAAAGTGGAAACACCGTTGGAGTCAGTATGTTCAGTCGGAAGGGGACTGTTTTGAAGGAGATGCATCACAGTAGCATGTAAGTACCCCATTGTACAATTACAAGCCCATTCTTAAACTTTCCAGTCACACCTTGTACACTATACCTTGGGCCAAAGTACATTTTTTTCTGTATTAGGTGGCAATATTCTTTCCCTCACAGTTGTGCAACATCAGTCCTCTTAATGGTAATGGTTTTATACACCAGTGTAGAACTTTCTGGCACTTGAGGACATGAAACCCAGTACAACACTTCATATGATCCCACCAGCCAATTACAGCACATATTCAGAGCAGAAGTCATGTGATGTAGTCTGCCAAGCAACATCACTGTTACATAGCACAAACACACAAAAGGGGAAAAATTAATGGTTTAAATCAATGTACATACAGTATAGCTCCACATATAATACCTTCGTCATCAAAACTTTTTTGCTGTTTTTATCCAAGAAAGTGGTTTGGCAGGAGCCTAAGAGTGCAGTATAAATGGCAGCAGCTGAATATTTCTCATAAGCATGATTATAAATTTCACTATTGTGCACCCATCGTTTCAGGGTTTACATGGCAGAATACGAGTTCTGGCAACTACTTTGACTTTTCTATGTGTTGTTGTGGTCTTCAGTCCTGAGACTGGTTTGATGCAGCTCTCCATGCTACTCTATCCTGTGCAAGCTTCTTCATCTCTCAGTACCTACTGCAACATACATCCTTCTGTATCTTTTTAGTGTATTCATCTCTTGGTCTCCCTCTACGATTTTTATCCTCCATGCTGCCCTCCAATACTAAATTGGTGAGCCCTTGATGCCACAGACATGTCCTACCAACCAATCTCTTCTTCTAGTCAACTCCTCAACAGTCCTATACAATACCTCCTCATTAGTTATATGCTCTACCCATCTAATCTTCAGCATTCTTCTGTAGCACTACATTTTGAAAGTTTCTATTCTCTTCTTGTCCAAACTAGTTATCGTCCATGTTTCACTTCCATACATGGCCGCACTCCATAAAAATACTTTAAGAAACGACTTCATGACACTTAAATGTATACTCAATGTTAACAAATTTCTCTTCTTCAGAAACACTTTCTTTCCCATTCCCAGTCTACATTTTGTATCCTCTCTACTTTGACCATCATTAGTTATTTTGCTCCCCAAATAGCAAAACTCCTTTACTACTTTACGTTTCTCATTTCCTAATCTAATTCCCTCAGCATCACCCGACTTAATTCAACTACATTCCATTATCCTCGTTTTGCTTTTGTTGATGTTCATCTTACATCCTCCTTTCAAGACACTATCCATTCCATTCAACTGCTCTTCCAAGTCCTTTGCTGTCTCTGACAGAATTACAATGTCATCGGTGAACCTCAAAGTTTTTATTTCTTCTCCATGGATTTTCATATCTGCTCTGAATTTTTCTTTTGTTTTCTTCACTGCTTGCTCAATATACAGATTGAACTACATCAGGGAGAGGTTAAAACCCTGTCTCACTCCCTTCCCAACCACTGATTTCCTTTCATGTCCCTTGACTCTTACAACTGCCATCTGGTTTCTGTACAAATTGTAAATAGCCTTTTGCTCCCCCTATTTTACCCCTTCCACCTTCAGAATTTGAAAGAGAGTATTCCAGTCGACATTGTCAAAAGCTTTCTCTAAGTCCACAAATGCTAGAAATGTAGGTTTGCCTTTCCTTAATCTAGCTTCTAAGATGAGTCATAGGGTCAGTATTGCCTCACATGTTCCAATATTTCTACGGAATCCAAACTGATCTTCCCCGAGATCGGCTTCTACCAGTTTTTCCAGTCATCTGTAAATAATTCGCGTTAATATTTTATATCTGTGTCTTATTAAACTGATTGTTCGGTAATTTTCACATCTATCAGCACCTGTGTTTTTTTAGGATTAGAATTATTATATTCTTCTTGAAGTCTGAGGGTATTTTACCTGTCTCATACTTCTCGCTCACCAGATGGTAGAGTTTTGTCAGGAATGGCTCTCCCAAGGCCGTCAGTATTTCTAATGGAATGATGTCTACTCCCGGGACATTGTTTCAACTCAGGTCTTTCAGTTGTCAGTCAAACTCTTCCCGCAGTATCGTATCTCCCATTTCATCTTCATCTACATCGTCTTGCATTTCTATAATATTGTCCTCAAGTACATCGCCCTTGTATACACCCTCTATATACTCCATCCATCTTTCTGCTTTCCCTTCTTTGCTTAGAACTGGGTTTCCATCTGAGCTCTTGATATTCATATAAGTGGTTCTCTTATCTCCAAAGGTCTCTTTAATTTTCCTGTAGGCAGTATCTATCTTACCCCTAGTGAGACAAGACTCTATATCGTTACATTTGTCCTCTAGCCATCCCTGCTTAGCCATTTTGCACTTCCTGTTGATCTCATTTTTGAGACATTTGTATTCCTTTTTGCCTGCTTCATTTACTGCATTTTTATGTTTTCTCCTTTCATCAGTTAAATTCAGTATCTCTTCTCTTACCCAAGGATTTATATTAGCCCTCGTCTTTTTACTTACGTGATCCTCTGCTGCCTTCACTATTTCATCTCTCAAAGCTACCCATTCTTCTTCTGTATCTCTTTCCCCCATTCTTGTCAATCGTTCCCTAATGCTCTCCCTGAAACTTTCTACAACCTCTGGTTCTGTAAGTTTATCTAGGTTCCATCTCCTTAAATTCCCACCTTTTTGCAGTTTCTTCAGTTTTAATCAGCAGTTCATAACCAATAGATTGTGGTCAGAGTCCACATCTGCCCCGGGAAATGTCTTACAATTTAAAGCCTGGTTCCTAAATCTCTGTCTTACCAATATACAGGGTGATTCAAAAAGAATACCACAACTTTAAAAATGTGTATTTAATGAAAGAAACATAATATAACCTTCTGTTATACATCATTACAAAGAGTATTTAAAAAGCTTTTTTTTCACTCAAAAACAAGTTCAGAGATGTTCAATAGAGCCCCCTCCAGACACTCGAGCAATATCAACCCAATACTCCAACTAGTTCCACACTCTCTGTAGCATATCAGGAGTAACAGTTTGGTTAGCTGCTGTTATTTCTCGTTTCAAATCATCAATGGTGGCTGGGAGAGGTGGCCAAAACACCATATCCTTAACATACCCCCATAAGAAAAAATCGCAGGGGGTAAGATCAGGGCTTCTTGGAGGCCAGTGATGAAGTGCTCTGTCACGGGCTGCCTGGCGGCCGATCCATCACCTCGGGTAGTTGACGTTCAGGTAGTTATGGACAGATAAGTGCCAATGTGGTGGCGCTCCATCCTGCTGAAATATGAATTGTTGTGCTTCTTGTTCGAGCTGAGGGAACAGCCAATTCTCTAACATCTCCAGATACTGTAGCCCATTTACAGCAGCATCTTCGAAGAAAAAGGGACCAAAAACTTTATTGGCTGAAATGGCACAGAAAACGTTCACCTTAGGTGAGTCACATTCATACTGAGTTGTTTCCCGCAGATTCTCAGTGCCCCATACACAGAAATTGTGACGGTTGACTTTCCCATTAGTGTGGTAAGTTGCTTCATCACTAAACACAATCTTTTAAATGAAAGATTCATCTGTTTCCATTTGAGCAAGGATAAAATCACAGAAAGCGATTCTTTTAATCTTATCAGCTGCAGACAGTGCTTGAACCAATTTCAGACGATAAGGTTTCATAACTAACCTTTTTCGTAGGACTCTCCATACAGTTGATTGTGGAATTTGCAGCTCTCTGCTAGCTCTGCGAGTCGATTTTCCTGGGCTGCGAACAAATGCTTCATGGATGCGTGCTACATTTTCATCACTCGTTCTCGGCCATCCAGAACTTTTCCCATTGCACAAACACCCATTCTCTGTAAACTGTTTATACCAACGTTTAATACACCACCTATCAGGAGGTATAACACCATACTTCGTTTGAAATGCACGCTGAACAACTGTCGTCGATTCACTTCTGCCGTACTCAATAACACAAAAAGCTTTCTGTTGAGCGGTCACCATCTTAGCATCAACTGACGCTGACGCCTAGTCAACAGCGCCTCAAGCGAACAAACGTATGACTAAATGAAACTTTATAGTTCCCTTAATTCGCCGACAGATCGTGCTTAGCTCTGCCTTTTGTCGTTGAAGAGTTTTAAATTCCTAAAGTTGTGGTATTCTTTTTGAATCACCCTGTATAATTTATCTGAAACCTGTCATTGTCTCCAGGCTTCTTCCACGTATACAATATAGCTATGATTAAGTTATGCTCTGTGCAAAATTCTACCATGAGGCTTCCTCTTTCATTTCTTTCCCTCAATCCATATTCTCCTACTACATTTCCTTATCTCCCTTTTCCTACTGCCTAATTCCAGTCACCCATGACTATTAAATTTTCTTCTCCCTTCACTATCTGAATAATTTCTTTTATTTCATCATACGTTTCTTTGTCATCTGCAGAGCTAGTTGGCATATAGACTTGTGCTACTGTAGTAGGTGTGGGCTTTGTGTCTATCTTGGCCACAATAAGGCATTCACTATGCTGTTTGTAGTAGCTTACCCGCACTCCTATTTTTTTATTCATTATTAAACCTACTCCTGCATTACCCCTATTCAATTTTGTATTTATAGCCCTGTATTCACCTAACCAAAAGTCTTGTTCCTCCTGCCACCGAATTTCACTAATTCCCATATATCTAACTTTAACCTATCCATTTCCCGTTTTAAATTTTTTAACCTACCTGCTTGATTAGGGGATCTGACATTCCACCCTCTGATCCGTAGAACGCCAGTTTTCTTTCTCCTGATAACGATGTCCTCCTGAGTAGTCCCCGCCCAGAGATCTGAATGGGGGACTATTTTACCTCCGGAATATTTTACCCAAGAGGACATGATCATCATTTAACCATAGAGTGAAGCTGCATGCCCTCAGGAAAAGTTACGGCTGTAGTTTTCCCTTGCTTACAGCCATTCGCAGTACCAGCACAGCAAGGCCATTTCGGTTCTTGTTACAAGGCCAGATCAGTCAGTCATCCAGACTGTTGTCCCTGCAAGTACTGAAAAGGCTGCTGCCCCTCTTCAGGAATCACACGTTTGTCTGGCCTCTCAACAGATACCCCTCCGTTGTGGTTGTACCTACGGTATGGCTATTTGTATCGCTGAGACATGCAAGCCTCGCCACCAACGACAAGGTCCATGGTTCTTTTCTATACAAAAGTCAATTATATGTGAAATTACTGAGCTCAGCTCATTTTTTTCTTTTTTTCCCCCTTTTCTTTTTTAGGATGATTATACTTTTTGCCATCATTATTGCATACTTTGTGATCTATGAAAGAACTAAAACAAATATGAAAAACTAACCTTGATGCTTGGACTCTTATAGCATGTGTTACCTTACCCTTTAAGATACGTTGAACACAAATGTGCCACAAAAATGTTAAATAATGGTTTAAATGGCTGGTCTTCTGGGTCCAAAATTTTTTGAAGTGGCTAGTCCTCAAAGTGTTAAGCTTTGAATAAGAGCCAAATCCTGTGTGATTAAGAAATTCACCTCACATTCTTGCAGATAACATAGTTCATCTGGTGGTAAAGGAAATTTACTTTCAAAGTAACGCTTTTCAAGAACCATTTACAATATTTTCCCCAGACCTCTTAGAAATGTAAACAGATGGGATGTCGTGATCATCAAAAGCAATTTATTGTCACAAAATATTGCGTAGTTTTCATCCTAAGGTTTTTGACACATTCTGCCGTCGGCAAGACACTGTGTTTTATCGTAAATGATGCATTTCTTTGCAATTAAAGTTTTATTTTGGTGTTATTCACTCGTTTATGTTTTATTGCTGCAGTATTATTCCACGGTAGTGTGCTAAAGTATAATTCTTCAGTTTAAGT
The DNA here is from genome assembly GCF_023897955.1 of Schistocerca gregaria. Lineage (NCBI taxonomy): Eukaryota > Metazoa > Arthropoda > Insecta > Orthoptera > Acrididae > Schistocerca > Schistocerca gregaria. Next base: position 321,341,457 of record NC_064927.1, read on the forward strand.
ATCAGTTCTTACCAGATAAATTTACAAAAATTTAACTGAAAACTAAAACAATGAAATTTTCCCTGAATTGTGAAAAATTCCCAAAGTTTTACCCGGATGCAAAAATTCTGTTTTTTTTTTTTCGGAATTTCATTGTTGGCCCGAGGTGTATACGACCTGTCTCTGCACCTGTCATTGGTCAAATGTGTGGAGCAGTTACAGCCTAATCAAGCAGCATCAATGACAAGGCAAAGCCACTGGTCTACAAGCTGTTAGCTAGCCCTGATTATCTCGGCTTTGAACTGGATCTGCCAATACAACTCCACAAATAGGTGCCATCACATGACACTCCAGCTAATCTATAAGACAACCATGTTAAATTTAGGGCATTGTACACCCATGCCAGCTACCTTGGACCGAGTGCAGTGTAGGCCAGTCCAATTGTAAGATCACTGTATTGTGGAGCTGTCACAAATCTCACATCAGCAATGTTGCTGTCACAGCAGATGCTGTTCTGCTGCCATAGCATTCCCATGTCACAGCACACCCACTCACTGTCCGCTACCCACAGCTGGCTCCAGGGCCAGAGTAATCAACCTCCTATATGGAACCATGATTAATAAAGAATGTGGTTGCTGAGTATGCTTTCTTCCCATCTGTCCGCAGTACCCGAAGGCCCAATTTTACACTTCATACACATGGCACTTTTCTGATAGCAGTGGCCACACTGCAACACTGATGTCAGTATTTCAGTTCAAAGGCTGTATCAGATGAGGAAATTTGCTAACTGCTTGAAGAAAGTGATGATGAAGTCTTTCCAAAGTTTTCAGACCTGGATATGAGTTATGAAAACATTGAATAAGGTGACCATGTCAGAAATCTGAACTTGAAACTGAGGATGGTGATGATCTCTAAGGGATAGCAGATGAGAAGGAATTCTTCACTGGAAAAGACAAAGTTATGCATTGGCGCAAGAGCCAGTGAGCTAAAACATCATAAACTGAGAGAAAAAAGTTTTACAAATTCTACCAGGTCCAAAGATGAATGTGATAGATAAAACTGATGAAGTTAATGCTTTTCTGAAAATAGCTGACCTCGACATTATTGATGAAATTGTATACTATACAAATATATACATACACTAATGAACCAAAACATTATGAACACTGTCCACCACGAGGCAGAATGCTTCCTGGTGGTATTGATAACATATGAGGCAGAAAGGAAAGAATGTCAGTGGAAGAGATATGGGCCGCAAATGCAGAAATCCACTGATATACACAAAGGGAACATTGTTGTGGCACTGCAGCTGGAAACAAGAATTTCTGAAATAACAAAATTGGTCATCTATTGGCATATTACTGTTGTGAGGGCCTATGGAAAGTGGTTGAAGGATGGTGAAATAACAAGTAGGCTGTACAGTACTGAACAACCATGTCTCATCACAAAATGTAGAGGTCTGAGGATCCACTACTGTGTAATCCAGGATAGACAGTGATCTGTGGCAGGTGTGATGACAGAGTGCAATGCTGGTGCAGGTACAAGTGTTTCAGAGCACACTGTTCAAGGGCCATTGTTGAACATGGAGGTCCCAATCACACGACCCCTGTGTTGATCCAACGACATCATCAATTATGATTACTGTGGGCACAGTATCACTGAATTTTCACTATGGATAGCGAGAAACATGTCACCTGTCAAATGAATTGCATTTCTTGTTACATCAGGTCGATTGTTGGGTCCTTACAAGCACACGTCATCCAGACAAATGGCTGCGCAAAATAAGCATTGCCCCACAGATGCAGGCCGGTGAAGTAGAGTTATGGTATAGGATACACTGAGTTGGGCTTCCATAGGATTTGTGATGGTAGTCAAAGGTATCATGAGAGCAGTGAACTACATGAACATTATTGCAAACCATTTGCATGACTTCATTTTTTAAGTCTCTCCCTATGGCAATGACAACTTACAGATGAATATCTGTCCTTGTTGCAAAATCAGAATCATGCTACAATGGTTTGAGGGGTGTTATAGTGAAGTCACACTGATTTTTTGCCCAACAATACAGCTTATCTGTACCCACTGGAATGCATACCAGCTGTGTTCCTATAAACCACCATAACGTAATTTGTGGGAATTGCTTGACCTGTGCATAGAAATCTGGTGCCACATACTTCTGGAATCCTGTCAAGGATTTGTAGAAACTGTGAAAGCAGACTCTCTGTTTTTCTGTGTTTGATAAATGGAACAAAATGCCATTAAACAAGTGATCATAATGTTTTGGCTCATCGGTGAAAATACACAGTGAGACACACACCAAATCTAGCACAAAAGAGACAATAAAGTGACATCAAGACAAGAAATAATGGCCGTGTTTGAGATTCTTTTTTGATTGGAACCAAAAAAAGGCAATTATGCTAATGTACTAGAACTCTAGGCAGCATAAGGGACGAGAATGAAACTGCTTAGGGCTGCAATAAGTTACAAAAGGTTTCTCTTTCTTCTCTACTGTACACAGACTGATGACATAGAAATGAGGAATTACAGGGAAAACTAAAACATTGGTTGCAATTCATACAGTATTGAATTTTTTTGTTACTGTCAAAATTCTTACATTCTGAGGAAATTCACAATAAGAGATGAAATGCTTCACCCTTTCAGAGACCACTGTGGATGGATTCAATATGTACCCAGCAAACCAGCTAAATATAGGATAAAAATGATTGCACTTCGTGGTGAAAAAACACCTTATTGCAGTAATCTGTAGGTTTACCATAGCATTCAAACATAAGCATAATATCAGAGGACATAGTGAAAAGAGCTTGTGGTGCTTATATAAAATTCTATCAGGAACCTCACAACTGACAATTAGTACACAAGCTACTTTCTTTCTGAATATTGGCTCCAGAGGAAAATCACTTGGATTGGTACAGTGAGGAAGAACAGACATGAAATTCCTAAAGGATTTTTCCCAGACAAAGCAATAGAAACTGGAAGGGCAGGATGGTAAGACCTTAGTTTCATATGTTCCTCATAAAAACTGTGCTGCTATATTTCTGTCTACTATGCATGACATGGAGACAGTTTATGAAGAAACACACAAACCTGAAATCATAAATGAGTAAAATGTGACAAAAGGTGGAGTTGACAGTTTTGATAAAATGAGTGCCTGTTATTCTGTTTCAAGAATTACATGGAGATGGCCATTTGCTAGTTTTTTGTTTTTCATTTTTTTATACACTGCATGAATTAATTCACAAATATTTTTTCCTTGACAAAGCCAGGAATAACTTCACAAAGACATATTTATCTCAAGACACTGGCAGAAAGTCTTGTGTAAGAACAACTTGTATCTAGAGCTCAACTCAAATCGCTGCCATCCAATCTCACTGTATGTCTTACACAATTTCAGGCTGAAGTATCAATTTCTGAAGATCAAAAGCTGAACCTCCAGTGAATAAACACTTGGCACATATCCTTTGTGTGTGTGTGTGTGTGTGTGTGTGTGTGTGTGTGTGTGTGTGTGTGTGTGTGTGTGTGTGTGTGTGTGTGTGCGGGAGGGGGGGGGGAATCATCCACATCAATTACATGTGATAGGTATAATAACTTTGGTTGTAAACAGCACAATAAGAAACAAATTGACTTTGAAAGGTGTTATAAAAGTGGATATAACTGGCTAAAGCATTATTAAAATACCTGGAAGAGCAAAAACTTTTACAATAAAGTTTATGACAGTGAATATGAACTGCTTTCTATAATAAATATAAAAGTTTGTTCAGCACAGGCTTGTTTTTATTGACTAATGTCTACATTGTAAACTTTACAGTGCATGCCTGCTTGTGTGACAACAATATACATTCCAGCTGGAGAGTTAAGTCATACAGCAACAGTTGAAATTCTGAAGGTGGGCTTAGTACAGTGACATGGGAGGAAGAGTAACTGCAGGTTGTAAATGGAACAGCTGAACAATGTGTCAGGAAAATGGGGAGTCCATTGAAGACTTTGTGGACAGGATCAGATAGCTAAATGTCAATACATATGACCTAATGGAAAATGATGATACCAAAAGGGTCCTTCTGCAGAGCAGAGAGCACTGGATAAAATTGTTTGCATTGGATACCTTTTCACAGAGGTTTTCACTCAAAGAAGTGAAAAAAGTATGGGCAGTGTTCCATATGAATTTAGCTGAAGCTATAATGACTGTGGTGGCATTAATTGATGTGATGACCTGATTTTGGGATATGATGGAAACTTTCACAGCAGGAGTTAAGTATTTAAGATGTAGAGAAACAGGTAACATATACCGGAATGCTCTGGACCATAAAAAGTAAGTAATGTGAATGAACAGGACATTTAAAAACAAATTGCAGGTAGAAGCCTAACAGGGATTATGACAGATGGACAGAGTGTTGGACGAGTATCTCACTGTTAAACGGCAATGGGAACTCTGGAGCCACTGCACACCACTCTCACTAAAAATAAACAATTAAAACGTGTGAAGTGGCAGAATTTTGCTCAGATAGTTTAGTGGATGTGTAATATTTTATTGGATGTAGGTTCACAGCCATTCATGGAAAGTATGGATCTTGTGGGGAGAAAAAGGTTGGGCCCACCACAATTTAGGTTAAAGGGAGTGGATGGAAATGACATGCATTCACTGGGTTCGGCGGTGTTGAATTTTTGGGCTGGGCCAAAAATTTTCCAAGTTTGTAAGGAACTTTTGCCTCTTACAGGTGATGTTTACTGCACAATCTTAAGTTCAGTTCTCTTGCTTGAACACCATGCTAAAGTTGACCTGATTTAGCACATGGTAGATATTGATGACATATAATTTCTTCTGGGGGAATCTACCAAAAGAGACACACTAATTTGCCAGTAAATGTATAGTTTGTAGCAGAGCTGCTGCGGGAAGAAGATGAATTAGATAAACTATTGTATATCATAGACAGGCACACTGTATGTGTACATTGGTAAGAAGGTGAGCAGGTCATGCCCATCAGTTAGATAATTTTGGGACTGTAGATATGGAATTGTCAAGGAACAGACAGTTACCTATATGGGGATTTTCCAGGAAGACAATTCATACAGAGCAAATTCGGACTTAACCTGAAGCAAGCTGACAGTTTAGTTGCATTATGGAAGAATTTAGCACACTTGAAAGGAGCATAGAAGGTAATGACGGTGAGTCTTTTTCCAGTGATTCCAGAGACACACCACAGAATCCTGAGTATAAATGGACCGCCTGTTTATTGTAAACCATACCATGCACTGTATCATCTGTTATAAGAAGGTATTATTAAGGGAAGTACCAGTCCCTTGGGAGTGCCAGTGGTGATAATCCTGAAGAAAATGCAAATGGGATGGAGTTGTGTCATTTTTGTTGTAACTATCAGTACCTTAACAAGCATACTGCTCCGGATGCTTTTGCAATCCCAAATATCATGGAAACTGGATACTTTGGGATAGTGCAGATATTCTTCTACCATGGATCGGCAGAGTGCTTATCACCATTTTAAAGTAGCTCCAGAGGATCTGATCCCATCATGGCATTATCAGTATAACATTATGCTGTTTGGATTGAAATATACACCAGCTACATTTCAACATGACTTAGAGTTTCGCTGGATGAAAGTTTAGACAATTTTTGAGGTATTTAGATGACATAATTGTGTCTATGAAGAACATGGAAGAGCATGTGATGTTGGTAAGAGAAGTGTTTAGGTAGTTCAGTGTACCACACCTACCACTCACTTGGAGTAGGAAAGTCTCACTTCATGCTAGAACAAGGGCACAATTTAGAGGATGTAATTACTCACAAGGGAGTCCAGATAGACCCCGAGCTAATAAAAATCTGTACAGCACTTTCTGGCACCAAATGTAGGAAAAGAGTCTTTGGTTTGAAAAATTATTATTGGGAATGTGTTCCAAAATTTGCACTAATAGCATGACTGCTCACTCACCTGTTGAAGAAACAAGTGAAGTTTCACTGAACAGCACAGTGCAAAGATGCTTTCAATTGGCTGAAAGAATTGTTGACAAATCAACCAATATTGGCTTTCCCAAATCATGAAAGGTAATTTGTGCTGTTATGCAACATGAATAATCATGTGCTCTCCTGTGTATTAAGTCAGGAAGTGGACAGGCAGAACATTGAGTTACATACTAGGCTTCACATAGTGGAACTGAGCAGAAAAGAACTACTCTAAAATGGACAAAGACACTCTGTGTCTCAATCACGGCATAATATACTTTTGGTGTTATTTATGTGAATGGAAATTTAAAATCATAATAGATCACACAGTGTTGAGAAGGGTCTTAGGTTTGAGAGAGATCCATTGAGCAGGTTAATACACTGGGTGCTAAAACTCAGTGAATTTGTGGCCAGAGTCAGTATGTGTGTGCAATACAGAAAGCACAGTCTGCCACTACAAAATGGCAGACGGCTCAAACAGCTAAAGAAGACTGCAAACTATTTGCAACATAACCACAATTCATTTTGCATGGCAGAATGTTAGATAATCAAACAAAATTTGGACCTCACATTGAGGTACGACCTCCATTGCAAAATGAAATATTAAAGCAGGTACATGACCATGTGTTAGCAGGGAATGGAAGTTATAGAACAATGTACAGCCAACCAATGCTGGTGACAGACACATAAGCAGGATATAGAGCAGTATGTAAAGAACTGTGTATCACTTACATAACAAGCCAAATTAAGTCACCAGTGTATTTGGCTGCAGAGAGTACTGGAGGTCAGCAAACTGTCTGAATGAACAGTTTGAACGTCTTAGGTCCTTTTGGTCAGACACCAGGAGGGAATCATTATGTGTTAATGATAACAGATCACTTTTTGCACTATGTAGAAATGACAGCTATTTCAAATCAACATGCCAACACGGCAGCACAAGCCACATTTAGTAATTCGTTATTAAAGTTTGGTGCTCTAGAGACATTGATAATGGAATAAGATTCATGTTTGAGCTGAACAAGCAACTTTGTCATTTGGTATGAATTCGTAATCTATGAGCAACTGCATTACATGTGCAGGCAAATGGAGGAAAGGAACAGGTTCAGCAGATATTAGAAAAGATTTAAATTCACTGAGTCAACAGTCATGATTGTGATGTACACTATTAACTTTTGCTGTTGCATCTTACGATTCAAAAATTCACTACAGTACAGGTCTATCGCAATGCAAGGTAGTATATGAACAAACAATGCCTTCACCATTTGAGATATTGGTACCCACAGTGGAGGAAAATGGTGTATCAGTGCAAAAGTTTGCAAAGACATAATAGCCTGTGCAAAAAGCAAATATTAAGGCACTAAAATGGCAGGGATGAATGGGAGAATGGAATGCCAAGTTGCCTACATACCATGTAAAGCAATGGGTGATGCTGATGAGCTCTTACATCCTGAAAGGAAAATCTGAAAAACTATATGTTTGTTATAAGTGTCCATATCAAGGCCAATCGGTTAGTTTGAGAGATAAAGGGATCAAACTACAGGGTCATCAGTCCCTTGTCCATATCAAGTGATCAAAATGAGCTCACCAGTAAATGTGAAGTTACAACTCCCTAATCAAAAAAACTGTCATCCATGATGGGTGTATTTGGCCCTTCCAGGGTGCTTGGGAGGCCTTATCCAACATTATTGCATTGGTCCCAAAAAAAGTGGATACAGGTAACAAAGGAAAAGTAGCATGGCAAAGTGAGGAAGCCTCTCCCAAGCAGCCTTCACATTCCTTTCCATCCTTGTTGATATCAAAAACACAGATTGAAACAGAGAAGAAAAGATGGTGACTGGAGTAGCAAGAACTGAAATCAAATATAGATGCTTTGTGGTACCCATTGTATTTGGTGAAATGAGGGACTTAAGCAAAATTTGTGCATAGAAGTTCGAAGGAGAGCTACTAGTTACACCAGATGCAAACAGGCACACACTGATGATTGCAGAAGAGCTGTGCCGATACTGAGGGCTGAGGGAGCAGGTGTGCCCCTCCATGGTGGTCTAAAATGTAGTAGGAAAGTGTGAGACAGAACTATTTCTTGAGGGAACAGATGTGTGAAGATATCAATGAGACATCCTTACAACCCATTCATATATTCAGGAAGTAAGACTTCACGGGTTGTATGTGGCATACAATTCAGTCATAGTTATCACAGCTTGCTACGGGTGAGGGCATTTGAAAAGAACAGAACAGCAGGAATTATAGATACTGCTAAAGAGGACTCAATGTGACATTTCAGAACTGTCTTTTGGCATCCAGAGACAGTAACAGGGACTAAGGCTCTGAACACAATGTCACTTCTGCTTTATCTACCCAATAATCCTTTTGAAATATTGCCAGTGAAGAACCTAACACATCAGATCCCTGATCCCACCATAACTAGTTCCCTCAACAAGCTGTTATCAGCACAGAATAGGTGCATTAGCATAGAGCAGAGCTGTTGTTCCTGCATATTTGACAATATCACAGCTGTAACCAGCACAGATTCATGGTAATGGGACTTTCATCCTCTGGAACTTTCTCAGTCCTGGCACTCACTTGTATGACCTATGCCTGTCATCATTGCAGAACCACCCAAACCCCTGTTCATTGCCTACCAAGCCAATAGATTGAGCACAGGGTTTGAATGAAGTGATGAAACCATGAGGTTGTACCAGTCACCATACACTGTTTGATGGAGTGTGTGGGGGAAAAGCAGATTGCACTTAAAAGTGTAAATAGTAGTCTGAGAGAGAATTCAGAGTTGGTGCAGACAAAACAAATGTATACATAGTAGTACCATGTTGTTTTATTTGTTCAGAGGTTCAGTAGCAGCCCGAAATTCAGAGGACCAAATTCTCCCAGTAGGGGGAGGAAATAATGTGGCACTGGTCTCAGGCAGGCTGTTGCAACCACCGAAGAGGCAGGAAGGCCAACCATCTATGTAATTCTGCAGCTGTGTGCTACAATAAAGCCAGCATAGTATTTCACAACACAGAATTCTATCGACAGTGCTGGACTAGATGGCTACATGCTGTAGCGCAACACAATGTTTCTGCAGCCAGCTACATGTCCTGGACTTATTCTTGTCACAACACTCCCAGCCAGAGTTCACATAAAGACTTTGTAGCTCAGCCAGTAGCAGTACTTCCATTGGCGAGATGTGACTGACTGGTGCAGCCTCCACACCAGTCATCAGTCAAATGTGTGGCATCTCAACTACGCTGACAATGAGCAGTGTCATAAGGGCACAGTAATCAACCTCCTATATGAAAGCACCAATTAACAAAGAATGTGGATGTCAACTGAGCATTCTTGACACACAGTTCTCTACACACATCAATTTGGAGAAAGGACAGGCCACCCTGCAACACTGGTGCCAGGATAGCCATAACAACACAATTCTGCCACTAAAAAGGACATAAATGGAATAATTTTCTAACAAGGGGAGGTCCCAAGTGGTGGAAATGACTTTTTGAAACCATCTATATGGTGTTATAGGATAAGATCCCAGGAATCTGTTTCGCCCTCTTTTGTAAGTAATTGACAAAAAAAAACTGTAATTTTACATGACACTCAACAGCATTACAAAAGCATAATAGACCGGTTGTGTTGTGTAAGGAATATATAGACTTTCATGTATAGAAGGTTGTGAGTTTGAATCTCATTGGGTGCTCCACATTTTTCTTTATTTCCAAATCTTTTTTGAAAGTACTTTGATCACTATTTTAAGTCAATTAAATGGTTGTAATGTAACTTTTTTATTTCTGTTCCTTAGTTACCTCATTTTAACCCCTGAACAATTTTTTTGATTTGTTCTCGTGTTTTGTGAATATGAATTTAATTGTATTTATTTACTATAATATTTCCATATTTGACAATGCTGATCTATTGGCAAAAAAAGACAAAATAATCTAATTATACTGACTGTGCAACCATGTCAAAAGTGTGTTTTTCATTACAAGGTCTGCATTTTTTTTATGTTTAAAACATAGCCTAAGTGCAGTATGGACCAAATAATGCAGATGAAGATTTAAATAAAGGAAGAGATTATAAGTAAAATTAAATTCAAACAAATGAGGATTAGAAATAATTAGTGCATTAACATGGACAAAAAATAGGGTGATAAAATGAAAGAAATTAAACTGAAGTTAATACATAAAATTAATTCTGAAATTTCTTCATAAATTACTTGCAAATGAGGACCCACCAGAGTGAATGCTGCATGCTGTGATACTTGAGATCTTAACCTACATCACTGTATATATGGTTTCAAAAAGTCGATCCCACTGCTGGAGACCTCTCCTTGTAAGAAGATGAAACTGCTAGAAGGGTGTGGAAAGATCTGTTGACAAATTGAAATTAATCAACAGAGGTACTGTTAATTTCAGCAAGGAGAATGGGAATAATTATTCAGCTACAGGCAGTAAAGCGAAAACTTAAACGAACTGAAATAAAAGAAAGAAAGAAGGAAGATTAGAGTATAACATTCTGTTGACATCAAGGACATTAGACACAGAGCACATGCTCTGAATGTTTCAAGGATGGGAATGAAATTGGGTGTGTCCTTCCAAGGGAACCATCCCAGCATTTGCCTGGAGCAATTTAGTAAAATCACAGCAAACCTAAATCTTGATGGCGAGACTCAGTCAATCTCCAAAATGCCAGTCCACTGTATTAACCAGTGCATTAGCTTGCTTGGTAAAACCGAAATACACAACATGGTCTGTAACCAGAGGGAACAAACCACCACATTGGCTATCAGTAACTATAAAATAATGTTACTATCATTAGAATCAAAGCAACTAAAAACTACTGGAAAAAATGTAATTTATTCTAGAGAGAAAAAAAAAATAAACTGCTGACCATCAAATTAAAAACACTACCACATGTCTGACCTGTTCAATTTGACATGTCTCAGTATAATTCATTTTTACATTAAAAATGCAAATGTGTCATGAAAAATTCTGCTCTGTGTGAGCTGTAACTTATGCTGAGGCACATAGTGTTATAGTCTACTCACTCTTTGTTGTCAAAGAATGCTTCCTCCATTTTCTCATAGTCTCCTATGACACTACTGGAATTACCCATTCAGAGTGAGCAATCAGTCACCAGGCACACTGCCCCGCAAGATTAGGGCCATCACGTTCTCACTTAATGTAAACAAGCAGTCTACTTATTTTACACCATGTCGATAATAATATACATATTATAAAAAGATTTAGATTAAAATGGGATACAATAGCCATAAATAACAATGATGTAATTAGTCGAAAACTGTAGTAGTTGCAAGTTATAAAACACAGTTTATATTAATTCATGAAAAGTAGAACACCACTCATGGATTTGTCCATGGATTCAGACTAAGGGCACTTGCAGCAATGAAAGAGATCGAAGGGATGCAAGAGGGATACAGAGAGAAATGTGAAATAACATAAGTAATGAAAAATGGGGAAAAGACAGTGGTGCAACTGATTCAGAAGTGAAAAATAAAGGAACCGTAACTGAGAGAAGATGGAAATACTTGTTTCACTCTCTCACAGAAGGAAATTAATTCTTTTAGGAAAGAGTTATGCAGGTGATGAAAGGAAGTGCTTCAGGTTTTACTTTAATGCAAAGGAACAGTGAATTGTTTGCAAGGTGCAGGGTAGAGAGATAAGTGAGAATCTTATGTTGTTAATTAGATGACATCAAACGGTGGAAAACACAGGATGGAATAATGACAATATTATGAAAAAGGTAGATTGCTACTTATCATATAGCAGAGATGCTGACTCACAGACGGGCACAACAGAAGATTACTAAACAAGTAAGTCTTCGACCAGAAGGCCTTCTTCTGAATTATATAACATACACAGGCACATTCAAGCAAACACATCTCACACACACACATGCTCACTGTCTCTGGCTGGCCTCAGTAGCCAGAGAAAATGGTCATGTGTGTGTGAGCTGAACTTGCATGAATGTGTGTGTGTGTGTGTGTGTAATTTGGAAGAAACCCTTCTGGCTGAAAGCTTACTAGTCTTATTGAAAATGATGAGGTGATAGGTACCTGATACCTAATGTGAGGTACTGAGGTGATGGATAGATAAAAAATCTACTCAACAAGCCCCAGTAGAACACAAACATAAAAGAAGGTTATAATTAGGCAAGCTTTTGGAGCCAGTGCTCCTCCTTCAGCAGAAGGGTTGAAGGGGAAGGAATAGGGATGAGGGATAAGGACTGGAGAGGCCTAGGAATTTTGAGAAAGTCACCCAGAATTCCTGGTTAGGGGAGACTTACCATATGGGATGAGAAGGAGACTGGTTGTTGGGGACTGCGCTGAATGAGATTTGAAAACCTGAGAGCTTAAAAGTGGAAAACAGGGTACTATGCAAAACAGAGATTACCACTTAAACAATGTGCATGAGTTGATAACAGAGGTGGGACAGGGGGGGGGGGGGGGGGGGGGGCGTGAAAAACAGATACGAAAATGAAAGGTGCAGGAAACTAAAACAGAGTGAGGAAAGCAGTACTTACCATGAAAAATGCTGGGACAGAAGAAATTAATGTAAATGAAGGCCAGGTGGGTTGCAAGAACAAAGGAGATCTCGTAGTGCTGCTTCCCACCTGCAGAGTTCTGAGAAACCTGTGTCTGGATGAAGAATCAAGGTGGTGTGTGAGGTGAAACAGGCCCCGAGGTCACAATTGTCATGTTGTACAGCATGCTCTGACACAGGATGTTGTGTGTTGTTGGTATACACCATCTGCTTATGATCATTCATACTGACTGATAATTTGGTGGTAGTCATGCCAATGTAAAAGGTCGAACATTATTTATGTAGTAGCTGGTATATGACATGACATTTCACAGGTGGTGTAGCTGGTGATAGGAGGATGCATAAAACAAGTCTTGCAGTAGAGACTGTCACAGTGGTAGGAGCCATATGAATGGGCGCAGAAAGAGCATAAAGTCTGACAATATTGCAGAGATTAGGAGGGTAGTGAAAAGCTATGCTGGGTGTAGTGGGTAAAATCTCAGACAGAATGGATTTCATTTCAGGGCATGATTTTAGGAAGTCATGGCCTTGTCAGAGTAGTTGATTAATACTACTGCAATTTAAACACTACCTAACCATCACCAGTAGAAAATATGTTAATGAAAATATAAATCACTTTCTCCATTCCTTGAGCAAAGAAAACTGGAAAGAGATTTATAACTGCAAACACACAGATGGAAAATATAATAACTTTATCAGTACTTTTCCCTACTACTTTGATTTGTGCTTTCCTCCAAAATGGAGGAAAACATACACAACGAAAACAAAAAAGAAATCGATCACTTCTGAGGTTCTAGTAGCCTCGGACAAAAACAGATTACTACACATCACCTGAATTTGATACTTATTACAAAACCTTTAAAAAGATCTTCAAAAATGTTGTCAAACAAGCAAAAATAGTAGCAAATGACACATACATAAAAAATTCCACCAATAAGACGAAAGCCATATGGAGTATTGTAAGGAAGGAAACTGCAGTAGAACAGACAGATTTCCATAATATAAACTGCTTAATAGAGAAGTCATCTGTGATAACTGAACCTACAAAAAGGCAAATAAATTTAATTCCTGCAGATAGCTGAACATCTTATCAATCAAAATTTACAGTGTACTCCCAGAAGTCAATCCAGATGTGCTATAAATAATAAATCTATTTTTATATGCTGCAGCAATGAAAAGGAAATACTATAATCAAGCCCAAATTATCTGTTGGTAGTGACAACATCCCTGACTATATCTGGAAGAAATGTGCTCCTCTCATAGCCAGGCCACTTGTCGACATCTGTAACTGTTCTCTATCAAAAGGAGGTTCCCAGAAAAATTGAAGACAGCAAAATTAAAACCTCTGTTGAAGAAAGAGATAAAAATTTGCTACTTCTGGTTTTTCCAAAATAACTGAAAAACTATTATAAAACACTAATCAATTTCATAGAAAAAAAAAAAAAAAATTACTTCTCGAATAAACAACATGGATTCCAAAAATCTAATCCTACTGAGACTCCTATTTTTGCATTCCTAAATGAAGTCTTAAATGCAATAGACAGCAAATAGCATATCTCAGCCATATTTATAGACCTCTCTAAAGCATTTGATGTCATCAGTCACAACATCTTACTTAGGAAACTTGAATCTTTAGGTATTAGGGGCCCAGCCTATGAATGGGTAAAATCATACCTCCAAAACATGGAGCAAGTAGTTGAGCTTGCTATCCAAGAAGAGAATTATGTAAAGTCCTACTACTCAGAAATGCATTAAGTATAGTGTACCACAAGGCTCTGTTCTAGGACCAATTCTGTTTCTACTCTTTGCAAATGACTTAGAACCGACCATTCCACGCCATAATTCCATAAAATTCACAGACACATAAGTGATAATAAAAGGAAGGACCAGAGAAGAATTACTGCCTGAGATTAAAAAGTGTACTGCCAACATTACAGACTGGTTTTCTGGAAGGCTGTTGATATACTTTCCGGGATGTGAGGTCGTGGTCCAAGAACTTTTTCCGCTCATTACGTTTCGTCCAGGACTGCGCTGGACTTCCTCAGAGGCGCTGCTCCGCTGAGTCTTGCTGACTGACTGGTCGGGTGTCTGAGAGCGACTTATATATTGTGAGAAAGGGGGGCGTGGTTCAAGTGACACGTGATGAGCAGCATAGCAAAGATAAGGTTGACTGGAAACCATTTAGTAATAAACACAGAAGAAAACATTACAATGCACTTACACACAGTGCAAAAGAAATGCCCACTAACACCAGACACAGAGATGTTAGCCAGAAACCTTGAAAATGTGAGCTCAACAAAATTGTATGTGATGACCCAGGAAATGTGCTTTTGAACTAGTCTGATCTGGTAATTATGCCCAGAAGGCTGAGGTGAGAATGGTAGAGTATTGCTGTAAATAGTCTGTGTCCAAACAAATACACTTGGCTCAAATGCCAAGTCTGTATGAAAGGGAATGTGTGATGTGGAAAGGACGGCAACTATCAAAATGTAAGTACTGTTGTTTGTTAGTGGGTTTATTGAGGACAGAAGTGTGAAACTGCCCTTCGGTGAGGATGAGACAAACATCAAGGAAAGTGGCACCTCAAAACAGTCAGGTTTGAGAGTCCTTTCATTTTGTATTCACCTTGAAAATAGCAAAAATTTATAGCCTACATGGTGGAATAAATTGAAAACTGTGAAACATGGTGAAAACTGCAGAATCCAACATCTTGGATTTTTGTAGCTTCTTGGATGTTTGTTTCCCATTTGAAGGCAATAGCTGTATAGCTTGGTGATATCATGCTAATTCTGAGGCTTCTAGCAAATAGAGTGATAAACAGCATGCTCTCTTGGTGGCTTATTCGAAAGTAAGGCTGATGAGATTAGTGTAGAGCAAACGGAGTGACAGCAGCTTCCACTTATGTTTAATTTATAAACTTATACCTTGTACGCTGTTCACTACCATGCATTAATTTTACTTATAGTAGTTCTGCTTGGTGTCTGTTGACAGAATCCAGAATGTATCATTCCTCTACCACCAGCAGCCAACATAGGCTACTCCACTTGTTATGTGCCGTACCACAATTAACAGGATGTGAACAGTGAAGAGTTGTGCAATGGCTTGTTCATCTTTGTTGCAGTCCTCAATTGCGTTAATATGTTGTGATGGCAGACAGACATTTTGATATAAATGTAACGGATTGCTGGGACACAAAAACACTGAAATTACAGCAGGCTTAATTTTATTTCATATTCATTGGAATAAATAAATACCACATGTGAAGGAAAGCTTGTGTGTATATATATGTGCTCTCACAAAATCTGCTGAATTTAAACTCAAACAAGCAATGAGTTTGAGATGCAAACAGTTCACATTGGTAACAGTGCAAAACGCTTCACTCCAACTACTCAGCACAATGAAAAAGGAAAACTTTACAAGCAATATACTGGAGGTCATTATGCTTGCATCACCAGAGTATGCAGCACTGCCATTTACTAGAGAAGAAAAACAACCTCCCCCCCCCTTCCCCCCACATGTTGGATTCTAATACTTTTCACTTTACTTCACAGTTTCCATTTGGTTCACCATGTTCATCAATTTTTGCTCTTTTCTGGGTGAGCCCAAAGAAAAGATCTTTAACAAATGCTTGTTTTGATAATTTGTGGACATTACATGTCAGAAAATAGCTCCATTACCTTGTACCCAGTTATCAATTTCAATATTTTCATGAGTTTCTACTTGCTTTTACACATATGTGATTTTTTAAGAACTGATGAAATTCACTAGAAAAAATTATTCTATAAACTTTGAGTTGTGCATTTAATTTCCTTCACCTTTACACATTTTATGCTATGTATTGAAGAGAATTACTATTTTTAATAATATATGCCAGTTACATATGTTTTTGTTAAAAATTTTGGGATATTAAGATTTTCCTCAATTTTTTATATGCCAACTAGCTCTGCAGATGATGAAGAAATTGAAGAAATGTATGATGAAATAAAAGAAATTATTCAGATAGTGAAGGGAGATGAAAATTTAATAGTCATGGGTGACTGGAATTTGAGTGTAGGAAAAGGGAGAGAAGCAAATGTAGCAGGTGGATATGGATTGGGGCTAAGAAATGAAAGAGGAAGCCGCCAGGTAGAATTTTGCACAGAGCACAACTTAATCATAGCTAACACTTGGTTTAAGAATCATGAAAGAAGGTTGTATACATGGAAGAACCCTGGAGGTACTAAAAGGTATCAGATAGATTATATAATGGTAAGACAGAGATTTAGAAATCAGGTTTTAAATTGTAAGACATTTCCAGGGGCAGATGTGGACTCTGACCACAATCTATTGGTTATGACCTGTAGATTAAAACTGATGAAACTGCAAAAAAGTGGGAAATTAAGGAGATGGGACCTGGATAAACTAACTAAACTACAGGTTGTACAGAGTTTCAGGGAGAGCATAAGGGAACAATTGACAGGAATGGGGGAAAGAAATACAGTAGAAGAAGAATGGGTAGCTTTGAGGGATGAAGTAGTGAAGGCAGAAGAGGATCAAGTAGGTAAAATGATGAGGGCTTGTAGAAATATTTGGGTAACAGAAGAAATATTGAATTTCATTGATGAAAGGAGAAAATATAAAAATGCAATAAATGAAGCAGGCAAAATGGAAGACAAACGTCTCAAAAATGAAATCGACAGGAAGTTCAAAATGGCTAAGCAGGGATGGCTAGAGGACAAATGTAAGGATGTAGAGGGTTATCTCACTAGGCGTAAGATAGATACTGCCTACAGGAAACTTAAAGAGACCTTTGGAGATAAGAGAACCACTTGTATGAACATCAAGAGCTCAGATGGAAACCCAGTTCTAAGCAAAGAAGGGAAAGCAGAAAGGTGGAAGGAGTATATAGAGGGTCTATACAAGGGCAATGTACTTGAGGACAATATTATGGAAATAGAAGAGGATGTAGATGAAGATGAAATGGGAGATACGATACTGCGTGAAGAGTTTGACAGAGCTCTGAAAGACCGGAGAAGAAACAAGGCCACCGGAGTAGACAACATTCCATTGGAACTACTGACAGCCTTGGGAGAGCCAGTCCTGACAAAACTCTACCATCTGGTGAGCAAGATGTATGAAGCAGGCGAAATACCCTCTAACTTCAAGAAGAATATAATAATTCCAATCCCAAAGAAAGCAGGTGTTGACAGATGTGAAAATTACCAAACTATCAGTTTAATAAGCCACAGCTGCAAAATACTAACACGAATTCTTTACAGACAAATGGAAAAACTAGTAGAAGCCGACCTCGGGGAAGATCAGTTTGGATTCCGTAGAAATATTGGAACACGTGAGGCAATACTGACCTTACTACTTATCTTAGAAGAAAGATTAAGGAAAGGCAAACCTATGTTTCTAGCATTTGTAGACATAGAGAAAGCTTTGGACAATGTTGACTGGAATACTCTCTTTCAAATTCTAAAGGTGGCAGGGGTAAAGTACAGGGAGCGAAAGGCTATTTACAAATTTGTACAGAAACCAGATGGCAGTTATAAGAGCCAAGCGACATGAAAGGGAAGCAGTGGTTGGGAAGGGAGTGAGACAGGGTTGTAGCCTCTCACCGATGTTATTCAATCTGTATATTGAGCAAGCAGTAAAGGAAACAATAGAAAAATTCGGATTAGGTATTAAAATCCATGGAGAAGAAATAAAAACTTTGAGAGTTGCCGATGACATTGTAATTCTGTCGGAGACAGCAAAGGACTTGGAAGAGCAGTTGAATGGAATGGACAGTGTCTTGAGAGGAGTATATAAGATGAATATAAACAAAAGCAAAACGAGGATAATGGAATGTAGTCGAATTAAGTTGGGTGATGCTGCGGGAATTAGATTAGGAAATGAGACACTTAAAGTAGTAAAGGAGTTTTGCTATTTGGGGAACAAAATAACTGATGATGGTCGAAGTAGAGAGGATATAAATGTAGACTGGCAATGGTAAGTAAAGCATTTCTGAAGAAGAGAAATTTGTTAACATCGAGTATAGATTTAAGTGTCAGGAAGTCATTCTGAAAGTGTTTGTATAGAGTGTAGCCATGTATGGAAGTGAAACATGGACGATAAATAGTTTGGATAAGAAGAGAAAAGAAGCTTTCGAAATGTGGTGCTACAGAAGAATGCTGAAGATTAGATGGGTAGATCACATAACTAATGAGGAAGTATTGAATACGATTTGGGGAGAAGAGAAGTTTGTGGCACAACTTGACCAGAAGAAGGGATCTGTTGGTAGGACATGTTCTGAGGCATCAAGGGATCACCAATTTAGTATTGGAGGGCAGCGTGGAGGGTAAAAATCGTAGAGGGAGACCGGAGACCAAGAGATGAATACACTAAGCAGATTCAGAAGTATGTACGTTGCAGTAGGTACTGGGAGATGAAGAAGCTTGCACAGGATAGAATAGCATGGAGAGATGCATCAAACCAGTCTCAGGACTGAAGACCACAACAACAACAAGTCTGGCCTGCACAAAAACATAAAATATGGATTTCATTGTACAAGTTATGGAAATCTGAAAGTTTTTGTACCTAGTGGCTGCTACTTCTGGTAGAATGGCTGAAAAGGACAGGAAGAAGGATTAAGGAAAAGGACCGGCAAAGCTCCAGAAATGGGATAGTTACAGAAAATTCACCCAGAATCTCGAGTCATTGGAGACTTATCAGACGGCATGAGAAGGAAAAACTGATTGTTGAGGACTGCACCGAATTAGATTTGAAAACCTGAAACCTTAAATGTGGATGATATGGTGATAAACTAGACAGAAAGAACTGACAAAACATAATGCACAAGCTAATAAGAGCGGAAAGCTAAATGAACTGTATGTTGTAGAAAGGTGAGGTGGGGGACAGGAAAAATAGAGGGCTCAGAAAAAAGACGTGCAGAACTAAAAGAAAGAGAAGAAAATGATTAGTTACTGCAAATAAATCTGAAAAATGTCCCAGCAGACAAGGGATCTACCACTATGATACTTGAACGATCGATATACGTTATGCTAACTTTCTGGTACTTCTACATCCAGCCTCTGCCATTATGATCCAATCACTGTAATACAAACTAACCTTAAACCCTCAGGACCCAACAAGGACTATCACATCACTGGATAGAGCTTCTTACCCCACCCAAACCACGTACTCACACCTTCGTCCTAAGATTCATGAAGCCAGTAACGCTGGTTGTCCCATAGTTGCTGGCTTCAAAGTATCCACTGAACATATATCGGCCTTGGTTGATTAACACCTGTAACCTGTTGTGCAAAAACTCCCTTCCTACACTAAAGACTCTAACTGTTACCTCGATTGTCTGAAATCTATTTCTATCACACTACCACCACACATCTTGCCTGTCATCATTGATGCCTCCCTCTATACCAACAGTACCCATGTACATGGTCTGTCTGCTGCTGAACTTTACCTCAGTTATTGGCTGGTTGATTGTAAACCTATTGCATCCCTTCTTCTGACCTTAGTCAGGTTTATGCTTATGAACAACTATTTTACATTTTAGAGGCAGACACGCCAACAGATCAGTGGTACACATATGAGAACCCGGATGGCTCCTTTGTGCCAACCTCTTCAAGAGTCATTTGAAGGGGCCCCCCTGGGATCCACAAATCTTCAGCCCCCAGGTTTGGTTCAAGTGCCCTGATGACATGCACTCATGTTCAGAAAAATAACAGAATATCATGAACAACCAGAGATAGGACGTTCATATTAATAGGTCATGTACATTAGTATGTTCTGTGGAAATGGTTCGCATTTGCACCATTTTAGCACGTTCAAGGTCAACATCTGAAAGTTGTTGCAACACTACCTGTTGGTAAAATGTATCTGCACCTCTCATTGTCACTATAAAGTGAAGGTCATGAGCAGACATGCAGGATGCCTCACAGATATATGTGCCATCTGTACCATCAAGTCAGTTAATTTTTTAAGAGGGTGCATTACTGGCATGAGAGAATGTGGTGCATCCATCTGGGAAAATGCTGCTCATGTGGGACAAAGTGTTTTGGCATGCAACAGGTATGTGCATAATGGTTCACAGAAGGCTGTAGTACACGACGAGATTGGTCAGGTCGCACCACCCAGACCAACCCCTGACAAGACCGATACCTCATCCATATGCCATTTCAGTACAGATATGCCTCCTCCTTGGCTCTGGTGCAACAGTGGAACAGTGTAACACTTCATACACTATCAGAGACAATAGTCCATCACTGTTTATTACGGCATGGGTTACTCACAAGTTGTCCACTTCCCCATTTACCTTTGACAAATGTGCAGAAACATGCTAGACGGCAATCGTATATGCAACGACGTCACTGGGGACAGGAATGATATCACATAGTGTTTTTGGATGAATTCAGGTTCTGTTTGTTTGAAACCAATGGCCAAATTTTGGTTCACCACAGACGGAGGGAACAGCTGACCAGTGTGACCTGAATGAATGACCTAATGCGAACCGTAGGCATACCCTTTCCGCACAACATCCCAGATGCCATTTTTCAACAAGACAATGCATTATCACATACTGCTGCACAAACACTTGCCTTCTTGGTGTCACAGGATGTCAGCTCTTTGCCCTGGCCCACTAGATCACCAGATTTTCACCAGTCGAAAATGTGTGGGATATGGTGAAACATCCGGCGCAGCACTGTGACCCAATGCCAGCCACCACAGATGAACTAGGTGAACACAGCCAGGATGGCTATACCACAGGACACCATTCACATCTTATAAGCATCGATGTCATTACACATGGAACAAGTTACCAGAGCCCGTAATGGATCCATGCCTGCTAGGCAACAGGACACATGCTGAACAGACGTGACTGAAACACTAATCATTTCTGCAGTACAGACTAATGTACATGTCCTATAAATAGGAACTTCATATCTCTAGTTGTTAAAGGTGTTCTGTTTTTCCTGAACATGAGTGTATATGCCATATGGACTTATGGTAGTGGTAACCTATTAAATATTTTGGAATCTCTAAATACATTCTCCCAATTAAATTTCATATGGTCTTATTCTGAATTCCTTGTTACTTTCTTGATATTGACATCATCCTCACTAAGGGTCAACTACATACTTCATTCACATAAAATGTACTAATGAACAATAGAAGTTACATTCTGACAGTTGTCATCCTTTCCATGTCAAACTTTCGCTCCCCTGCAGCCTTGGAATTCAAGGTAAACATGTTTGTTCAGATGAACATAACTACCCCAGCGTAGTTCAACAGCACATTTCCCAGGCAATCACATCCAATCCTGATACTGTTGGTCCCTCCAAAAAACAACTCAGGAGTGCATCTCTTGGCACTCAGTACCGTCCTGGTTTTGAATGTGCTAATCAACTACTACGATAAAGCTATGACTTCATAAAATCATGCACTGATTGATGTCCAATCTAGCTGTCTTTTTACCCTCCACACCTAGAATAGCTGTGTGCCTCCCTCTCAATTAGGACTGTTGATATTTTTAAAAATATTTGGAATCAAATATATCAACGGAAAAAATATTGACATACCTGCCTATAAAAATGTTTCCTGCACAGTGTAAACACACTGCCAGTTTTAAAGTTCAATATTTAAGTATTGATTTATTATTAGATATTCTGTACATCCTGCCAATCCCTCTTAGAGCAAGAATGGAAAGAATAACAATGCATGTTAATGCTTGGCAATAACCACTTTGCTAACAATGGTAACTGCATGTAAGTGGCACAATAAAAGATGTCCGATGGGTGCATCCTTAGATTTCCTCACATATCAGGTTTGTCCGGAATGCTTCATGTCGACTTTCCTATTTTTCAGTTCCTATTAAAATCAGTGACCTAGCAGTTGTAGTGTCAAAATTGTGTACTGAAGCTAAACATTGCAGTTTCTTTTGGTAGTGCCAAGTGCTGATTATGTCAGCATTTCCCTCACGTATTGACGTTCGCTGCAAAGACCTGACTTGTCATTTAGATTTTTGTTCATCATTTTTAGCAACTGTTTTTGAAGAATGCTGACATGTGGAAATAGCATACTAGTTGCATTAAAAACTGTTTTTAATGCAATTGGTGTGCTATTTCTTCACATCAGAAATGTCATTGCTCCACTCACACCGTTACCCACAGTGCAATAGCACTTCTTTTCTGCCACATATACTTGCTTCTAACAGTGAAAAGAGAAAGACTAGATGTGCTAAATGCTGAAAAAGTAGTAAAACTTTTTCACACAGTGAAAGTAAAATTATGTAGTACTACAACTTCAAAATAACAACTCAAAGACTTATCAAAAATTGTGAAAAAATGTAATATAAAATAAATTTATCAGCACTCAATAGTGCTATTTTGATTAAGTTCAGCACAGGATCAACATAGCTCATCTCAAACCAACACTTTTTCGACTTTTTTCACACCTTTATCTCTCCCTATATATATTTCTATTTATTTTCACTTTAACCTCATATTACCCTTTCCACCTCCTAATACCATGTCAACCTCACAACATCCCTACAACGACCCCATTAAATTTTATTTACATTCCCTCCGCAAACATGCCTTCACCCTAGCCAGATTACGCTACCATATTTTATTTACTCTGGCTTGTCTGACATTTGGCATTACCCCCAAAGGCCTCACACTTAAAGTTCCCATCTCTGGCTGCAATCCTTCTTTCCATCAGTCCTTATACCAGTTCCAAACAGCACAATCCATAGCCATCACCCGCCTAATCCTTCACCTATACATCGACTCGGCAAATGAACACACCCGTCAACTCCTATCCCAAATCAAAGTCCTCAATCTTTCCTCTCCCACATCCACACCAGCTGTTCATAGCATCCTCCTACAGGCCAACCGCAAATTAGAACAGCATGCCACCCTCCACCTCAAAAAACTATCCAATCTCCTGGTTTCCCACCTCCGGAAAGGCAACTCACTCACCCTCCACAACCTTTCCAACAAACCTCAACCTCCTCTCATTGCACACAGACCCAGTCTCTCCCATCTACTCAATCTCCCACTTCCAGCTCCACTCCCCCCTTCACCTCAAAATTCTAGTCAACACAATCTGGAACCACAACACCCCAATTCAGTAGTTAACCTTTCCTCCAAACCCCTCTCCCAATCCAAAACCTCTGTCCTATCCAAAGGCCTCACCTTCAGCCCCACTCCCAGGTTCAACAAAACTGCCCTTGTCAAAGATTTACTGTCCTACACTCGTAGTCTCTGCTGGAAATATCACTTTGCCACGAAGAAAAATGATCCTGATCCCACTCCTAATGATCCAACTCCGCAAGACACTATCCAAATTGAACCCTGCCTGGAACAGTTCCGTCCTCCATCACAGCGGGACCCACCTCCTCTTCCTCAAAATCACCCTCTCCAAACCTTCCAGGAATTTCTCACTTCCAGCCTTGCCTCTCAATTTTTCTTGAAAAACCTTAATCCTACTCCCAACATCACCACAGTCGAAGCCCAGGCTATCCATGATCTGAAAGCTGACCGATCCATCATCATTCTTCCGGCTGACAAGGGTTCCACGACCGTGGTACTTGATCGTCGGGAGTATGTGGCTGAGGGACTGCGTCAGCTTTCAGACGACTCTACATACAAAGTTTGCCAAGGTAATCCCATTCCTGATGTCCAGGCGGAGCTTCAAGGAATCCTCAGAACCTTAGGCCCCCTACAAAACCTTTCACCTGACTTCATCAGACTCCTGACCCCACCGACACCTCGCACTCCCACCTTCTACCTACTTCCTAAAATTCACAAACCCAAACATCCTGGCCGCCCCATTGTAGCTGGTTACCAAGCCCCCACAGAACGTATCTCTGCCTACGTAAATCAACACCTTCAACCCATTACATGAAGTCTCCCATCCTTCATCAAAGACACCAACCACTTTCTCGAATGCCTGGAATCCGTACCCAGTCTGTTACCCCCGGAAACCATCCTTGTAACCATTGATGCCACTTCCCTATACACAAATATCCTGCACGTCCAGGGCCTCGCTGCAATGGAGCACTTCCTTTCACGCCGATCACCTGCCACCCTACCTAAAACCTCTTGCCTCGTCACCTTAGCCAGCTTCATCCTGACGCACAATTTCTTCACTTTTGAAGGCCAGACATACCAACAATTAAAGGGAACAGCCATGGGTACCAGGATGGCCCCCTCGTATGCCAACCTATTTATGGGTCGCTTAGAGGAAGCCTTCTTGGTTACCCAAGCCTGCCAACCCAAAGTTTGGTACAGATTTATTGACGACATCTTCATGATCTGGACTCACAGTGAAGAACAACTCCAGAATTTCCTCCCCAACCTCAACTCCTTTGGTTCCATCAGATTCACCTGGTCCTACTCCAAATCCCATGCCACTTTCCTTGACATTGACCTCCATCTGTCCAATGTGCAGCTTCACACATCCGTCCACATCAAACCCACCAACAAGCAACAGTACCTCCATTATGTCAGCTGCTACCCATTCCATATCAAACGGTCCCTTCCCTACAGCCTAGGCCTTTGTGGCAAATGAATCTGCTCCAGTCCTAAATCTCTGAACCATTACACCAACAACCTGAAAACAGCTTTCGCATCCCGCAACTACCCTCCCAACCTGCTACAGAAGCAGATAACCAGAGCCACTTCCTCATCCCCTCGAACCCAGAACCTCTCACAGAAGAACCCCAAAAGTGCCCCACTTGTGACAGGATACTTCCCAGGACTGGATCAGACTCTGAATGTGGCTCTCCAGCAGGGATACGGCTTCCTAAAATCCTGCCCCGAAATGAGATCCATCCTTCATGAAATCCTCCCCACTCCACCAAGAGTGTCTTTCCGTCGTCCACCTAACCTTCGTAACCTCTTGGTTCATCCCTATGAAATCCCCAAACCACCTTCCCTACCCTCTGGCTCCTACCCTTGCAACTGCCCCCGGTGTAAAACCTGTCCTATGCACCCTCCCACCACCACCTACTCCAGTCCTGTAACCCGGAAGTTGTACACGATCAAAGGCAGAGCCACGTGCGAAAGCACCCACGTGATTTACCAACTGACCTGCCTACACTGTGATGCTTTCTATGTGGGAATGACCAGCAACAAACTGTCCATTCACATGAATGGACACAGGCAGATAGTGTTTGTTGGTAATGAGGATCACCCTGTGGCTTAACATGCCTTGGTGCATGGCCAGCACATCATAGCACAGTGTTACACCGTCCGAGTTATCTGGATACTTCCCACCAGCACCAACCTATCCGAACTCCGGAGATGGGAACTTGCACTTCAATATATCCTCTCTTCTCGTTATACACCAGGCCTCACCGCCACTCATACCTCACGTGTCTTGCAACAACATCTTTGCCTCCACACTTCCGCCTCGACTTACATCTCTGCTCTTACTCTTTGCCTTTAAATATGTCTGCTCGTGTCTGTGTATGTATGGATGGATATGTGTGTGTGTGTGTGTGTGTGCTTGCAAGTCTATACCTATCCTTTTTTCCCCCTAAGGTAAGTCTTTCCGCTCCCGGGATTGGAATGACTCCTTACCCTCTCCCATAAAACCCACATCCTTTCATCTTTCCTTTTCCTTCCCTCTTTCCTGACGAAGCAGCCACCGGTTGCGAAAGCTCGAAATTCTGTGTGTGTGTTTGTGTGTTTTATTCATTGTGCCTATCTACCGGCTTTTCCCAGTTGGTAAGTCTTGGAATCTTTGTTTTTAATATAGAGGGAAACATTCCAAGGGGGAAAAATATATCTAAAAACAAAGATGGTGTGACTTACCAAACAAAAGTGCTGGCAAGTCGATAGACACACAAACAAACACAAACATACACACAAAATTCAAGCTTTCGCAACCAACAGTTGCTTCTTCAGGAAAGAGGGAAGGAGAGGGAAAGACGAAAGGATGTGGGTTTTAAGGGAGAGGGTAAGGAGTCATTCCAATCCCGGGAGCGGAAAGACTTACCTTAGAGGGAAAAAAGGACAGGTGTACACATGAATTTCAAGGTTTCGCAATCCATGGTTGCTTCGTCAGGAAAGAGGGAAGAGGAGGGAAAGATGAAAGGCTGTAGGTTTTAAGGGAGAGGGTAAGGAGTCATTCCAATCCCGGGAGTGGAAAGACTTACCTTAGGGGGAAAAAAAGGGCAGGTATACACTCGCGCACACACACACATATCCATCCACACATGTACAGACACAAGCATACATATTTAAAGGCAAAGAGTTTGGGCAGAGATGTCAGTCGAGGCGGAAGTGTGGAGGCAAAGATGTTGTTGAAAGACAGGTGAGGTATGAGTGGCGGAAACTTGAAATTAGCGGAGATTGAGGCCTGGTGGATAACGAGAAGAGAGGATATATTGAAGGGCAAGTTCCCATCTCCGGAGTTCGGATAGGTTGGTGTTAGTGGGAAGTATCCAGATAACACGGACAGTGTAACACTGTGCCAAGATGTGCTGGCTGTGCACCAAGGCATGTTTAGCCACAGGGTGATCCTCATTACGAACAAACATATCCTCTCTTCTCGTTATCCACCAGGCCTCAATCTCCACTAATTTCAAGTTGCCACCACTCATACCTCACCTGTCATTCAACATCATCTTTGCCTCTGCACTTCTGCCTCAACTGACATCTCTGCCCTAACTCTTTGCCTTTAAATATGTCTGCTTGTGTCTGTATATGTGTGGATGGATATGTGTGTGTGAGTGTATACCT
This sequence comes from Schistocerca gregaria, assembly GCF_023897955.1. Taxonomy (NCBI): domain Eukaryota; kingdom Metazoa; phylum Arthropoda; class Insecta; order Orthoptera; family Acrididae; genus Schistocerca; species Schistocerca gregaria. Next base: position 321,368,699 of record NC_064927.1, read on the forward strand.
GTCCTTTTCCCTCTAAGGTAAGTCTTTCCGCACTCGGGATTGGAATGACCCCTTACCCTCTCCCTTAAAACCCACAGCCTTACATCTTTTCTTCTCCTTCCCTCTTTCCTGACGAAGCAACCGTGGGTTGCGAAAGCTCGAAATTTTGTGTGTGTTTGTGTGTTTTTTTATTATGCCTATCTACCAGTGCTTTCCCACTTGGTAAGTCATGGAATCTGTGTTTTTATCGATATATCATTGTATCAATATTGTATCAACAGCTCTACTCCCAATCTCCACAATTTTAACCCAACATGCCACCTGGATTCATCCTCCTGAAACCAGCTTCTCAGAACCCCATAGGTGAAGACTGGCATTGCAAAATGTCCTCATTTCTGGCCAACTATTTTGCTTAAATTTTCTTTTCTGTAATCATTCCTCTTCTTCTCTTCCTTTTAGTATTCTATACCTTTTACTTCCTGACCAGACTATCAAACCACCCATCTCCCCTGTCTACCACATATAATATGGACCTAACTTTTTCTGTAATTATCTCTTGCATGATTTTCTATTTTTTGTCAGTAATCTTTGTCTTCCTTATCACCCTGTCTTCCACTTTTAAAGTCTCAGCCTTTCAAATCTAATCTGATGCAGTCCCCAAAAAACAAGTTTTTCCTTCTCATCCCATACAGTAGGTCTTCCCTGACCTGTTTTGCCCCCTTCAACCCTTTTGATAGAGAAAGGTGCCTCTGGCTCTGAAAGCTTGCCCGTTTCTGTAACTTTTATGTGTGATTTCTCCTGCTGCCACTTGGTAAGTAGATCTTTTATCCATCCAATCACATGATATTTCTGAAATGTGATTATTTTCTTTGAGATATGTGCTAATGAAGTATGTAGTGGATTAAAACTAACCGAAAAATGATTTAAATGATTAAATAACAAAATCATAAAATTATTTGAAGAAAATAGGGATTTCAGGTATTTGGTTCCAGGTCAGGTTTGGGCATAGTTAAATCTGCTTTACCACTTCTGACAAAATGTATTCAACAACTGGTAAACAGAACAGTAGTTAAGAGTAAAATTTTTTATTACCTCATGCTTTCAACACAATGTTCTATGAAATACTATTGAACAAAATGTTGTTCCCAGTGTTCCTGGATTCACATAAAAGAGACTTAGAGAGAGACAGAGAGAGAGAGAGAAAGTTGCTGAACTAGTGAAACATTTCACAAGCAAAAGAAAGCAGGAAGTGTCCTTCAAGGTTCCAATTTTTTTTATTATTTGCTAGCGTCCCCCTCCAATTCCATGTAATCTACGTTATTCTCTTTTTTAACCACCTCATCCCCATTCTCTCTGTCTATACCCTCCTCCCCAACCCATTTGTTTATCTCCTCCTCCTCCCCCCTCCCCTATTAGTGCCCACCTCATCCTTCCCTCTCTCTCCCTGTCCATCTCCCCCCCCCCCCCCCCTCTCTCTCTCTCTCTTTCTCTCTCTCTCTCTCTCTCTCTCTCTCTCTCTCTCTCCATGTTATCTTCCTCACCCCAATAGGATGATTGTGATTCTTACCCCCACATTATTTATTTACAGGCTGTAACTAATATAAGCACCAAATTGGCTGAAATCATTCCAGGGGTTTAGGAGGAACTTTTTACCCATGTCTTTGCCCAAGTATGCACATGTCCCATATATTTGACACATTTCACACATATTTGTACATATATTTTACCTGTATCTCTAACAGCTTTTGACCTGTGATTTCATTTTCATGCAACTCAATGTTTATGACATCCTATCTCCCAAAGTATGATTTGTACAAAGACATAATTTTGCAGGTACATCCAGAGGTATATTGGCTCCTGTGTGTGAAATGTATTGTGAATAGAGTTAAAATTAAACAAGCCATAAGTTAAATGTCATACTTGATGTGGTAGTTTTTCATGCATATCAGTATTTACAATGTCACATCTTCTGAACTATGTGTCATACAACGGTATATTTGTCTACGTACTTTCAGCAGCACATATGAATACTGTCTGCAAAATTGATTGCAAACAGAGTTAATAGTAAAGAAGAAATAAATTAAAACATCCTACATAATCCTGCAGTTTTTCTTTCGTCTTAGTATTTGACGAATCCCCTGAACGCATTTTTGTAGATAGATTTAGTGCCATACACGAATATTGTCTGCAATAAGTGTTGTAAATAGAGTTTATAGCAATGAAGTAAAAAGTTTAAAAATCTTGAATGATGTAGTAGTTATTCACACATCTCAATGTTTATGACATCAAATATCCTGAACTATGTATCGTACAATGACATAATTTTTCTGGTATATTCAGTAGTATATGTGAATACTGTCTCCAAAATGTAACAAATACAATTAGTAGTAAATAAATAAAAAGTCATGTTCAATGTCGGAGTTTTACTCCATAAACATCGAAAACATACTAAGTAATAAACTTTTTTACAATTATAATTTTTTTGGGAGTCTTCAGCAAAGCAGTTCTGCAAAGATTTGGAATTATGGGTACTGTTTGTTGCAAGTCTCCAAGTGATCTCATTCTCAAATACTGGATAAGTGAAGTATTGGTATTCGCACATTATGGGCTATTCTGCTTTTTCACCTCCATACCCACCCTTTTGATACATAATGGTTCCTAACCCTTACAGCAATGATTCCTAGACACTAAGTGACATGTATACCAAGCTTGGTTGAAACAAGTCCAGTGGTTTAGGAGATATGGAACATACAAGGTCTGTCCAAAAAGTTCTGGAACTTTGTCCACAAAATTCTTATGCACTTACCTTTTACTTATTGAGCATGGTCTCCTGCAAAATACCCTCCTCCACAATTGATACAACACTCTCAATGACGTTTCTATTTCTAGAAGCAGTCTTGATACACCCCTTGCCGGATCATGAGAAGCACCATCTGATAATTTTCTTTTATCTCATCTATCACTACAAATCTTCACTCTTTCAACAGGATTTTCAACTCCAGAAATAAAAAAAGAATCCATAGGGTCCAGGTCTGGAGAATATGGGGGATCAAGCTGCACAGTGATTTCATTTTTTTGTGCAAGTCACGCACCAACAGGAATGAATGTGTGCGTGCATTGTTGTGATGCAAGAGCCTTGATTTGCCTTCCTACATTTCAGGCAGTTTCCTTCTCATGTTTTCTCTCAGGTGACACAACACATCCCCATATTATCATCAATTAACAGTTTGTCCCTTTAGCATGGATTCAAGATGTGCTAATCCTACAAAGTCAAAGCTATCAGCATGGCTTTGATATCTGACCTGACGTGAAAGTTGTTTTTTTTGTCTTGGAGAACCTTTCCTGACCCATTAAGATGACTGAACTTTAGTCTCAACATCATAAGCATAGACCCACATCTCCTCATGGGTTATGATTCTATTGGCAGCCCTGGTTGGCAGCCCTGCAGCCAGGTGACTAGTGCGAGTTTTGGTGTTCTTGTAAAGATGTGTCATTTTAGATTATAAAACATATAGTTTAGTACTGATTATGTGGTAAATAGTTGTAGTAGTGTGCCTTTTAAGTGTACCATTAAAGATTTCATTTTTATTTAAGTAATATAGCAGAAAAAGCGAAAAGATTGTACACTCACATTTTCTGTTTACATTTTGCTGCAACAAATCTATAGAATTTCGTTTAGTTGTTCTTTGCTCTCTCCAGCAATTTAACTTAGCGTACCTCTTCATTATTTAACTAGCATATCCAGAAAGTAGCTTAAAGTTTAAGTTGTTGTTTCAGAAACTTTGCACTGTTGTTTTTGTTTGCACACTGATGCGTATAGGCCAAATTTGTGGAACCATATTTTCATGTTTATCTGTAATTTAACAGACTTATTCTTAGTAAATCTGATAGGTTTATCATGAGTGAAAAGTGCTTCACTTGCCATAGGATTGTTAGGTCGGGGCTTTGGTGTGATGGGTGCTGTAGTTTTTTCCATGTGGGTGACTGTAGTGGTGTGGGAATAGGGGAAGTAAATGACACTCATCAATGGTTTTGTAGGATTTGTAGTAGAGATAGGAAGATACTAGAACAGGAGGGGAAAATTGCTGCCCTTCAGGCTAAGTTAGACAAGGCCAAAAGAGATCTTGACAGGTTAAGGATGAGAAGGGTAAAGAGAGGTGGGAAGTGGCAACAGGAACGGTTGCTTATGTCGGGTGCAGGATCACACATTGTTGTGGTTCCTGTTGATTCTCTCAATAGGTGGGATTATACTAGGCATGGCATTCACCTAAACAGGAAGGGGAAGGGTAAATTGTCTGGGAAAATAGCAGAAAAGTTAAAGGGGGGAGGCACTTGTATCAGTGGTAAAAACCAGTGGGTATAGGGTTCAGAAAAGACCCTTTTTTTGGGTAGAGAGGGCAGAAAGAAACCAAATTTTAAGAGAGGTTACAGCCAAGACAAACTTCCAGTTTGAGAAAGAAACAAAACGACATAATTCTAGGTTATTACATCAGCATAAACAGCTATTGCTTAAGAATTTTCAACAGTCAGCAGATATTTTAACTCTACCCAATTTTCATTCCGTCATTGTGAAATGTCAGCTATCTTCATTGCATCAAAATATTCGAGGTCTGAGAAATAAAATTAATGAATTAACTATCTGCACAGATCAATGAGACTCTTCAAACTCAGCTAACATAATCTGCCTCTCTGAACATCATGTGACCGTTGGTATATAACTTTTATGTGTTACAAGGTTTAGGTTAGCATCTCACTTTTGTAGATCAGAAATGGAGAAAGGAGGAGTTGCCACATTCATCTGGAACTTTTATAAATTTAAGAACATAGAAATTCATAAATGTTGCCTAGAACAGCAGAAGGAATCATGTGCAACAGTAGTAGAATTTCACAAAAAAAATTCTTCATAATATCAACTGTATATCGAGCACCTGCAGGTAACTTTAATCTGTTGGTAAACCACCTTGAAGCTGTACTGGCCCATTTAACAACCAAAAACAAAGAAATAGTGGTTACTGGTGATTTCAGTGTAGATTTCCTTAAGACTCTCCAAATAAGAATTTATTTGAGTTAGTAACACTATCATTCAGCTTAATTCACACTGTAAGGTTCCCCACTAGAGTAGCCAATTGCTCACATACAGCTATTGATAATATTTTTATAGAAAAGTCCAATGAACAAAATTGTATTACAAAACCAATAGTCAATGGCCTCTCAGACCAAGACAAGCAGTTAATTCTGTTAAATGTTAATACTGAACAGGATATAAAATCTGTTAAATCTGAGCTCAAGAGGGTAATCAATAAACCAAAAATTGATTATTTCAGGACACTCCTAAGAGACATTCACTGGACTGATGTTTACAGTGCTCATGGCATGATTGAAAAATATAACACTTTTGCTAATAAAGTGCTTACCTTATTCGAACACTGTTTTCCCCCATAACTTACCAAGGTTAGAACAAAGAAGCCATGGATTACTCAAGGAACAGGGGTATCTTGTAAAACAAAAAGAAAACTGTATCTGCCAATCTGAAACAGTTCCGATGTTGATGCTATAGGACAGTACAAGAAATACTGCAAAATATTAAAGACTGTAATACGGACAACAAAGCAAATACATTACAAGGAAAAGACAGTCATATCAGATAGCAAAATAAAGACAATATGGGATATAGTGAAGGAGGAGACCGGTAGAACCAGACGTGAAGAGGAACAAATAGAATTAAGAGTAAATGATACATTGGTGACAGATGTGTATAGTGCTGCAGAACTTTTTAACAAACATTTTATAACTGTTACTGAAAAGGTGGGGCTGTCAGGTTTGGTACATGCTGCTCTGGAATACCTCAGACCAGACATTTCAAGTAACATCCATAATATGAATTTGACCCTCACTACCCCAGCAGAAATAATGTCCATTATAAAATCTTTAAAATCAAAAACATCTAGTGGGTATGATGAAATATCAAAAAAATTAATTAAAAAATGTGATTCTGAGCTAAGTAACATATTAATTTATCTGTGTAGCAAGTCGTTTATCAGTGGAATATTTCCTGAATGGTTAAAATATGCTGAAGTTAAGCCACTGTTTAAGAAGGGAAATAAATAAATAGCATCACATTTCAGTCCAGTTTTACTGTTGCCAGCATTCTCAAAAATTTTAGAAAAAGTAATGAACAATCGGCTTTATAACCATCTTATCTCAAATAACATACTGTCAAAGTCACAGTTTGGATTTCTAAAGGGTTCTGATATTGAGAAGGCTATCTACACTTACAGTGAAAATGTGCTACATTCATTAGAGAAAAAATTGCAGACAACTAGTATATTTTGTGATCTGTCAAAGGCATTTGACTGTGTAAATCACAATATCCTTTTAAATAAATTAGAATATTATACTGTAACAGGAAACGCTGCAAAATGGTTCAGATCTTATATCTCTGGCACAAAACAAAGGGTGTTACTAGGAAAGAGACATGTATCAAGCTATCAGGCATCATCCAACTGGGAACTAAGTACATATGGGGTCCCACGAGGTTCCACTTTGGGGCCCTTACTTTTTATTGTGTTTATCAATGACCTTTCATCAGCAACATTACCAGATGCCAAGTTCGTTTTGTTTGCCGATGATACAAACAATGCAAGAATAGCAAAACAAGTGTAGTATTAGAAAGATGGGCTAATGAAATATTTTTGGACATTAATCACTGGTTCCTAGCCAATTCTTTGTCACTAAACTTTGAAAAAACATGCTACATGCAGTTCAGAACTTGTAAGGGATGTCCCTCGAGTATATGCCTAACATACGATGACAAGCAAATAGAAGAAGTGGACAGTGTTAAATTCTTGGGATTACAGCTTGATAATAAATTTCAACTGGGAGGAGCACACCACAGAACTGCTGAAGCATCTTAATAAATCTCTATTTGCAATGTGAATTGTGTCAGACATAGGGGATATAAAAATGGAAAAGCTGACATACTATGCTTACTTTCATTCCATAATGTAATATGGGATAATTTTTTGGGATAATTCATCACGCCAAGCTAAAATTTTCCAGGCACAAAAACGTGCAGTAAGAGTTATATGCGGTGTGAACACAAGAACATCCTGCAGAAGCCTGTTTAGGGATTTAGGGATACTAACTACTGCTTCCCAATATATTTATTCCTTAATGATATTTACCATTAAAAATACATCACTTTTTCAAACCAACAGCTCAACTCATGGAAGTAATACTAGAAATAAGAATAATCTTCACAAGGATTTAAAGTCACTTAGTCTTGTACAAAAAGGTGTGCATTATTCAGGAACACACATTTTCAATAACTTGCCAGCAGCCATAAAAAGCTTAACAACCAATGAAATTCAGTTTAAGAGAGGAGTCAAGGATTTATTGGTGGCCAACTCCTTCTACTCCATTGATGAAATTCTCAGTAAAACCAACTGATTTGAACTTACCAAATGAAAGCGCTGGCATGTTGATAGACACACAAACAAACACAAACATACACACAAAAAATTCAAGCTTTCATAACCAACGGTTGCTTCGTCAGGAAAACAAAGAAGGAGAGGGAAAGACAAAAGGATGTGGGTTTTAAAGGAGTGGGTAAGGAGTCATTCCAATCCAGGGAGTGGAAAAACTTGCCTTAGGGGGAAAAAAGGACAGATTTACACTCGCGCGCGCACTCACACATATCCATCCACACATACACAGACACAAGCAGACATTTGTAAAGGCAAAGAGTTTGGGCACAGATGTCAGTCAAGACAGAAGTACAGAGGCAAAGATATTGTTGAATGATAGGTGAGGTATGAGTGGCGGCAACTTGAAATTAGCGGAGGTTGAGGCCTGGTGGCTAAGGCGAAGAGAGGATATAATGAAGGGCAAGTTCCCATCTCCAGAGATCTGATAGGTTGGTGTTAGTGGGAAGTATGCAGATAACCCAGACAGTGTAACACTCTGCCAAGACGTGTTGGCCGTGCACCAAGGCATGTTTAGCCACAGGGTGATCCTCATTGATAACAAACACTGTCTGCCTGTGTCCATTCATGTGAATGGACAGTTTGTTGCTCATCATTCCCACATAGAAATCTTCACAGTGTAGGTAGGTCAGTTGGTAAATCACGTGGGTGCTTTCACATGTGGCTCTGCCTTTGATTGTGTACACCTTCCGGGTTACAGGACTGGAGTAGGTGGTGTTGGGAAGGAGCATCGGACAGGTTTTACACCGGGGGCGGTTGCAAGGGTAGGAGCCAGAGGGTAGGAAAGGTGGTTTGGGGATTTCATAGAGATGAGCCAAGAGGTTATGAAAAGCCAAGAGGTTATACCCATCAACCGTCATACCTGTCAACTCCTATCCTTAATAAAAGTCCTCAATCTTTCCTCTCCCAAATCCACACCGGCTGTTCAGAGCATCCTCCTACAAGCCAACTGCAAATTAGAACAGCATGCCACCCTCCACTTCAAAAAACTATCCAGTCTCCTGGTTTCCCACCTCTGGAAAGGCAACTTACTCACCCTCCACAACCTTTCCAGCAAACCTCAACATCATGTCTGCTTGTGTCTGTGTACGCGTTGATAGATATGTGTGTGTGTGTGTGTGTGTGTGTGTGTGTGTGTGTGTGTGTGTGTGTGTGTGCGCGCGCGCGCGAGTGTCTATCAATGCTTTCGGTTGGTGAGTTACATTATAAATATAACGTCTGCACAATGTCAGTCCAATAATATGTTCATTGTAAATAAGAATTATTATTAGTTGTATTACACATTTATTACATTAAAAATAGATAAATAAACTTTTTTATTTTTAATTTCAGTGCATTAGTATATTTGTAAAATGACTCTTTCATTTAGTGTTCATTAAAAAATGATGATCATTCCACTTGGGACCTGTGGAATGGGACAATAGCTTATTTGTTTTAGTTGTAAATATTTGTCATGTATATTTGTTTTTCTGACATGTTCTACATCCTGGAGGACCTATTCACTATGGATCAATTGGAATGAAAGTAAATCTAATCTAATCTAATCTAAGGAGCACCTCATTCTCATTTCCTCGATCCAAAATCTCCTCATTGATTGCAAGGCGAAGGTCTTTCTAGTCTCGATTCACGAGCTGTGGGCTGAACTTGACACCAACACAATGCATTCAAAGATGCTGTGTCAGGATTTCATGACACAATCCAACTGAAGTGTTACACTCTTTTGCAATCTCTCAGACAGTCAGTTTTTGATTAGCATGCACAATTTCATTGACGTTTCTGACATGAGTGTCGCCAGTAGACACTGAAGGGCGTCCTGAACGAGGGTAACCTTTAACTTCCGTCTGGCCATTTTTAAACTGTGTGAACCATTTATAATGTCGATTACAGCTTAAGCACTCATCACTGTAGGCTTCCTTCATCATTAGGTGTGTCTCTGTGAATATTTTCTTTGGTCTGTCACAAAATTTAATGTAGATGCATAGCTCCTCTAACTCTGCCACCTTTAAATTTGCATTCTGTGCAACACAATGTTCTAATCAATACAGCACTGAATAATAATTAACAGAATACAACAATGAAACTTCCAGTAGTTACACATTAGACACAGGTATGTCCAGGGATGCCAACTGCATTTCGCTACAGCACACCACTGGTGGGAAATTATGAATGTTCCAGAACTTTTTGAACAGAACTTGTACATACATATTGACATACATTTCTATAATATGTAAGGTTATGAAATATGTCAGTAGTCACATATAAACTACCTAAATGCATTGAAGAAAATCCTACAGAAATTTTGGTCTTCTGAGACAGGCACAGGGTTGGAGAGTAAGATACAGTCATTACATACAACAGTTATACAAGGGAAAGATACAGTGAAATTCGTTAAATATCCGAGAATATCCTGGTCAGGGCACATGAGGAGGATGGTTATGACAGGAGGTCAGAAAGAATAATGAAAAGAAGATTGCATTCCATCAGACACAAGGGCTGACCAATAGTAATATGTCTGGACAATGACCTTACAAAGATGGAGATCTGAGGATGGAAGAAAGAAGTAGGGAACAGACAGGTAGAGGCAGGTTGTTGAGCAGGCCAAGGCCCATCAAGAGCTGCAGTGCTAAAGAAGAGGATGAAGAATAAGATTTAATCGGTATCCTGTAATATAATGCTAGTGCATTTTGTCAAAAACTCTAGAGATCTTAAAATAATACACAGAATGACAGATAACCATCTCGTGTAATGCATACTCGCTTTGCATCTATCATCAAGACACACTACAGAACCTACATTTTATTTAAAACAATCAAATGTCAATGAAAATTTATCCCAAATCATTTTGGCATAAACATAAACAATGTCTTAAGTAAGTAAATTTCCACCTTGTGTTAGTATTCTACAGCTTCAAGTCATTTAGTATACTTGATGACAGTCATAATATACTATACAAAAGCGAATAATTCATGCCACTGAATAATCTGCACACCCTACTTTTAACGGACGGGGGAAAATTATTGGCTTCAATTTGTATTCATGTGTGTATGCTATCCATTGTGTATATTGCTGTGTGAGTACAGCTTCGAATGGCTGATTTATACACACATTTAGCCATTGCAGGACAGATGTTAGATCTTCAGAGATAATACAACGCACAATGGTAACACTGCAACACTTGCGTCATCCTGCCAAGCCCAAAGTCTTCATCTATCCACTCTTTTGGATTTGCTATAACCAATATGCTTTCCAGTGATGTTTTTGGAACAGTTTTCCTTTTAATTACCACATAAGGTGGTAGCTTTTGTCACTCAACTGTTACAAACAGCACTGTACATCTTTGCTTCTAACTTCCACCGGCTCGCATCATTAGCTGAATTCCCATCTTGATCGATGTTACCAGCAGTGCTTATATAAAGGAACGTTCATGTCACGAATTTATCACATAACAATGAATATTCCTGCTTTTTTCACTTAATCACCCGGAAGCTGTTACTGATGGTAGTTTGCCTCCAGAATCCTAATCCTTTTTGATTGAAATATCATGATAGCTAGCTCCGAGGCTGTGATGTCTAGTTTTTTACTTAAGCCAGTGCTTTGAGGACACATTTCACTACTCACTACACATCCATATTGTTGCTTCTCAACTATATAATTACAGAGTCTATTTTTGAGGTCTGAATGTTTCATTTTTTGGCCATGAAATTCCCAGTGAATACCATTCTTATACTGAAGCTCCATTTTGTTTTATTGCCAGTCATGAATATAACACTCACTCATGTTGTATTTTCTCCCAGCTCCAAGGTTTCCAGTGTTCTCTTCTTCTTCAGAAATTTTAAGTTTTTCATTAGTTGTGTATGAATAATAATGAGAACTTGTAGCCATAATTAACAAGTTAACATGTGATTAATACTCTACTTCTAATGTGCTACTGACATGTACAGACTGAGACCACAACAACACTGTAGCATAACAGGATCTATTGTTGGAGGTAGAGCAGCACCAAACGTATTGCAATTAACCTGTACACCTGGTTGTCCATCCTTAAATACAGGAAAAAATATGAATGGATTATTCATGAATATATGACATGGTACCCAACTGTGGGGCCATCAAATGGAAGCAAACAATGGTTCTACATCATAAAGTAATGCAGTGAGGATAATATGTAGAGCATTACACCTAGCTCTCATTGTAATACAACTATAGAACATTTGTAACTAAGAGTTGCTATCATTATTTATTTTATGATGCACATATAGAGAACTATCACAATAGTTACCTTCAGTATGACATCCCAGAAGTAAAACACAAGGAACAAATATGATTTTACATAATTATACTCTATTCACACAAAAAACAAAAGTGATTTCATTTAAAAGTCAAGCTATTAGTTCAACTATTCAAAAGAAATATGAAAGCATGTCTATTGGAACTGAGTGTTTGTGAAGCACACAATTTTTTGTTGAGTCAAAGAAAATGGCATCATTGGAAGTATGTATTATATTACTTATAGAGTTCAGGTACTAGACATTACTGAAAATAAGTATAAACCATACTTTACAACTACAACTGAAAGTATGTTTATATTACTAATGAACTGAGACTTGATTGCTTCTGATGATCTCTCAGGTTTCTACAACAATAAGATTTATATCCAAACTAAAAAACTGTAATGAGTAGGCAGTTTCCAATGTACTGTGATCTCCAGACATAATACGTTACAAATCAAAGAAAAGTGTGAAGAAAAGGAATCCTCACCGAGGGGCATTATTTCATGTCCTGAAAACTCCAATTCTTGACCAACATTGGTGGAAGCACTATCATCACAGTCCCTCAGTCCTTGGACAACAGCTTGGTGAAATTCCAGAAGGTCCTCTCCAACTAATTTTTGGATGAAATTGGAAGGAACCAAACCTCGACGACCATCCAGGAGCTCTCCATCAAAAAAACCATCCTGCACATTAAAATTTTTTTTATTACTTTCTGGGGTAGAGAACAAATTTAGCAGTATGTGACACTGGACAACTATTCCAGAAATATCATACTGACTAACAAACAACTGTGTCTGTCAGCACTGTCAACACAGAGAAAGGCTGTCTGAGAAGTAACCTCCAATTTAAAATACAGAATTGGAAGTAGTGAGGAGAATATAACAGCACTACACTGACTCAACTCACTCAGAGTGTCAGAGCAATCAGAGGTGCAGTAATGAGAAATCCATTTTACTTCTCATTCACATAAATTTAAAATTGTGTGCCAGTACCACAACAGCTGTATCGGCTGTGTTTGGAAGGTGCACATCATGACACGATGCACTTTGATGACTGTGTTATGCACCATTATACATGGCATGCAATTTTTGTATGATGAGATAAGGACGATGTATTTGCATCTGTTATAGATGTATAGATGAATAAAATGCAATTTTTAAAATACAGCCCAATATAATGATGTCTTTCCTCAAATTGATCAAGGCTGTGGTGCCTGTCCAGAAAAAGAGTGACCTTATGATAAAATTATAATCAATGTAGCCACATTTGATACTATTTTCATGACATTTTAAATGCATGCTTGAACATAAATGGAGAAGCTAGTCAAGGCTGCAGCCTGCACTGTTGTATTTGACCATGAACAACACCTATGCAATGTCCCCAATAGGTCGCAAGTATCAGTATGGTCAAAATGGTGTTCTGTGTAGTGCATTGTGTTGGAGCTAAATGAATTTGAATGCAGGCAAATTGTTGGTCCTCATATGAAGTGTGCTTTCAGAACCAAGGAAGCTGAAGTTTTTGGTGTTTTGAGAGGCACCGTATCAAAGATTTATACTGCATGCAGGGAAAGTGGAAAGACATCATCCACTGAGTCATAATAAGGATGAAAATGTGTGTTGGTGATCTGACCGGTGGTCACTGAAGAGGATTATGATGAAAAATAAGAGGAAAACAGCTGCAAAAGTCACTGCAGAACTGAATTTTGCACTCATGAACAGTGTCAGCATCACAACATGAAGGGAGCTCCAGTAGCAGTTTTTTGGTGATGATTTTTGCAGGGTACTCTGCCAGAGTGAATTACTGCCTAGGGTTATTTGACCATTTTGGCTGATCAAGCACATCCCATAGAAGATGCAGCTTGCATCATCCAACACTCATTTCATGAGCACAACAGTGAATTTTTGCATCTCCCCTGGCTACTACGGTCACCAGGTCTCAATGTTATTGACCCATTGTGATCTACTTTGGAGAGAAGGTTGCATGATTGCTATAAACCTCCATCATCATTACCAGAACTTCCCACAATTTTGCAACAGGAATGAAGATTCCCTTGAAACGATATAGGATCTGCATTTATCCATTCTGAGACAACTGGAAGCTATTTTAAATGAAATGGGTTTCCTATACTGTATTAGGAATGGTAATGTGTTATGTTTTTGGTATTTTCATATTTTTTTTTTTTTTTGGTCTTACCCCTGTAAATGTTAGCACAATACAAGGATGTAACATTATTTTCATTAAATACTGTATGGCCCCTCCTACGCAGAGAACTACTTATGAGTATTCTTCTTCAAACATTCCCTTCTCTGTAAACTATTGACACATTATACTACAAGGTGCATCAGTAACATTGTGTGATCTTGTAAGAAGTTATGTTTCTGGAAAGTACCAACTGAGTCAATCATGTTCTGTTATACTGTGTAAAGTGCCATGCTGTAAACTGTGTAAAAGGAAGCACTCTGACCTGGAATACAATAAAGGATATTCATTACAAAATCAACAATAAACACAAAGTTCTCCCAGAATGCTGTAAGTGTAAAACCAAACACTTTCTTCAACATACTCTTGACATTTTGTACCAATATAATTTTCAAATTGCGATTTATTTATCTAGTGATATACAGTTATTAATTGAGTGATTGTGGTACGTGAGACTTGTCAAAAATATAATTTACAGAAGTGATGTGGTAGCTAATTAAATAGAAAAGTATTTTAAAATTAATTTAATTTTTACTGCGAATGAGCAGCTATATTTACATAACAACGCAAAATATAAGTGATATCCTGTTTTAAACATCAAGATATCTTTCATGAAATTGCAAAGTGAGTAGTAACATTTCACTAGCAGAGTATCAAATAACTTGGTGCTAAGTGGGAGCAAGGACCGGGTAAGAGTGGCTGACAGTCTGGAGGGAGGCAGCTTGTGTACTTGGTCAGAATGCAGGTTTTGATAGGTAGCAGGTGCACAGGATAACAATGTGACACATGGGGACCAGCACCAGTGAGTTTGCAGAGCAGACAATGATGATGACATGGAGGAGCCTACAAAGGTGACTGCATGAAAATCTGTCATGTGAGCCATAGCAGAAGAACGCTCAAGTATGTGGGATGCATACAAAATAGGACTAATAGAATATATTGAATGTATACAGAGAAGGGTAGCACCAATGGACACCAATGGCTTGTTATCCTCGGGAGAGTGTCACAGAGAAGCAGATGAAACTAAACTGCAAGACACTTGTAGACAGATGCAAACAGAGCCCACTTAAGTTTCATGAAGCTGCTTTAAATGATGAATCTACAAATATATTACAACTCTCTCCAGTAGGATCATGAGGATAAAATCAGATTACTTGTCCCACATACAGAGGCATTAAAACAATAATTCTTCCCACACTCCATACATGAATTGGATGAAAAGAACCTGTAATAACTAGGAGAATGGGAAATAACATTTGCCATGCTCTTTACACTGGTTTGCAGAACATGGATGTAGTTGTAGATATAGATCTTCTTGGCAGGGGAGACAGAACAGAAAAGAGAGTCTGTGAAGAAGAGGGTGAAGTTAGTGTCCTGGGGCAAGATGGAGGTGAGTGTGAAGCAGAGAGCTAATGGAGATCGACACCAGGAATATTTTGAGAGCAAAGGATGTTGCAAGAACAACTTCCATCTATGATGTTCAGAAAAGTTGATGCTAGAGCAGAGACCTAAATGGAACAGGTAGTGAAGCAACCACTGAAATCAGGAATGTTTTGTTTAGCAGCACGTTCTGACACTTGGAGATCAACTCTGCTTTCAGCTCCAGTTCGTAGGTGACCATTCATTCTGGTGGTTGGTGGTCATGCCGACATAAAATGCTGTGCAGAAACTGCAGCAGAGATAGGTATATGAAATGGGCTGCTTTCACATGTGGCTCTTCTTCTGAGGGTATCACACATTCCAATCCACTCGAGACAAACCATCATGCCAGTCAACCAGCACAACTGCAGTCTTGGCACTGTGGAATCAGCAGGCACATGGTAGTTGTACAGATGTATGTGTGTGTGTGTGTGTGTGTGTGTGTGTGTGTGTGTGTATTATGTACTCTAGCTTTAAAAAGGATTTGTTTGAAAGGTAGTGATGTTTCCTGTCTCGTTTATGTTGCTGTTTATGACTCAACACCTCTACTATAGTGCGAGTTGTTGCCTTTATTCTTAGATTATTTACATGCAACCACATCTTTCCATAATATAAAAAAGATATTGGTTACTTCAAAAACAGTAATATGTGTTACGAAACTTAACATCTTTCATCATTTAACACAATTTTGTTTATCTCTTCATAACTGCATCTTATGGGAAGGAGTAATGTCTTAAAATATTTCAGCCTCAGTTAGTAAATCTCACTACCATGAGATATAGGAGCTTCCAATGCAGACCATATGTCCTTTGGGAAGTAGTAGTGGCATTTCTTAAATTTATCCATGTTGTATAGATTTAGTTGAGGTCTGCAACTGTGTTATAAATTTATGAAACAATTTTTTCTGCTTCAATCACTTTTTACTAATATTTATTATCTTGACATGTTTTTGCCACATTTTGCCACCATGATGTACTTTACAGTTACATACATTAATTTGAAGTGAGTTACATATACATTAATCCGAAGTGCGATGAGGTTTTATTTGCTGGGTGTGTCAGTGAGGTTATGTACTAAAATTTAATCCTGTACAGAGATTTCACTTACTTCAGTGTGTATCTTAACAACAAAAATAATCAATTTTTGACAACACAATGTACTTGGATAGATAAAAAAATCTACTCACCAAGCAGCAGCAGCAGGAGAACACACACATAGAAGAAGATTATATTTATGCAAGCTTTTGGAGATAGTACGTTTTTCTTGCAGCAGAAGGTTTGAAGGACAAGGGGGAGGTGTGAAGGGAAAGAACTGGAGAGGTTTAGGGAAAGGGGTAGATATCAGAGAAGTCACCCAGAACTGCAGGTCAGAAGAAACTTACAGGACAGGATGAGAAGGAAAGACTGGTTGTTGAGGACTGCACCAGATGAGATTTGAAAATCATAGTTGAAAGGTTGAAGACACAGTAGTATGCAAGACAGAGATTACTGCTTAAACAACATGCATGAGTTTTTAAGAGTGAAAAGCTAAGTGCACTGTACGTAACAGTGGTGGGAGGGAGATGGTGAAAAATTGCGGGCAAGAAAATGAAAGATGTGGAAAACTAAAATGGAGTGAAGAACGGAGTAGCTACTGTGAAGAAATGCTTAGATGGAAGAAATTAAAGTAAATTAAGGCCAGGTGTTTCAGCACCAGTTCCTACCTGTGGATTTCTGTTGACCTGGTGTCTGGGGGAAAAAGGCAATTAGGACACGACTGTCATGTTGTAGAGCATACTCTGCAGTAGGATATTGTGTGTTACCAGTAAATACCCTCTGTCTATGCTCATTCATCCAAACTGAGAACTTGATGGTAGTCATGTTGACGTAAAAGGCTGAACAGTGTTTACTCAACAGCTGGTATATGACGTGTCGTTTCACAGGGGGCTCCCTCTTTGATAGTATATGTCCATTTTATGCCATTCCCCTATCATCTCTGTTATGTGCAATGCACTTAAGTTTTCTCTCTTATTAACTCATACACAATGTTTTTGCAGTAGTCTCTGTCTTGCATATTAACCTGTCTTCCATGTTTAAGCTCCCAGGTTTTCAAATCTCATCTGGTGCAGTCCCCAACAATCAGTTTTTCCTACTTATCCCATCCAGTAAGTCTCTCATGACTTGCAGCTCTGGATGACTTTTCCAAAATCTATCCCTTTTTCTGAACATCTCCAATCCTTTTCTTTCACTCCTCTTCCTTTCCCTTCAACCCTTCTGCTGGAAGAAGGACCCACTGTCTTTAAAAGCTTGCATTAGTATAGCCTTCTTTTATGAGTGTGTTCTCCTGCTGCCACTTAGTGAGTTGATTTTTATCTATCCACTTACATTTTAGTGTGTACCTTAAGTGAGATTGAGATGTATGTTCCAACATCTAACTTATGTCCTTATGTACATTTTCATTGATTATGTATTTGTCTTGCACACAAAGCACAATAATGCACACAACACCATTACTTATGACTTCCACATTTAGTTGTTTGCATTCTAAAAACTTGTAAGTGCCAAGAAAAATTTATTCCATTTGCTAAGATAGCAAACACAATGAGAATACTTTTTTTATAAGCATCTTCATGTTATAGCATATATTAAATAGTATGTTTATTTAGTTTTTCTTTTTATTTTGATAATGTCAAGAATTTTTTCCCTCAGTTAACTCATTTATACTGAAGAACGTATTTCACATTGCAGAAATTATTGAAGAAATTTATGTTGTTACCTTTATTCTTACATTATTTAATTCTGCCACAACTTTTCATGATATAAAAAGACGCTGATTACTTCAAAAACAGTCATATGTGCTAAAAAATCAATGAAACTTTCTAGTTCTTCACTCACATGCATTTTGAGCACCTTGTCTGTTTCTTGTAATGCATGAAAATCATTCACAATGTCCTTAAATGGGTGGCCAGTGCCTTTAATGTGAACAGCCATAGCTGATTTAGCATAACTGTTTGTGTGGTATGCCCTTATGGTGAGTTGTATTCTTCTTGTAACTCTCGTCTGCCTACAGAGAGAGCTACACACTATTTTGAAAATGTCTGATTGAATGTGTTTAGGTAGTGTCTCAGTGTGTGTTGTAGTATGTTATGCTTTGTGAAAGTGATGTTAATGTTGTATGGTTTGAAAATATCTGTTGTTTTGTACGAGTGTTTGCTTATAAATGTTATGCGAGTCATCACTTTCTTTTTTATACTCTGTGAACCTGCTGGTTTACTCTTTTTTTCTCTTCTTTTCTGTATGCGGTTGTTAATAGGTGTGTCATCATAGTCATTTGCTGCAGCTATTTGTTTGATCTTGTTGACAACAGTAGTGCCTCACACTCTGCCAACCAGTTATACTTGGCAGGTTGCTTGTGTACAACCTGGAATGAAAGATTCTAAGATATTTTGGCTCTACACTACCCCTCCTCCCTTTTTTGATCAAATCAGCCCTAAATTCACAATGCATAATTGACTCAAAATGGAGAGGGTAGACAGATAATTGAAAACTGAGGATTTTCATTATCATATGTGGGGTCCACAAATGCATATTTTCCCAGAAATCAAAGAAAGCAATTGTTATGACTGCCACCTACATACCCATAAGGTAAATGGTGTTCTGTGAAAGCTCAGCTGGTGTAGCAGTGTGTAGGTTCTCTAAATGCCCTACACATGTAAATAAATATTTGTAATGATTCTTATTTGTGCCGTCTCCATCATAGGGAAGTACAACTGTATCTGAGTACACTGACAGAAAACTGAAACCTATACTATCAATTTCTTTATTATGTCAGTTGTTTATTTTCACAGTGTCTGTCGCTCTTTTGAGCTGGTGTGATAAAGATGTATGTTCTTGCACCCTCCCAATATCATGTTCATAAAAGTTTTAGTCTCTTACTGAGCTAGGCCCTAATCCCCACATCCTGATGTGACAAAGACTTGAATTTTTTAATGGACCTTTCTGGAGAAGACGTCAACATGAAGACAGAATAGCCACTGCAGTCACATTGACATTGTTGTACATCATTTGGAAGATGAGATAAATATCAAGCCATACATCAAAACTCAAAGGAATTAATGTTCAATCAAACCGCATACTTCCATGCCTGCACATTTCTGGACTTAACAATTTCTGGTGCTTTAGCATAACTATGTCAGCTCTGAACAATTCACATCATCTCTCTCCCTAGGTGACCTACACTAGAGCATTGCCACTAGGAGAGAGTTAGCATGTATGTAATAATTTAAAATAATTATATAATTTTGTAAATTTTCTATTATACTTATTGTTATCTTTTTCTGTTTCATGAATGGGATACTACATTATCGCAGGAAGGATGGAAATCACATGATGTGAAAAACATTAAACATAACCAGTTGGACAATTAATTCCAAAAGGATAAAAAAAGCCAAAGAAAATGTAGGAAAATCCACAGTCCACTGTGTGCATGACTTCGCTTAGTAGCATCTCTGCCAATAGTGACTGTAGCACCATTCCTAATTCAATTCCCAAAATGAAACATTCTCATAAAATATTTAGACATTTGGATAGAAAATTAATTTTTGGGAGAGGAATGTGTGCATACAATTGTGTTATGCCAACAATGCATTTTGATACATATCAGCGAGGCACCACTGAATGGGTTGTGTAATGGTATCTTGACTATTACAAAGAGAATATTTCATTTTCAAAAGTATTCATTTATTTTATCATTCTGCAAAACAATAAAAAAAATGAGTACAGCAGCTAGGCACTTCATTGCCTGTCCATTGCCAGATAGCCAGACACAAGATGTTGCCAATATGAACATGGCAACAAATGAAATCAAAACTGAAAATGTCAGTTGCAGTGACGATAACAAAGCAGTGGAGGACAAATCACAGACTAACTTCATTAGTAACACTGTGAAGGAAAGGGAACATTCAACTCCCAAGTTATCAGGTGTCAACAGACAGGACAAGTGATCCAAACATCTGTCTGCACTTGAACCCTAACCTGTCAGGTGAAATAGACCACAACTATAACATGCAGCAAGCACTGCCAACTACTGTCCCTCTTGTGCAGAAGTATTTGGAATATGATTTCATACATCAAAAAAGCGCCACGCTGGCAACGGACAGTGCTGCTTGCTTTTCCACCTTTCTCGTGGGTGAAGGCTTATTACAACACAGACAGTTTCTGATTTTCTCTTCCAAAGGTAAGCAAATGAACCCAGTAGTACAAAATTGTTAAGGCTTTTGTGGCCACCTGTTGACAAACTGCCTATTGGCTCCTGTCTTGGGTTCTTCGGCCGACATTCATCTAATTGGCATTGTCAAAGCTTCAGCCTTCATTGCCGGTGGTGAACTTGAGCCAACATCGCGGCTGCAGACTATATGTACCTGGCTCGCCAATAGCCGAGGTCTTCTCCGCAGTCATTTCCAGTGCGGTTCTCCTCTTGCTACCTGCAACGATCGTTCACTACAGTACGGGAAGACAGGATCCGTTTACTTTAAGGCTTTCCTCTTTCTTGTTGAAACTGCTCGCCTGTGTTTGTATTTATACAGCTTCTCGGAACAAGTGTGTGTGATAGTGCTTCTCTACAGCCAGAACTTCCATGTCGGCAAATTTTATTACATGGTCGGTCTCACTCAGTGCATGCTCTGCCATGACCGATTTCTCCACCTGCCCCAACCTGCAATGTCAATTATGCTCTTTGATCCTGGTGTTAATTGATGGTCCAGTCATCCCAAGATAAACTTTTCTGCATGTGTATAGTATATGGTATATTCCCGCCACTGTGGGTCCCTTTTCTCCTTTGCCGATCTAAGGCACCTTTTGATCTTCTTTGTCAGTTTGAAAATCATCTTTACGCAATGTTTGTGCAATATACGACTGATTCTGTCCATCACTATTGGAATGTATGGCAGAAAGGCCGTATCCGACTTTCTTTTTCCGATTCCTTACTTCACTGTGTGTTTGGCTCTGTTACACTTCTAATATAATTTGTGGAGTACCCATTGCTCCTCAGAACACTCTCCAGGTGTTGCATTTCTCATCTGAGGTGCTGCGGCTCACATATTTGTCCTGCTCTCATTACGAGAGTATTAATCATGCCTCTTTTCTGGCTCAGGTGGTGGTTTGATAGTTTGTGCAGGTATCGGTCCGTGTGTATCGGTTTTCACTGTCCCTTGTGACCAGCACATCTAGAAATGGCAGTTTTTTGTCCTTCTCTACGTCCATGGTAAATGTTATGTTGGCGTGGAGGCTGTTCAAGTGTCTTAGGAAGTCACTTAGCTGTTCTTCACCATGGCTCCACACCACAAAAGTATCATCGACGTACCTGTACCACAACTTAGGTTTGCAAGTCGCCAAGTCCAGTGCCTGTGCTTCAAACTGTTCCATGAAACAGTTGGCCACC
Source organism: Schistocerca gregaria (assembly GCF_023897955.1). Lineage (NCBI taxonomy): Eukaryota > Metazoa > Arthropoda > Insecta > Orthoptera > Acrididae > Schistocerca > Schistocerca gregaria. Next base: position 321,390,468 of record NC_064927.1, read on the forward strand.
ACTGGACTAAGAGAACTACCCATGGCGACACCTTCCAGCTGATTGTAGAAATCGCCATTCCACATTAAATAACTCGTGGTGAGACATGCATAGAAGAGCTTTTTGATGTCTTGCAGGAAAATGGAACCGATGTGCTCCAGAGCATCACTTAGTGGCACTTGCATAAACAACGAAACAACATCAAAGCTGACAAGGGTGTCGTTTGGTGCAAGTTTCAGTTTCTTCAGCTTCTCAATGAAATGTCCTGAGTCCTTTATGTATGTGTCCTTCTTCCCCACAAGTGGCTGGAGAAGAGAGGCTAAGTGTTTTCCAAGTTTATACGTTGGTGAGCCAGGAGCGGTAAAGATCGGTCTAAGTGGAATGATCTTGGGTAATATATACCGCCGAGGTGGTAGGGCTTCTGTGTCGTGCAGGTTTCTCTGTATGTTCGCCGGCAGAGAAGACACCTTGATTAATTGATTCACATTCCATGTGATACGCTGCATCAGATCTGCACTTAGTTTTCAGTACATCATCAGATATAACAGGTCTAGAATCTTTTGCTCATAATTTTCTGTCTTCATTACGACGGTCGCATTCCCCTTATCGGCAGGCAGTACCAATATACTCTTGTCGGCCTTGAGATTCTTAATGGCTTGTATCTCTTCTTTCTTCCGGCTGCAAGCTGGTGGTTTTGCTCGGCGCAGTATCCTGGCTGATTCAGTGCGTATTTCTTCTGCCCTTTCACAAGGAAGGGTCCAAATGGCTGCTTTGGTGTTGGCAGTCATGTCCTCCATAGGTTTAGTTCTCGGGATGATAGCGAAATTACCTCCTTTTTGAAGAACAGACACTTCCTCTTCGGTCAGTTGTCATTCAGTGAGTTTCACAACTGTGTGTGACATGTTGGGAATCGCCTTGTCGGTCTGCTTCCGGCATCTTTGGAACGTTTTCTTCTGTCGCTCGGTGCAACGCTCGAGTTCATTCTGCATGCTACTGTGAGTGATGCTGTTGATCTTCTCCCAGTCATCTCGATGCATTCTGCTACTTAGTTGATATAAAATGTCCAGAAGTTCCTGATCCTTTCTTGCCAAGTCTCTCCGTGTTGTATGAATTCGCTCACGAAGAAAAGCTCATTCCATTCTGTCATAGATGCGATGTGCTTGGGCGGTGGTCAATAGGCGCTTACATCTCAAGAACTTCAGTGTAACACATTCATCTCGGCACCATGACAGGAAGGTGAGAGAGGACATCAATTGCGCTTTCTTCTCCCGTCGTTGGTCAAGGTGTCAGTACAACTTGCAAATATCCTCCCCATAGAGGCCTAATACAAAATTGTTAAGGTTTTTGTGGGCACTTGAGAAACTGCCTATTGGCTCCTGTCTTGGCGAAGTAAGGAATCTGAAAAGAAATGTCGGGTACAGCCTTTCTGCCATACATTCCCAGAGTGACGGACAGAATTGGCCATTTATTGCACAAACATGGTCTAAAGACGATTTTCAAACCGACAAAGAAGATCAAAGGGTGTCTTAGATCGGCGAAGGAGAAAAGGGACCCACTTGCAATGTCGGGAATATACCGTATACCATGCACATGCAGAAAAGTTTATGTCGGAATGACTGGAGAATCAATTTACACCAGGATCAAAGAGCATAAGTGACGTTGCAAGTTGGAGTAGGTGCAGAAATCGGCTGTGGCAGAGCACGCATTGAGTGAGACCGACCACATAATAAAATTTGCTGGCATGTAAGTTCTGGCTGTAGAGAAGCACTATCACACTGCACCAGAAATGACCGCGGAGAAGACCTTGGCTGTTGGAGGGCCAGGTACATATAGTCTACGGCCACAAGCTCAGCTCCAGTTCACCACCGGCAATGGAGGGTGAAGCTTTGACACTGCCAGCCACTCGTGCTGGCGAATTGTCAGTAAAATCATTAGATGAACGTCAGCTGAAGAACCCAAGACAGGAGCCAATAAGCAGTTTGTGAACCCAGTAGTGTTCATAAGAACCTCTGGAACATTTTGCCAAGGAACTGGACTGAAGCACAGAAGGTATGCTTTGTGGTAGGTTAACCACAGGCTGATATCTTGCTGTGGGCCACTAACATGGTGGATAAATGTCACACCTATGAACAGTTTGAAAGGACACTCCTAGACAAATTCTGGTCCATCACAGTGCAAGAGAGACCGCCCATTTAACCTGGTGCCATTCAGCAGTAAATATGGAGGGCTCAGAAGATACTTTGAGAAGTATCTACATAAAGCCTGTTGCAGGACAAACCTGACATCGCACATAGATGCCCTAAAAACTTTCAAAAATGACCACCAGCTAACAAATTTGAGAAATTAATCACCACTCCTGAGCACAATATAGAGAATTCCCTTTCAGTTCTCAATTCCATTGATCTTATCTACAAACAAAGAGCTGCGCAACCACGAAGTGATAGCGTGCAGGCAAACCCCACAGAAACTAATTAACAAAACAATGGGAATGGCAATAACAACAAACACAGTTGACAGCCATATTCCCCTCACAGTAATACCAACAGGAACCAATCTGATAACAGAAAAGAACAAAAATTCAAGTGATGACAAAAAATTACCAAGGACAGAATTTCAATAAGTCAGGATTTAATAGCCAGAGTAGTCAGCAAGTGTACAAAGCATTTCTGACCAGGAGCAATGACCCAAGTGGCAACTGGCAAGAGCAGAACACAACCACGTGACAAAATAATCTGCCATTGTTTGACTACAATTAGTACAATCAAAATTACATTTCAAATAGGAGCCAGGGACAACAAAATTTCGAACTGAAGGCCACACAAGACACTAACTGGCAAAACCAGATGCATAATGTGTATACAGTCGATGTTACCCCTAATGAGGAAGTTGGTGCTCAGGATAATTAAAAAAACAGAAATTGGTATCGATAGGCCCCCATTTGATGACCATTAAGGGGAAGGGGCACAGAACTAGTTATAAGTCATTGATATGACAACTATGTTGATATCAAAGATGATGTGTGTCGGGAAGATATTACCAACTGTGTAGATGAAAGTGAAGACACAGTACAGGCAGTAATAAATACACAGATGTTTGTTTAATAGTACCCACAGTACTGAACACTGGAGCTACTATGAATATAATTTCAAGGGTTTGTTTGATCAGTTACAAAAACAAGGACACATATCGACAATTCCAGTCCAAAACTGTAAATTCAATCTGCTGTAGGAGGTAAGTCTAAAGGCGTAAAATTGTAAGCATGGATTCCTATTCAAATTGACAGCTTCTCTTTACAATGCATTTTTTTGTGGTTGAAAGGCTAATTGTAAACTGTCTTATCAGCAGGGACACCTTTAGGAGGTACCAAGAACAAACTGACATTGGTAAGGGGAAGTGTCATTTCATTGTTAACGACCAACAATATTTAGTAGACCTAATCAAGTCAAATGCAAATGCAAAAGCAAACCAAGACACAGTGCTCACATTCAAATACAGCTCTTCTATCTAACTGTCATGTTTGTAAACACACTGAGAAATGAGTAATCACAGGAACAGGATACAGGCCCTGAGACCATGCATGCCAAAGTAAGTGAGTCAGCCTGTCTTACAGAAGAATGAAAGTAAGACCAATAGGAGCTTTTAACACATAATTCTCATGTTTTTGAATGATGCCCTGGTGTAATAAAGGGATACAAATACAAAATGGAAGTATACTCATACGAAACCTTCTGCTTTTCATCTTACCCCATTCCATGGGCAAAGAAAGAGACTGTGAGGAAGGAGATTTATATAATGCTAAATTGGGAAATACTACAGCCATCCTTATCTCCATACCATATCCCCATTTTGGCCATTAGCAAATCACACTGCAGGGTCTGCTTCATGCTCGATGCATGAGAAATGATAAAATTATTGTGCTTGTCAGGATGCAGCCTGACAATCTGGAAGAACAACTTCTAAAAATTCCATAACCTTAAACCTCACCATAGCATACCTCCAACCCTCATATTAGCAGATTGCAATACATGAAGGTAGCTCTAAGTACACTGCCTTTGTATGTGGTGGCAGAAGCTATGAGTTCTTTGTTCTCCCTGTTGGTCATTTAAACATCAGTGCAGGCATATTTATTTCTGCTTTAGATCAAGTCTTAGGATCTGAATTGTTAAGTAGAGTCACTGTGTATGTTGATGATTTACTGTCTGCTAGCTCCACATGGTCAGAACACTTGTGGCTCTTGGCTCATCAAGTCTTGTATATGTTTTCAGAATACAAAGTCACAGTCAACCTAATGAAGTCACATTTCGATAAGAAGTGGTTAAATTCCTTGGACACATAACATCACCTCAAGGCATACTTCCATGCCCTAAGAAGCTTGGTGCTATCAGTCATTTCCCTGTACCTCAAAATAGGAAACATTTAAAGCGATATCTTAAATTAGTATCTTTATTTGGAAAATTTATAACACAGCAGTTTTTAAATAGTGATGCTCTATTGATTCTTCTATGGAAGAACCACCCCTGGTTATGGAGCAAGCAATACCAAACTGATTCTGACAACATTGAAGGAGCTCTTCTAAATGCCATCTTACATCATCCTGACATGGCCCAGGATTGTTGTCTGTGTACAGAGGTGTCCTCCTAAGGACTAGGTGCTTGTTTATTACACATCACTGACATGAATGGAGAGTTTACCCCTAAGGTAATTAGTTTTGGTGGTAGGACCCTATCTGAAGCTAAATGTGAGTAATCTGTGACCGAATTGGAAGCTCTTGTAGTAATCTGGGCAATAAAAAGTGTGAATATAAAGTTCGAATGTTACATGTGGGGAAAGCATACCAAGGGGTACCGCAGCCATCAGTCTTTATCTTTCCTTCTTACTTATATACTCTTACACAGGAGAATTTCTAGGTTGTGTTTGTATTTATAGGAATTTTATTTTGAAATTGTGTATATCAGAGGTAACCAAACATAATTGCTAGTGCCTTATTGAGGCTTCCACAAGGTGTACACAAATTCTTGGAATTCGTGAAGAACAATACAGAAATCAGGGTTTTATTGATGAAAGAGAAAACACAATAGCCATGCTACATTAGGATATAAAAAAGCATGGAGCAACAACAGCAAAAGAATCCCAGATGGCAAAAGGTAAGGTTAAAACTGCTGCAGAACAATGATGCCAGGTTGACAACTTTTTTATGATTTACCGAGATGTGCTGTTTCATCAACACCTCCCAGAGCAGAGCGAGTAGTGGTGTGTTTGTTGACCACATAATCACACTCACAGTGGTTGGGAACTGTATAGCATCCCAAATGTTAGTAAGATAGGCACTTATTGTTAGTGTTCAAGTTCAAAACCAAAAGTTCTGCATATAATATGGATATGTGTTGTGTCACAGAAGGCTAAGCATACAAATAAGTCAAAATTAATTGAACTACACCCGATATTGCCTAAGAGACGCTTGTAGATAAGTTTCCTTGGATGCAGCTGGAGCGCACCCAGAAGGGAAAGAAGGTGCTTTCTCCAAGTAAGTCAAATTATATGCTGCATTGTCAGTGACTGTGAGCAACATGATCAGAAGAATTACAATGGATTATCTACCCATAGAAGACAAGCCAGAAATACTGATGACGGAAAACATGTCATACTTTACAGGCAACTGTTGGAAAGAGTTCATGAACACTCACGACATTAAACATACACTTGTATTCAGGTTTCACCCAGAATCCAGTCCCACAGAGGATTTTTAAGGAATTTAACAGATTTATCCAGACTTACACCACTCACAAACACACAAAATGGATTAAACACTTTACCCCATTTCAGCAAGTTATTAACAATCTCCCACGTAGCTCAACCTGCTTTACAGTTAAGGAATTGCTGTTACACAACACACAAGTAGATGGTTGGGAAGCACCTATACCTAAAGCCCCAAGAAGGAAACATCACATGAAGAGAAAATATATCGGGCACTGGTTAACACTGAAGAAGAGGCAAAATACAGAGTACAATTGTATGATAAGAAATTAGGACACACTGTAGAATACCATGTAGGTCAATATGTACTGCTCTGGACTTACCCAAAATTGAAAAAGTATGATAAGTTCAATGGCAAGTGGCAACTGCTATGCAAAAGGCTATTTGTTACATCAAAAATCCCTAATCCAGGAGCCTGTAAGTTGATATACTTAAATAGGGGTAAGGAAAATGGTCTCTACTGACACGAAGACTTATGTAAATATGTGCACTAAACAGAATTTGACACCAATCAAGCATAGCTTGGAGCAATGTACTGTTCATGGCTTGGACCAATGTACTGTTCCCTTGAATTTACTTATTATGATTGATGTTTAGTAGTAAAGAAAGATCTCATTTTGTCCATTTCATGTGTGTTGTCTTATTTAAACATAAGTTTTAGTTCTGTAAGATTTTCATTGTATGTTTATGAACCAGAGAAGTTCAAAAAACATTACCCTAGGCGAATGCAAATAATTAATTATTTTCACACTGTACTGTTTATTTACAGTATTTATGTGTTTGAGATATAGCACATGGGGCTAGCAAAGTGGAGCAAGGACAGAATTGCACATGCACAGCAGCTAGCAATAAGGTTGACAACCTCCACACATGCACACAGCACATCGTAATACAAAGGATGGCTGCCACAAGATGATTGTAACTTAGCAAAAAAAATGCCAAACAATCTACATTTATAGAAAACTTTATAATATGAGTTAACTACTAAGGAAATTAAATGTCTACACTACAGAATAAAACTAAGATAAAGAAATTAGGAAGAAATAAGTTAAGGAATATATACACAGAGGATGAACTAAATATTACCTACAGAAAACTAGCTATACATTATGATACTATTTACATTTATACAAGTGGTTATTTATGTGCTACATGAAAGAGGATATCTACATGAGGAAGCAAGGAATATAAACTAAGTCTTGAATATACTATGAGAGACTGGATTGTGCCCCCTCTTAAAATAACACTTTTCTTTCCAGGTGTAAAAGGTAAGTCAAAATGACAACCGCATTTCTTTCCTCAGCTTTGGCAATGACGGATGCTTACATCAGGTGCAATGTATGGACACAAAATTCATGCACTTCATGTGATAATGTTGTTTGCAAATATTTTGTGAATCCTGGAAAATGAGATTGAAAAATTGATAACCTGCGTAAAGTTAAAGCAAGATGAGACTATGAATTCAGCTTTTTCACAAACGAACATTCAAAAGGGTAATGCCTGAGAGCAAAATGTGATAAAAATGATAATGTAAAAACTGAAAAATGTTACATGACATAAAATCAGAAGAAATGTACATAATATTAACTGTTTCTATGTATAATTTCTGTACAGTGTTTATGTAAATTTTTGTACAGTATTTATGCAAAGAAATATAAATACCGTATGAAAATGTATGTGTATGGAGTAAGAAATACACAAACCCAGCATGTCAGTATATCTTAAAATGTAGATATTTAGGTTATCATAACAATGAGAAAATGTAAAAACTATGTTAATGACCCAATGTCAAGCTGAATATGTTTTCCAAGACTGCATATGTGAACTAATAACTGTAAGTGTGCTACAAATATTTTGTGCAGACTTGAAACCCATAATTCCATGTATTCCTGTAAAACACATGTGTCAGTGCTGGGCAGCAATGAACATTTATATCCTCAGTGGACTTGAGTATTGATAAGACCTTCCACCACACAGAGGGTATGGAAATGAATTAAGGCATTTGAGACTTACCTTTAACCAATACAAGTGTCTAGTTCAACCACTAAAACATGTGGATTACAGCACAAGCAAATGGTTGTGCTGTAAATAATGAACCTCCTCATCACAGTATCAATGGTTGCACTATGCACAAGTCTCAGCACACCAAGTTGCAGCAATGGGATGAACACTTTTATTGACTTTGAATAAATAAGTGAAATTTTAACACACTCATGGACAGATCAAATTAACTGCAGCATTAACAAACTCAAGTGCACATGCAGCATACATCAGATGAGATGTGCACCAAGACAATGTTGCAATAGAAGTGGTAGGATTAAAATAATCTCACATCAGACTCTGAATTCAAATGTGCCTGTTGACGCTATCCTTAAAAAAAAATTTGTAACTAGTAGTTGTAACAATTTGTAAACTGTACATTAAACGAGGTAAACTTGACCATGAATAAAGGCCTCAGCACCGTGACAGGCCAAGAGTATAAACCACAAAAGAGATGCAAATAGTGTAATACGTCACCACTGTATACTGAGGTCCATGGATCATGCCAGCACACAGCAGCCAAAGGCTTGAGGGAGCAGTGGGCGGGGATGGGGGGTCAATTGAATTGTGTGGGTTCTTTAAATGGCCTACACATTCAAATAAATATTTGTAATGATTCTAGTTCACGTCTTCCTTGTGCAGCAAAGATATTGTAGGGTTGGCAAAAAACTGAAATCTTTACAATCAATATGTTTTATGTACCTCATTTTTTTTTTTTTTTTCCCCCACTGAATTCAGTGTCTGGTGTCTGGTGCAATAAAGACACATGTATTTGTACTCTCCCAATACTGTGTTAATTAAAAGTTATAATATGTGGAAGTCACAAGTTTTCATTCTCCTACCTAGCTATAGCCTAATATCCACATCTTGATGCAATGAGGACCTGCATTTTTAAATGGGCCTTTTGGAGAAGAAGTCAACATGAAGAGAGAATAGCTGATGCAGCCATGCTGGTATTGTTGTGCTATCAAACGGGGTGATTTTGGACACCAGGGCGAATTCAGATAGTATTACTTATTTGCTCTTTGCCACTACATAGAAACAAAGAGTTACTTATTTTAACATCTGTATGCCAGTTATTTTAAGCGCAAGATTCTAGGGAAACAATTGACGAACAGTCTCAGTGTTAAAAATCCTTGCATTATCATAAAGTGGAAATTTTCTATTGTTGCGCCAAGCGGGAAGTTATTGTTATCATAATTGTCAATGCACTCAGTAGCTAACAGCATTGAGACAATTTCTGTACAAGTTTGTCAAGTTTCTCGTGCAATGTTATAAAATCATGACAGTTTTGTAAAGCTGTGTACTGTGAGAGGTGGTTTCGGACAATGCCAAGAACATGTAAGAGCAGGAGAGGTGCTACAGTATGGCGTAATTATGACCAGGAACTTTTAGATAAAGCTGTTTCTGATATTCAGAGTGGTAAATTATCCTACAGAAAAGCATGTGATTTGTATGGTATACTTAAATCAACCCTACAAAATAAAGTGCAGGAAGCACATCTGAAAAAAAATTGGAGGACAGCCAGTGCTAAATAAAGAAGAAGAAGAAGAAGAAGAAGAAGAAATGTTGCAGCAAGGTATCCTGAGGGCTGCACATTGGGGATTTCCCTTCACTAAATTGGATGTTAGATATTTAGTTAAAGGCTACCTTGATAAATCTGGCCGAAAAGAGAAGAGATTTCTTAATAATTTGCCAGGAGAAGAATGGGTGCATTTATTCCTCAAATTACAGTCAGAAGATCTTTCTGTTTGCTTAAGCAAATATTAAACGAGCTCGTGCAGAAGTGAACAAAGAGGCTGTTAAGATGTTTTTCTCCAATATCAAGGCAAAGCTGGAAAATCTCCCACCTAGAAACATGACCAACTATGATGAAACCATCATGTAAGATGATCCAGGCAAGCAGCAGATAATTACAAGCATGCTAAAAAAGTGATGGACTCATCAAAATCTAGTGTCTCAATAACGATGGCAGCTAGTGCTGATGGTAATCTGCTTCCTCCGTATGTCCTTTACAAATCAGAGCATTTGTGGGACATGTGGCAAGATGGTGGACCACAAGGAACCCTTTTCAATAGCAACAAAAGTGGATGGTTTGACCTGCCAGTATTTAAAGACTGGTTCTTTACAATTGCTTTGGCCTATTTGAAGAGGCAAAACGGGCCAACAGTCATGATTGGAGACAAACTTATCCAGTCACATGTCTTTACGTATTATTGAAGAGTGTGAGCAGAACAATATTTCATTCATTCTCCTTCCCCCCAATAGCACACACCTCCTCCAACTGCTTGATGTAAGTTTCTTCAGGCCAATGAAAGCAGCGTGGCAGGCTTTATCAACTGATTGGAAGAAACACACTCATGGGACCATTTCCAAGGATGTCTTCCCATCTCTTCTGAAGCAGACACTGACTAAGATTTCAGGGAACTCCAAGGAAAACATAAAGGGTGGATTTAGTACCACGAGCCTAATCCCTTTTGATCCAGATCATGTCTTACGAAAATTGCGTGATAATGAGGAGAGCCAGCAGAGCAACGCAGATGCATGATCTTCCACTTTTGAAGAAATGCTCAAAGAAATTCATAATCATCCAAATACGCTTGGTAGCTCCCACCACCGCAGCAAACTAGATGTTCAACCTGAAAAATCTGTCACTGCCCGAGATTTTCAAGGAAATGAAAACAGTGCTGGAAGAAGTGACAGTACTTCTAGCAGTAGTGAAAGTGAAAAACAACACATCATCCAATGAAATTTTACTGCTGAAAGAAGAGGCCTTTTTGTTGCAGAGTAAAAATATAAACGTGGAAACAAGGAGAAAACAAGGCAGTATGTTGGAGTGACCACAAATGTTGGTGCTACGGAAGTAAGTGTGAAGTTCTTGTGCCCACACGAGAACAGTAAAAACATATTTGTGTCCTAATGTCCCCAATGAAGACACAATGCAAAAATTGCAAATTTCAAGAATACTTCCCATACCAGTTGAGAAGAAAGGAATGTTCATTTTTCGAGAATATGTGTTTTAGACTCAAAGACAATTCGTTTAGTTAAAGTGTTTGCAACTTAATTTAGAATGATGAGTGAGAAAAATTATTTTGACCTTTTAGTTAAATTACTTCGTTAGTTTCTGTCTGTTTCTAATATTGCAGTTAAGAACTGCAAAAAAAATTTATTTAAATTCTTGCAAAATAAAAACTTATCAGTAATATATAAAATTCATTATATCATTCCATATCACTTATTTGTAACAAAGGGCTACCTTAAAATGTGTAAAATGTCACCAAAATCAAATAAAAAGCCTGTAGAATTTAAAAACTTCAGTAACTGTCTGAATTTGCAATCTTTATACGTGTAAAATGTCACCAAAATCAAATAAAAAGCCTGTAGAATTTAAAAACGTCAGTAACTGTCTGAATTTGCAATCTTTATACTGTAACTTTGGACAGAGATTTAAAAAACACATGTGTCCAAAATCACCCCAATCCATGGGGTGACTTCGGACACTTTATTTAACTGCCTGAGATAAATATACCTGCACATACACTTTCTGATTCTGGGATATTTTATTCGTTCTACATATACCCTACCACTTCCATAACAATCAATTTAATCTAACAATATATACGAAAGCTACAATCAAAATAATGACAAAACCGTCCGAAATCACCCCGTTTGATGGTACACCAAAACTCAAAGGAATTAATCTTCAATCAGTGTTCCAGAACTGCCACAAATTTCTTAACCTGCTAGCATCCATACCTGTGTACGTTTCTGGGCTTAGAATTTCTGGAGTGGTGAATGTGTGTTAGCATAACTATGTCAGCTCTGAACAATTCACATTCTCTCTCTCCCTAACCACTACAGTGACCAAACATCTGGCTGTGGAGGAGAAAGACCTGTGTTCAAGTCTCAGATGCGTTATGTGGTGTACCAGGTTGTTCTACTTCTCCTTCATAATCAGATGAACGATGTTCATATAGGAACGTTTACGTAGTTAGCATGCAGAGAGTTTTTATTGTGTATGCACTGCATTTATTATGTTCAGAGTTGGTGCAAGATGCAGAAATGACAATTTCTTGTGTCCTGTTCTGAGATTCACTTTAGATTTGTTGGTATGAGAACAAGAGATTTGTCACCTACACTGTAAATGTTAATTATGGGAACAACCAAATACAGACAAGTTCTTTAAAGAGTCAGTTACATCACTTTGTAGCAAGCTGCTATAGAAGTGAGCTCTATTACAGCTCTTGACCCTCTGCAGACGGAGAAGAAGTCCCATTGCACAATTAGTGGTACTACATAGCAGGTCCATTTCATCAAGAAAACTTGAAAGGGCAACCATACATCTTCAATAAGGTAAAGGTGCACATAAACAACAAGATGATAAACTGTTAGTGAAGTTGCTGGTTCAGTCACAACCCATAACCAGATACCTAAATACTTAATTTTGGTACCCATGGTGATGGATGGGAATAAGAGGTGCTGAACTAAGAGAGCTTTTGTGATAATAAAGAGAAATTTAAAGAAATAGTGGAAGAATATATGATGCTGTCTAGAACAACTCAAAGCAAGAAATGAAGAAGATATAAGTGAGCCCATGCTGTAGTATCACCCAGTGTAATTACAATATTTAAGGAGAAGTAATTACATGATTTCATAAAAACTAAGTATGAGTGAATTATCACAACAGAAGAAATAAGCAAAATTATTCGACCACAGCAATCAGTTCAATGATAAGAAATATTTATAGGTTGGAATAACTGTTGACATGTGAGTCAAGAACCATGATATCAGCAAAACAGAAGATTTTGACATGCTGATTCTGAGTCTATTAAAATAACAGCAATCTCAAAGAAAGGTTCTGCAGCAGCTGTCCAACACAATAGCAATGTGGCTTCATTTTGCAGGGCAACTGTCAATCAACTATGAGATAACTGCACAATGGCTGATCGTAACATCGCTGCACCTGTGGCAGCATGTTGTGTGCCTGATTAAGTGAGCTGCAAATGATCCCAAGCTAACTTACCTTTTCTCAATCGGTGTAGGAACTCTTGACGAAATTCATTCTACTTATTTTTTTCTGTTGCTACCAAAGCAAGAGTCACAGGACCTCAGTGTTCTTGGCTATATGAAGTGCTGTTACCACTGTACTCTTTTCACCACATGCAGAATGGATAGCTGTCTGGCAGACATATTAAGGAAACTAAAACAATTGTCAAATAGTACCAAAACCCAAATGTAGAAGTTAAAGAACAGTTTTAGAAACCAGTAAATAAGAATTAGTGCATAATATAAATAATTATGATCAAGCATTAGAGGAAGTAAAAAGTAGTATTAATACCCAGGGCCAATCATTAGAGGAGGCATGTTTCTAGAATGAAATTTTCACTCTACAGCAGAGTGTGCACTGATATGAAACTTCCTGGCAGATTAAAACTGTGTGCCAGACCGAGACTTGAACTAGGTCTAGATTGGGACTTAGCATCTATTACACAAAGCCAGGTCTTATAAGTGATGACATCTCGGTCGGCGAATGAATCCAATCCAGGTAGGGAGGCATTCTCACATTGGACGATAATGAGAGTAAACCATCCACTTCCAGTACTCCCTGCGGTCTGGCACACAGTTTTAATCTGCCAAGAGATTTCATGTCAGTGCACACTCCGCTGTAGAGTGAAAATTTCATTCTAGGAACATGCCCCAGGCTGTGGCTAAACCATGTCTCCACAATATCATTTCTTCCAGGAGTGATAGTTCTGCAAGGTTCGCAGGAGAGCTTCTGTAAAGTTTGGAAGGTAGGAGACAAGGTACTGGCAGAATTAAAGCTGTGAAGACGGGGCGTCAGTCGTGCTTGGGTAGCTCAGTTGGTAGAGCAGAGATTTAAAAAACACATGTATTTGAGTCTCGGTTTGGCACACAGTTTTAATGTGCCAGGAAGTTTCATTAGAGGAGGCGTTTATAAAAATATAGAAGATTTTTAGTACAGTAAGTATGTTAGCCAAATTACATAAGACGTTATAAACTGAAACCTAAAAAAAGGACAATGTGATTCTGTCAGGAACAAGATAATGGAACAGTTTAAAGAAGTGAATAGAAGAACTGCCTGTACAGGAATCTGAAGACATACAGGATGCATGAGAAAAGAATGAGACTGACAACCAACCTGGCAATGCTATGTTGTTCTAATTGTGTAGATCAACATGTTCATCCCTTACAAACGGTCAGTCTGAGTTTGAGCTCTGTACAGCCATCTCATTATTTTTTAGAGCATCATCAGTGAGGTTATGTTTTTGTTGCAGGTTACAAAAAAGGGACAGTGGAATGTAGAACAACATTATGCCATTTAAGTTTTGGGTATCTGATAGTGTGACTTTGAAAAGTTGAAACAGACCTATGGGAACATTCCATATCAAGAGCACAAGTTTTTTGCTGGCACAAATCATGTTTGGAATGCCAAGAACATACAGAAGATGAACATTGCTCAGGGAAACATTCAGATTCAAAACTTACAAAAATGCCAAACTTGTATGTACTCTTGTGAGATCAGACCTACATTTAACAATAAGGATGGCGGGTGACTTGTTTAGGTTAATTTTAAATGCTTTCACTGTACATTAAATTTGGACCAACATTTTTCATATTGCAGACAAGTGGATGCTGTACCAAGACAATGCCCAATGCCACATGGCTACTTCCATCATGGAATTTTTTACATCAAAAGGCATTCCTGTTATTTCACAGACCCTTTATTCACCTGATCTTATTCCTTGTGACTTTTTTTCTTTTTCTGAAAAGGAAAAATGTATTAAAACGACTTAATTTTGGGTCTCTGGACAACATTCAAAAGAATGTGATCAATATGTTACAGGGCATCTAGTTGAAGTGTTTCAGTGGTGATACAAAGACTGAGAACAACTCCACTGGTGAATAGCTGATGAAGGGAAATACTTTGAAAGGGGAAGTATTATTGGTTGAAAAAATAAATAAAAACTTTGGTACATGAAAAAGCAATCACATTACTTTCTTCACATGCCTCATAAATAGCCAAATGTCAGAAACACACAGCTGAGTAGGAGCCTCAGAACAAAGTAAAGATTTTGGCAAAGTGCCTCAAATTCTCTGACCACTCTGGAGGAGTGTCTGTATTAGTTAGTTGAGTAGAAGACACAAGAGAGAATTTAATTAAATAGTGCTGCCACTAATTCTTTGGATGATACTGTACAAAATCAGATAGGTGTCCTAAACATATTCAGCCTAAATATTAACCTAACTGGGAAGTTGCTCTTAGAGGTTATGTCATATGAAGGCAACAGAACAAAGATGAACTTTGCTACTTGGAACATCTGAATTAACCCACTAAATTGGCCAAAAAGGCAAAAAGCTGTCATTTCTCATGAACTTAAAAAATTTAAGATCAGTATTTCAGCACTGAATGAAACTAGAATACTAGGTGAAGGACGAATCAAAGGCCAAGGAAGCCGCTACACTTTCTTTTGGAAAGGAAGAGAATTTAATGAACCTCACATTCATGGTGTTGGCTTCCCTACTGCAAAACAAACTTGTTACTCTCCTTGATGAACTACTATCTGGCATATATGAAAGACTCGTGAAACTATGCTTCAAACACACCAATAACCAATGAGTTATAGTTATCAGTGCATATGCCCCTAGAAGATGATGAAAGGGAGGCCTTCTATTCCCAATTTGAAATGCTTCAAACAAGAATACTCTAAAGTAACAAAACCATTCTCCTGGAAGACTTCCATGCACAAGATGGTAGAGATGTGATGCTATGGCCCAAAGTAATTGGAAAAGAGGAAGTAGGGAAGTGTAGTTCTAACAGAACTCTTCTTCTCTCTAAATGCTCAGAGTACAATTTAGTTACCACCAATATTACCTTCACACATAAAGGATAAATTAAAAACCTAATGACAACATCCACAGTCGAACGCTGGCACATGGTCGTTTATGTAATTTTGTGTACTCATGATCAACACCATGTCATAATTCTTTCAGGATGAAATTCAGTTGCCAGAAGTAAATATATTCTAATTATGCTTAACCAGTTTCAACAAATTAATTTGTCTTCTTCAAAAGCCTACAAAATTAGGGACATTATTAATCTGTAGATCTTGCCTATAGATTTATGTGAAGAATGGGAAGTATATTACAGCAATTTAGTATTGGTTTAGCAGATGTCAACATCTTGTTTATAGAAGCATAATGCCATCGTATGTCTGGAAATGTACATATAGTATGTGATTATGTAAAAATATAACCAACATATATAAAGATGTTATATACAAAACATTTGAAAAAACATGACAAATAGTTCTAAGATATAAAAGGAATGAGCTAATTTTCACATTTTATAAGAGATGATAAGCAATCAAAATAGTGTTAACGAATCTTTTAAATTTAGGTGGGAATGCTTATATATTTCATATTCTAAAGGTTTCATTTTGTAGCTCTTGTCAACTATGTGCAAAATTTCCAAGTTTAGCAATGTTGGAGGAAGAAGTTGTTTCTCTATTTTCAGAAGTTCTGCAAAAGTTGCCTTATATGAGTTTTTGCCATCTTTGTTGAACATGTGCTCATGAAACCATGTCTTATATGCCCTCCCTGTCTGTCCTATATAAAAACTCAGACAAATATTAAATTGCATTTTATATAGTGTAGATCTGAAGAATATGTCAGTTGAAGGTTTCTCATTAGATATAAGGAGCAACTAAGTGGCATTATTGGTGTTAAATGACACAGTGAGATCCGATTTCTTTTTAAATAAATTAGGTATACGATACGAAGCATCACCTTGAAATAGGACTGTAACACATTTCTTAACAGTCAGGCAATTTTTACTGACTGTAGAAGAATTTATATTCTTATTGGTTTTATTATTTTAAAGTTTTCCTACAAGATCTGCTTTATATCCATTTTTGACTACTATATACTTAAGTTATTAAGTTCTTAGCGATAGCAAAATGGTTTAGAGACACATCACTGATACAGTCGATCATATCATAAAAGAATACCAATGTGTGCTTACAGAGTTGACAAGAAGAAGCATGAATGGTATTATCTGTTGTGGTGGTTTTCCTGTAAATATCAAAGTTAATTTTATCATCTACTAAAGATAGTTTCATGTCCAAAAAACTCAGTTCATTATACTGATTTTGTATTTCATATGTAAATTTTAATTCCATTTAAATTCAGTTTCTTTTACTTAGCAAAATTTCTTCAATAATATGGATTGTTTCATCTATAGGAATGTTGGTGTAGAGACTTGCAACATGAAATGATGTGAGCATTTGGCCACGAGGAAAGATATCTGCATGGTACAAAAAGTGGCAATTGACCCTGAATAAAGAAATGTGAGAAGTTATTCACATGAGTACTACAAGAAATCAGCTAAATTTCCATTATGCGATAAGTCACACAAATCTGAGGGCTGTAAATTCAGCTAAATACTTAAATTGGAACAATCACATAGATAATATTGTGGGTAGAGCAAACCAAAGATAGTGATTCATTGGCAGAACACTTAGAAGGTGCAAAAGGTCTACCAAAGAGACTGCTTACACTACACTTGTCTGCCCTATTCTGGAGTACTGCTGTGCGGTGTGGGATCCGCATCAGGTGGAGCTGACGGATGACATTGAAGAAGTACAAAAAAGGGCAGCTTGTTTTGTATTGTCGCAAAATAGGGGAGATAGTGTCACGGACATGATACGTGAATTGCAGTGGCAATCAAAAACTAAGGCTTTTTCGTTGCGACGGATTCTTCTCATGAAATTTTAATCACTAGTTTTCTTCTCTGATTGCAAAAACATTCTTTTGGCACCCACCTACATAGGGAGAAATGATTATCATGATAAAATAAGAGAAACCAGGGCTTGCACGGAAAAATTTAAGTGCTCGTTTTTCCCGCGTGCCGTTCAAGAGTGGAACGGAAGAGAGACAGCATGAAGGTTATAACATTTCAGCTCCCTCAACCAAATTATAACATTTCATCTCCTCAACACCAAATTAAAACGTTGCATTAGGAGGTGTCTGCTTCGTGCAAAAGGTCTTGAGTTCATATTGACGACAACAAGTAATTCTTCATTACAGACGTGTATTTACAGAACTGACAGACTCAACAACGGACTCTCAGAGCTAACCGCACTGCATATCCGAACTGGCAACTGACAACTCCTAGGTGTATTAATATCTTTCCAAAAAATGAGAGTCTTTGACAATGTTTTGTTTACAATACGATAGCAATTCACTACTTAAAACTAAATTAGACATTACAGAATTTTAGTACAGATTAAAGTAAGTAAAAGGATCAGTACATATAAATTCTTACAAGCATAATTTCCAAATAGATTTTATAACATTTTTCTACCAGCTTCTGGATAACCTTCACCAGATTTGTACCGATGTTTCCAGAAATATCTTGACATTTGATTCTGGATATTTCTTGAGTGATTTAGAACAACTATTTATTTGTAAAATGATTTAAATCGTGTTTCAAAACGTAAATAAATCTTTTTAGCAATATTTCTTGATACAAATCGTCTTTCGAAATTAGGTTATGAAACAGTTTTCACAAGTTTTCGTATTTTTGCGATCATAATATAGAATTTCTCCATAGAAAGTTCCAGAAGTGTGCATTAAACGTTCATTTACAGACTTTCTCTTTAGCTGGTGAGTTTTTAAAAGTATCTTGTCCATATTATACGAAATAATTTAGCTCAAAACTGATAATTTATACAATTAATCAGAGCTACAGCAAACAGTGAGTCTTCTTTTACAAAATGAAATATAATTACAAAATTGAATGAAAATAGGTTACTAACACTAATATATATTTACATTAATTCTATTTTTGTTCTTTCTGTGCAAAATGTCCTAATATTGACACAGTACAATATTTAAACATCACCAAAGTTTCCCTTTACATTTTGCATATCTGTATCGACATCCCCTAAAAAGTCTACAGTATCGAATACTTCAATATGTCCCAATATGTCCTGTAATGTTACAAGGTGCTTCATTGACCCTCCGCCAGGCACTTTATTGTGAATAGCAGAGTAATCACGTAGATGTAGATGTATACAAGGTGCAACAATAAAGTAATGAGACTGAAGTTAAAAAAAAAATGGTGCTACTGCTTAAGTCAAATTTAGTGTTGTCTCCTTCAAAGTAGTTCCCTTCTGATTGCACACACTTTTTCCAGCCCTTCTGCCATGAAATGGTAACATTTCTGGAAGTCATCTTCTGTGATATCCTCCAAGACCCTCATCACAGCTTTTTGGGCATCTTGTGTTTGAAAATGATGACTCTTGACCGCCATTTGGCTCTTGGAAATAGAAAAAAGTCGCATAGAGCAATATCTGGTGAATGAGGTGGCTTGGTAGTACTGAAATTTGTTTTGAGGTTCAAAATTGCTGTAATGACAGAGCAGTATGGAATGGTGCACTATCGTGAAGCAGAATCCAATTATCAGCAGTGTTGGCACGGACACGAATAACTCTTTTACGAAGTCTTTCTAAAACTTCTTTGTAATAATACTGGTTACCTGTTTGTCAAGGAGGCACCCACTCTCTATGAACAATTCCCTTGGAATCAAAGAAGCACACTGAGTGAGGTAGCGCAGTGGTTAGCACAATGGACTCACAATCAGGAGGACGACGGTTAAATGCCACATCTGGCCATCCTGATTTACGTTTTTCGTGATTTTCCTAAATCGCTCCAGGCAAATGCCGGGATGGTTCCTCTGAAAGGGCATGGCGGACTTCCTTCCCCGTCCTTCCCTGATCCGACGAGACCGATGATCTCACAGTTTGGTCTCTTCCCACAAACAACCCAACCCAACCCAAAGAAGCACACAAGCACGCATTTCACTTTTGACTTTGACATGCAAGCTTTTTCTGGTCTGGGTGATCCCTTTGAGTACCATTGGGAACTTTGGCGTTTTGTCTCTGTATCATACTGAAAAAACCAACTTTCATCACCAGTGATAACACGGCTCAACAATTCTGGATTGATATCCGCTTACTCTAACAGATCAACTGCCACATTTTTCCACATTTCTCACTGTTGTGTTGCGAGATTTTTGGGGACGATTTTTGCACAAATCTTTCTCATACCATTCAGTTATTATTAGATGAACCATTTCTCAACTGATGTTCAGTTCTTCTGCAATCATTTTCATGGATAATCTTTGATCAGATCATATGAGTTCACACACCCTGGCCAAGATGACATCTGTCTATTAGGTTGATGGTCATCTACTGTGCTCTTCATCTTCAACATACATTCTGCCTTCACTAAACATTTTATGCCAACGAAAAACTTCAGCTCTTGACATAACCTCCTCTCCAAAAACCTTCTGAAGCTTTCTGTAAGTTGTCATTACGTTTTCGCCCAATTTAATGCAAAAAGAAAAAACATACCCTTGCACAATATTATGAGGTTCCATTTCCGTGATGAGGGACACAAACATGTGTTAACTTATTACAGCACAACTTACAACAGAGCAGTTGCATCTACATGCCACTTCGAATAGAAGTAGCTTATAGACCAAGATCAAGGAAACTGTGCCTACACAAGCCTGCAGGGTTGCCACATCTTGCAAAGAAAATCAGTCTCATTATTTTATTGTTGCACCTTGTATATTTCCCTTTCTGCCAGCACAACAGATACATAGATGTGATTCAATTACTGTAAATTGTCAGTCTGTGTTTAGAATACTATAGGTACATTTCTGGACATACAATAGCATTTCTCTTCTATGAAGAAAATATTGATATCTGCTAAACCAATATTAAATAATTTTCTGTAATATACTTTTCATACTTCACAACACTAATTTTGAAGACTTCTGAAGATGACAATTTAAGTTGCCAAAACTGGCAAAGCGCAATAAAAATATATTTGTGACAGACAACTGAATTTTGTCCTGAAAAAATATATACTAGAACTGCTGAAAATTACAGCCATAAATAAAATAATGATGTCACAGTCATGAAAACACTGACAAGTGCTCAAGATTGCTGGACAGACCACTACTGATATGGCTTGTGAAGAACCTTCACACTCACTTACAATGTAGGAAACAGAGAAAAATTAAAGAGTCCAAAATGCACACAGACCATCTTATTGATAACAATAGTAAAGAGAAATTCCAGCAACTCTTGGATGAAAGACTATTGGATAAATATCCTACAAGGACCAAAGAACTGTGGGCAACACTGAAGCTAATTTGATGAAAATGATCAAGAAATTCTGGCACTACTAAACAAAAATAGAAAGGCAAACCAGGGTTGGAAGAGCAATCCTAAGGCAATTACCAAGAATAGAGCTCA
This sequence comes from Schistocerca gregaria, assembly GCF_023897955.1. Lineage (NCBI taxonomy): Eukaryota > Metazoa > Arthropoda > Insecta > Orthoptera > Acrididae > Schistocerca > Schistocerca gregaria. The sequence goes on from NC_064927.1 coordinate 321,411,590, forward strand.
TCAAGAAGTGAAGGCAGAAGTGTAGTGAAAATTCATGCTCTGAAAACAAATGGTGGAGGATGGTACTTCAAGAAATCTAACATCTAGCAGAAACTAACAACCTAAGGCTTTCGTCAGCATGATGGAAAACATATACGACCAAATAACTCAAGGTCTAAAACCATTTAAATCTGAGGATGGCTCCACTTACCTGAAGGATAGCAATTCCACTAACACACAATGGAAGGACCATTTCCGCTAGTTCTTGAATTAAGACCCAGAGATCAATGAAACAACACCTTCCACAAGTCCATAAAAACCTACAAAACCTAATTTTGAGGAAGTCCTTTCTCTACAAGGAGTTGCGTATTAAACAACTCAAAACAACAAAGTCACCAGATCAGATGGAATCCCAGCTGAATTTATCAAGAAAATTTGATGTATCCTTCCTGAACACATACTAATGCTCACTGTCAAAATAAGGAGCACTTAAACCATTCCACCTGATTTCAGAGACGCACTGATAGATACCATCTTCAAAAGAGGTGACAGAACTGACAGTGGTAACTACCTTGGAACATCCCTCCTATCTGCTGCTTGAAAAGTACTTGCTCCAATTTCATCTACCTGCCTGATATCTCTTGCTTAAGTTTGTTTGCCTGAAACACAGAACTGATTTCGACCTAACTGCAGTACCACAGACAAATGCAGGAGAAGTGCAAAGAACAACATCCTCTGTACAGGGTACTCATGGATCTTGCCAGGGCCTTCAACTCAGTCAAAAGAGGTACCTTGTGGAATATCTTAGTTAAAATAGGCTGTAATGTACAGTACACAGCTTTGTTAGACTGCTGCACGATAACCTGAATGGCATGATTCTTGTCAGAAATAGACCTGGAGAAAATTTTGAAATCATGGCTTGAGTATAGCTCCGACTTTCTTTTATATATTTGTTGAAATTATACTTAATCTTGTCAATGGGGAACTGCCAAAGGGTATCAAAATACACTCCTGGAAATGGAAAAATGAACACATTGACACCGGTGTGTCAGACCCACCATACTTGCTCAGGACACTGCGAGAGGTCTGTACAAGCAATGATCACACGCACGGCACAGCGGACACACCAGGAACCGCGGTGTTGGCCGTCGAATGGCGCTAGATGCGCAGCATTTGTGCACCGCCGCCGTCAGTGATCCGGAGATCTTGCTGGCCAGGGTAGTTGACTTACACCTTCTAGGCACGTTGGGTGGCACGGGATACATGCGGACGTGCATTGTCCTGTTGGAACAGCAAGTTCCCTTGCCGGTCTAGGAATGGTAGAACGATGGGTTCGATGACGGTTTGGATGTACCGTGCACTATTCAGTGTCCCCTCGACGATCACCAGAGGTGTACGGCCAGTGTAGGAGATCGCTCCCCACAACATGATGCCGGGTGTTGGCCGTGTGTGCCTCGGTCATATGCAGTCCTGATTGTGGCGCTCACCTGCACGGCGCCAAACACGCATACGACCATCATTGGCACCAAGGCAGAAGCAACTCTCATCGCTGAAGATGCCACGTCTCCATTCGTCCCTCCATTCACGCCTGTCGCGACACCACTGGAGGCGGGCTGCACGATGTTGGGGCGTGAGCGGAAGACGGCCTAACGGTGTGCGGGACCCTAACCCAGCTTCATGGAGACGGTTGCGAATGGTCCTCGCCGATACCCCAGGAGCAACAGTGTCCCTAATTTGCTGGGAAGTGGCGGTGCGGACCCCTACGGCACTGCGTAGGATCCTACGGTCTTGGCGTGCATCCGTGCGCCGCTGCGGTCCGGTCCCAGGTCGACGGGCACATGCACCTTCCGCCGACCACAAGCGACAACATCGATGTACTGTGGAGACCTCACGCCCTACGTGTTGAGCAATTCGGCGGTACGTCCACCCGGCATCCCGCATGCCCACTATACGCCCTCGCTCAAAGTCCGTCAACTGCACATACGGTTCACGTCCACGCTGTCGCGGCATGCTACCAGTGTTAAAGACTGCGATGGAGCTCCGTATGCCACAGCAAACTGGCTGACACTGACGGTGGCGGTGCACAAATGCTGCGCAGCTAGCGCCATTCAACAGCCAACACCGTGGTTCCTGGTGTGTCCGCTGTGCCGTGCGTGTGATCATTGCTTGTACTGCCCTCTCGCAGTGTCCAGAGCAAGTATGGTGGGTCTGACACACCGGTGTCAATGTGTTCTTTTTTCCATTTCCAGGAGTGTAGAAGCTCTCCTGGGAATTTCTAAATGCATTTGATGAAGCATTTACAAGCACAGGACTAAGCCTTAACATCCAGAAGATGCACATCCTACAACAATCTACAACCAACTCTATTACCATACCCCAAACAATCACAGGTCAAACCAAAGTCCTGCAGAACATAGAACACTTCCCATACCTCACCAGCCATCTTTCAGCAAACGAAACTACTGATGCTGGAATACAAAATCACCTTAAATGCACCAGTATGGGTTTTTGTTGTCTTTAGGTATGGATCTTTGATAATCATAACATCAGCATTTAGACCAAATTCTATGTATAGAAAGATGCTGTTATACTATCTCTTACATATGGGTGTGTAGCATGGACTACTAACCAGAAGGCACACATGGTGTCTGCAAAATTGAGGTCTGCACTGCCTGAGAAGGATCCTATGGATGAAATGGCATTTGACACACTAACATCAGTGTTCTGGAAAAAGCAAACTCTACTAGCATTGAAGCCAGGATCATCAAGCATCATCTCTGGTGGACAGACCATATCAATCATATGCGTGAATCCCACCTACCAAAACGAATTATATTTCCATAGCTAATAGATCGTCAAAGAAAACTAGGAAGACCACAAGGATACAGAGACATGTTGAAGCACAACATGAAAAGATGTCACATTGAAACTAGTAACTGAAAAACTACTGCACTTAATCATCCATTACGATGTTTGGGAAGGAATTCAGCCCTGTGAACGAATGAGGTGGAAAACAGAACAGTGGCAAGCATAATGCTAGGAAACAATGCGAGCTCCTGAACATATGCAGTTAGTTACCACCTAAACTAATGTGTGTAAACAATGAGCAAACATCTGCACCTCTGATCATTTAAAATTCCCATAGAATCTGACTTCTGAAGAAGACATACTCACCAGTGAGTGATCGCCCATCATCTTGTGCCTTTAAGTTTCTGACATGTGGTGTCACAGGAAATAAATAAAATGATAGAAAATCACATTTTTTGCTAGCTGTCTAAAAAGCTACAGGTGAAGTGCAGTTGTCTTAGAAGCAAACACCCTCAAATAAGCATGCAGAGACTGAAAGAAGTAGATCTATGTGCATCAATGAATTGTTCACTACGTTTCAATGAGCAAAATATTTCTGTTCAATGTATCTGATAGATGGATACTGGCAAGCAAAATTTTATGAAAATTCAAAACTTTATCTAATAGTATGAAATGGACAGATTGTTACTCATCATATAGAGGAAATATAAGAATGTAGTTTCATGGTGGTATCATTGAATAAAAAGTTCTCAGGTTTTCAGTTCATCACTTGGCACCATAGATATGAGAAACTTGATGAGTTCTTGGAACACCTCAACAGCTTTACCAGCAACATCCAGTTTAACATGGAGGCAGAAAAAGATGATATATTGTCCTTCCTTGACATCCTCGTCCGCCACAAACAAAATGGATACTTTGACCACAGTGTCCATGGGAATCCCAGCTAGACCAATCTGTACTTACATGTCACCACTCATCATCATCCAGCAAAGAAGTGCACTGTTTTACAAATGTTGGTGCATTGTGCAAGAATGAAATCAGGTGCTGATAACATGCCCCGTGAGCTGAGCTACCTATGAAAAGTCTTCAGTAACAATTGCTATAATGACCATCAAATAAATGAAGGAATTTCAAGCAAGACTCACAATAACACCATTGAAGAGGAGCAGGAAAGAAAACTTGCTTTCTTGCTGTTCTGTGACTCTGTGTTGGTAAGATAATCTGCCTGTGGAAATGACACATGATCAAATTGATCTTAAGTGCTATTACAAAAGTTTGTCAATTAAAGAGACCAATTGAAGACACAGCAGGTCTACCAGATATCTTGTGAGTGTGGCCAGTCCTATTTTGGACAGACAGTATGCACTGTGGAACAATACAGGAAGGAGCATTACAGGCTTTATTGTCTTCGCTACCCTGAGAAATTTGCTTCAACTGAGCATGCTTTAGAAAACAAACACCGGATAAAATATGACAAAACATCTGTCACAGCTCACACTAATTCCTTCTCGGGTTGTGTAATTAAAGAACCCATTGAAATAAAAATCACCAATAACAATCTAAATTGAGATGGTGGCCTGCAGCTCAGTAGAGTATGGGATCTAGTGATCAAATGACTGAAGCAGGGACTTCTAATGTCGAGTCAATGTATGCCCATATACAGCAATGCTACTGGCACCAGTGAAGTCACAGCCAGCAGCTAGTGTATATAAGGGGTGTACCAGCAGCCCACTCACAGTCATACCACTGGACAATGGCCAAGTAGTGCTTGGAAGAAAGCTCGTGTAATTTTAATCACTTGATGTGTCTGGAAAGCCAACAACTTTTTATTCATACAGAGGATATGTTGAGATGCAGACAGGCATAAAAAAAAGACTAATATAGACTTGTGGTTTCAGCCTTAGCCTTCTTCTATAGTAGGAAACACATACACACATTCTCACACGCACAACTGACACACACATGACCACTGCCTCTGGCCACTAAGGCCAAGCTGCATGCACTACACTTGATGGGAGAAGCAATCCATTGGTTGTTGGATAAGGAGGAGGCTGGGGCTGACATGTTGAGCGATAACAGGGCAGGGTGTAGTGTTGGTTGTGGGAGTATGCAGGGATGTAGAGTGCTACGTGCAGTTGATAGGTTTGGAAAGGGTGGGGGGGAGGTGGGGGGGGGGGGGGGAGTCAGGAAAGGAGAAAAATAGACGAGGAGAAAGAGTCTAGTTGGAGCATTGGTGGAATAGAACAGTGTGTAGTGCTGGAATGGGACCAGGGAAGGGGACAGGGGGCTGAAGGATAGGGACTAATGATGGTTGAGGCCAGAGTAGTTATGGGAACATAGGATACAGTCCAGGGGGATTTCCCATCTGAGCAGTTCAGAAATGTTGGTTGTTGGTATGAAGGACGCTGTGTAGGGCTGCATGATCTACAAGTTGTGGGCCAGCCATATCGTGGACAAAGTCTGTTGGTGGTCATTCATGTGGGCAGAGAGCTTATTGGTTATCATGCCCATGTAAGAAGCAGCACAATGGTTGCAGCTTTGTTTGTATACCACATGACTGCTTTCACAAGTAGCCATGCCTTTGATAGACTAGGTGAAGCCTGTGACTGAATTGAAGTAGGTGGTTATGGGAGGTTGTATAAGGCAGGACTCGGTTCTAGGTCTGCTGTGAGAATATGAGCCATCAGGTAAGCGACTGGAAGCAGGGATGTAAAAGGGATGGATAAGGTTACAGCATAGGTTTGGAGGGTGGTAGAATACCTCTGTGGGAGGGGTGGGAAGGATGGTGGCTACGATATTCCTCATTTCAGAGCATGACAATAGGTAGTCAAAACCCTGGCAGAGAGTGTGATTCAGTTGCTCCAGTCTTGGGTGGAACTGAGTTACAAGGCTGGATGGTGGGAATGTGGAAGGTGGCAGGTGACTGGAGAACCAAGGCATGGGAGATCTATTTCTGTACAAGGTTGGAAGGGTAACTATGGTCTGTGAAGGTCTCAGTGAGACCCTCAGTACACATACCTCGTCCTTGAAAACTATGTAAATCAGGATAAAACCTTCTGGCAACACCTCCTCTCCATCAGCAAAATTCTCCTGCTCTGAAATCTCAAACACTAACATCCCATCTCTAGCATTGAAACTCTCGCCCTCCAGGAACTAGAGGAGCATGCAAACAAGCCAACTCAAAAAATTCTCCAACCTGTTCACTTCCTACCTTGGAGTACCACTATCCACCATCTCTACAACACCCTCCATACCTCCCTCACAGACCCCCATAGCCAACAAATTCCACCTCGTAGAACTACCGCATTCACCACACCCACTGTAACACCCTTTGACCACCAAACAGAATCCAGAGCCTAAACAGACCTGAAACACAGTTGTGAACCTTTGCTCTTAAAAGCCTCAGTCTCACAGAAGTATCAGTCCTTTTGAAAGGCCTTACCTTTCGCCTGATTTCCAAATTCAGCCATGCTGGAGCTGAAAGACCTTATCTCTTTCTCCCAGTCTCTACAGTGGAAACAGTTTATTGCCACCCACCCTACCAATCAGACTCAACCCAAATCAAATGGTGAACCCTGCTTGACTCAGTTCACTTTTCCATCCAGCCATAACCTAACCCCATTGGCCCCAAATCACACCCTGTTAATATTTAAGGATTTCTTAATCTCAAATGTTGCCTCACCATCATTCTCCAAACCCCTCATCATGGAAGCTAACCTTATATCCCCAGAAATAACTGAAATCCATCACCTAAAACTGATCCTGACCTTATAATCCTACCTGCTGAAAAAGGTCCCACCACTGTGGTTTTGAACTGTCAGATCTGTCCACCTACAAACCCTCCCACAGTGACCCATTCTAGAAATCTAATAGAATCTCCAGTCACTCCTCAATCCTTACGTTCATCCTAGAATCTCTCCCTCAACTCTCTCTCCACTTGCCTTCACCATTTCCAACACTCGTACCTTGAACATTCTTCCTTAAGTCCATAAACCGAGCCACACAGGACACCCCTGTGTTATTGTGCCACCCCTGAGAGAATCTCTGCTCTCATAGTCCAACACCTTCATCCTGTAGCCTACCCTCCCATATAAAAGACACCACAAACTCTCCACAGTTTCCTTTTCATTCACCATAGGGTGTTCTGCTCATTGCTATTGATGACACCTCCCTCTGCACTAACATACCCCATGCTAATGACTTTGCTGTTATTAAAAACTAACTTTTCCATTGCCCAACTGACTCCTAAAATACAACTCCCTTGTTGGTCCAAATGATCAGCTATATACTCAGCAACAATTACTTCATCTTTGAAGGCTTCATGTACAAGGGTTGGGACTTAAATAGTGGCAACTATTTAGTCACAACCGAAACAAAAGAGTTACTTGTTTGCACCTGTTACTGGCCTTCAAAGTAGTCACCAGTGTTGTGTAGAACCCATTGCCAGTGAGGTGGAAGGCATAGTATACCATTAGCAGAGCTGGTTCTGTTGATGGTGCAGATGAAGCGGTCTAAAGTTGTGGTGATTCTCATGCAAGACTGTGATGGTGTTATCTTAATGCATTCCATTCCTCCATGGCAGACCGTCAATGCACAGTATTACTGTTCATTTTTCGAGCATCATCTGCGACCAGCTTTGCAAAACAAGTGGCAACGCTTTCTGCGCAACACACCCATCATTTTGCACAACAATGCGCAGGGGCATACAGCGCAAGCTCTGGCTGCCCTGTTCAGTCGATGGGACTTTGAAGTACTATACCATCCACCACACTCCACAGACTTAAGTCATTGGAACTTTTATTTGATTCTAAAGATGAAGAAACCACTTCGTGACATTCGCTTCAGAACTGTTCCAGAGATTTGACAGGCAGTACATGGTTCCATTCTCACAATCAACAGAAGAGGCTCTGCTAACGGTATACTACAACTTCCACATTGCTGGCAACAGGTACTACACAAAGCTGGTGACTATTCTCAAGGACAGTAACAGGTACAAGCGTCTAGCTCTTTTGTATTGGTTGTGAATAAATAGTTGCCACCCTCGTACAAACAAATCTGTCATACAGATATCAGCACCCACATGGCAACATCCTATACCAACCCATTCATTGACCATTTAAAGTAATACTGCCTAACAACTAAGGATCCTGAAGTTGTTGACATGTTCAGATTCATTTGATGACACTTTCGTGACTTGGACTGAGGATGAGGACAACCTATCCACATTCCTCCAGATTCTCAAAACCTTCTCCTCCATTTGCTTCAGTTGGGTGTCCTCAACCCAATAAACAACCTTATTCAACATTGATCTGACCTCAAGGTTGGCTATGTCAGTACCTCCATGATATCAAACCTACCAACCAACAGCAACAACTCCACTTTGGCAGCTCCCATCCATCCCATACCAAGGAGTTCCTTCCACACAGCCTAGCCACCTGAGGCTACTATATACAAAGTGATCAGCTGTCCCTCTCCAAAAACATCAACGGTCTCACTGGGGCCATCACAGAATGAAATCACTCTTCCAACTTTGTACAGAAATAGATCTCTTGTGCCTTGCCTCTCTAGTCACCTACCACATTCCCATGGTGAGATTGGAATAATAGAGAATTATTGTGAATGTTGTTTGATGAACCCTCTGCCAGGCTCTCATATCACACACTCTCCTTCTAACTCAGTAAAACCCAACACTGGAGCAACTGAATCACATTCTCTGGCAGGAATTTGACTACATCTCATTTTGCCCTGAAATGAGAATATCTACCCACTATCCTTCCCACCCTTCCCACAATGGTATTCTGCCACCTAATGAACCTACACTATATCCTTGTCCATCCATACTTCATTCCTGCTCCCAACTTCCGTGGCTCATATCACTGGAATAGATCTAGGTGAAAGACCTGTCCTTTGCATCCTCCCGCCACCACCTACTCCAGTCCAACCACACACATCACCTATCTCATGAGATACAGGGCTATCTGTGAAAGCAGTCATGTGACACACAAACTAAGTTGCAGGCACTGTGCTGCTTTTTATGTTAGCATGTCTGTCCACATGAATGGCCAACAAAAAACTGTGGCCAGTAGACAGCTGGACCACTCAGTTGCTGAACATGCTACCCTGCACAATGTACTTCATTTCAATGACTGCTTCACAGTCTACACCATTTGGATCTACATATGTATCCACATGGATATTCTACAAATCACATTTAAGTGCCTGGCAGAGGGTTCATCAAACAACATTCACAGTAAATCTCTATTATTCCAGTCTCATGCAGCACATGGAAAAAATGAATTCCTATATCTTTCCATGCAAGTTCTACTTTCCCTTACTTTATTACAAATATCATTTCTCCCTAATGAGGTCAGCATCATCGAAATATTTCCGTATTCAGAGGAGAAAGATGGTGACTGAAATTTCGTGACAAGATTCTGCTGCAGCGAAAAATTCCTTTGTTTTAATGGTGTCAATCCCAAATCCTGTATCACTTCAGTGATACTCTCTCCCCTACTTCAAGATAATACAAAATGTGCTGCCCTTCTTTGAACACTCTTGATGTACTCTTTCAGTCCCATCTGGTAAGGATCCCACACTGTGCAGCAGTATTCTAAAAGAGGATAGACAAGCATAGTGTAGGCAGTCTCTTTAGTAGATCTGTTACATTTGCTAAGTGTCCTATCAATAAAACACAGTTTCTGGTTAGCCTTCCACACAACATTTTCTATGTGTTCCTTCCAATTTAAGTTGTTTATAGTTGTAATTTCTAAGTATTTAGTTGAATTTATGGCCTTAAGATTTGACTGATTTATTATGTAACCATAGTTTAAGAGATTCCTTTCAGCTCTCATGTGGATGAGCTCACCTTTTCGTTATTTAGGGTCAACTGCCATCTTTTTTTTATTTATTTATTTATTTTTTTTTTTTTTTTTTTTTTTACCAAAGAGATGTATTTTCTAAATTGTTCTGCAATTTGTTTTGATCTACTGATGACTTTACTAGTCGATAAATGACAATATCATCTGCAAACAACCTAAGACAGGTCCTCAGATTGTCTCCTTAATCACGTATATATGTAAGGAACAGCAAAGGGACTGTAACACTACCTTCGGGAATGCCTGAAATCACTTCTGTATTACTTGATGACTCTCCATCAATTACTACGAACTGTCACCTCTCTGACAGGAAATCACTAATCCAGTCACATAACTGATACGATATTCCATAAGCATGCAATTTTACTAAAAGCCACTTACGTGGTACAGTGTTGAAAGCCTCCCGGAAATCTAGAAATACAGAATAAATTTGGAATCCCTTGTCAATACCACTTAACACTTCATGTGAGTAAAGAGCTAGTTGTGTTTCACAAGAATCAGGTTTCCTAAATCTGTGTTGACTGTGTGTCAACAGAGCGTTCTCTTAGAGGTAGTACATAATGTTTGAACACAATATATGTTCCAAACTCCCGCTGCATATTGACGTTAATGGTATGGGCCTGTAATTTAGTGCATTACTCCTACTACCTCCCTTGAGCATTGGTGTGACCTTTGCAGCTTTCCTGTCTTTGGGTGCGGATCTTTCGTCAAACAAACGGTTGTATATCATCTTTGGTGAAGGAATTTCAGAAGTCTGTGTTTAGTAACTCTGCTATGGCAGCAATGTCGTTGATAGTATTTTGATTGCTATCAAGCAGAGAAGGCATTGATTGTGTCTTGCTGCTAGCATGTTTCACATACAACCAGAATCTCCTTGGATTTTCTGCGAGGTTTCGAGACAAAGTTTCATTGCGGAAACAATTACAAATGTCTCACATTGAAGTCTGCTCTAAATTTCGAACTGCTATAAAAGATTGTCAAACTTTGAGATTTTGCATCTGTTTCAATTTGGTATGTTTTTTTGATTGTTTCAACAACAGTGTTCTGACCTGTTTTGTGTTCCATGGATGATTAGCTCTATTGTTTGTTAATTAATTGGTATAAACCTTTCAATTGCTCCAGACAGCAACTAGCAGCCCTGCCCTCTACCCACCAGTCCCTGCCTGCTATCAACACCAGATTTTCTGAATTGCAGAGGTGGGAACTCTCCCTGCAATATAACCTACATTCCTGTAACTCTATAATTCCTGTTCTTCACTACCCTACCCTCTTTCCTGTTCCCATTCCAACACCCCACAGTCTTCTATTCCATCAATGCCACCATTAGTCTTTTTTGCCTCCTCTACTTCTCACATTTTCCACACCCACCTTAGAGGAACTTCAGGGAAGGATTTATTATAGGAACTATTTATTTATCTAGTTGACAGTTTATTAATATCTGAAACACAGAAAAGTATTGTCCCTTATTAACAAAATCTGTACTACTGAGTTAGTGAAGTCTCACTTTGGCAGGGAGGAACTGAAGTTCTTAGAACATCTGATAGGAATACATGGATGTAAACCAGATCTGGAAAGAATAAGATTGTCTGGAACCTCAGAACACAAAACAATTATGTTTGTTCCTAAGGCTAGACAGTATTTGTCATCAATACATGCAGAGTCAGGCAATGAATGATCTTCACCTGTTATCATTACTAAAATAAAATCTAGATGGGTGTGGGATGAAGGAGAGGAGAAGCTCTTGAGAATATTAAAAAAGGACTCACGAAAGCACTGAAACTGAATCACCCTGTGATGTATGATCCATTTAAGTTAGCAGCAGATGGTTCAGAGTATGGTGCAGTGGCAGAATTATTTCAGGGCAAATGAAATCTGGAAGTTGGTGAACATAAGACTATCACTTTCAAAACTAGAAGCCTTAACAAACATGAGTTACACAGCTACATTTACATCTTCACAGATACTTTACAAACCACCGTATGGTGCATGGCACTACTTGTCATTTCCCCTCCTGTTCCACTCACAAGTAGAGCTGGGGAAAAAACGACTGTCTGTATTCCTCCACATGAGACGCAGTTACTTGTATCTTATCTTGGTGGTCCTTATTCGTGATGTACAATGGCAGCATTAGAATCGTTTGGCAGTCAGCTTCAAATGTTGGTTCTCTAAATTTTCTCAATAGTGTTTTTCGAAAAGAACATCACCTTCCCTCCAGGGATTCCCATTTGAGTTCTCCAATCATCTTCATAAAACTTACGTGTTGTTCAAAGCTACAGGTAACAAGTCTAGCAGCCCCCTCTGAATTGCTTTGATGTCTTCCTTCAGTATTACCTGGTATGGATCCCAAACACTTGAGCAGTAATCAAGAATACGTCGCATGAGTATCCTATGGTCTCCTCTACAGGTGAACCACTCTTTCCCAAAATTCTCCCAGTAAACCAAAGTCCACCACATGCCTTCCCTATCACAGTTTCTCCATGCTTGTTCCACCCCTTATCGCTTTGCAATGTTGTGCCCAGATATTTAAATGACTTGGCTGTCTAAAGTTGGCTACCAGTAATAGTGTATCCAAACATTACAGGTTTGTTCTCTCTACTCACCTGCATTACCTTACATTTTTCTACATTTAGGACCAGCTACCATTCCTCACACCAACTGGAAATTTTGTATAACTCTTATTGTATTTTCCTACAGTCACTCAACTTCGACACCTAACCATTCATTATGGCAGCATCAGCAAACAACCACAGATTGCTGCTCACCTTGTCCGCCAAATCATTTATGTATCTAGGGAAGAACAGTGATCATATCACACTTTCCTGGGGAATTCCTGATGAAGTCCTTGTCTCTGATGAATACTCACCATCGAGGACAACATAATGTGTTTAAGAAGTCTTTGAGCCATTCACATATCTGTGAACTTATTCTGTAGGCCTGTACTGTAGCAATGGGTGACCATGTCAAGTACTTTCTGTAATTTAGAAATATAGAATCTGCCTGTTAACCTTCATCTATAGTTCTCAATATATCATGTGAGAAAAGGGCAAGCCAAGTTTTGCATGAGTGATGCTTTCTAGAACCATGCAGATTCTTCGACATAAGCTGATTAGCCTCAAGAAAGTTTATTATATTCAAACTGAGAATATGTTCAAGGATTCTGCAGTGAACAGCAGTAAGGGATATTGGTCTGTAGTTGTACCAGAATCCTCGTGCACTGATGGGGAGCACCAAAGATGACCTCGGTTTGAGGATGGCCGGCGTGTACCAGATTCCGTGTCAATGTGACAAGTCGTATATTGGTCAGATGATGCGTACTGTCGAGGATCGATGCTGTGAGCACCAGAGGCACACTTGACTGATGTATCCAAGCAAGTCGGCGGTCGCTGAACATTGTTTGTCGGAAAATCACGCTATGGGGTATGAACGCATGAGGATTCTGGTACAGACCTCGAGATACTGGGGCAGCATTGTTAGAGAGGCCATCAAAATTCACACCAATGATGACCTCATAAACCATCACTGTGGCTATAATCTTAGCAAGGCTTGGGAATCAGCGATTGGGTTAATCAAGAGTAAATCCAGCAAAAGTATAGTAGTGATGACCACAGCAGACAGAGCCATCATTCTGACGTCATCTCAGATGCCATCGCAATCTGTTCCACTGCGCAACCGTGGCGCAGGGCGCGGACAGCAGAGGGAGCATGCCACGGGCAGAGGATATTTAAATCGGCTGCCGCTGCGACTGAACCCAGGTCCCTCTGAGCAGCCATAGCAAATGGATCTCCGCCCTGGCACGTTCACAGGAGCTCAGTCCGTCAGTTCACCTGATGATGGTGACATGTATGATCGCCAAAATATTGTGCCCGTTGGACACTGTAGACCGGCAGTACACCCGTGGATATTTTGATTATATACATATGGTTCTTAGTATTCAAACATTGTGAACAACCACTGACTTACTTTATTCAGGTCACATTGTGGTAATTACAAACTGTTTTCACAGGTGGAGACCAAAGATACAAGATAACACACATAAGAAGTATTGACAAAGACAGTTATTTTCTTTCTTTTTTTAATGGGGACAAGATGACCTAGGAGATCTTTTATAACATGCAAAGATGCACATATTAGTAACATCGATTGAATGATGGGTAAAAGAGGATTACTAACAAACAGATGTTTTGTAGAAGTTGACAAACTAACATGTACGCAAAAATGAAGTAGCATGGAACATGAACTGAACTGAGACTACTGAGACTAAAAATGCGGAAGTATTCTCAGCAGAAAGTGAGAAGCTTGTGTGTGTGTGTGTGTGTGTGTGTGTGTGTGTGTGTGTGTGTGTGTGTGTGTGTGTGTGTGTGTGTTTCAGGAAGTGAAGGAGGGAGTACACTCCAATGCTACTATTTTTACTATTTTTCTGTAGCTGTTTCCTGTCCACCTGCTCTCCATCAGAGCGTACTGTCACTGCTTCAGTGGTCCAAAAAAATAAACATAATAATGTGAACAATAAAGAAACCAGGGCTGAATAGCCTTTGACAACATGTGTACATGTAGGACTATTATGAAATATGCAGGAAATATCTGTTTGAAATAGGCGAGTAAAGTCATTAGGATATGGACAAACTTCGTCATTGAAAGTTACAAAAATAAGAGTCCTAAGCAGGGCATACAAGTTTAAATTTTTAAGATTTGGGTCACCATATTTTTTGTAGGGAGGTTCTGGACAGCAACAAGACAGAAAAATTCTGAGACATGATATTTTAATCCTTGGTCAGGTAGATCCAAGAAAGGAATGACCTGTAGTGTTTTTTATATGCAGAGGTAAGGATAGGAACACCTGTGTCACAAGGATGATAAGGTGTGTAAGCAGTATCTGCCAGTAGGATAAGGTGGGTACAGTTCTCACAAAGGTAGGAAGTATTCTCCAAAGTAGTCAAAAGCAAATAGACGTACCTGGGCAATTAAAGAGTCTTTGAATTTTCATTTCCTTACTTGTGGCTTACAGCAATTCTGAGATTTGAAGTCATGGAAAGTAGCACAGATTTAAAAACAGCATAAAGCTAATTGCCTTTGATCAAAATAATGAATTAATGATCAAGCCTGGTCAAGCATAACAATTGTCTCACAGGTTTATTTTATGCTATGAAACTCTTAACAATGTAATTATAAAGTAGTAGGATGGTTACAGTAGTTAAGAAAATAAGAGAGGATAGAGAAATGAACTTAGTAAAAATACATTTGATCTTTTAATTATGTAAGCACAAACACATGCAGGAGACATAACGAAAATGAAAATGAAACTATTGTTAAACCTAGTAATCACAAGCTTAAGATGACTGACTTAAGATGTAAGATAATACATGTTCTGCTGTGTGGAAAAATGACAGTGCATTCAGTCTTACAAGATGACAATTTTAGTAACAATGATAATTTCTCAAAAGTTGAAGATCATAAAAACACTGTAATTAGGTAAGTACATTATTTTACATGACCTCTTTCATCTTAGTGTACAGATCTGTGGTTTAAAAGACTGCTCCATATCTTCTTCACAATCGGAGGAACAATGTTCACGTAAAATCATTATTTAGGTACTTAGCATATATAGTGTTTTTACTGTGTGGATGTTGGGTTTGTCAATGTTCACAGTTGAAGCCCGTGTGTGAGCCCATAACATCACCAAGGCACAATACTGATTGAGCGCCTCCAGCTGTTGTGAAGAGGTTGCCTGTGCTTTGGTGTTGTGGCTTGGTGATGTTTCAGAAGGCAGAGAACAAGAAGAGCTGCCTCCAAGACAAAAGCCAGAAACAGTTGAAAGAAGCAAAGGAGGAATGTCATTCTCTTTTGTTCTATAACAAAATTCACTTCAGATATGATGAACTGAGTAATACGAGATCTGTCACCTAACATTGTAAATGTTAAATATGAGAACAATCAAATACAGAAGATGTTCTTAAAAAGGCAGGTCCATCATATCATTGTGAGCTGGCATACACATGAGCTCTCTTACAGGCCTTGACCCTCTACAGATAGCAAAGAAGTGCCCCGGTGCAATTAATGGCACATCACAGCAGTTCAACTTCATCAAAGAGAAGGAGACCACAAATCCTCAATAATGTCAACAAAACAAATCATTACTGAATTTATTGGTTCAGTTACAATCCATCTTATCTGTCTTTTCTTCTGTATTGAAATTGGTAGGAATGGGAGGATTAGTAAGGATATTTCAATCCTCATTGCCTTATTAATGGAGTATCAAAGCATGTGGATTTTTCCCTGTTCAGTAACACCCTCCCCCCCCCCCCCCCCCCTCCGCCCCCCAAATAAATTATAAATAAATATTTTTCTGTTTAAATGTTTCCACAGATATTAACTCAGAGCTTAGACAATTTTACTTTATTATACAATATATTCATTTAGTTAATTAGAAGCCACTGGTGTAATTAATTTACCTAGAAACTGTGCTCATTACAAATACTAGAGATTTCAAGCTTCATTACCACTGTTAATACGAAAATACATACCTAGTTACTAATTTTCAGATAAGGTAGATCAAAAGTACATACAGATACTGCAAGTGAAGCGTTTAGTTAGCTAATGCCTGAAACATAAGTGTATGTTTTGTAGTCATTTCGTTTCAGAGTAATTCTAATCAATTCTAATAGTAATTCTAATTCAGATTCATTGATGAAATCTTTGCAATTTGGATCGAGTGTGGGGACACCCTATCCACATTTCTCCAGAACCTCAACAGCTTCTCCCACATTTGTTTCACCTGGTCCTACTCAACCCAACAAGCCACCATCCTACATGTTGACTTCCACCTCAAAGATGGCTACATCAGTACCTCTGTCCATATCAAACCTACTAACCACCAGCAATACTTCCACTTTGACACCTGCCACCTGTTCCATACCAGGAAGTCCCTTCCATACAGCTTAGCCACCCAGAGCCATCACACTCTTCAGTGACGAGTGGTCCCTCTCGACATATACAGAAGGTCTTACTAAAGCCTTCACAGACCAGAATTACCCACCCAACCTTGTACAAAAACAAATCTCCCTGCCTTATCTTTCCTCTCTCCCACCTACTATAAAAGTCCCACCATGTGGCCATAGAAGAACATTCCCCTTGTAACTCAGTAGCTTTTGTTTTTGTATAAGGTTGGGAGGGTAATTCTGGTCTGTGAAGGCTTTAGTAAGAATCTCCCTGTCTTATCTTTCCACTCCCCCACCTACTACAAACGTCCCACCATGCGGCCCCTGAGGAACATTCCCCTTGTAACTCAGTACCACCCAGGACTGGAGCAACTGAATTACATTCTCTACCAGGGCTTCAACTACCTCTCATCACGCTCTGAAATGAGAAATGTACTGCCCACTGTCCTTCCCACCTCTCACACAGTGGTATTCTGCCATCCACCAAGCCTACACAATATACTCATCCATCCCTACACAAACTCATCTCCCAACTCCTTACATGATGGCTCATACTCCTGTAATATACCTAGATACAAGACCTGTCCCATGCATCTTCCCACCACCAACTACCCCAGTCATGTCACATACATCACGTATTCCATCAATGGCAGAGCTACCTGTGAAACAAATTATGTGACCTACAAGCTTTCTGTCCACATGAACAGCCACAGACAAACTGTGGCCAAGAAACAAGTGGACCACCCTGTTGCTGAACATGCTGCCAAACATGACATACTTCATTTCAGTCACTGCTTCACAGCCTGTGCCTTATGGATCCTTCTCACCAACACCAGCTATTCTGAATTGTGCACGTGAGAACTTTTCCTGCAATACATAATACCTTTATTATTCATTATCCTCACCCATCCAGCCCCTTCCCTGTTCGCATACCAGCACCAGACCACCCACATTGCACCATCATACCCAGTCTTTTTACGTCTCTCCTTTTCCACTACTCACCTTCCCCACCTCTTGCTTGTTGTCTGCCTAACCCATAGCACTTCACTGTCCTCCATCCCTACCCTACTATCCCCCTCCCCCCTGCCCATCCCAGCCTCCTCCTTACCCCCAACCAGTCACCACTCCCATCATCCACTGCTGCTTCTGCTAGCAGTGTGGCCTCAGATTTCCTCAGACTACAGTCATGTGCAAGTGAATTGCATTTGTGTGTGTGTGATCTATTTTTGACAAAGGCTTTACTGGCCAATAGCATTATTTGTGACGATCTTTTTGTTGTGCCTATCTGTGACTCAGCACCTTCGCTATATGGTGAGTAGCAACTTTTCTTTTCATTATATTCTTACATTACATCCTGGATTTTCCATTGTTTGATTTTTGTCAAATCAAAAACAATGTTACTGAAATAGAATGCTATATTTTGGCAAACCAGCACAATTTAGCAGCAATTATTGATGTACATAAAAGTTCACATTCAGAAGAATCTCTCTTCACTGTTCAGTTAATCACAAGTGTAAATCTTTAATTGTAATTTGTGAAAAGATAGAAACAACAACAGCTGAATGTTTTGCTAATTATTGTGATATTATAAAAGGAACCATTTCAGTCAGTCTGTGAAGTATGTAATGTGGGCAAGATCTGTGCCCAAAATTATTACACAGTGTATCACTGACAGGTGTGCACAAATTACAACTTGTGTAGTGCCCCGAAGTTCATCTAAATTCTGTGTCCAAGAGTCTATTTCCTATGATTGACTGTAGACTTCTAATTAACTTCCTGAAATGTGTCAATCTTCTATAGATGCCTTCTGCTTAATGTGACAATGGGATTGCACTGTGAAGTGTGCTATTTCCAAATTATACATACTGTGCACATCGTTTTCAGTCTGGTTTGATTGTAATATTTCAAGAATAATGATTTAAGACTGTGTTAATTATATGTCTGCCACATGTAAACTTCATTATCAGGTTACTGCACTCTAACAATCTCAATAAAGAACATCAGTCAAATGCAATAGGTGGCTAGTTGTTTACCTGCGCAGGAATTAATAGTGAATGAGAATTGGTCTGGTCATAAACTGTAGGCTATTTAACAGCAAAGTACAATTAAAGTATTTGGAGTGAAAACTTGATGTGGATCACATCATTTAAAATAGCCTACTTTAGACAATCACTTTTCAGCCAGATTTGACAGATGCACAGCAACCAGAGGCATATTATCACAAGTACATACGGCTATGCTTCATTGGCTCTGTCACTCACTATGTTACATGTCTTCAATTTCTTGCCACATGAATGGTACTTGCCATATAAACATTCAAAGTAAATATACTCATGGCATCAGTAACATCTAATGAACACATTCTTCATCCAGCTACATTGTCCATTATAAAGATTTATCATGTAACACACCAGGTTTGGATTTAAACATATTTCTTTTTTGGGGATTAATTTTAATGCATATCAAGCATTTGATAGCATCACCTGAAAAATCAGTGCTGGAACTTGATATGAATTATGCATGAATTGTTGTTGCATTAACACTGTTGAGTACTTCCTCCTGAGATGCCAGAAGAAAATTGCACTTTTTAAACCTCTACATAAAATTCTGTACCACCTCACAGTAAACAAGCATTGTGTGGTCAGCTAGCTGTGATCCATCATGACAAATTAGCAGCAGTGTTATTTGGAATTTTTTTAACACAACAAAGCGTAAAATTTTAGTTCTTTACTACTCAAAGTCATTTGAGAAATTTATTGGCCTACCTTGTTATTATTTCTCCTGATTAACGCTTATTATTCCTACCAATTTCTATAAAGAAAAAATGTAAGTGGAAACAAAACAGCAGTATGCGTTTGAGATTTGAAAACAGGTTCTCTGCATGCAATCCAGGTGCCTTGGTCACTACACCACAGGCACTTTTCACTTCCATTGAACAATATTTACCTTATGGCTATATAAGCCACAGTTGTAACAGTTTCTGTCCTCAGTTACTAGGAAAACAGGCATTTGCAGACCACATATATGGTGATGAAAAATGCTCAACTTTCAATTATGTATTAACCTGTCAATTTTGAGTCAACTGTGCATCATGAACCTTGGAGTAGTTTCCTCAAAACAAGAGGGATGTTGAGCCAAAGTATCACAAGAGTCTTTCATTTTACGTTGTACATAAGTGATCTGCCAAATATAAGTTGAATCAGTTGGCCATGTCTGGGGCCTTCTCCTTGTGGGTTCATTGTGCCTGACATCATCATCATCAGCCAATTCAATCATTAAATTATGTGTCCTCTTTGAGTTATGGATTCAGGTAGGCTTTCAGCTGTTCTCTCCATGTGAAATGGTCTTGGTTCTCTGCCAGGTGCTACCAGTGATCTTCTGGTTATCTTTGTCCCATCTGTCTGGTGGTCTTCCTCTAGACCTCCAATGCTCTCTCGGACTCCACTCCAGTACTAGCTTCGTCCATCTGCTGTCTTTTCTTTTCGTGATGTGGTCAGTCCACTGCCATTTCTAGGAGCCTACTTTCTCTTAGATGTCCTTTACCTTCGTTACAGACCAAATGTCATCTGCCCTTTTCCTATCCTTTCTTGTATAGCCCACCATTGATCTTCCCATGGCTTTCTGTGCTGTCGTAAGTTTCCCTTTTCTAATGAGTTCAATGTCCATGTCTTGCAACTATACATCAGCACAGGAAGAAATCGTTGATCAAATACTGTTTTATTCAGATTTACTTGCATTTTTTATCTGAATACTGTTGAATTCCTCCCAAATGCTTGCCAGCCAAGCTTGATGCACTGATAGATTTCTGGCCTTACATCTCCCTTCATTTTTATAATCTGGCCAAGGTAGATATATTCACTGACCTCTTCTAATGGACTGTTCTTGACTTTCACATCTATAGCTTGAACATTACTTTTGTTTTGGAAAGGTTCATGTTCAAGCCAACCAAATGACATTCTGATGCAAGATCTGTAACTAAGTTTTGGAGCTCTGCAAAGTCATTGGCCAGTAAGGCAATATCATCAGCAAATCTCAAGTTGGTAAGCTCGTATGGTGTATTCACTGAATTTCTGTATGTCAGTTTTCATTTCTCTTTGCACTGCCTTACATAATTCAGAACATGCTACCATGTCATGATTGGTTTGGGTTTTCATTTCTCTCCTCTGTTGTAAAAGGTTTTCAGTTTTGGCACTGAATTTCTTCGGTTGTTTATTCTTTTGGCAATAGGCCACCAACTTCTCGTGCACTTGAAACAATCATTTCCACCAAATCTCCATCTTTAGTTACATGGAACTTGGTTTGGAGGACTTCTTGGAATTTCAAAGAATGTTCTTACAGGTTTTTGAGGTTGATTACACTTCTCTTCCCTTTTGTAAGTTTATTCCTTTCATCTCTTACATTGAGTCAACCCTTGTTCTCACTGCCAGTGTTGAACTGATTTAGCAGAGATATGTCTTTCACAATCTGTGGAATGTTTGACAGAATAAAGTCTATCTCATTTTTGACACTGACATTTGGGCTCTACCACGACCATTTTCAGTCAGGGTGCTTTTTAAAAAATGTATTTATGATGGACACATTGGTGTACTCAGTGAACTGGACTAATCTCTCATCTCTAATGTTTCAGTCATCAATCCCATAGTTGCCCACAACTGTGTCACCTTGTTTCTTGGTGCCAACATTTTCATTAAAATGGCCTCACATGTCTACCCAGATATATTACTGCCTGTTAACGAGTACTCTGTATTGTAACATTGTGTGATTGCCTTATCATTTTAAATCATTCACTAATCAAGTAATCGCTAGGCAACAGGTACAGTTAGCAAATAATGTTGCGAGAATGTAAAAGGTGAGTGACCTCTGATGTAACTTGTTTATTGTCGAAGTGCCGTCAGAGATGCAGTGAGTTATTGACTTTGAAAACCGCGGCTCGAAAAACGGACAGAAGAAGAACACTTTTACACATTTATTTTATGTACGAGATATTCTCGATGAACAGTTACTCATTCTTCTCTTGTCTCTTGTAACTTGTGTCGGACGCGCATGTCTTGCCGCCGTATTATTATCGTTAAAAATAATATTATTTTAGTGTAAAGTAAAAGTGGAATACTAAGAGTGCAATACTGCATAGCAGTAGATTTATTGTGCAATGTGTATGTGAAAATTTCAAAGGAATTATTTTTATTATGAGAAGAGAAGTGCCAGTCTAAACGGCATCCATGTTAAATCTTTCATTGCAGTGTAAGTTGATCTATTAATTTCCATAAATTCTGATTTAAATGGAATTGGTGTATGGACTATTTATTTAATATAGAATCTATGTCTCACTCCTTCATGAAGTTATTTAATTTCTTTATGTTTCTGCCAAATAGAGAGTTCACAGTCACGAATTCTTTCGTCGAAATCGGACGGAAGTTGTATGCGGCGAAATATTTTCTCCGCACCATATTCTACTGGTAAATGCATGATAAACTATGGTCCCTTAGGAAATTAATGTTGAGATATCCAAAAATAATTATATTTTGAATAGGCATTTACTCTCCTCTGCAATGCAACTTCCGACTGATCAGACAATCCAACAAGAAACAGCAGCACACAGTCAGTGTTCGCAAATATATTTCCACCGCTGATTATAGCTATATGTTACAGCACAAAATTAAACATACTGTTATAATTAGCGACTACGAACAGGGACATTTATAACTGTATGTTTATGTATACACATTACGTAAACATATCGTTATAGTATGCAGCATGTCTGTACATTGGAAGTTGGCAAGGTGAGCTGGGTAGGAGTCTGTTGTTCATGCAGTTGTTGCTGGTTTTTTTTAAGACTTTGAAGGTGTGTTTTGTTTTCTTTACCAATGGTCACATCTAGGAAGTTGAAGCTACCCTTGTTTTCATATCCAACCGTAAATTTTATACTTCTGCCTTGTTTACTGTGTGCACTAAGTATGTTATTAGAAATATAAAGCAAATAATGTTATCCCATGAGGTTGATTTCATGGCAACCGAATTCCTCAAAGTCTACACACTGAAATACATTGATTTTTTTGTAATATATCTTCCACATATTTGATTTAAAAACAGTCTTGACTGCAATTTATCCTTTTATTAACATCATGTTTTGCCTTCATGGGGCCCCTTCAGTTTATCTTTCCTTTTTCAACATTTTAAAAACCATAAAATGGCTCTGTGCTAGATGGAAGCATGACTCAAACCAGATTAACCCACACAGGTCTTAATAAAGTGGCACCAGCAGGCCAGAATGGTGAAATGGTAGGACCACGCTAACAAAGAAGTATACACATTTAAACATAATATGCACAGATACTGCTGCAAATTCGCAATAGGAGTGTCAATCAAGCACACTGGCAAGCAATGGATTTTCATGCCTTTACTGATGAAACTCTGAGTCCTGCATTCATAAATGTTAAAATGTGTGTGTGTGTGGTGTGTGTGTGTGTGTGTGTGTGTGTGTGTGTGTGTGTGTGTGTGAGCGCGCGCGTGTGCATGCAAGAGAGGGAGAGGGAGGGAGGGGGGGGGGAGGAGTTACTGAGATTCTTAGACAGTTAAACAAATTGTGCTGGTAAAATTTGATAATATTTCAATGTATCACCAGAATGTCATCTTCATTTGCTCAAAATCATGAAATTACTGTCAAGATACTGCAAAGTTTTAGCAATACTGTGCAGCACAGTCCCACTAAATCTCAGCAACATCAATAAATTAGTCTCAAACATACGTAAAGATAAAATTCTCAGTGAAATTAAAACATATTTATAGGCCCATTAGGGATTATGTGAAAAGAAGCATTAAATTATAAACATATACATTAATAAAATATTGTCTTCCAGACTGATGAGAATATTTTTCAAAAAAACTAAATATTCTCACATTTTGACACTATTTTGTAGATTTTTAAAAAGATAATGTTAACAACTTTGTACCTCATCCATAGTACCCCAAACCAGCAAGTAATCTCCTGCATTGACTGGCAACTCAGCTTCAGGATTTTCATTTGGAGATTGTTGAAATGGATCATATGAGTACCTGAAACCAGAAAATAGGGAGAATTAACACCTAGGCTGCTTTTAAAATTAAGCACTAAAATCAGGTTCACTTATGCATATTGAGAATGAAATAGCAGATAGTGTAACACAGTAGAATGTTGCAATAATATTGGTATCTCAAGTATGATAAAATAGATTAGGTAAAGCTACACATATCTACTTTCATTAGTTCAATATTATTTTTAGTATCTGATACCTCTTGTCTTTCTTAGTTACCTTCTCTGGAATACACAAGGATCATTCGAAAAGAAATGCACAACATTTTTGTTTCAAAAATCCAACTTTCATTCTATGTCTTTCTATTCATGGAGGTGATAAAAGCTTTCGTCTTGTTTGTGTTCAAGTTTAATTCAACCAATTTCTGCAAATTGCACTGTTGTAGCAATCCATCAGCACTCCAACAGCAAGGTGCTGTTACAGAGTTCCTGTGTTGTGGGAATGAGACAACACAAATATTTACAAGAGATTGAAGAAGGTGTAAGGATATTAAGCTGTTGGTCAAAGTGCAGTTAGTCTTTGGGCAGGTAGATTATCTGGTGTAAGTGGGTATGTCAATACCTCGTACCCTCAGCACAGTGGTAGGCCAAGCACTGCAAAGACTCCTGACAATGTGCACCGTATTCACAATCTGATTTTCGTTGACAATACTTAACAATGAATGAACTATCAATATGAGTGGGAACAGGAGAAGTGAGTGTGTGCAGAATAAGGAGACAGTTGAAGTTGAAAGAGGTTTGTGCCAGGCAGTTTCCAAAAATGGTGACAAATGATCACAAAAAAACACAATATGAAAAGGAATTTTTGAAGAGTATAATGAGTTATGGAGAGGACCTCTTTGCAAGAATTGTCACAGGAGATGAAACCTGTTTGCACCACTCTGACCTGGAGAAGAAAGACAGGTAATGGAAGAGCATCATGCAAATTTGTCAAAGAGGAAGAAAGTCACAACTGTGTCTTCAGCAGGAAATGTGATGGCTTCCATGGCTTTTGATTCAGAAGGACTGTTGCCTGAGGATATCATGTCACACAGAACCATTAATGGTTCTGATGCTTAGGTGACACTCTGAAAAAAATCATATTTGAATGTGTCATGCTCAACATCAACAGCAAAAACACAATGTTTTGCTATTGCATGATAATATGTGGTCACATAATTAATTAAACAAATACCAACTTCAAAAAGCCTGGATGGACAACAGTGAAGTACCCACTCTACATCCCTTGTTTGGCAGCATATGATTACCACCTCTTCAGCAAACTGAAGGAATCCCTTCATACAACTAGATTTGAAGGTTATGACTCTATTGTGAAGGCTGCTAAACAGTGGCTTTTATGTGCTGTGTCTGACTCCTACCATGCAGGTCTTAGTTCCACAGTGGCATAAATCAGTTGAAAGAAACAGATAGGATGTGGAAAAATGACATTTTGAATTTCAAGAATATCAAAGACACGGAAGATAAATTGGACTCTGAGAAAATCATTGTGAGGTATGATCTTCGTATACTTCGAGAATGTGGTATAAGCTGCAGTACAGGTAAACAATGTGAAACAGCTGTTAGAGACTGCAATAATTATTGAAGTTAATTGTTAATGCATTTTCCGACAGCTGCTGGACTCTCTTAATATGTACACTGACTTGTTCGAAGAGATTTCAGGATAGCAGCAGGTAGTCGTTAACTTCATTACATATTCCAACTGGACACCTACCAGTCATTTTCAGGTGAGCCATCAAAGACTGATGAAGACATTCCCCCCTCCATCATATAAATCACACTGATAGTACTGCCGCACATGCGTCAGAGTCATGGTGACAGAAGGACCACGCTGCCCAGTGCTGAAGACTGATAAAGGTAACTGAACTGTTCTGTTACCTCGTGGTTTCTATTTGGAGAAGATGTATGGTCTACTTAGTGATACTACATATAGCAAGACTGATCACAAGCCTACAGCACCTGTGCAACAGAAGATGTGTACACTCCTGAATTCTTCCTCATTACCTCCAGAGACCATCAAGCAGTTAAGACCACATGGCAGAGTACCACTCAGATTTATGGTCTTCCTAAAGTGCACAAAGAAAGTCTTTCTTTACAGCCTATAGTGAGTAATATTGAAATCCCCAGATATGGTTTAGCCAAATAACTTGCTTTCTTGGTGAGACCATTGGTTGGCAAATCTCCACATCATGTACATAACTCTGCCGATTTTAACAACAGAATGGGGGCTCTCCACCTAAGTAGTTTGGATCTTCTAGTAAGTTTTGATGTAGTGTCTCTTTTTACAAAGGTACCTCTTGTTGAGTCCTTTTCGCTAATTGGTAAACATTGTCACTCAGACATCACTGCTTTGTTTCAACCTATTTTATGTTTACCAAAGAATATTTTGAATAGACTGACGGTGTCGCCATGGGCAGCCCATTGTCTCTCCTATTGTCTAACTTTTTCATTGAGGATTTTGAGGAAAGAGCACTCAAATCAGTGGTTTCTAAACCAACTGTTTTTTGGAAATATGTGGATGATACTTTTGAAGTGGGCCCCATGGAGAAGATAAGTTAATGGAGTTCTTACATCATCTTAACTCCATTCATGAGAACATTCAGTTTACCATGGAATTAGAGAAAGATGGATGTCTCCCATTCCAGGACATTTTGGTTAGATGGAAGAGTGATGGCTTTGTGGGACATTATGTTTACCAAAACCCCACTCACACTGAAGTGTACTTGCACTCCTCGAGTTGCCATCACCCATTCCAAACCAAGAGTGTTCTTAAAACCCTTGCAAACAGAGCCCATACAGTGTAGGATGCAGTTGGTTTGCCTAAAGAGCTTGCACATTTGTTCAGAGACAATGGATATACGACCCAGCAAATTAACAGGGCATTCCCAGCTAAAACTAAGAACCAGGAAGTGGATAAGAGAGAACATGCCAGCAAAGTCCCTAGCTTTTCTTCCCTTCATTGGAAATATTTCCTGCAAATTAGTAAGAATTCTTCATAATTTTCAGGGGAAAATGATTTTTCACCCATCATCTAAGATTTTAGACTTGCTGGGATCAGTGAAAGATAATTTGTTATTGCAGAAGGAGAGAATTTACTAAATATCTTGCCAGTGTGGTATGGCCTATATAGGACAAATGACAAGCACAGTGAGGAACATTATACAGAACATAAACTTTGTACTCACCTTCTGAAACCGAGCAACTCCGCACTTGCAGAACATTGAATCTCCAACAGACATTCAATGGAGTATGACAAAACATAAATTTTGCACATATCAACACCTTTTTGGGACTCCATTATAAAAGAATCCATTGAAGGCAGCTAACAGCTGGATAATACGTGGAATCCCATCATCTCCAAGATTTGCTACATATGAAAATGTCACAATACTCTAATAACCGCAGCAAGTGGCAACACCATAGACAGCTGATCCTTGCAGTTCCACTAGTGAGGGTACTGCCAACTGGTTCTGTGGTCCTTCTGTCACCGTAACTCTGACACAAGTGGCAATATTATCAGCACACTAGACACTGCGGAGCAGAGAATGTCTTCATCAGTCTTTGACAGCTCACCTGAAGATGACTAGCACGTGTGCAGTTGAAATATCATGGAATGAAGTTTATGAAAACTGGCTGCACTCCTGAAATCTCTTCGAATATTTAATTCACTGGGAAAATTTTAAATTTCCCATACACTGAGTTGTTACAAATCTCTAAGTACCTGAATGCTCCCCTTCATGACGGCATCAATGGGGCAAGATTATTAAATAATGGCTCTCCATATCCAGAAGATACTGCTTACACAAAAATTCAAGGAGAAATACATACTGTATTCTCTACTAATGATTATTTTTGCCATATAACATGTCCAGTTCAGACAAGAAGAGAGTAGAAGCTTTCAGAATGTGATGATGCTCCACAAGAATGCTGAAAATCAGATCGAATAAGTAATGAAGACATACTGAGGAAAATAAACTGTGGTACAACTTGACAAAAAGAAGGGATCGAATGACAGATCACTTGGTGAAGCATCACGTAACTGTCAATTTGGTAATGAAAGCAGTCTTGGGGTAAAAGTTGTAGAGAGAGATCAAAGCTTCAGTATCATAAAGCAGCTGAAAATGGATGTAGGCTGCAGTAGTTACGCAGAGATGAAGGTGTTTGCACATTTAACGCTTCCATTTTTCAGCAGGATGATCGTATCTGATTAGCACAATATTTCATCAATATACCTCACCAAAGTCATCAGGTGTTTTGACATACTGAGCTATAGTGAGAGCTTCTCCTTCATTTATATCTGCCCCCTGCCCCAATGACTTACTCCCCGTCGACAGGCAATTGGTTCTGTCATGCTATCCATACCAAATTCCACAACCCCAATCATTCACAAATAGTTTAAGAGTGTCTGATGTCTCCTCTGCCAATGGAGCATGGACAGAAGATATGCTACCTTCATTTTTCTGGTTGCATACTCTGTTCACAAAATGCAGATGCCATGGCTCTTTCAATAATTTGAACATGAAGTCCCATGGCTTGCTCAGTTTGTAGCCAGCATCCCTACTGTTCAGGTTTGTCCCCACCTTGAATTCAATTGGCTCCTGGATGATGCTGTCCCAAAACCTGGGAGTCTGCACAAGTATTTTCATCTCACAATACTTCAAGGCGTGCTTATATTTCACACAGTGTTCAGGCACTGCAGATTTACCAAGTCGTCAGAGCCTAGTGTAATATTGTTGTTCCACACATTGAACTTCCAGCATTCAAATAGTTTGACCAGTGTAATGCATACCACACTCACAGTGGATGTTGTAGATAGATGCCTGCCTTTTATAAGCCTAAGTTGTAAAAATACTACACACTGGGTAGTGGCTACTTGTCTGGGAGTAACTGCGCATGCTACACATTCATCACCAAGTTTCTTTAGAATTCTGCTGATATTCACAGAGGTGGTCCCTGGATAGAGTACACATGCTAAAGC
Source organism: Schistocerca gregaria (assembly GCF_023897955.1). Classification (NCBI taxonomy): domain Eukaryota; kingdom Metazoa; phylum Arthropoda; class Insecta; order Orthoptera; family Acrididae; genus Schistocerca; species Schistocerca gregaria. Next base: position 321,440,231 of record NC_064927.1, read on the forward strand.
CTTTGGTTTGTCCTCTTCTATTTCTTCTTTTTGCTTGGAAGTGCATATTAGATTTGGGCTGTGGGGTAGCTGTTTTTGTGGAAGACGCCCAGAAAATGCTGAAGTTCAGAGGCCAAGCTCTCTTTGTCTGATAGGATGTATACCCTGTACCTCAAGGTCTTTAAAACACCACTCTTCTGAGCAGAATTGTGGCAGGTATCGACTTGGAGGTACTGGTCAGGCTATATCTGCCACTATCCTCCGAAAAGGAGTGGAGCTAAAGACCTTGATCCACAGGGCACATACCCAATCAGACAAATCAAGTTTGGCACCTGAACTTCAGTATCCATGACATGTCTTCCACAAAAATTGTTACACCTTGGCACAAATCATATGTGAACTGTCTCAATGAATTTCCTGTGAACAAACAGACAGCAGCATTTTACTGGCACTGCAATTTCACTGTCTGCCCACTTTTAACACTGCTGGAGGTGGTAAAAAATCAACTGCTGCTTTTAAAATAACTGAACAACTGCAAACAGGTTTAGTATTTTGAGGGTTATGTACAAACTTAATTTAGTCTATAAACAGTTCGTCTATGTTCTATAAGTTTTGATGAGTGAGTTTGTAAGCAGCACAATATGACATATATGGCCATTTCTTTTGATTGCATTGACTTAGAAGCTCTAACTTCTTACACTGCCAAGGGACTGAAAACTGCAAAAAGTCACAGCAAACTATGGATCAGAAAAAAATGTGACTCCCAGAAAGCATTCTGAGGAGAGCCATAAAGATGTAGAAATTGTCGTAAACAATAACACACAACACCATAACACATACTTCCAAGAAAAGAGATATAATAATATTTCCTCCACATATCCTAAGTTAAATGGTCCTCATGGAGGTGGAATAAGAAAAAAAAATTCTGAATCATATTTTCACTTAACTAGACTTGTCACAAAACACATAGAGGCATACTATACAGACACAATTATCACAAAGGAAAGCTACAATGACTCTACAGGCAGCTGTTTTTTAAAGTAATAATGTCTGACTGTTCTTTTCAAGTTAATAAAAAATGTAACTTAGGAAGCTACATTTTCACTGTACCTTGCAATGTATACATAACAGCGACCTTTACCAGGAATGTCCAACATGTCAACAACTTTGCTGTCTGTAATCATTTGTTGTTCAGTTCCTGGAAATGTAGAATACACTCCAGGTGGAAGATTCCCATTTAGGTAACCACCTCTACCTGTAACAATTAATCACTGTAAAAGTTAAATACAGTCACTTTTATTTAGTACCTAAATATTCCAGATGAAATTGAAAATAATTTATCATATGATGGACAATTTTGAATTTCAAAACAATTCTGAATGTAGACGAACAAATCTAATGGCTCTGAACATGTTGGGAATATGACTAAATCCATGGGGTTGCTGGAGAGAGCTATTAAATAGAGAATGTTGGGGAATTTTTCTGAGTAATTTTTATCCATACAAATATAGGCTATCAAATAATACACTCCTGGAAATTGAAATAAGAACACCGTGAATTCATTGTCCCAGGAAGGGGAAACGTTATTGACACATTCCTGGGGTCAGATACATCACATGATCACACTGACAGAACCACAGGCACATAGACACAAGCAACAGAGAATGCACAATGTCGTCACTAGTACAGTGTATATCCACCTTTTGCAGCAATGCAGGCTGCTATTCTCCCATGGAGACGATTGTAGAGATGCTGGATGTAGTCCTGTGGAACGGCTTGCCATGCCATTTCCACCTGGCGCCTCAGTTGGACCAGCGTTCATGCTGGACGTGCAGACCGCGTGAGACGACGCTTCATCCAGTCCCAAACATGCTCAATGGGGGACAGATCCGGAGATCTTGCTGGCCAGGGTAGTTGACTTACACCTTCTAGAGCACGTTGGGTGGCACGGGATACATGCGGACGTGCATTGTCCTGTTGGAACAGCAAGTTCCCTTGCCGGTCTGGGAATGGTAGAACGATGGGTTCGATGACGGTTTGGATGTACCGTGCACTATTCAGCGTCCCCTCGACGATCACCAGATCACATTGACACTGGTGTGTCAGACCCACCATACTTGCTCCGGACACTGCGAGAGGGCTGTACAAGCAAGGATCACACGCACAGCACAGCGGACACACCAGGAACCGCGGTGTTGGCTGTCGAATGGCGCTAGCTGCGCAGCATTTGTGCACCACTGCCGTCAGTGTCAGCCAGTTTGCCGTGGCATACGGAGCTCCATCGCAGTCTTTTAACACTGGTAGCATGCCGCGACAGCGTGGACGTGAACCGTATGTGCAGTTGACGGACTTTGGGTGAGGACGTATAGTGGGCATGCGGGAGGCCGGGTGGACGTACCGCCAAATTGCTCAACAAATGAGGCGTGAGGTCTCCACAGTACATCGATGTTGTTGCCAGTGGTCGGCGGAAGGTGCACGTGCCCGTCGATCTGGGACCGGACCGCAGCGACGCACGGATGCACGCCAAGACTGTAGGATCCTACGCAGTGCCGTAGGGGACCGCACCGCCACTTCCCAGCAAATTAAGGACACTGTTGCTCCTGGGGTATCGGCAAGGACCATTCGCAACCGTCTCCATGAAGCTGGGTTAGGGTCCCGCACACCTTTAGGCCGTCTTCCGCTCACGCCCCAACATCGTGCAGCCCGCCTCCAGTGGTGTCGCGACATGCGTGAATGGAGGGACGAATGGAGACGTGTCGTCTACAGCGATGAGAGTTGCTTCTGCCTTGGTGCCAATGATGGTCGTATGCGTGTTTGGCGCCGTGCAGGTGAGCGCCACAATCAGGAATGCATACGACCGAGGCACACAGGACCAACACCCAGCATCATGGTGCGGGGAGCGATCTCCTACACTGGCCGTACACCTCTGGTGATCGTCGAGGGGACACTGAATAGTGCACGGTACATCCAAACCGTCATCGAACCCATCGTTCTACCATTCCTAGACCGGCAAGGGAACTTGCTGTTCCAACAGGACAATGCACGTCCGCATGTATCCCGTGCCACCCAACGTGCTCTAGAAGGTGTAAGTCAACTACACTGGCCAGCAAATCTCCAGATCTGTCCCCCATTGAGCATGTTTGGGACTGGATGAAGCGTCGTCTCACGCGGTCTGCACGTCCAGCACGAACGCTGGTCCAACTGAGGCGCCAGGTGGAAATGGCATGACAAGCCGTTCCACAGGACTACATCCAGCATCTCTATGATTGTCTGCATGGGAAAATAGCAGCCTGCATTGCTGCGAAAGGTGGATATACACTGTACTAGTGCCGACATTGTGCATGCTCTGTTGCCTGTGTCTATGTGCCTGTGGTTCTGTCAGTGTGATCATGTGATGTATCTGACCCCAGGAATGTGTCAATAAAGTTTCCCCTTCCTGGGACAATGAATTCATGGTGTTCTTATCTCAATTTTCAGGAGTGTATTTAGAAAAATTTGAGTATTTTTTATGAGTTTGTGTGATTACAGTTTAATTTTCCTAATAATCGAAATGAGTGGCGAGCTAGTTATGAAATAAGAATGTTATTTAAAATCAGAGCTTTTCAAAACAGTCAATATGGCTTTAATAAAATTAATGAAAAAAAAAGTTATCACATTTTAAAGAAATATATGTGTAAACACTGTACAGGAAAGGAAGCTGCCAGGGAAGAGTTTCCACTCTATCAGATGTCATAGACATCAAATTTAAACTCAAAATGAAGCCTTACCCTTCATCTACCTTAGAATCAGGTAGAATCCTACAAATGTCATCTTTCTCAAAACCTGACACACTGGGAACATTAGGCCACACAAAAAACTTCATCTGATTCCACCTTGGAATGCCATTTCTTCAGAAAAGTAATTTCATCATCAGGATAACACGTGCAACACAGTATTTTACACTTTTATTTGAAGGAAACTTCACTAAAACATATTTTCCATGGAGCTGATGTGTCAAAGAACAGGGAAGGCTCTGTTCAAAGTCACCCCTTGAAAGACAAGCCTTCACATTTATTTTTTTACATCAGCAAAGAATAAATATAACATGTTTTCTGTAAATGTTTATTCAAGTGTTAACCTTGCCCATAAAAATTCATTTCAAATTCGAAACTCAAAAATTCTTCTAAAATAGACAAATGTTTAGTGAAGGAACTTACATTCCAGAAAATTATTTTATTTTCTGGCACTGGTATACAACGTTATTTCATATCGACTGTCATATCAATCTGAAAGTATCAATTACTGGAGATATTTAGCAACTCTGACATTAGTTCCATATTTACACACCAGAGTGCATCTTTTAAAAAGATGCTAAATTGCTGTTCAAAGTCACCTAGCTGTTCAAAGTCACCCCCCCTCCCCCCCCTTTACAGTACCTTATTTAATCCAACACCAACACAACCCCTCATGTCACTTCAGTTACATTACATTCATATTAACAAGAAGCATTAAAAGTAGCTTCTAAGATCATATTTACCCTTAACTGTAGGAAACTAAAATGTTGTCCACTTCACAAAAGGTGAAAGTATAATCACCTTTGACTAAGTACAAACAAGTAATAAAGTAAAGCCTAGCACTAATAGGCTACAAAAACCAGGGAGTAAAATACAGTGAAACCCCACTTTTACACTTTTCAAGGGACTTTAAGAAAAATTTTGTAAAATGTCAGAGTTGGGAAATAACATTTTAAGCAGTAGAAGTTACATACATGATCCCCCTTTGCATTTTCGCACATTATGTATGATAAATGTACATAATATGTGCCAAAGTACTTGTCAGGGACTTATTTATTATTTAACAAAGATTTATTATCTGACAAAAACCGCTGGTGTAACTGGAACTGGTATCTGTCTGAGAAGTAGAAACATCTGACTGAATTTCACCCATAATAATTGATGTTTTTGGAAATCCTGCAGCTGTTATTCATTATTTACACAATGAAACACTGTAATCATTACATATTTTTTCATGCTTAGCACAACATGTTTCTCATTGTCAAGGTGTGTGTGTGTGTGTGTTTGAGGTTTACGGGCGCTAAACAGCGTGGTCATCAGCGCCCAAGCGCATAGAAACAGGAACACAGGCGGTGAAGGGACGAAGACGGACGCCGAACAAGGAGAACGGCTAAAAGACACAGGCCTGACGCAGTTCCAAATGCGCACATACAGAGGCAAAACAAGAGGAGAAGAAACACACTAAAAAAGGAAAGGAAACACAAGGAAAAGAGAACAGATACCGAAGTGAAACAAGGAGGTAATCGTGACTGGCGGACCTCTTACCTAAAAACTGGGTGAGCCAGTCACCCAGCAGCACATTAAAACCTTCTCCCTAAAATCCGAGGCAACAGATTGGACAGGACACAAAACCGTAAAACCTTAACCACAGTCGCTGCGTCGTCTTGCAAAATAGAGGGCAAATCCGGTGGCAAGGAAACCACCGCCCTCTGGTCAGAGAATAAAAGACAGTCAAGTAAAATGTGGCGGACAGTAATCTGGACGCCACAAGCACTGCAGATTGGGGGGTCCTCCCGCCGGAGTAAAAAACCATGCGTTAAGGGACTGTGTCCAATGCGGAGGCGAGTGAGGAGAACCTCATCCCGCCTGTATGACTGGTAGGACGTACGCCATGGTCGCGTAGTGGCCTTTACCAGACGCAGCTTATTGTCAGAAACTGCCAACCACTCCTCTTCCCATTGATGCATAACACGAAAACGCAAAAGGGAGGTTACAGCATGGAGGGGGACGGCACATTCAACAACGTGAGGGAGGGAACATGCATCGTTCGCAGCCACATCCGCCAGTTCGTTGCCCCTAATACCCACGTGCCCCGGCACCCAGCAGAAAGAAACCTCCTTCCCCTGCCGTTGCAGGTGGAGTAGGGCATCATGGATGTTCTGGACGACCGTATCCGCTGGGTACAAGTGTTGAATGGTCTGAAGGGCACTCAGGGAGTCAGAACAGATGAGGAACTTAATACTGGGAACACATCTCATCTGCTCCAATGCCCGCAGTATTGCAAATAATTCGGCATCGAGGATGGTAAACACCGCAGGAAGCCGTAACTTGACGACTCGATCAGGGAAAACAACAGCACAACCAACAGTGTCCCCCTGTTTAGAGCCATCTGTGAATACAGGTACATGGTCCGGATGCTGGTTTAAAATATCGTAAAATAAGGAGGTAAAAACAAACGCCGGAGTGCAGTTCCTCCGGTTCTCCGACAAGTCTAAAAGGATGCTGGGCCTCTGGAGCAACCAGGGAGGCAGGCGAGTAAAACCTTGTCGTTGGGGGGCCACACGCTCCACACCAAGGGACTCAAGCAAATGCTTGGCACGAATCCCAAATGGTTTTGTTGCCCTGGGACGACTGGAAAAGAGACGTTCCATAGGCGGTCGGGCAACGGTAGGGTACGCAGGGGAGGTAGGACAGGCAAGGAAATGACACACCCGTCGCACCATGAGGAGTTTCCGCCGGATGGCGAGCGGCGGTTCCCCTGCCTCAGCACACAGGCTGGGGATGGGACTGGTACGGAAGGCACCAGTGGCCAGCCTGATACTCTCATGGTGTACTGCGTCAAGGATCTTCAGATACGAAGGCCTTGCTGACCCATACACGGTGCAAGCATAGTCAAGACGCGATCGGACGAAAGCCCTATAAAACTGCAGCAGACGCGCCCGATCTGCTCCCCAGGACCGATGGCTCAGACACGTCAAAATATTCAGTGCCTTCAGGGCCCGCACCTTGAGGTCTTTAAGGTGAGGCAACCACGACAACTTGGAATCAAAAGTGAGGCCCAGGAACCTCACAGTGTCTCTAAAAGGAAGAACGGTGTCCCTCAGACGCAATTCAGGGGAGGTAAAAAGACGCCGAGAACGATTAAAATGAAAACACACAGATTTGTCTGCAGAAAAGGTAAAACCCGTCTTTGCAGTCCATGCCTCTAAGCGCTTTATCGTAAGCTGTAACTGCCGACTAGCACTGACAAGACTGGAGGAAGAACAGAAAACAGCAAAATCGTCCACAAACAAGGAGCATTGGGCAGGACTCCGGATAGTGGAATTGATACTGTTAATAGCAACGGCAAAGAGGGTGACACTTAAAACGCTGCCCTGAGGAACACCATTCTCCTGCATGTACAAATCCAATAGCACATTACCAACCTGATACCGAAAGAGGCGGTGAGAAAGAAAGGACCGAATGAAGATGGGGAGACGGCCACGAAAGCCCCACTCATGGAGTTGATTGAGGATAAGGCGGCGCCAAGTAGTGTCATACGCCTTATTAATGTCAAAGAAGACCCCTAGACAATGCTGGTTACGTAAAAAGGCCTGCTGGATGGCGGCCTCAAGCAGGGTCAAGTTGTCTATAGTGGAACGACATCTCCGAAAGCCACACTGAGAGGGGCTAAGGAGCTGCGTGGTCTCGAGCAGCCAAACCAGGCGGCGGTTGACCATGCGTTCCAATGTCTTCCCAACACAGCTCGTCAAGGCAATACTCCGATAACTACTGGGATGCGTTCGGTCCTTCCCTGGTTTGAGGAGGGGAATCAAAATTGCCTCCCTCCACGAGTCAGGGTACGTGCCAGATAACCATATCATATTGAAACAGTTCAGGAGAACTTCCTTGGATGTCAGCGACAGGTGCCGCAGCATGCTGTACCGGATTTGATCATGACCAGGCGCAGTATCATGAGCCACAGACAGCGCAGAATCCAGTTCCCACATTGTGAAGGGGCAGTTATAGGGTTCAGAATTTAGAGACAGGAAGTCCAAGTGACCCCTTTCCACGGCAGTGCGGTAGCGGCAGAAATCTGGATCACAGTTAATAGTGGCGGTAGATTCCGCAAAATGCATGGCCAGTGTCTGGGCAATGTCTCTCGGCGCTGTGAGGAGACATCCCTGATGCAGCAATGCCGTGACAGGTAGCTGGCTGAGTTTCCCGGAAATCCTCCTGATGGCTTCCCATACTTTCGTAGAACTAGTGGAGCGAGAGATGGAATTCAAGAACGATTGCCATGACCGTCGTTTGCTCTCTTTAATCACCCGCCACGCTCTGGCCCTTGCCACTCGAAAGGCCGCAAGATTGTCAGCTGAGGGACGGCACTTGAAGCGGCGCAGTGCTGCACGGCGGGCGCGGATGGCTGAGTGGCACTCAGTGGTCCACCAAGGGACAGGACGCCTCTTGGGATGACCGGATGACCGTGGGATGGACAATTCAGCAGCATGAGAGATCACGGCTGCAACATGGTCTACCCATTCGTGGACGCTGGCACGGTGTTCCAAAACAGCCAGTTGGCTGAAAAGTGTCCAGTCAGCTCTGCAAAGGTGCCACCGGGGCGGCACTGGTAATGCCACAGCCTCATCCAGGAGGCGAATCCAGAGGGGGAAGTGGTCACTAGAATGGAGGTCAGCTGCAGCCTCCCACAGAGCAGAATCCGCGAGTGCTGGAGAGCAAAAGGAAAGGTCAATAGCCGATGACGATCCGGAAGCAGTACAGAAATGAGTGGGAGCACCAGAGTTGAGGAGGCACAGTTCTTCAGACATCATGACGCTTTCCAGAATGCGACCCCTGGGGCAAGTAGTCGGAGAGCCCCATAAGACATTATGAGCGTTGAAGTCCCCCAGAAGAAGAAATGGGCGAGGGAGTTGGCTAATAAGGTCCGTGAGAGCCTCAGTGTCTATCGCATCCAGAGGTGGTAAATAAACAGAACAGACTGTGAGCCTCCGACCCACAAGAATGTCAACTGCAACTGCTTGCAAGTCGGTGACGAGAGGGAGCTCAGATGAGGGGTGCACATCACGGACAAAAACTGCAACACCACCCTTTGCCCTTTGCCCCGTCAGATCATCTTTTCGATATGCGGTATAGCCGCATAAAGAAGGAGAATCAGTGGCCCGAAAATGTGTCTCTTGGAGACATAAGCACAAGGGGCACTCTCGTATGAGGAGTTGTAATTCGGCCACATGCGTCCTGAAACTATTCAGGTTCCACTGTAATACGAGAGCCAGTGATCAGGGTGGCTGAACTTTCATCCTGCCTCTGTGCTTTGGAGGAGAGACCGTACTGGCCGGAGATTTATTCCTGGGGCAAGAAGATCGCCCCCGGTCGACATCAATGTCCATAAGATCCGATGACGACCCACGGGAGATGTCAGACAGTACGATGGCATCATCATCGGACCGACGCTGACTAGTCTCCTCAGGTGGCAGAACTTTCATCTTCTGAGGCTTTGTCTTGGGGGGCTTGGAATGCAGAGCCTTGTCAACAGTTGGAGGTTGACTCTCCTGGGCAGAAGGCGCCATATGGGGGGAGGCTAGAAGTACCTCAATGTCAGCAACCACGGCCTTGTCCGATGTAGCGGGGAGAGCCGCAGATTGCAAAACAACCGCAGCAGCACAAGTGCACTGGCAAGCGCAGGTTTTAGTGCTAACACTAGCAACCTCCGTTTGTGTAGCAACAGTGGCCAGTTGTACCGGTTTTTTGAGAGCGGAAGCGAAAGATGTGGAAAACACAGGAGGTTGCATGGCCTTAAAGATCTTCTTGGCCTCACCATAGGGGATGCGCTTAGAGGTTTTAATCTCCTGTACCTTCCGCTCTTCGAGATAGATGGGGCAGATCCGGCTCCAGACAGGGTGACTCCCAGAGCAATTCACGCACTTCACAGGCGAGGAACAATCGGCTCCGTCATGGGCAGGCTGACCACATTTACCACACGTGGCTATTCCATTGCACCCCAACGTAGTATGCCCAAAGCGCTGACATTTAAAACAGCGCATTGGGTTGGGGAAATATGGCCGTACGGACAAACGTAAGAACCCCGCTTGAACATGCTCCGGGAGTCTCGGGCAACTGAATGTGAGAATAAACGAGTCAGATTTGACGAGGTCCCCATTGACTCGTTTCATAATGTGCTGCACGTCAACAATTCCTTCGTCAGCCCACTCAGATTTTAGCACGTCTATGGGGATATCCACCAAGTCCCTACACGTCACAACACCCTTACTATAGTTCAAAGTGGAGTGGAGCTCGGTCTCGACAGCGTACTCTCCTAGACAATTTGCTTTCCGAAGGGCAGCGACTTGACGGGAACTAGAAGTTTCAACTAACAGAGTCCCATTGCGCAGTCGCTTTACAGATTTCAGTGTTCCTGCAATTCCCTTAAGACCCTTGTGGATGTAAAAGGGAGAAACCCTCTCAAAGCTACCCTCCTTCCTTTTAATAATCAAAAACACATTCTGATTATCAGCATGTGCTCCGTTACTACATTCTGTTAAACCTCTAGCAACACCAGGCGCTGGAGGACTCGCAGCGCGTAGCCGCTTTTTCGACTGGGTGTGTTTTCCTACCAGCGGCCCACCCAAGCCACTGGTAGGGGGAAATGTAGAGGTCGAAGGGTCCATTGTGGTCCCACGAACAGCTAGGGAACTAAAAGTCCGCTCAGACAGAGCCCCGCGTGCCTGAGTAAGCCTTATACAACTGGGGTGCGGCAGGTGCCCCAGAGGTTGCCCGCTTGCGACTGTTCCACCCCAACAGCCATGCATCTTCTAGGCGCGGAGCACACCGAAAGATTGAGGGGTTTTTATAGAGGTTGGCCTTCCTCGCAATCCAGGCGGTCAAGCCAAGATTACCATTCCCCGCAGCACACAACATTTCACCGCCGCGCCGTACGGTGGTCGCTGAAGCATGTCCGGGGGTTACGGTGACAGGACACTGGCGGCGCAGACCAGTCCCCAGCTCAGGACCCCGGGGTCGCCAAGCCCGTACTCAGCAAGTGAATGCTGAGCCCCTGGGGGCTCTCATTGTCAAGACCAAAAGGTTTACATAAGTATTTTATGTGGTGTTTGCATATGCGTTATTCTGCATATGTTGCAGTGTAGTTGCCTTTTTGAGGTTTTGAGGTACTGTGACTCCTCAGTTATGTGGAAAAACACACATACGCAAAGTATCACTCATATTAAACTAACTGGCAGATTAAAACTATGTGACACACTAAGTCTTAGTCTAGCACACAGATTAAAACGTGTGTCAGACTGAGATTTGGACTCAGGACTCTTGAGTTCACGTCTTCGTCTAGCAGGAAGTTTCATATCACACTCCATTCGAGAGTGAAATTATCATTCTGATATCACTCATATTGTTTGTTTGTGAAACATTACAAAAAATACATTCATAAATATTGCACATGGCAATCAGAATAAATTCTCAAAACACGTCTTGTTAAGCTTGCGTAGTTGTTGCTGTGGTTAAAGCAAAAACGTCTGTCTGAGTAATGCAGTCAGAAAAGGTGTCAATTAAAGCAATAAGTGGCCAAATAACAGAACACACTAAACAAGTTTGACAAAGGTGCCATGACAGTCACAGCAATCAGGAACCTACACATGCGCAATAGAGACAGTTTGGAAATGGTTGTGATTGATCATAACGGTTCAGATCTACTGAGTAGAGCACCATGGTATCAAGAAATTTAATCATGTGTTTGTAAACACTACTTGATGGTCAACACCATACCAGCATTATTTTACATCAATTACATCAGCTTTTTCTCCATGAACGTTATTTCATAAGGCATAAATTGTGGGAAAATTATGATGTTGTTAACACAAAATTGGATGCAAATTAATATTGTAGACATAGGAAATTTGACAGGTGCAATAAAAAATTTGTAAACAGTGGGAAACCATTATTTCTGAGAACGTAAAAGTGGGGTTATACTGTATATGGAGATATGAAGTTGCAAATAAAACTAATGGAAGTGTTGCCTCTATACGAATGTTACTACGGAACTACACTAGCCTATCATGGAGAGCACTTGTAAAACACTCACAGAATGATAGCAGAATACTGCTCAACGATATATGGTCCACATCTGATTGAAGGTCAAGACTAATGCAGGACATCAAGCAAATACATAAACTAATACTGAGAATTATCACATGCTAATTTACCTCAAGACAGTGTAACCAGAATCCTGAAAAATCTTGACTAGTATATTGAAAACTGTTGTGACTCGCCGATCTTTCAAAGTGCCGCTGCCCCATTACGCATGTCTTCTACATGCAGCACTGTCTGCCAGCCATGCAGCAGCAGTGCCACCTAAGTGGCCAGCCATACAGTGGCCACTAGACTCAGACTCAGTTATGATTTGACAGTTAAAGTGTACACACGTCTTACTCTGTTTACTTGATCTGTGACTTTCATGTATTGTGTCTTTCTTGAAATATATTTGTTCAACTTGAAGTTACAACAAAAACTTGGTAAAACCTAATGTTCACTGTTGTTGATGCACACCTCTGGGTTATTTCTCTCACTACAATTCCCTAATGGGCAGAAGAACATAGTGCAACAGAGATCCAACAACCTGCAGTGAATTAGCTATAAAACTGATAGGGTGACCATGATGTACAAATGTTTAAAAGAAAGTATACTGGTCAGTTAGGTACCAGTCATAGAAGAAATGTACTGTATCACAGAATCATAAATAATAACTCAATCACTGGGTTTAGACTGAAATTATGAGAAGATTCTTGGGGAGAAATTTATAAAGCAGACAGTGTTGATAAAAATAATTAACTTTTTCTTAAATATATTCCAAAGTTAATTTGAGTCTTGTTTTCCCTAAAACAAATTGGGGAAAAATTGAACACAGGAGTAAGGATATGGAGTGGATAACTACTGGAATTAAGGTGGATGAGAAAACTATATCTAATTCATAAGACAAGTTGTAATTGAGATTTGAAACTATATGTCCACCTGTATGGTAAGATCCTTCAGTGTGTCATCATAAATGTGAAACTCATGTACAACACTAAAAAATTAAAACACTCCACAAATAAGGCAAAAACTATTTAGAACATTATTGAACAAAAAGACAAAACTTATCGTCCAAACGAAACCAAGTCCTCAAAAAATATGTCTGGCAGAATTGATGACACTTTCAAACTTTTGGCTACCAGGTTGTTCCTCACAGTGGCAGTAATAAAAATCAAATACAAATGCATTAGATTTACTTGCATACACACTGGTTGCAACACCGACAGACATTAGTTTCAAAAATACAACCCCTTAGGAAATTGCAAATTTCATTACATCACTAAAAAGGTAGTAATTCTCCTGGCTACAATGCGGTTTCAAATAAAATATTAAACTTTGGTGCTGACTTGACAAGACTATTCTTAAGCTACCTCTATGATTATTCAATGACTCGGGGAATACTTCCTGAGAGATTTAAATATACTGTTGTAAAACCCATCTACAAAAATAGAGACAAGCAAATAACAATGTGGGGTGGAATGCCACAAGGACTGGTACTGGACTCACTCTTGTTTTTAATCTGCACAAATAATATAACTCAATTCAATATTTTAAAAATGTTTGAGAGAGTGGTTTGTAATAAAGTACTGACTCATTTAACTGAGCAGAACTTAATAACTGCCAATCAATTTGGCTTTTGCAAAGGATTTTCCACACAGAAAGCAATACAAGATCTCACAAAGGAAATTTTGGGAGAGCTACACAAGAAAAAATATCCTTTCGGTATATTCTGTTACCTTGCCAAAGCCTTTCATTGTATGGATTACAAAATTTTGTTTGGCAAAATGAAGTGTTATAGCATCAACGCTAGCCCTCTTGGATGGATAGTCTTACCTTCATAACAGAAAGCTTGCGGTCTCATTAACAGACTGCGTCACAGGTATGAAATTACCTTCAGAATGGAGGAACGAAAATGTGGAGTACCACAAGGATGGTGCTGGATGCACTCTTGTTTCTAGCCTACATAAATGATATTCCAAATAACTTTAAATGTGGGAACTGTAGTGTTTGCTTATGACACAAGAGCATTAATCAAGGGTCCACACTAACCTTAGCAGATACAGATCAGGTGATTGCTGAAAAGGCCTACAAATGTTTTTACAGCTAACTGTTTAAGTCTTAATTTCATGAAGACTCATGTTATGCAATTTCAGACCTGCAATACTGACCTGGGTAGCATCAAAACAGATATCATTGGTCATATGCTAAATGAAATTCACTATGCAAAATTCATTGGGGTCAAGCTGGATAACAAGTTAAAATAAAATGAGATAAACTAATTAAAAGATAAACTAATTAAGAATCACAGTTCAGCAGTTGTGCCATTGACCTAAAGAGAAGACTGTTGGAACACATTGATTAATTTTGGTTTCTGTTGTCCTGGAATTATCATCTGAGGTAATGCGTCTAATGTATATAAAGTGTTTATTCATCAGAAATGAGTGGTAAGGATATTGTGTCAAGTAGATAACTGTACATCTTGCAAAAGCCTTTGTAAGGAATTCACCATATAGCAGATATGCTACTACACTCCTGAGACTAACAGACAATAAAAACAGTGGGTCTTTGCAGGCAAACAGACTCTATAGAACGCAAAATCAGTTGGCGTGGTGACAGTCATGGTTTTTTGGGAATCATGTACATCAGTTACTTGAAAAGGAGACAAACAATAAGTGGAGATTATTATGCAGTATTATTGCACTGGTTAAGCAAAGAAATCAAAGAAAAAGTCCTCATTTGGAAAATAAAAAGATCTTCCTCTATCACTGTAACCTGACAAAACAGTTTGGCAGATGATGGTTCACATCAAACAAGGAGGACATTGCCCAAACTGATGGCCAGTTTGCAAACCTTCGGAAATCCAACATTTTGCACAGCTCAAAAAAAAATTTGGAGCAACATTCAAAAAGTGTATAGAGTGAAAAGGGGACTAAGTTGAAAAATAAAAATGTATTTTACCAAAATAATTTGTTTTTCTATCTCTTTTCAAGAACTTAGTGAACATCTCTGCCTCAAATGTTATAACAGATGAATATCTTATATCAGCACATAGCCAGACTCAGCTCTGCTATATAAAGATGGCACTTCTGACACATTGTGGATTATATGGTTAAGCAAATGAATCATGAACATTCACCAAATCCAACCTTCTTTTCTCAGTGCTCCTTCACTCCCTGATCATGTCAAGTGACTTTGTATTACGAGTTTCCTTTGATAACCTCATGAAAGATCTCTGTGTTAGAGTTTCTTTGAGGTACCACAGGAAACATTTCACTATTTAAAAATTTTTAATCTTGATTGTAATTAAGATCTTATATGAATGATTTCTGCTTCCTTCTGCACCTATAGTTTTGGTTGCAATATATTGCAACATTCCTTTTCCATTTATATAGCTCTCTTCGTTCTGGGGAAAAAAGATTCATGAATACCATTTCAAGTAAAAGCAGCCTAAGTAAAATTCAGAAATAAGCTTTCCTCTATGGGAACAGCAAGATTTTACAGAATGAAATTCTCACTCTGCAGCAGACTGTGCACTGACATGAAACTTCTTACCAGATTAAAACTCTGTACCAGACTGTGATTTGAACCCAGGACTTTGCCACTTGCAGAAAAGTGTTCTACCAACTGAGTTACCCAAGCACAATACATGACCCATCCAGAAAGCTTTACTTCCACAAGTACCTCATCTCCTTCCTTCCAAACTTCACGGAAGTTATCCCGTGGAACTTGCAAGATTAGCCCTCTTGAAGACAGGATACTGTGGAAATATGGCTTAGCCACAGTCTAGGCTACTGTTTCCAGAATGAAATTCTCACACTCAAGCAAAGTGTGTAATGGTATGAACCTTTGTGACAGATTAAAAGAAGATTTTGCTTTGGTGATAGTGGCAATTTATTTTGTGCGGTTTCAAGAAAAATGTTTAAATCAAGACAGAGAAAAATGTGCACATTACTGTACATACCATGCAACAAATGGAAATTATCCTGGTTCTGAGCTTTTGAACATACTCGTTAGAGAACTATAAGCAAAGTTGTTTGACAAGATCAAAGGAAGGATACAAACTTTTGATACAACAATTTACCATCAGTTCCAGCTAAGGAGAGATATGGAGTATAAAACATTGCTGCAGAATATTGGGTGGAGTCATAAAAATTTACATCTATATCTAAAGTTACATGCATATCCCACAAGCCTCTGTACAGTTTGTGTAGGAGGGTATTTTGCACCATTACTAACTATTCCCTTTCCTGTTACACCAGCACATGCAGTGATGGGTAATAGACTGATAGGGTGCATCCATGTGAGCATCGAACTCCATATTTTTTGTAATGGTCTTTATGAAAAAATTACATTGGAAGCAGCAGAATCATTCTGCCATTCATCACAAATACTTGTTCTCTCCATTTCTCAATAGTGTTTTAGGAAGTGATCTGTCTTTTCCGTTCGAGATTCCTACTAAGCTCACAGAGCATTTCCATTGCACTTACTGACAAAATCAAAACTCTCTCAACAAAACAGAGTCAACCATGCACCTCATCAACATGACTTAATCAAGCATCATACCAGAAATTATTCTTCTATGCATTCCAATAAATTACATTTATCCACATTTATGCAAGTTGCCATTCGCCTGCCATCTATTGCATCAAACATAAATTCTATCTGTGTTTTACTGAATCTTCCTACAGATGACCAGTGATGACACGCACAACAGCTTCACCAGAAAGTAGTCTCTGTTTTGCTGCTCATCCTGACACTTCATTCAAATACATGGAGAACATGACCATTACCGTAAGGCATTCCTGTTGTCATCTATGACTGTAATGAACACTTGCTGTCCAGGACAGTGTACTAGGTTCTATTACTCACATAAATGAGTGTATGTTTCATATGCTGATCAGGTATGATCAATAGAGGAGATAAAGAACATACAAAGGTGAAAGAATGATTTGTCGCAAGCTGTTTGGCAAGCATGATAGCATTACAGATACGCTCATCAAATTCCAGTGGCAGGAAGTACAAAAAATTTCATTTTGAATACAGAGAGGTTTATCATTAATATTTCAATAGTCTAAGTTCCATGAAAAGTCACATATTATTTTACTTCCCCTCTTACACATCTCAACAATGGCCATGACAGTAAAATCTGGAACTGAAGCTCAAGTAGTGCTTAATGACAGCCATTCTTCCCATGCATAGTTCATGAGTAAAACAGGAAAATAGGAAGGGAGTTGTTATGAAAGGGTGTCAGGAGTACCCTCCAAAATGCATCACAAGCTGATGTGGAGAGTGTATATATAGCTGGGATTGTAGAAGCAGACCTTTCTACACTGACAATAACTGTGTTAACTGTGCTACACACACACACACACACACACACACACACACACACACACACACACACACAATGAACAGCTATTTATGGCTACTGATGATGCTGTACTGTATGGGAAGATGATGATGTTGAGAGACTGTAGCAGGATACAAAGTAATTTAGAAAAAAATTCTAGTGTAGAATAGTGTGAGTTAATGCAGATGAGTAGGAAACAGAATCCTGTAACATTCTAATACAGCATTAGTAATCTGCTGCTGACACAGTTACACTGATTAAATATCTAGGCGTAATGTTGCTAAGCAGTATGAGCATGTCAAGTTGGTAGTAAGGAAGATAAATGCTTGACTTCAAATTTTATTGGGAGAATTTTGGGATAATGTAGCTCATCTATAAAGGAGACTGCATATAGAATGTTAGTGAGGCCTATTCTTGAATACTGCTCGAGTGTTTAGGATAACCTTCACTTCAGAGCAAATGAAGACTTAGAAGTTATTCAGAGGCATGCTGCTGGATTTGTTGCCAGCAGGTTCGATCAACACATTAGTATTATGGAGATATTTCATAAAATGATACGGGAATCCGTGGAGGAAAGACAACATACTTTTTGTGAGGTACTATTGCCGAAATTTAGAGAACCAGCATTTGAAGCTGACAGAAGATCGATTTTACTGCTGCCAACGTACATTTCATGTAATGACCTTGTAGATAAGATGAGAGACATTAGGACATATACAGAGGCTTATAAACATTTTTCCTTCACTCTCTTTGGAACTGGAACTGGAAAGGAAATGGCTAGTAGTGGTTCATGGTACCCTCCACCATGCACTGAACAGGAGCATGTATATGGATGTGGATAATTTATGTTGGTGGATAATTAATATTCATTATTTTAGTAGCCAGAAATGCTTGACTTTTGGACTGCAATATGTTCTGAGCTCAATGCCGTATGCCAGCAGTCAGTCATCAAGTATCTGGTTGGTGTCTTCATATTCAATGTCCTTTCATATGAGCAACAGCACCAAAAAGATCTTTTGGGGGTTGCATGAAACTTCATCTCTCCATTATGACCTGCTTGCTCCAAATATTTAGGCTCTACACTTTTGTTAGCAGGAAGATATGAGAAGAACTTCTAACACTTCAGGAAAATCTCATGCTTACTCTTCTGTAAGTGGTATGTCTCACATAAACAGTACTGAAATTTCAAGAGTGCATGGAATACATTATAGTCTCTTCTTGTCTCATTGGAAATACTTATAGGTCACTCTTCACTTTTATTTGAGCAGCACACAATATTTCTGGAAACCAAATTGATATCCACCTCAATGGTTATTTGTAGCCAGTAACCTGGTCATGAACTACATGTTTTAAGGCTGTAGGGGTGAAAGGAGAGAAGACTCCAGTTAAATGTTCCACTGACAATGAAGTTAGCAGACATCAAGCACAGCCATAATGCAACCAGACGGAACAATAAATCAGAAGACTTCTTGTTTGAGGAATCATTCAGGCTTTTACCTGGTGCATTTTAAGAAACCGTAAGCCACAATGGAGGGACAGGGATTTTAATCTTTTATAGATGACAGTAGTCTCAGATTTGAGAAGTTATGTGTATGTGTGAACTGCTGCAACTTACATCCACCTGGACCTGTTTATTGTAGTCAAGCCTTAGTCTCCCTCCACTATATTCCCCCCCCCCCCCCCCCCCCCACACACACACACACACACACACACACACACACACACACACACACACACACACACACACACAAACACACATACACACCACAACCACCACCACCACCACCACCACCAAATAAATTATTTCTTGATGCCTCAGGAGGTGTCCTGTCAACCCACCTTGGTTTCCGTTACTGCTTGCTTAGCACACAGATTGAATAGAATGAGGAATAGGCTACAATCTGTCTTACTCTCACCTCATCTGCTGTCACCCTTCCAAGTCCTCCAAATCTTACAACTGTAGCCTACTGTCTGAACCAATTGTGATGCCATTTCACTTCCTGTAATTTACGCTTATTGCCCTCAAACTTCAAAGAGTGTTTTTGAGCCTACACTGTGAGAATTTCTCTCTAATTTTATAAGGGCTATAAACGTAGGCTTGACTTCTTCAGTCTGCCTCAAAAGACTGTAGTTCTCCACTGTCTTAGTAATTTGTTTATTCCTACATTTCTCCAGAACCCAAACTCACCTTTCCCGAGACTGGCTTCTACCAGTTTTTTCTATTCTTCTTTAAATAATCTGAGTCTGGTTCCAGCTGCCAAAGAGTGTTGTTACATGTGTGTGAACTGGACTTGTGCGCGCACGTGTGTGTGTGTGTGTGTGTGTGTGTGTTGTCTATTTTTAACAAAGGTCTTGTTGGCCGAAAACTAACTTTCCAACATTCTTTTTGTTGTGCCTTTCTCTGACTCAGGATCTCTGCTCTAAGGTGAGTAGCAACTATCCTTTTCATAATGTTATTATATTCCATTCTGGATTTTCTATTCTCTGAGTCAGCATTTAGCACTCCTGACTTGTTAAACTGACAGTTCAGTAATGTCAGTATCCGGCTTCTTTGGAATTGGAATTATTACATCCTTCTCAAAATCTGAGGGTATTTTGCCTGTCTGGCTTTCCATCTCATCTCCTGATATTCAGACAGTTGCTTCTCATTTTACAAAAGATTAATTAATTTTCCTACCTGCAAGATCTACCTTTTCCATAGATATTTATATTTCTACAGCACTGAATTTTTCTTCTGGCTATTTCTGCTTTGCCATTTTGCACTTTTGGCCAGTCTCATTTTTAGATGTCTGTACTCTCTTTTGTCTACTTCATGTCTCGGGTAAACTGTCTGGAATGATAGCAAAATCTTTGGGGGGGGGAGGGGGGCACTGAAACACATGGGAGTACTTTTTTAGGCTAAGATCAGTGTCCAATCATCCTACATTGACAGAAATTAAGCTTAATGAGAAGTTTCAGCAGGCAGGTACTAGAGATATCAAAATATCACTAGATTCTCATAACAGTACAGTGAGAAAGGAGGAGTTGTCATATGTGTTAAAATCTGTCGTGTGAAAAATTTGGAAACTAAAAAATTTTGCATACAGCAACATACAGAAGCATGTGCATATGAGCTTAAACTAAATAATGGCACTTTTATAATTGTAGCTGTGTATAGGTCCCCATTGGGAAATTTTCAATTATTTTTGAAAAACTTGGATTCTTTGTTGTGTTATCTGAGGAAAGCAAATTATTGTTTGTGGGGATTTCAATGAAGATTTCCTGAAAGAGTCCGATAGAAAGCTTAACCTTCAATTTGACATCAGTCATAGGTTTTCCTACTTGGGTAGTACAGGAAAGACCAAGATAAATTTAATTAAATAAAAACTTTTCCTGTTAAGAATGGTCTGTCTGATCATGATGCACAGCTAGTTACAGTATAAGATATAGCTCCATACAGTAATTCAAAACAGTCCTCCAAAATAGTGAGTTCAATTAATGATTTAATAATTCAAAGTTTTAGGGAAAGCTTGCAACACTTAGACTGAGATGAGATGTACAGGGAACGTGATGCTAATTTAAAATTTAACCTATTTCATGATATTTTTGTGAGTATATTTGAAAACAGTTGCCCTAAGAAAACAGTGAAATATAATTGTAAGAAACCCCATAAAAAGCCATGGCTTACTAAAGGGATAAAAATATCTTGTAAACAGAATACGGAAATGTATCTCATAGCTAGGAGGAGTAATGATTCTGAAACAGAGAACCATTATAAAAACTACTGCACTGTATTAAGAAAAGTTATTAAAAAGCACAGAAGTATGTTCATTATGTCTGAGATCAGCAAATCTGATAATAAAATTAAAACAATTTGGAATACTGTAAAAAGAGAAACAGGGCAACCAAGAGCACAGGAAGACTGTATTTCCATCAAACACAATGAAAAGGTTGTTGACAAGAAGTCAGAAGTAGGAAACATTTTTAATAATCATTTTTTAAGTGTTGAAGAGAAAACAGGATCCATCTATTCATTAGAAAATGCAAGACAGTTTGTGGAAGAGACAGTACCTATGCAATTTGATAAAATTTAACTTCAACCCGCCTCTCCTACTGAAATTAGAAAAATAATTCAGTCAAAAGTAAAAGCTCACATGGAATTGACAGCATTTCCAACACAGTACTAAAAGCTTGTTCCCAACAAATAAGTAGGATTCTCAGCCACATATGCAGTAGTTCACTGAAACAGGGCATTTTTCCAGATAGAAGAAATACGCTAATGTTAAACCATTGCATAAAAAAGCAGGTAGGTCTGATACTAACAACTACCACCCAATCTCACTTCTGACAGCTTTATCCAAAATTCTTGAAAAAGTAGTGTATTGAAGAACAGCATCACATATTTGTAAAAATGAAGTACTAACAAAATGTCAATTTGGTTTTCCGAAAGGCCTTTCAACAGAAAATGCTATATATGCTTTCACCGATCAAATATTAAATACATTGAATAACCAAACTTCACCCATTGGGATATTTTGTGATCTTTCAAAGGCTTATGATTGTGATGAATCATGAAATTCTTCTAGAAAAGGTTAAGTATTGTGGTGTTAGTGGGCCAGTACACAAATCGTTTAATTCAAACTTAACTGGAAGAATGCAGAATGTTGAAATTAACGGTACAG
The DNA here is from genome assembly GCF_023897955.1 of Schistocerca gregaria. Classification (NCBI taxonomy): domain Eukaryota; kingdom Metazoa; phylum Arthropoda; class Insecta; order Orthoptera; family Acrididae; genus Schistocerca; species Schistocerca gregaria. The sequence continues at coordinate 321,462,070 of NC_064927.1, forward strand.
ATAGTCTGCAAAAATCAGCAGAGCCCTCTAACTGGGAGGGTATTACGAATGGTGTCCCATGGAGTTCAGTCGTCTGTCCCTTATTGTTCTTAACATATATTAACCATGGACGATGGAGCTTACCGTTGGTGGGGAGGCTTGCATGCCTCAGTGATACAGACACCTATACCATAGATGCAACCACAATTGAGGTGTATTTGTTTAGAGGCCAGACAAACATGTGGTTCCTGAAGAGGGGAAGCAGCCTTTTCAATAGCTGCAGGGGCAACAGTCTGGATGATTGACTGATCTGGCCTTGTAACACTAACCAAAACAGCCTCACTGTGATGGTACTGCAAATAGCTGAAAGCAAGGGTAAACTACAACCGTAATTTTTCCTGAGGGCATGCAGCTTTACAGTATGGTTAAATGATGATTGCATCTTCATGGATAAAAGATTCTGGAGGTAAAATAGTCCCCCATTTGGATCTCCGGGTGGGGACTACTCAGGAGGACATCATTATCAGGAGAAAGAAAACTGGTGTTCTATGGATTGGAGTGTGGAATGTCAGATCCCTTAATCGGGCAGGTAGGTTAGAAAATTTAAAAAGAGAAATGGATAGGTTACAGTTAGATGTAGAGGGAATTAGTGAAGTTCGGTGGCAGGAGGAACAAGACTTCTGAACAAGTGCATACAGGGTTATAAATACAAAATCAAATGTGGGTAATGCAGAAGTAGGTTTAATAATGAATAAAAAAGTGTGAGTAAGCTACTATAAACAGCATAATGAACGCATTATTGTGGCCAAGATAGACACAAAGCCCATGCCCAACACAGTAGTACAAGCTCCGCAGATGACAAAGAGAGTGATGAACTGTGTAATGAGGCAAAAGAAATTATTCAGACAGTGAAGGGAGATGAAAATTTAATAGTCATGGGTGACTGGATTTCGACAGTAAGAAAAGTAAACATAGTAGGTGAATATGGAATGGGGGTAAGGAATGAAAGAGGAAGCCGCCTGGTAGAATTTTGCACAGAATATAACTTGATCATAGCTAACACCTGATTCAAGAATCACGAATAAAAGTTGTATACATGGAAGAGGCTTGGAGATACAGGAGGGGTCCAGATAGATTATATAATGGGAAGACAGAGATTTAGGAACCAGGTTTTAAATTGTAAGACATTTCCAGGGGCAGATGTGGACTCTGACCACAATCTATTGGTTATGAACTGTAGATTAAAACTAAAGAAACTGCAAAAAGGTGAGAAATTAAGAAGATGCGACCTGGATAAACTGACTAAACCAGAGATTGTAGAGAGTTTCAGGGAGAGCATTAGGGAACAATTGACAGGAATAGGGGAAAGAAATAAACTAGAAGAAGAATGGTTAGCTTTGAGGGATGAAATAGTGAAGGCACAAGAGGATCAGATAGGTAAAAAGACGAGGGCTAGTAGAAATACTTGGGTAACAGAGGATATACTGAGTTTAACTGATGAAAGGAGAAAATATAAAACTGCAGTACATGAAGCAGACAAAAAGGAATACAAACGTCTCAAAAATAAGATTGACACGAAGTGCAAAATGGCTAAGCAGGGATGGCTAGAGGACAAATGTAAGGATGTAGAGGTATATCTCACTTGGGGTAAGATAGATACTGCGTGAATTCTTTACAGATGAATGGAAAAACCGGTAGAAGCCTACCTCGGGGAAGATCAGTTTGGATTTCGTAGAAGTATTGGAATACGTGAGGTAATACTGGCACTACGACTTATCTTAGAAGATAGATTAAGAAAAGGGAAACCTACATTTCTAGCATTTGAATACTTAGAGAAAGCTTTTGCAAATGTTGAATGTAATACTCTCTTTCAGATTCTGAAGGTGGAAGGGATAAAATACAGGGAGTGAAAGGCTATTTACAATTTGTACAGAAACCAGATGGCAGTTACAAGGGCATGAAAGAAAAGCGGTGGTTGGGGGGGGGGGGGGGGGGGTGGATGAGACAGGGTTGTATCCTGTCCCCAATGTTATTCAATCTATATATTGAGCAAGTAGTAAAGGAAACAAAAGAAAAATTTGGATTAGGCATTAAAATCCATGGAGAAGAAATAAAAACTTTGAGGTTTGCCTATGACATTGTAATTCTGTCAGAGACAGCAAAGGACTTGGAAGAGCAGTTGAAGGGAATGGACAGTGCCTTGAGAGGAGGATATAAGATGAACATTAACAAAAGTAAAACGAGGATAATGGAATGTAGTAGAACTAAGTCGGGTGATGCTGAAGGAAACTGATTAGGAAATGCGACACTTAAAGAAGTAAATAAGTTTTGCTGTTTGGGATGCAAAATGTCTGATCATGGTTGAAGTAGAGAGGAAGTAAAATGCAGAGTAGCAATGGCAAGGAAAGTGTTTCTGAAGAAGAGAAATTTGTTAACATCGAGTATAGATTTAAGTGTCAGGAAGTCATTTCTGAAAGTACTTTTATGGAGAGTAGCCATGTATGGAAGTGAAACATGGACGATAAATAGTTTGGACAAGAAGAGAATAGAAGCTTTCAAAATGTGGTGCTACAGAAGATCAGATGGGTAGATCACATATCTAATCAGGAGGTATTGTATAGAATTGGGGAGAAGAGAAATTTGTGGTACAACTTAACTAGAGGAAGGGATTGGTTGGTAGGACATGTTTTGAGGCATCAAGGGATCACCAATTTAGTACTGGAGGACAGAATGGAGGGTAAAAATCATAGAGGTAGACCAAGAGATGAATACACTAAGCATATTCAGGAGGATGTCAGTTGAAGTAGGCACTGGGAGATGAATAAGCTTGCACAGGCATGGAGAGTTGCATCAAATCAGTCTCTGGACTGAAGACCACAACAGCAACATATATTAATGACTTGCCACTCTACCACCCCACGTACAGAACAAGCAAGAATCTGTTGAGGAAGTTGTAAATAATGTATTTCAGAAAGTTATTAAATGGTTCTCTGCAAATGAACTCTCACTAAATTTTGAGAAAATGCATTTTATACAATTCTGTACAGTAAATGGCATAACACCATTCATAAATTTAGACTATGAACAGAAGTCTGTTGGTAAGGCAGAATACTCAAAATTGCTGTGTGTGTGCACTGATGAGAAGCTGGATTGGAAGAAACACATCGATGATCTGCTGAAATGGTTAGGTTGCAAATTTTGGTGATAAACATATCAGAAAATTAGACTACTATGCCTATTTTCATTCATTGCTTTCATATGGTGTCATATTTTGGGGCAATTCGTCAGTAAGAGAAAAAGTATTCAGTACACAAAAGCATGTAATCAGAATAATAACTGGAGCCACTCAAGATCACCTTGCAGATACTTGTTTAAGGAACTCAGGGTATTAGAGTACCTTCGCAATACATATATTCACTTATGAGAGTTGTCTCTAATAACCTGTCCCAATTCAAAAATAACAGCAAAGTGCATAGCTACAACACTAGAAGAAAGGATGATTTTCACTAGTCTGGATTAAATGTTATTTTGGCACACAAAGGGGTCAATTATGTTGCCACAAAAATCTTTGGTCATTTGCCAAATAGTATTAAAAGTCTGACAGACAGCCATGCAACATTTAAAAGCAAATTAAAAGAATTTGTGAATGACAACTCCTTCTACTCAATAGGTGAAACCTTAGATATAAAGGAGTAAAAAAAATCAATTAATTAAATATTCTGTCTAAAGAAAACTTATGTTAAAGTGATAAGTTCCACATCATTACGAAATGTCTTATTCATGATCTATGGAACAAGGATTAATGTATGTATGTACATATTTTTACATTTTCTGCTTCTTTCAATTAAATTCAATATGTCATGCATTATCCATGAAATTCTATTTTAGCTTTTCTTTTTTTTCTTAATTAATTCATCTCTCAAAGCCTTCTACTGTATGCCTTCCCCTGTTCCAGCCAACAACTACTTAACCCCCCTTTTTAATGCTCAACAATCTTTGGTTATTTCAACTTATCCAAGTCCCATCTTTTTTAATTGCCTACCTTTTTAAAAATTCTTCAGTTTCAGTCAGCAGTTCCCAATAAATATGTACAGTCTACAAATGCTACCAAAAATGTTTTGCTGATTTTTAAATTGTTGTCTTATGTTAATAAAAAATATCTTAAACTTTCTGGTGCTTTAGGTCACATCAGTGTACATATACAGCCTTCTTTCATGATTCATAAGCCAATTACATGCAATGATTAAATTGCCCTGTATGCTAATGCATTGCCTGCCCTTTTAGTTCCTACATTTCCTCCTCTTTTTTTGCTGCCTTTAGCTACAGTCTCTCATTATAGTTACATTTTTGTCTCTCTTAATGATCTAAGTATTTCTTTTATAATATTACTGTTTCAATCTCATCATCTACTGAGTTATTACCTATGCTGCAATAATGTATCCAATGTTTATAACAGCTCATCTACATTCCTACTTTCTTATTCATTATCAGACCTGTCCTGGCACTACCTCTATGTGATTATGTGTTGATATCTCTATACTCCCCTGACCAGAAATCATGTTCTTTCTTTCACTGCACTTTACTCACTCCCACTATATCTGACTTCAGCCTATGCATTTCACTTTACAAGTATTCTTTAAAATAAAAACATTGTCCTGATTAGTCTCCACTTGAAGATTTGTATAGGGGATTATTTTACCTCAGTAATATTTTATCCAAGAAGATGCCATCATCCTTAAATCTTACAGTAGAGCTATATGTCCAGGGGAAATGTAACAGCTGTAATCTGCCTTTGCTTTCAGCCTTGCCAGAGTACAAAGTCAGATAAGTTAATCATCCAGAAAGTCCCCCACAACTATTGAAATGGTTGCTGCCCTCTTCAGGAACCACATGCTGCTCAGGCCTGTTCAAAGACCATAACCATCAGGATTATCAAAGGTTTTATGAACAATCATTTACTTTTAGAAGATTAATGTTACATCGTATTTAAGTTATTCAACTTTATCAGGTTTAAACTTTTTGTTTGTAGCATCTATTGAAAATTTTAAATTTCCTTTTTTGCCATCAGGGGAGATTTGTTTTAGTGTATGAGTTCACTTCACAGTTTTACTCATACGCATCTGTCTACAGCTCTAGCGCAGATACTTTCATTGCAACCCAGTGGAGCTTTGGTGTAAATATCTTAAGAACTCTGCATAGTCTTATGTTATCAATAACTGAAAATTCCTTGGTAGTAAACAGAGCTGTAACAAAGTGATCCTGCACCTCTGCAAACAAGCAAACACAAACCTCCTTCCATAAAACAAAAAACAAAAAAATACTACCTATCTGCAATTGTTTTTCTACGCAGGTTTGGGAAATATAATACTTCTGTAAGAAAGTTTAATAATGAAGCACAGTTAAAACCACTGCCCAGTGACATTTCATACAGGCAGTATATGGGTTAAGCATTTCAGACAATGATAGGCAAATCAACTAAAAGTTTCTGACATTGCAGAATGTGTCAAGAGTTTCTTTCACACTAGAATAACAAAATATCTAATACATAAATAAGGTCTACTTCTTATGACAACAGATACTTGGGCAATGCAGCCGAAGAATGGCAAAGCATATGTTTGTTTACATGAAGATTCAGTGTAGATGAACTGAATCAGCTGTCTACAGGCATTACTAATAACTCTTATAATATTATTAATCAGCCACAGAAAATTTATTCGCGCAGTCTTTTTTATTTATACAGCAGACTGTACCAACTGAAACTTGAGAGCAGGAGAAGTACTGTCTTGAAGGGTAAATAAATTACATATCACCTCCATCTTTTCTGCTTGCATCTTCCACTGCCACATGTCACTTCAATCCTCATTCAGCAAAAATCTTAAAAGTCCTTAATCAAACACCCACTCACTGGCATTCAATAATCTACAATCCTGTATAGAAGTAATAGAAAGTACTTCATTGCTGAACATGAGCAAGCTGAATAAGTGGGAGCTGTGTGAATCGTGCAAACATTTAATGTCTGTCTGTTATGGTCTTTTCTTTCTAGTGGATGGTGACAATAATGTGTGTTTATGACACAGACCAAAGGAAACACTTTTTCCTGTACATGAATCATCAGAATACAAGGAATGGGAGAACTCTCATTCCTCTCCCAGTTAACTCTTAACCCATCATTCTTTCTCGTTTGTCTTTTTTGTGTAAGTTTTTGCAACTACTCTGTGCCTGTGGTCTTGGCAGGGACCTATTCCCACCCATTCAGTACAGCACTGGTGTATAAGGTTTAGGCCCACTGCTCAATTTCAAATTTTCAGCTACATGTTCTACATTATGCTTTGCTGGTTGCCAATATTAAAAGGATTTGTGGCCAGGACACCAAACATTTCCAATAAAGATAATATATATTTATGTCAGCAGAAGATTAGGTTGCTCCCAATGATAAATACCTTTGCCTGGTGACTTACCTAAGGCCGGTATTACACTATCAAATTTCTTTGTCAAATATCTTTGTCCAATACCTTTGTCAAAGATATTTGATGGTGTAATAGGGAACTTCGTCAAATGTCATCCAATATTTGATCAAATCTAGGGCCTCACTGTAGATTTAATCAAAGAAGTTGCTTGTCTTCTGTTCACTGCAATGTAACATGTTACCACATGGAGCGCTAGCATCGCTACATTCTGTCGTCTGTAGTGTTTTTATAAACATTGCGGGTAAATACAATTGGTGTGTGCCGACTACTACAAAATTATTGGAGATGTATGAAGCTGATGAGGTGCTTTACAATGTGAGGCTTGCTGAATGCAAAAATAGATTACGAAGATTGGAGACCTGACCTGACCTGACCTGACCTAACCTAACCCTCTCCTGTAGCAAGGAATCGGAGTGTTACAGTGAGCCTGTCTTCTGCAGATGTAGCAGTTCTTAAGTGAATATTGGGCTTTGTGATATGAGGATACACTTCATTGAGCACATACAGAAATGTATGCTCATCCATTCTTAAGTAATTGATGTACGACTTGACTTCCTCCACTATAAGCTCAAGTAACAAGTTTTGTTGAATGCTTTTATTCTGCTTCTCTTCTGCATATGCACGCAGTGCAATTGTGGTACATGCAACTGCTGCAGTTAATAACAAGTTGTTGTCAGTCATCTTGAACTTTGACGAAAAACATGATGACAGTGTAATACCTCGTCTAGTGCTATGTCAAACATCTTTGTCAAATATATTTGATGGAATATTTGATCACATCTTTGATCAAATCTTTGACAAAGAATTTTGATAGTGTAATTGATACTGATGAAACATTTCGTAGAAAAAGGGAAACAGCAGGGAAACTGTGTCAAAATTCTTAGCACTTAATCTGACAATCTGACACTTGGATGCAGAACATGATGCAAAATATGGAAATCAAAAAATGCTGTAAACAAAATACAATGCCGTTTCTGTGGAACTTTGCTCGGCCAGTAGATACAATCCAACAGCAAGTTTAAATACACCATAAATTATAATGAAGAAAGCTATTGCCATTGAAATTTTCTATTTTCATGAGGCATGTTACAGGATAATAACATGGTCACAGGATCATGCACTAATGACAACAAGGGCTGCCACATACTGTCTAGATCATACGGTGTTGTTAGTATTCCAGGTATACCAGCAGCTGCACCTGCAGTAGCAGCAGCTGCCGCTGTCGGTATCTGCGGCATAAGCCGTGCTGTGTGTGTTGGCACGTAGGTCTGCTGCTGGGGTCCTGGTGGAGCAGCTGGCGCTAGCACAGGCATTACATATTGCGGCTGGGTACCCAGAGGAGCCGGCAGTGCCTGATATGGTTGTGCACTGGGCACCCCGACGTACGCAAGTGTATTCTGTTCACCATGCCCAGCTTGTGTGGCTAGGGGCACTGTAGTGCCACTGGTGACATTCCCGGCTGCACATACACTTCCTCCAGCTGTTGTGCTACTTGAATTGCTTGACAGGCCTGGAAATTGCAACATATTGTTTCAGAGAAGTATTCATTTCCTTCTGCAATTCATCAGTTCATAATAATCACAGCCAGCTAAGTGAGTAACTCAATAAGCAAACTGAATATTCAGTTTTGTGGTAGTATACCAAAATTTGAAAAGGAATGTCATAAAATAACTTTCCCTTTGCAAATCTCATAATATTATGAAAAATTAGAAGACAGTGAAGAAGAAGAACAGAAAAAATATATATTTACTAAAAATACAATTTATTACCCTTGAAGAGTCATTTAAGTCCACATATAATTATAATACATTTACAAGCTGCACTTACGTATTGAAAAAACTGAATTTCTTAATGTATTGGCTGCAAAAACATGAAGGTGATGAGCTAAAATAAGCCAAGCTGTACATGCTCAATAAATACTCATGGTGTTAAAACAAAAGTAATAGAGGCACTACTTATAGCAAGTTCATGCAGTTTGTTAGAAGACAATATTTACATAACTAAACAAAAAATTTCTAGAAGTGACCAGTGGATAACACCATTTGATAAATAAGTTTCAGAAAATTACAAAACCAGTAAGTAAGTAATTAGAATATTAATGATAGCAAAATGCAATAACTAAACAGGGGAATTTGTTCAGGAAAGAAATTCATTCCAAAGGTGAGTTTAATAACTTAATTTAAAAAATCAAATAGGTGCCCTGTAATTATGAATATGTGATACTTTTACACAGACATTTTTGTACTTAACTATGTCTCATCCAAGTCCCTAGTGCAGAACGCTGCCTTTCAACAGCTGCAGTTCCCCAGAATATAAAATAATTTGTCTACCTTGGAAGTATATCTATCACAGAATTCAAGCAGCTTAGGGAGAAGACCAAGATCTCCCTTTACAATTCAGTCTTGCTTCAACGTTAGACAGACTACAGGCTACACACTTAAATATTACAGTCATAAAAACTTGAGACACAATACACATTCACATCTTGATGACCAGACGTTTCAAAATCTTTGTAGGTATCTGTATTACAAAGTTATTAAATATTCCATAAGTAAATTAATAAATATTTTACTGAACTTACAAAATGAACACACCTGAAGTTATATCTGCATAAGTTACATCAAAGTAGTTAATTTAAAAAAATTCCAACTTCCCTTTGTTTTGTCAAAATTCACTTAATTTGGCTTTTATAATGATCTACAATTAATAAAAAAATTTAATGCAGTCAGTTACACATGATACCAAGCACTACAAAACGACATGTAATATGCTAATTTAGAAGTCATTAACATAGTTGTTACTTCAACATGACCATATGCAGAACATTTCCAGATAAGTGAATATGGCAGTAAAAAGTATTTAGTTTAATATCATGCCACAAGCTTCAAGTTTTCAAATAATAATGCCCTGATGGAACAGATGGGGAGGGGGGAATTGCCATAAATGAAATTTTATTTTGCTGAGAGAAATTACATCTTTTCTTCTTGGACAACAGACAGTTTTCATGAATAATAATGAAGACTGTTGGACATCACTCTTCCTTTTCGACCATAGTTGATTATTTACAACAATGAGATGAAATGACCGTATGGCATTGTTGGCCAGGAGGCCCCAAGCAGGGTAGTTTGGCCACTGTATTGCAAGCCCTTTAACAATTTTAATGAGACAAGTATGAATTGTACAGCTGACCATTTAAACAGGTGATTATGTGACAGTCATAGATGAGGACTGCATAATATTCTTGACATCACTGAACTAAGGCAACAACTTGTAGTAGAGATATTGATGGGCACATAAATATGACTGAACACACACACACACACACACACACACACACAAACATACACTTGCCTATCAACTATGTTGCACCATCTGATTAATATTGTAGTCAATCAGCACTATGTATCAACACAAAAAGGATTCCGCTGAAAGCTAGCAAAGTTTCCACTCTTTTAATGTACCTTTGGATGACTCAATGCTTCTACTATTCAGTGAGTTCTTACCTTTATTCCTTACATTATTCTGATTATAATTTAGTTACTCCAGAAAACAATTCCACAGGATATTACCAGTACCAAATTAAATTAAATACATAGCTTGTGAGTTTGTCTCACTCCTAGCCTTCTGATGAAATTAAGAGCAAAAATCACTTAACTGAGTTACTTGGAAAGTTTCATTTTGCTTTTACTCCAAACATAAATTTTCTTCAATAGACATGCTCTGTGTTTCTATAGCATCTTTCATAACTATTAATTCTTGACTAAAAACTAAAAATCATTGGTGTAGTATGTTTGACATATAGAATTGTTTACTATGTGCTTTTGCTTCAATTAGGAGGAATACTTTTTTCTACACCATGAAGACTGATAATACTGCAGGGGATATAGAGTAATCTGTAAAACAAGAATTTACTGGCCAGACGTAAAAGCCAGGAAATTAACACTAGTATATGCAAATTATGTTGCTAATTACCCAGTATGGACAGTTCTACAATGTATTTCATTTGTGCCATAAAACTACTTATCCTATATACAATAAATAGCATAAAACAAAAAGAATGTTTGATGTTTAACGGTTGGGAAGACCTGTTGAAATTATTTTGTTCACTTATAGTCACCTCACATTTTGTATGGGAGAGATCTTATTTTAGTCTACTTTCTGCTAGGAAATTTATATTATAACAGAGTCTAACAATGGTTTGAGGATACTTGTTCATCTCAAATTCACAATCTGTTCTGTTTAAAGACTCCTTTTTTGTAACAATCTTCATCAAATCAATAAATGTCCATGTAGCTGTGTGGAGAAAACATTCATATAGAATATTGCTAATACATCTCGAGTAAAACACTTTTCAGTACTGTAAATTATCAAAAAGTAATCAAAAAAGTACCTTACAAACTGCTACTGCACATAAATCAAATACAAAAAGTGAGGTAGAGAAGCCTTTCAGCTAAAATTTACAACTACAATTTGAACTATCATGAACAAAAACTGGGAGACAGATTTAAGTAATTATGGTTTATCTTTACATATGTAATATGAGATCAAATATTTCATCATTAACATTCCTTTCTTGAAAAAGAAAGATAGTAGTAATGTTTCTTTCTTTCACTATAATGAGACACAGAAAAAAATTGGACCTGTGTAAAGACAGCCGCGTAACTCCCAGAAAACAGAAGGAATTACATGTAATGTAGGATGCTGTAGTCAGTTCTACCTAGATTGAAGGTATAGTAACATAAACAACACTAAGAACAAAAAAATATAGTGTGCCATATTGTTGATTTTAACACTTCCACAATAATGGTTTGTGCCTACTGTAAACATACATGAATATATATACCTCAAGTAATTTGACCAACTAAAGACAAAAAAAGAGAAGCAGCAGAAATACATTTCAGATCAAAACAAATGACCACCTACGCTGAATCACAGGTAAAGCTAGTGGCAAACTTTGGCCCATTGGTAGGACATGGGAAAAATACAGTCAGTCAACAAAAGGGATTGTTTACAGAACACTCATTTGAACCATCCTGGAAAACTGCAGAAAATGAGTGGGACTCACACTAAATAGGACTTACAGAAAACACTTAACGTATGCAAACAATTGCATCACAAATGGTCATATGTTTGTTTGACTAAATGGAGAACATCAGAAATGCTGGAAAAACTAAACTGACAGACACTTGAAGAGAGATGGTAACTATCCTGTAATAACCTACTTACATAGTTTTGAGAATGACTGTTGAGTAAGAAATTTATGAAAATACTACAGCCTCCTACATATTGCCCCTGAATGGACTGTGTAGAGAAGATTAGAATAATTATAGTGCACACCGAGGCATTTAAGCAGTTATTTTTTCCACACTCCATGTGTGAGTGGAAGAAGATAGTGCCAAAACATTTGGAATAGTACTGCGGTAAATACCATCCACCAAGTACAGTGGTTTTTAGAGTATCAATGTAGATCTAGATGAACTCAGAAACTCCAATTTCTTTAATGTCATTAGTTACTAGCCTGGTAATATAACTGGAAGTCAAACATTTTCATTTTGTCTTTCAGTGACACATATATAAATTTAAATATAGTGTTTTTTAAAGATTTACATTCAATATAAAACTTTCATAGATATTAAATGAAACACAACATACCACTATACAAATTGTGCAGTAGATTGCTACTCTCACAAAATCAGTGTAGACCATTTGCAGAGTTTGGAAGGAAAGGGCAAGAGCTAGTGACAACTGCACTTTCATGTCAGTTCCAGAGACCTACACAGATGGCATAACTAGAAGTAAGTGCTCACAAAAGACAGGCATTGGAGTTTGAACCCCAGCTCAGTATAAAGTTTTAGCTCATCACACACAATCAAAATACTGGATGCACCACGAAGCATCTGTATTCACTGAAGGTTAACACAACTTTAAGGCCTAAATGGATCTGTGCCAACAATATATGAAACTTGCAGTTGACATAAATCCACTCTGAACCAGAAGACTTTTCAGATTTCATGATCAGGGCATTCTCCCAACAGCCAGTAGAATTGATCTTCAGAATTATTGTCCTAAGCCATTCATTTATAAATGTAATGAAATTCTCAGTTCAAACATAATGGTCTACATATAAAAAACAAGCTTCACATTAGCAACCTGGATAGCATACAGTAATGCTAATAATGTCAAACCAAATACAGATTATTCACCATGGCACTGGCAGAGGTAAAGCAACCACAAGGTTCCAATACTTTTCAAATTTTGGAATAAAATAATTCCACTGTTTCTCAGAATACCCCTCCATATAGGGATCTACACATAAATATGTTGAGGCTGAAGATGTGTTGATGTATAGAATACAATGTACTGTTCTCTTCTATAAGAGATCCACAGACACACACGTAGTTTCATGTGGAACCCAAGATGAGTGTGACCCAAGAAGTGAGGTAAGTTTATTACTCCACATTATCTATATCAGCGAACACTATCAGATCAATTATTATGAAGCTGCATCTGTAAATCACTCTACAAGTATTCATTTTTTCATTCATCATGTTCTGCAGGATTCATCATAAAAGATTTTCAGTTCAATCCTGAATGGAGATGTACCCAGAGGAAATATCAGTAACTTCCTTTAATTGAGGAGAAATGTAAAATTAAGTACTTCATGAGGAGTAAAAATGTAGTATCCCTTGGCTACAGGAGTAATGAGTAACAACTAGAGTTAGTCATGCAATAGAAATGACTGACAATATAATGTAACTCGATAAAAAAAAAATCTACTCACCAAGTGGCAGCAGGAGAACACACACACATAAGAAGGTTATAGTTATGCAAGCTTTCATAGCCAGTCCTTCCCACAGAAGGGCTGAAGAGGAAGGAAGAGGGGTGAAGGAAAAAAGGACTGGAGTGGTTTAGGGAAAGGGGTGGATTTCGGAAAAGTCACCAAGAACTGCTGGTCAGGGGAGACTTACCAGACAGGATGAGAAAGAAAGACTGTTGGTGACTGTGCCACACGATGCAAGACAGAGATTACTGCAAAAACATAGTACATTAATTAACATGAGTGAAAAGCTAAATGCATTGTATGTAACAAAGGTAGGTGGTGTAGGAGAATAACAGACAGGTCAGAAAGTGAAAGATGTAGAAAACTACAACAAAGTGAAGAAAGGAACAGTTGCTGTGAAGGAACGCTGAGATGGAAGAAATTAATGTAAATTAAGGCCAGGGGGGTGGCGAGAACCAAGGACATGCTGTAGTGCTAGTTCCCACCTGCAGAGTTCTGAGAAACTGGTGTCTGGTGGAAGAATCCAGATGGCACGTGTGGTGAAACAGGAACCAAGGTCAGGCCTATCATGTTGTAGAGCATGTTCTGCCACAGGATATTGTGTGTTGCCAGTATACACCCTCTGCTTATGCTCATTCATCCTAACTGATAGATTGGTGGTAGTGATGCCAATGTAAAAGGCTGAACAGTGTTTACATCACAGCTGGTATATGACATTTGTCACTTCTCAGGTGGCTCTGCCTTTGATAGTGCATGTTTTGCCAGTTACAGGGCTGTTATAGGTGGGCTGGCATAGGTGGTGGTAGGAGGGAACATAGGGCAAGTCTTGAAGTGGAGGCAAAAAAGGGGTAGGTGCCACAGGATAGGGAGATGGGTGTAGAAGGAGCTTAGGCTCTGGCAAGGATATTGCGCAGACTGGTAGGGTGACAAAAAGCTGTTCTGGATGTGGTGGGCAGAATCTCAGACAGAACAGGTCTCATTGAAGGACGTGAATTTAGGGAGTCATAGCATTGTCAAAGTACATGATTAATGCATTAAAGACCGGGATAATACTGAGTGACAAGTGGTATGCTCCGAAACTGTTTTTTGAAGGGATTAGCAATACCAGGATGGATGTGATGGTACAGGACATCTGTTTTTCAACTAGGATGGTGGGGTAATTACATCAAGTGAAGGCTGAGGTGAGAATGATGGTGTATTGCTGTAAACAGCCTGCAATGAAACAAATATGTTTGCCTTGAAAGCCAAAGCTGTATGGGAGGGAATATTTGACATGGAAAGGGAGGCAACTGTCAAAATGTAAATACAGTAGCTTGTGAGTAGGTTTAATGTGGACAGAAGTGGGTATCTGGCCTTCAGTGAGGGCAAGATCAGCATCAAGGAAAGTGGCATGGGATTCAGAAGAGGACTGCCTAAAATTTAATTGGGATAAGCTAATTAAACCTGAGAATAACTAAGTTTGGGAATAAGTGGAACAACCAATGGGCTCAACAGTAATTACTGGCAGGGTTAGATTCATTGGCAGGATGCCCAGAAACTGCATTGCTTGCAAATACTTGTATCAACTGTGCTGAAATACTACCCTGTGTATTGCTTTATATTATATTAAGTTAACAAGGGGCGTGTACTAAGAAGAGCAGGAAGAATAGTCATATGGCAATGTGTATGAGATATGCTGAAAAATCTTAACTGTCACACTCCTGAAGAAAAGTGTCTAATCCCATAAAAGCCTACCTACAAAATTGCAAGAACAGGTTTCCAGGGGAGAGATGATGAAAATGTCAGTGCTATTGCTAGGTAAGTAGAAATGTTTTATACCTGTACTCAGTTGCAATAATAATGATCCGACAAGCAGTGTTCAGACCAGGTGACCGACACCAATAGGATGACAAAATAACTTTATTTGGAGAAAACATTGGCACATTCACTTAAATAAACAAAACTGAAACTATATTTATGGAATTACACAGCTGGGAAAAGAGTATTTCTCAGACTGATTGCATAAGTAGTCAGAATGTTGGATTCGGAAAGAAATTTCTCACTCAGTAATGGAGGAGAGGAGCACCGAGAAGGCAAAACTCTGTCACGCTCCATGATATGTGCTCAGATATCTCTATGAAATTGAAGCTGCCCACATAAAATATAGACTTACGTGCAAGCCTAAGGTGAAGCTATAGTTCATAAGATTCATTTCAGCTTGCGCATCCTTGTAGAGTATGAGATTATTCCCTGCTATGTTATTTCACACTGCAGATGCTAGTCCAGTAATGTCAATAACACTCCTGAGGAATTGTGTTCGTTTGATTACAGATGTGCATTCGGAATAGCTCAATTAGTGGAGCACTGCAATCCAAAGACAGGGATTTATGTTTGTATGTTTGTCATTCAAGGCAAATAAAATAATTTTGATCTATGATGAGACTGATTTCAGTACATACTTTACTGTAGAATGAGGCATAATTTAATTTAAAAAAGAAGTTTCACCTAATAAACTCTAACGAATATCTTTTCTCTTAATGTAGAATTCTGGCAAAGTTGGCAGCACATCCATGGCTCTCAGATAGATAAACATGTACTGATAGTCCCTAACTCTTGCATTATTCATAAAATGTACTAGGACAGTAGAGCAAGTAGACAAATTTAAAGATTTTTGCCATCAGAGAGAAATTATTTTCAGTATACAATCAGATATAAATTTCTAGGGCTGTCTGATGATCTAACAGTCATACTAGCAATGAAGAAGTAACACACATCTTAAATCCACCTAATGTAGAATCAAAGTACCTGAAATCTCTTGTTTAAAAATGTGCAAGTAAAAAATAATAATTAAAAATACAGTTATTAGACTGAAAACTGTAATGCAACCCTTTTCTGGTACCCAATCACATCTTTCCAACCCACAAAACCCACAAATGGCACATGATGCTCTACTAACAGAATAGGATAGTAGGCAACACATAGTTACCAACAGAGCATTTCACAATCAGTTATTCTAATAGTCATTATTACAGGATGCCGGTCTTCCCTCAGCCATGGCTACTTCAACAGGTAATTATAATCTTCTGCAAAAGATTTATATATATACCTAAGAAAAACAATTCTCTCAAAGTAATATTAACATCTTTGTGAACAGCTTTTCCAGAAGTTAAAATGCTTCAAAAAATGAATATTCAATTACTGTAGATAACACAGTGTTTGAAAGGACCACAAATTTCTTACATCCTATCCTCCTTCATATGGCACATTTCTTTGCCATCCATTTCATGTACATGCAGTTATTATGCCACCTTAGTACATTAACATAAACTTATCACCACACTTTCCAGTCCTTGTGTTTCACATTTTAAAAACCTGTCTGTTACAGCATAAAGAATGCAAATGATTAAACAATTTCTTGGGTCATCCACCATGTATGAGTTTCGTATAAATAGAAGTAGGAACCACATCTGTAATTTTAATTATTGTTCAAAATGCAGACAGAACAAATACCAAGTTATTAAATTAACAAGAATATAACTGAGCTAGCTGATCTCTCCATATGTCACAGAATCTGGCAGCCAGCTAATACTGTATAGTTTCTTTCTAAAACAATTCCCTCCATTCATTCCACATGACAGATCAGTGGTCTTGCCTTTCTCTGTAGGACATGTTTCCCCATCATCCACATATTGTACCCATCAATAATTTGCTTTTGGCAGTACATCATTATCCTCTTTTTGTTTTCATGGATCAAGATTCTTTCATTTTATTATCTACCTGAAAACCCAACTTTATTACTAACATTTCCTTCAGTTTAGACTGTTTATATTCCAGTTCATTTCTCCCTTGCATTATTCTTTCTGTCTACTTATTAAATGTGATTCTGTGCACAAAACAGGTAGCTGCTTGCTCCTCTTCTAGCTCTTCACTGAACTCAGGCCCTCCACAACACATACACCCAAAACTTTCACATTACAATCTACTATATGATAAGGTTATTTCTGACATTTCTCTCTGTCATGCCTGTTTCTATCCATCAACACATTTAACATTCCCTTTGGTAAATTTGAAAATATAGTTTGTTTTGTGACAATTGCTCAGAGAACAGAACAATTATATGATGTAATCGAATGGTAAGAAGCTCTACTGTAACAATAATAAGAGACTTATAAACACTAAGTATTTCAGTTCATTTCTTGAAGCCATAAGTCATTCAAAAAGAGAGAAAATTTACTATTCAAAAACTTGTAAGTACGTATCATACAATTGATAACAGGCTTGCATAAAATAATGTTAATAATTTTCAGCTCTCTACTCTTTTAAATTCAATAACAACTCCATTTTCAAAATAAATTAATGGCACTTTACTGTAAAAACAGAAAATAACAAATAAGAAACAATGGAAGGTTCAGCAGTCATGAATTGTTTAATATTGCATCCACTCACCACCAATACCTAGAAAATAACCTAGTAAGAAGCAGAAGTGTAGATTTTGAAGTTCTGTTCCCACCAAAAAGATCTTAAATTTATGTCAATTTACAGCAATAAAATAGGTCATATATAATCAGACTTAAATGTTTCCACCCATGAACACGCACCACTATATTAAGGAAGCTGGATTAATGCTCGAGCGAGACTAGCTCCTACAGCCACTACTGTGGAGAGTGTAGGACTGGTTGTCTATACCATCTACAGTCATTCTCCAAGCCCTAATTGTGAGCACTATTGATAGAGAATTCTGACCCGACTTACAGCTAGAGTTGTGGCTACGATTGCGACCATATGAGACTTGTGGTACTTTGAGATATTGTTTCCTATTGTTCCAGTGCTGTTCCTGTGGCAGCCGCAGTGGTGGAGAGCAACACACAGGCAGCATGCGGCTCGATCCCACTGCATTGTTAGGGGGTGGTGGTAACACTGTGATAGTGGGGGGAACAAGCGTGCCGCTCACACCTGTACACAAATGCTTTTGAAATACATTATAGGAAGTGGTGTTAACACAAAGGTTGTGTGGAACAAAACCTGTAACCCCAATAATATGAGTATTTTTAAATAAAGCTTACACAAATATATAGAAATGTAATAAATATAACCATAATTTGCAAAATTAAAATTCAGGGGTAAGATGTAATATTAGCTCATATGTCACATACAAATGTGGTAGAGCTAAAGCTATGCTGAAAATAAAAAGGCAAGAGAGAGAAAGAAACAAACTGATTCTATAAATGTACTATCAAAACAGTTCTAGAGCTCTTAATCCAAAACTGCAGAATACAAGAATATTGCTGGGAATACACATAATTGGTAAAAATTTTAGAAGTCACAGTTTTATATGATCTAGATGGACCCAACAGTAAAAGGGATGTTAATGAGAGCTCTAATGTTAGGTTGCTAAAAGTTGATGTTAAGAAAATAAGTGATCAAGAAGATTAAGAAAATAAATTCACACACAATATGCTTGTTAGTACAGGTTGCTATCTGAAACGTGTGACACACACTGGTGACATAAACGGAGTGTGGGAAGTTAAGTTGGTCAGAAGCGTTTAATCATGCACAAGCACTAAGTACACCTGTGACAAGTACTCTCAGACAACCCTTAATATCTCTTAATAACAGGTAACTGTGGTTGTGACTAGTTATTCTTGCCAGTGAGAGAAGTCTGAATTTCATACCTTTCCAATATATTGCACTGGCAGATTTTCTGTCACAAATGGATGCAAATCGGTGTGACTTCCCTTGAGAAGTAAGTAATACTTGGTGCATAATCAAAACTTAGTCACATATAAGACTATAATGAAAATTTATGTGTTTGCCTCCTAGGCTACAGTAGCCACTTTTGCAGGTCCTGTTATTTCTGTTCCACAACAAAGCAGAATTATAGGTTTAACCTTACATACAACACAAGGAGATATCCTATTGTATTCTCATAAACTTCATACCTTCAGTATATACTAAAACTTTACACAAATCAGCTGCCAATGTGTACCAGGGTGACGCATAAGAATTAGTTCCTATTAGTAATGAGAGTAGCAGCTAGAAACACTAGAGTACACAGAACCTCCAAGATAGTAAGATTTGACATAGAGCAACTTAATAACAGACAAGAAGTAAGCCAGAGACTGAACAGTACAGATTTCAACAACTGGGATCAACCGAAGAAGACTCTAGTGAAGACGACCAGTGAACTTTCCCCCTCATAAGAAGAAGGAAGCATCCGTGGTGGAATGAAGACTGTGACAACACAATAGCCCACAGACAGACATTCTGGGAGACATGGAATTGTAAGAAAACCAAGAAAAATTGGGATTTTTTTTTAAGACTTACAGCTAAGATAATTTGGGGAACCAAACAGACCCTCACACAAAACCAACTAACCCAAAACAAAGACAGCTTCGATAAGAATAGCACCAGAAAATTTCTACAAAACCTTCAAGCAGACACTCAGAAAGTACAATCTGCCAAACCTCCAATACAGAGACTAGCAGGGCAAACTGGTTTTTATCGACAAGGACAACTGCTCAGTACTTTAAAAACTATTCAACTGTGATCCACCTAGTGAAGACTTTGACTACAAACAAACCACACCAAATCCAGCTCCCTGCCTCCTTCACTGGAAGAAGTTGGACAAATCATTCAATCTCTAAAAAATAATAAGGCAGCTGGAGAGGACTCTATGTTTCTGAACTCTGGAAATGTGCTGGAAGCAATGCCATGGGCAAGCTCATCAAGATCATCCAGGACATCAGATAAACAAAGAAATTACTACCTGATTGGAACACTGCGCTGATCCATCCAGTTCACAAAAACGGAGATTTTACTGATCTGAACAGCTACTGTGGAATTTTTCTTGTCCTGGTAACATACAAGATTCTATCCAAGGTGTTACTAACAAGGGCAGAAGATCAACTAGATAATCAACTGGGAGAATATTACGGAGGCTTCAGGAAGACCCAATCCTGTGCTGAACAGATCCTCAACCTTAGAACTGTACTGGCGTCCTCCAAGATGAGAAACCACAAGACGGTTGGCACCTTTGTAGATTTCAGGAACTCTCTTGATAGAAAAGTGTGTAACAAAATACTCCAGGAACAATAATACCCGCAGACTCATTCTAGAAACCATGACCAACAATTACTCCAAGGTCAAATTTAGAGGTGAGATCTCAGAAAGCTTTGAAATAAAAACTGGAGTGGGACAAGGGGATGGACTCTCCCCACTCCTCTTCAACTGTGTCTTTAAAAAGGTTGTGAGAGAATGGCACAAAGAACTGACCAATTTGGGTGTTCAGAGTGGTATGTACCTGGGCTGTAAGAATGAAGGACTGATTGTAGATTGTCTGACTTTTGCAGATGACATGGCACTCACTGCTTATTCTCTTGAAATGGCAAAAATGCAGGCACCCAAAGTGGGTCTTCAAGTGCCGCTGGAGAAAACAGGTTTCTTCACCAACATCAACGAAGCTAACAGAGAGATGTTACTAAACCAGAGAAACATCAAAAGGACTGAGAAGTTTAAGTATCTCAGCGAATGGATTGAGCCCAACTTATCAGAAAAAACGTCATTATCCATGAGAGTCAACAATTTGGAACTAGCCTACCGACTGACCATGAACACATACAACAAAAAATGCCTGTCATGCAACCTGAAACTTAAACACTACACATCAGTCATATGACCAAAACCCAGTATTTCATGGAATGGCTTTCCATGAACTGGAGAGGTCTAATGGAGAAATTGGAAGTCAGAGAGAGGAGAATCCTCAGGAAGATCCTAGGCCTGGCAGAAGAATATGGGGGAACTCCAAAGATGACATAACTTGGAGCTCTACAAACACATCAAGAGGCTCTCTCACTGTGCAAGAAAAAGAAAGGTAGCTTCCTATAGCCATGTTCCAAGATTACCACCAAACACACTGACCATCCATCTGTTCACCTTCTGGAAAAACAAGAAGGTTTGCACCACTTTGCTCAAAGAAACTGAAAAGGACTTTGAAGAACTGAGAATAATTGATTTCCAGAACAGACAGTCTGTGAGATATGGAGTTACATCAGCAGTACATGTAACAGTACTGGGCAAAGATCAAAGCCCAACAGTTGAACAAAAGTGGCCCAAAGCAGGCCCATTCAAAACAAGAAGAAGAATGAGAGTAGTGCCTATGGTACTGAGGATGGAAATTTACATGACATCTGATTTACTGATGCTGACAGCACCAACTGTTGCTAGAATAAACATATCAAAATGGATACCATAAGATATCTGCTGGGAGTGATAGCCTGAGTGTGTCGTTTTATCAGTTAATAACCATAAATGATGGATTTAACATTACAACTAGGTGCTTCTAATAGACACAAACACTAATGGGCCTATTCCACAGTCATCTGCAGCAATTCATATGAAAATTACTTTAAATTTCCAACTGGACAATGGAAGTATTTCAGATATATCAACAAGCAGGGTTGATCTTTTCATATCATTATTTTCGAAATGGATATCTGTGACCATAAAGCTGCTGTTACTGCTGCAGCAATTTGTTACTGGGACTTTAATGAAAATTAAATTCAAGTATAACATTCAACTTTTTGTTTAATAGGTGATCTACTGAACTGAAATTATAATGAATTTGGGAAACAGGTATCATATGAAATTTACATTTCTTTTTTAAGTCATGAGATACAGGAGTTTGTGGGCAGTAGCGGGGTAGTTCGCTTCCTCCTATCTTGACATCTTAAAAGCTTATGAGACAGTTCTGCATCTAAACAACACAATAAAAGTGTAAAAATACACAGAGGTGACAAAAGTCATGGATACTTCCTAATATTATGGCAGACCTCCTTTTTCTGTACTGTAGCAACTTGGTGTAGCATGGACTCAGTAAGCTGTTGGAAGTCCCCTGAAGAAATAATGAGCCATGCTGTCTTTGTAGCTGGCCATAATTGGGAAACTGTTGCCTCTGTAGGATTTTGCAAATGAATTGAACTCTTGATAATGTCCCATAAAAGTTCGATAGGATTCATGTAGGATGATGTGAATGATTCGCTCAAGTTGTCCAAAATGTTCATCAAACCAGTTGCAAATAATTGTGGCCGAGTGACATAATGCATAGTCAACCATAAATATTCTATCATTTTTTGGGAACATGAAGTCCATGAACAGCTGCCTATGGTCTCCACGTAGCTTAACATAACCATTTCTGTTCAGTTCAGTTGGCCAGTGGACCCAGTCCATTGCATGTAAATACAACCCACACCATTATGAAGCCGCCACCATCTTAAACAATATCTTGTTGACAATCTGGATCCATGGTTTCATAGGGTCTGCAGTACACTCGAAGCCTACCATCAGCTCTTACCAACTGAAATCACGACACATCTGACACGGCTGTGGTTTTTCAGTTATCCAGGGTTCAACCTACATGGTCATGAGGCAGGAGAGATGCTGCAAGTAATTTCGTGCTGTTAGCAAAGGCATTGGCAACTGTAATCTGCTGTCATACCCCATTAATGTCAAATTTGGATGCACTGTTTTAATGGATACATTTATCATATGCCCCACATTGATTTCTGATGTTATTTCACACAATGTTGCTTGTCTGTTAGCACTGACAATTATACACAATTGCTGCAGCTCTTGAGTTGTTAACTAAAGGTCATCAGCCCCTTTGTTGTCCATGGTGAGAGGTAATGCCTGAAATTTGGTATTCTTGACACACTTTTGACACTGTGGATATCAGAATATTGAATTCCCTAATGATTTCTGAAATGGAATGTCCAATAGATCTAGCTAAAACTATTATTCCATGCTCAAGGTCTGTTACTTCCTGTCGTGTAGCCATAATCATATCGGAAACCATTTCACATAAATCACCTGAGTACAAATGTTAGCTCCTCCAATACAATGGCCTTTGATACCTTATGTAGGTGACACTGCCTCTATCTGTATGTGTGCATATCGCTATCCTATGACTTTTGTTACCTCAATGTGTATGAGTACATACTTGTGTAGACTGACGAGATCTTACCAGTTACAAAACAGTATTTGGGTCTGATCAAGTGGTTCAGATCAAAACTGAAGACAACACTGAATAAGGGTCAAGAAAACATAGTGGAACTGTTGCTAATCACAATTTTCATAAATAACTTAGAGAGGTCATTAGGCTCCCTAAGACTATTATTACTGTTTATAAAAATATCATAGCTAAAGTAAAGTCATGTTATTCTCAAAGACTAGTTGAAAATTGTAGTTCAGAACTAGCAGCTGACAAAATACAAGTTACTAAAGTAGAATGCAGTTTTTTTAGATGAAAAAAGAAGGAAAGATGACAAGTAAACAGTTTAACACCAAGGTCACAAGAGACAGAGCTGTACTTTCATTGGATGAAGATCAGGAAGGAAATGGGCCATGGTACTATAGCTAGTACTGTCACTAGCCTCAAGTGATCTTTTTTTAAAAAAAGAAAAAAGAAAAAAGGAAAAAAAAGAAAATAAAAAGAAACAAAATCTAACCCAGGTTTATCCACCATGTGTACTGCATGCACGTCTTCTCCTTCAATCATTGTCACAGATAAAGAAGAGACTTAAATGTCTCAGGGAAAAATATAATTAGAAGATCTATAAGATCACTTATGGTGCAGGACTTTCCCATTATGTCCTACGCTAAGGTGCTATTCGAATACCAGAGAGCCCTGGCAGTAGTGACAATGAAAGGCAAAATAAGCAAAAGATATGAATTGAAGTTTGTGTTGGGAAGGGCACTCAACTTGGGTAGTTCATGCAGCAAAGTTAACCATAGTGCTGTGGTGGTGTAATGGTTAGCATTTCTGGCCAGCAAGCAAGAAGACCTGGTTTCAGCACAAATTATAATCAATGTCTTCTGCTTAAATGTTTCAGGGAAAAAACTCTGCTTCCTCACTCTCTAATACTAGTTTCGAGTGATCAGTTATTTTATTTGAGTATTACATGACTCAATATGACATAGATACTGAATCAGTGGTAAGCAATGATAACAATAACACTAGTTTTGTCAAAGGTAAGATAATTATGTGAATCTTGTAACAAGAAAGATAAAGAGCAATCCAGAGTCCAATTTGATTAATAAAGAGAAACTAAATCTTCAGTTTCTTGATTATAGTTTCTAGCTGCTGGGCTTTTAAATTAAAATTAATGGAGATACTGAGAATCTTCAAAACAAATCAGCAAACCCAGTAACAACCCCCTCCCTTTTTAAATAATTGAACTCCCATTTGTAAAACAGCTTCAAATAACTGATTACTTTACAAATGAGCTAATGTGTTAATTTTTTCATATTAAGCACATAAAACATTTAAGGCTTAAGACGCAAAACCCTAATTATATTGGTTTTATTAGTTTTGGATTACTCACCCATAGACTAATGCAAAAGTAAAAACCAAAACATGTATTCCATTTGTTCATGTAAGACCTTTTTGGCAAATAGTGAATACTGTCAAACTGTTTATGGTTGGATTGATCATATTACGATACCAATTTTATAATTAACATTATGGGTATGTTACAAAATACAAATGCATTTGATTGCACTTTTAAAATAAGTACATAAGCTAAGGTTAAAAAAGAATAAAGTGTACTACATGAACAGCAGACACACAGTGAGAGATAAAATATTTTCCTTTTATTATTTTGTGGCGGCAAAATTGAAAAAAGTTAGGAAAGGTTTGAAATTATGTTTTAAATTTTTCTGAGGGCACTAAGTGCTCTTATTCTCAAACACTTAATGAGTAAAGTGTGCGTAAATTCTGCTCAGGTTCAAGAAAAGCTAGTTTTCCACGCATCTCAATGTTTACAATGTCATATTCACTGAAATGTGTGTTGGACAATGATATAATTTTGGAAGCATATTCAGAGTTATTGGTGGATACTGTCTCCAAAATGAGCTGTGAACAGAGTTGGCAGTAAGGAAGTAATAAATTAAAACGTTGTGCCTCTTGTTGAAGTTTCACTGGATGAACGGAAAAATATAGTAAGAAATAAACTTTTTCCATTTCAAAATTTTGCGGGTGCAGTCATAAAAAAATAAATAAATAAATAAAGTAAGGGTTTGAAATTATGTGCAAAGTTTGTTGCAAGTCACTAAGTGCTCTCAAAATCAAACAATGGATAAACATAATCTGAGGAATTTGCATGCACTGTGTTATAAAGTCTCAATGTACATAGGCCTACACAGTTTCTAGCTATAATACTTGCCTAACTGTGTTAAACCTGTAACACAGGATTATACCTCTAAACGAGTACATTATGACAAAATTTTATACTTTTAAATTTGGTCTATAATTATATGAACACTGAAAATCAAATATTTATAACCCCAGAATGCCATTTCATAGGCAACCTGCAATTGGGACACAGTGACCATTTTAGCCATTTAGTAATGTAGATGCATTAATTAACAAGAAAAATTGACACAATACTTAAATTCAACATAGTCAGTCATGTTATGTGGAAACAGCTTCAGAAAATAAATTTCTTAGAATTGTTTCCCCTCTAAACATTTCAAAACACTCACAAAACAAAATACCTCAAGATGCACTGTAGAAATACTTTCAGTCTATTTCAGTTATCTTGTATTGGTAAGATTTCAGCAGACGAGATTAATGAGTGCATTTTTAGATAGTGGTAGTTATATTATCTTGTCTTGTTATTTAAGCAACTTTCAGTGTATTTCAGTTATCTTGTATTGGTAAGATTTCAGCAGACGAGATTAATGAGTGCATTTTTAGATAGTGGTAGTTATATCATCTTGTCTTCTTATTTAAGCAAAGCAGTTTACTTTGCTCTCAAAACGTGAATATTCAGTATTCCACAAGATGTGAGTCATCTCTATGTATCAGCAGCTGAAACATAAACAACTGGAGCACAGCTACAAGACCATGAATAAGAGATTGAGATCAAACTGATAACTTTGACGTCTTCTGAATTTCCTGTCCTCAAGAAAAATGAGCATTGCAAAAATGAATACCAATGAGAAACTGTTGTAACTGTTAGATCAAGGACAGGGTACAACACAACTGAAATGAGAAGGTGGAACTAAAAGACAAAAAAACCAAAGGAGTGTGAAAAATATGTGTCATTTCTCTAAAAGAATTTTTTATATGTGAGTCATCTCTTTGTATCAGCAGCTGAAACATAAACAACTGGAACACAGCTACAAGACCATGAATAAGAGAATGAGATCAAACTGATAACTTTGACGTCTTCTGAATTTCCTGTCCTCAAGAAAAATGAGCATTGCAAAAATGAATACCAATGAGAAACTGTTGTAACTGTTAGATCAAGGACAGGGTAAAACACAACTGAAATCAGAAGGTGGAACTAAAAGACAAAAACCAAAGGATTGTGAAAAAATGCGTGTCATTTCTCTAAAAGAATTTTTTATCTTTCTGTGGATAAATCTAACATAAATCTGTAAGTCTTTACAAGAATTATTTTCGCCATGGAAACAGAAAATCAGAAGCAAAGTAGACTAGTTGGAATGTAAAAAAATTATATTATTACCTTTCATCATCTTCATCATGATAATTATTTGAAATCCACAGTCGGATGAAGACCACTGCTAAGTAATACCACCTACCCATTTTCTACTAGGTGAACATCTCAATATTTTCTGCTTTTCTGCTTTCTTGGATACCAGCAAAGAATTCACCCCTAGACAAAGTCACCTACCCACCTTCTACCAGTTCATCATCTCAATATTTTCTGCTATCTTGGAATACAGCAATGAACTTAATACTCCATCTGCCACATATATAACATAGCTATATGACCCCCCCCCCCCCCCCCCCCCTCCCCCAAAATTCAATTTCATTATACTGATAACTATGTGTCTCACCTCCATCTGTTTCCTGTATTTCCTAGTAATTCCCAACAAGCATCTCTCCATAAATCAATGAGGGACTGAATGGTTTTTGTTATTGAAGTCTATGTCCCACTGCTGCAAGTCAAAACTGATTATATACACTGATTATAAATGTTCCTTTAGGTACAATGGACTCTTTGGTATAAAAAATAAATAAATAAAATCTTTAGCTCAGTAAACTCTTTCCAGGCCAATTGTTGTGGCCGAGCGTTTCTAGGCACTCTGGAACTACGCGGGAACTACGCGACTGATACAGGTTCAAATCCTGCCTCAGGCATGGATGTGTGTGATGTCCTTAGGTTAGTTAAATTTAAGTAGTTCTAAGTTCAAGGGGAATGATGACCTCAGATATAAAGCCCAATAGAGCTTAGAGCCATTTGAATCATTTGATCCAGGCCAGTTACAGTGCTGTTTCTTTATTTTTTATTATTATTATTATTTTTAAATCCACATGTTGCCCTAAGCTGCCCTATATACAGGAACACAATACCTACAGCTTGTGTGAATATCCATTTATGCAACTCATAAGATACTCTTATTAATAACCAGATTAGAGTACAGGAGGACACATGTCTGTTGTGACAGTGCCACGACATTTAACAGTGCTGCCACAACAGTACGCGCAAATGGCAATAGAGGCGCTCCACAACTCGGCTGAGCGTGGGAGTGCCACCTAGCTATGAACGGCACCAGCCGCATGTCATGGCACGGCAGTCGAATATGAGATACTGAGTTCATATCATGTAACCAGCTATTGTTCCTAAGTGAGAGTGTTTGAATATCCATGCAATATTGGTGATTAAAGATTATAACACTTTTTGGCGACGAGGTCGGATATTTTCACTGCATTGTGGATTTGTGTGTTTGTGACGGGGCAGACATGGAACAGCTTATGCAAGCGCTCATTGAACAACAAACACAGCTGACGGCTGCGATTCACACATTGTCGACATCGCTTACTCATCGCCTGTCTTCCTCTTCTCTGCCTCCATTCCCTCCTTATGACGAGGCCACTGAAGACTGGGAGGATTATGAGAAGCGTTTGCGGCAACACTTTTTGCCTTTCGGCGTTGTTGAAGCTCCTATGTGTAAGTCGTTATTTCTATCTTGGATTTCCCCACGGATCTATCAGCTGCTATCTCAGTTAGCCCCTCTGTGGGAACTTGCCTCTCTGTCCTTCCAAGAAATGTGTGACTTATTATCTAACTATTATCGCAAAAACACCCACGTCATTGCCGCCCGCGTGGCGTTCTACGGGTGTCGTAAACAGCCCCATCAATCTTACCGGGCTTGGGCAGCGGAACTACAATGTCTGAGTAGGAAATGTCAGTTTGTCATGGACACTCATCATGAGTCTTATGCCGATTCAATGGTTAGGGATGCTATTCTACGGCTTGCTCCTGATAAAGAAGTTCAGCAACGTGCCCTAGAACTGCCAAACCCGTCGTTGTCAGAAGTTCTTAGCATCGCTCAATCCTTTGAAGTGTCTCAAGTTGCTGGCGTGCAAATAGACGCGTGGTGTGATGTAGACGCTGTACAGTCCACTT
The DNA here is from genome assembly GCF_023897955.1 of Schistocerca gregaria. Classification (NCBI taxonomy): domain Eukaryota; kingdom Metazoa; phylum Arthropoda; class Insecta; order Orthoptera; family Acrididae; genus Schistocerca; species Schistocerca gregaria. Next base: position 321,490,710 of record NC_064927.1, read on the forward strand.
TAGACACGGACAATTTGCCTGTTTCACAGGAGAACGAAGATGTGGTGACGGTTCACTCATGTAAACAACGTTGTGTTGGGCTGCAATGCTCGCAGCGAAAGCAGCAACCACAGAAGCAGGTTCGTTCCGCACTTCCTTCTTGTCCACGTTGTTTCATACAGCATGACATGGCCGCGTGTCCAAAACGTTGTGCCACATGTAATTCATGTAGGAAAAAAGGTCACATTGCTTCTGTGTGTCAGTCCCCTAAAGTTCTCGTCGACGAGGACGAGGCATTGGACATGGATGTTAACTGTGTGCTTTCTCAAACAAATAAGTTATTTGTTACTGTTCGTGTTCTGGATAAAGACATCCGCATGCAAGTGGACACTGGCTCTGCAGTGACTCTCATTAATTCTCTCACAGATTTGGAGTTGGGCTCCCCTCCTTTGTCTCCAGTTACCCGAAATCTGAGAATTTATAATAAACAGAAAATTCCTATCATTGGCCAGTTTGATGTTAGGCCCCTCACGTTTTATGTGGTGGATCATGCGGCACTGAGAACCTGTTCGGTTACGATGCTTTCCAGTTGTTCAGGTTCTCCATTGATGAAGATGTGCACCTCATATCTGAGGATATTCCATATCAACAGCTGGATGGATTGTGTTCTGAATTTTCGTCCATGTTCTCTGCTGATCTGGGTCATGCCAAGGATTTTGAAGCCCACATTACTCTTAAACCTACAGCTCGCCCTAAATTTTTCTGGGCACACCCTATTCCGGTGGCGTTGCATGCACCTGTCAAGGCTGAGATAGACAGGTTAACAGCTTCAGGGATTCTCCTTCCTGTTACCTCCAGCAAATGGGCATTGCCAATCGTGGTGGTTTCTAAACCAAACGGAAGTCTGCGATTGTGTGGTGACTTTAAAGCCACTGTCAACGCTCAGAGCCTCATTGACACTTATCCTCTTCCCCGTCCTGAGGAGTTGTTTACCAAGCTCGCTGGGGGCCAGTTCTTTTCCAAACTTGACTTATCGGAGGCATACCATTAGTTGCCGTTGGATGCTTTTTCCAAGATATTTCTCGTCATCAACACTCCTTGTGGGTTGTATCAGTACCAGCGGTTACCATTTGGCGTCGCTAGCGCACCAGCCATTTTTCAGCGGTTTTTGGAACAGCTCACAGATTCCGTTCCCAGCTGCATAAACTATCTGGACGACATTGTTGTCATGGGGGCCTCCACTGAGAAGCGTCTTCGCAATTTGTGTTCACTGTTTCGGGTTTTGCATTCGGCTGGGATGAGGTGCAATCTGGAGAAGTCACAGTTCTTCCAATCCTCCCTTGGGTATCTTGGTTTCCACTTGTCCCGTGAGGGTATATTTCCTCTACTTCAGCACGTTGCGGCAATTAACACTCTACCCTGGCCGTCTACGGTCAAAGAACTTCAGGCGTTTCTTGGCAAGATTGTTTATTATCACAAATTAATTCCATCCGCGGCGGCAGTAGCTCATATTCTGCATCAGCCATTACGCAAAAACGTCCCTTTCTGTTGGTTCGATGAGTGTGAGCAGGCTTTTGTCCGCCTGAAGGCTCATTTGCAGTCGGCACCTTGTCTTGCCACATTCCGTCCGGGTCAGCTCTTGGTTCTGGCGACTGACACGTCACAGTATGGCCTAGGGGCTGTTCTCGCCCATCGGTATGAGGATTGGTCAGAACAACCCATCGCCTATGCTTCCAAGACCCTCAATGATGCGCAACGGCGTTACTCTCAAATTGAAAATGAGGCGCTCGTTATCATTTATGCTCTAAAAAAGTTCAGCGTTTTTTTTGTGTGGTTCTAAGTTTCACCTCATCACCGACCACAAGCCACTGGTCTCTCTGTTCAGCCCATCGGCGTCGCTTCCGGGTAAGGCAGCTCACCACCTGCAATGTTGGGCCTTATAGTTGTCTCGTTTTCACTACGAGATTCACTACTGCCCCACGGCCCAGCACGCCAACACTGACGCATTGTCACGATTGCCGATGGGCCCCAACCCAGTTTTCGATCGTGATGAACTACTCTGTTTCCACATTGCTGAGGAGGAAATTCGTTCGGTCGAGGGTTTTCCACTTACAGGTTCACAGGTCGCGTCGGCTACTGCGCGGGACCCAATCCTGCGTCAGGTGATTGGTTTTATTCAACGAGGTTGGCCGGACAGGACCAAGGGCCGGGCATCGGATCCCCTTCACAACTACCATGCCTTGCGACTTCATCTGTCTGTTTGTGATGGTGTTGTTCTTCTGGCCATGGATGGCGCATCTCCACATGTCGTGGTGCCAGCCTCTCTTCGCAAAGATGTTCTCTAACTGTTGCATGAACGCCATTGGGGTATTTCTCAGACTAAGTCCCTGGCCCGCAGGCACGTTTATTGGCCTGGTATTGATTTGGACATCACCCACATTGTTGGTGTGTGTGGTCAGTGTGCTCAACAACTGGCTGCACTTTGTACAATGCCCTCACCGTGGCCTGATCCGGCGCAGGCATGGGAACGGGTGCACGCTGACTTTGCCGGCCCCTTCCTCGGTACTTATTGGCTACTGTTGATTGACGCCTTCTCGAAGTTTCCGTTTGTTGTTCGATGTCCGTCGCCCACCACTGCAGCGACGACACTGGCTTTGTCCAAAATCTTTGCGCTAGAAGGTCTTCCATCCACGATCATCACGGACAATGGCCCTCAGTTCTCTTCACAGGCCTTCCGTGATTTTTGTTCTGGACAAGGGATTCATCATGTTACAGCACCGACCTTCCATCCGCAATCGAATGGGGAGGCTGAGCGCCTTGTCTGCACTTTCAAAAGCCAGATGAAAAAATTCCTTAGTGATTTTTCCACAGATGACGCTTGCTGCAATTTCTGAGTTCTTATCACTTCACGCCTCTGGGTGATCGCAGCCCTGCTGAACTCTTGCATGGCCACCAACTGCGCACTCTACTGCACCTGCTTCACCCTGTCAGGGCTTGTGCTGTGTCCCCTAGTGCGGGAAAAGACTCGGTGGGCGCTGACGTGTGGGCATGAGGGTATGGATCTCGCCCTAAATTGATTCCAGGGGTGGTCAAGGCTCTTCGCAGCCACCGGCTTCATGAAATACGTACGGACGACGGCACGGTTATTCGCCATTACAACCAGATGCGCCTACGAGTGGTGGCCACACCGGTGCAACCGCCCCTTCCTTCGCCTCCACCAGCCCGAGAAGCCAGTCCTGTCGCTGCTGCCAATCTACCGTACGTGTTGATGCAGCCGACGTCGCTACCGCTTCCGAGTACACCGGAACCAGCTCCAGTCATGATGACGCCTTCTCCAGGACACATCTCGCTGGAGCACACCCCCAGGTCCACGACACCTATGGATGCTGCTCCAGAGTTTTCACCCATCATCTCGTCCAGGAGACACGTTCCACACACGAGCTTCTGTCCTGAACTTTTTCGACCATACTCTCGTGTCTCTCCGCCGGATCTTCTTGGGGCCTCACAAGAGGCCATGGATGTCTCCACACTGCCCATGTCTCCAAGGAAGTGAGGTTTTTTTTTTCCTTCTTCTCAAGGGGGGAAAGTGTTGTGACAGTGACACGACATTTAACAATGCCGCCACGACAGTACGCGCAAACGGCGATAGAGGTGCTCCGCAACTCGGCTGAGCGCGGCAGCGCCACCTAGCTACAGACACCGCTGGCCGCATGTCATGGCATGGCAGTCGAATACGAGATACTGAGTTGATATCAAGTAACCAGCTATTCTTCCTAAGTGAGAGTGTTTGAATATCCACGCAATATTGGTGATTAAAGGTTATAACAGTTTCAAAAATTGGTAATGCAAATGACTAATATCAAATTTCCACCTGGAACCTTGTTGAGGTGAGGTGGCATGTGTGCCTCTATGGGATAGTTACACAAAGCATATGTGTAATTAGCTGATATGGCATTGCTGTGTTGCTATTTCAAGTAGCTGAAAGCAAAGGCAAATTATAACGTTTTATGTTTCTCGGGGACATGCAGCTCTGCTGTATGGATTAATAATGACGGCATCCTCCTGTGTTAAATATTCCCCAAGTAAAACAGTCCCCCTATAGGGACTCTGGGTGGGGACTAGTTACGAGGATGTTGTCATCAGGAGAAAAAAAAAACATGTTCAGACCACAGAATGTTAGATTCCTAAAACATGTGTTAAAGAGTGTAAAAATAGAGATGGATACGTTTGAGTTAGATACAGTGAGAATTTGCAATTTGTGGAGATAGGAAGTACATGACTTCTAGTCAAGTCAGTACAGTGCTAACAACACAAAAGCAAATAGGAGTAATGCAGGAGTAGGTCTAATAATGTATAAGAAAAAGGTATGTGGGTAGTCTACTATGAACAGCATTGTGAATGCATTATTACAGTACAAGATTATATGCTGACTAGCTCCATGGATGACAAATGTATCATGGAATAAGAGAGATTATTTGGATAGTTAAGGGAAATTAAAATTTATTCGTGACATGGACAAGGAAAAGGACAAAGAGTGAGAGTAATAGAACATAGACTGGGGAGGAGGAGTGAACAGAAAATCTGCTTGGTATAATAATACACAAGGCACAATTTATTGATTGTTAATGTTTCCCACAATGTATACAGGAGAAATTTTGTGACTTTAGGAAGGTAGGAGAAGAGGTACTATCATAATAAAGCTCTGAGAATGGGTCATGAACCATGCCTGGATAGTTCAGTTGGCAGAGCACTCGGCTGTGAAAGGCAAAGGTCCCAGATTAGAGTTCCAGTACAATACACAGTTTTAATGTGCCAGAAAGTTTCATTGTTAATACTTGGTTTAAGAAAAATGAAGGCAGCCTTGATATATTTATGTCACCTGGAGACACAGGATGGTTTCAGATAAATTACAGTAAGACAGAGACTTAGAAACCCATTGTAAAATGCAAAATGTTTCTGAGGACAGAAGCAGACTCCGACCCTAATTTATTGGTCAAAAGCTGATGACTAAAAACTAAGAAATTGCAGAGAAGATGAAAATTAAGGCATTCAGTATAGTACTGGGTGACAAGAGGTGTACTCCTGAGTTATTTTTTGGAGAGATCAGCAATAACAGGATGGGATGTGATGGTCCAGGAAATCTGTTGCTGAACTTGGCTGTTGAGGTGATTATGTCCACTCAAGGCTGAGGTGTGAATGGTGGTGACTGCTGTAAAGAGCCGTTCACAGTTAATGTCAACTGGAAGTATCTTTCTGCAACTCAAACTCATAACCTTTCCAACAGCAAGCTTGACACTGAATCCTGCCTTAAACAGTTTTGACCAAAATCCCAACTTGATCAACCACGTCAAAATGACCCCTTCCTATCAAGCCTTCCAAGAATTCCTAACATCCAATATTCCTTCATAAACCTTTTGAGGTCCCTAGAATGTATCTACATCTACATGAATACTCTGCAAATCACAATTAAGTGCCTGGCAAAGAGTTCATCAAACCACCTTCACAATAATTCTCTATTATTCCACTCTAGAACAGTGTGGAAAAAACGAACACCTCTACCTTTCAGTGCAAGACCTGATTCCCTTATTTTATTATGACAATAATTTCTCCCTATGTAAGTTTGTGACAACAAAATATTTTCATATTTGAAGGAGTTAATTGGTGACTGAAATTTCGTGGGAAGATTCCGCCACAATGAGAAATGCCTTTTAACGATTCCCACTCCAAATTCAGTGTCATACCCATGATACTTTCTCACCTGTTTCTTGATAATATAAATCTGCTGCCCATCTTTGATCTTTCTTGATTTACTCTGTTAATCCTACCTGGTAAAGATCCAACATCACACAGCAGTACTACAAAACAGGAGAGACAAGAGTAATGCAGACAGTCTCTTTAGCAGATCTTTTGGATCTTCTATGTGTTCTGCCAATAAAACACAGTCTTTTGTTTGCCTTCCCCACAACATTTTCCATGTGTTCTTTCCAATTTAAATTGTTCATAATTATAATTCCTAGGAATTTAATTGAATCTATAGCCTAGAGATTTGATTGATTTATTGTGTAACCAAAGTTTAACAGATTCCTTTTAGCACTCACGTGGATGACCTTACACTTTTCATTACTTAGTGTCAATGCCAGATTTATTAGATAAGAAAACAGCAGAAGGCCTATAACACTGCCTGGAGGAATGTCAGAAAACACTTCTTTTTACTTGATGACTTTCCAGCAAAATATGACCTCTCTGACTGAGACGATACTCCATAAGAATGCAATCTGATTACAAGCCACTTGTGAGGTACAATGGCAGAAGCCTTCTGGTAGTCTAGAAATGCAGAGTCAATATGAAATCCCTTGTCGATAAGACTCAGCACTTAGTGCGAGTAAAGAACTAGTCATGTTTCACAAGAACAATGTTTTCTAAATTTACGTTGACTGTGTGTCAATAGACCATTGTCTTCAAGATGACTCATAATGTTCAAACACAATATATGTTCCAATATCCTGCTGCATACTGATGTTAATGACATGGACCTGTAATATAACTCATTATTCCTACTGCCTTTCTTTAATATTGGTGTGACCTGTGCAACTTTCCGGTCTTTGGGTGTAGATCTTTTTTTAAGCCAGTGCTTGTATATGATTGTTAAGTATGGAGTTACTGCATTGGCATCTATGAAAGGAACCTAACTGGTATACTGTATGGACCATAAGGCTTGCTTTTATTATGTGATTTAAGATGTTCACTATCCAGGGATACCTACATGTAAGTTACTCATGTTGATAGCTGCTCTTGATTCGAATTCTGGAATATTTACTTTGTCTTCTTTGGTGAAGGAATTTCAGAAAGCTGTGTTTAGTTGTTCTGCTTTAGCAGCACTGTCTTCGATAGTATTTCCATTGCCATCATGCAGAGAAAGCTTATGTCTTGCCGCCAGAATACTTTAAATACAACAACAATCTCTTTGGGCTTTCTGCCAGGTTTCGAGACAAAAAACTATTATAAGCATCTCACAAGGAAGTTGTGATGAAGCAAGCTGGGATATTTTTACTTCCCCTCTTGTTTTGCCATCTGCCTACTTAAATTTGTTTTTAGCTTATAACTAATTACCATTAACATAAGTGAATGTAAGCTGCATTTTTATGAAAGAGAAAGGTTGTTCCTCACTTTTATAGAATGTAACACCAGATCCAATTTTGTACTTAGTTTTATGCATATAATTGAGTTTCTAAATTATTTTGACCATTCCTAGTTAGTATCTTTTGTTACAGGGTGAATTCAGTAAGAGTTTCGTAATTTAAATTCTATTGTTGATTATAAACAAATATAAATTCTGTACTAATTGTAAACATTTGGAGGAACAACTAATAGTATTCTTAAAGGATCTATTTTGGCTCTGCTCGTAAGCATGTTAGCAAAGATGACTCTTAATTAATTCCAAAGTAATTAACAGTTTTGTCGTAAGTATTGTTTGTGTAACCATATTTGTTTATTTAATGACTTAAAGAAATAATTCAGCCAAAACCTGGTAGTAGCAGAAACTGTTAAAAAGACGGAATTTTTTTATGTATTCAGTTAATTTAATGAGTAAAATTTTAATTGTAATTTCTGTCAATTAAACATCAAACAATATGAAGTTTCAGTATCTATTATTGTGAGGATATATAAGGGCCCAATTTTTGGCCACAAGACACTCCGTCCACAGCCAAGTTTCAGACGAGAAACCTGTACTGGTTAGAACAACAACAATGTTTCAACTTAACTGTGAAATAAGTGTTACACAATTAGGCCATGTATTAAAACAGTGACAGTGTCTGCTCCATACGTATCTTTATATTCTTCAAGAACTGTGAACTTTGTGGTTAGGTTTTTACTGCTCGTAGATGTTCAATAGTAAAATATTGTAGCACTATGTGGAGGTTTGTCTGCAACCTATTATACGATAGTGGCTTTATAACTGTGTATTATTTGGGAAGATGGGGGGTTGTGAACAGTGAAAGTAAAGTACTGTGAAACGCAAATGTGCACCTGTCGGCTACATAATTTAAAGTAGACAGTGTTATACTTCCACAACCCATTTTCTAGCCAGTGTAGCAACGCAGTATGTCGATACCAGGACAACGAACGATGAAATAAAGCAGGGAACATCATCACAAAGTCTGCACAAAATTTTGAGCTTCTGTAAAAAATCACCAATCTTGTGTATTTTGCATTCATTTAAATTTGACATGCTTTTTCCATTGTTTCTCTAACAGTGTTCTAACCTGTTTTGTGAACCAAGGGCTATCAACTCCATCATTTGTTAGTGTATTTGGTATAAATCTCTCAATTGCTGTTGATACTATTTCTTTGAATTCAACGCAAGTGTGGTCTACATTTACATTGTTCAATTGGAAGCAGTAGCAATTATCTCTCAGGAAGACATCAAATAAATGTTTATCTGCTTTTCTGAATATGTATATTTTTTCTTTATTTTTGAAGGATTTGGGATTCACCATGTTCAGTCCTGTTATGACAACCCTGTGTTCACTAACCCTGTCTCCATTTTAATGCTCATTACTAGCTCAGGATTATTTGCTGCAAGGAGTTCAAGTATATTTTCATAACTGTTTACTATTTGAGTGGGCTCATTGCTAATTGCTCAAAATAATTTTCAGAGAATGTGTTTAGCACATTTTGGATGACGTTTTATGCATGCCTCCAGATTTAAACATGTATTTTTGCCAATATATCAAGGGTAAATTGGAGTCACCACCAACTATAACTGAATGAGTCCAGCAAGTGTTTGAAATTAAGACTCAAGTTTTCTTTGGACCTCAGATGAGAGATCAGTAAAAGGATCCATTTATTATTTTATTCCAGTTGCCAAGAATGACCTATACCCATACTAACTCACAGGAATTATTTACTTTAATTTCGCTACAAAATAAACTACTTCTAACAGTAACAAACACGCCACCAGCAACTGTATTTAGTCCATCCTTTCTGAACACCATCAAATTCTTTGCAAAAACTTTGGCGGAACTTATCTCCAGTTTTAGACAGCTTTCAGTAACGATAACGATTGGAACATCAGCACTTTCTATTACCACCTGGAGCTCAGGTTCTTTTCCAACAATTTACAACTGTTATACCAATGGTTCCTAGATCTACCTGTATATTCTTCCTATGTTCAACCAGCACCCTTTTTGTGTTTCCCCAATTCCCCTAAAAACTGCCCAGTCCACACCACACCACCCCTGCAACCTGTGCAACCACCCCCTGCATGTTATGGACTCCTGATCTATTTATCAAAACCCAACACCACACCATTCAATGGCACACGTCAAGGAATCTGCAGCCTACACTGTCGTAGAGTCGTCTGAGCCTCTGGTTCAGACCCTCCACTCAGGTCTTCTATTGGTCCTGTTGACTATGTTGCAAATGGTGAGCTCTGGTTTCATCTCACAAGCAAGACTGGAAGCTTCAATCTGTCCTCTGCAGAACTCCATGCCTTCCCTTGCTTAAAATATGATGACTCCATCATTATTCTCCCAATCCAAAAGGGATCTATCACTGCAGCACGTGACCAGTGGGAGTATATAAGCAAGGATCTAACCCAACTTTCTGACACATCCACATACAGAATCTGCCATTAAGACGCCAGCCCTGTAGTACAAATTGGCCCACAATTCTTCTTTAAAACTTCAGGCCCCCCACAGGGATTAACACCTTAATCCATACAAATTCCTACCCCATCCAATACCACATACTCCTGCCTTTTACCTTCTTCCTAAGATCCACAAACCCAATTACCCCAGCTGCCAAATTCTTCCTGGCTTCAATGCACCCACTGAATGTATATCAGCTCAGGTTGATCTATACCTTCAAGAGATAGTACAAAGACTACACTCCTACATTAAAGGCACCAATCATTTACTTGATCATCTGAAATCTGTGCCTGTCCCACTCCCACCATACAACTTGTTTGTCACTATTGACACTGCCTCACATGGTCTCTATGCTGAGGAACATTACTTCAACCAGTGCCCACCGGCTTATAAACTTGTTCCATCCCTCCTCACCTTAATCAACTCCATGCTTGCAAAACCTACTTTACATTTCACAGTCAACATACAAACAGCTCACGGGCATGGCCATGGGAACTCGGGTGATTCCTCCATTCGCCAACCTTTATGGGTCGTCCTCACGAAGTCAGATACATACTTCTATTCACTTAAACCTATGAACAAACAACACTACTTACATTTTGACAGTTGTCAACCTTTCCTCCTATACAGCACTGACATTCAAGCCTAAAATATTACAGCAATACATCACCACTCTCACCTCTGCCTTCACTCAATGTAAATACCTCAGCAGCCTAGTCCAAAAGCTCATAACATGACCTGCCATTTTATTTGATTGGTTTTATTTCTGGATTTTAACTATTCTTACTTGACAAGCCCTGACCATAGGGGCCAGCATATTTAATAACGTATGCAATGATGCGTGCTGACAACATATTTTCATTGGACAACTATTAGATAGCTTCATTATTTGGTAGAATGAAAAACCAGTCCAAGTTGCAAATTTTTTTTTTTCGTTGTTTAAGGGACTTTGTCATAGCAGAGAAACTCATCAATCTGATAAAGATCTGTCTGAGTGAAACATGTGCAAAGGTGAAGATGGGAAATCGCATAACTGAGGAATTTGAAATTGTGACAGGACTCAGGCAAGGAGATGGTTTGTCCCCTATCCTGTTCAACCAAGCCCTCAAAAAGATCGTACATGATACATACCTTCCATGAGAACAAAGGGTTGAAATCGAAGGAAAGAGACTGGCATACTTGCCAAACTGCAGCCATGTTCATAATTTTGAACTATCCAATTATATTACATATTCAAAAATTGATTTTTTAAAATTGATTTTTTTAAAATATATATTAAGCAACAGTTGGTTGAAACAGGGGAAAAAATGCAATGAAGGACAAATGTGTAGCTTTGAGAAATGAAAAAGTGAACACATAAGGAACAAATAGGCATAATGACAAGGCCCAGAAGAAATACTGAATTTAAATGTTAAAAAGGAGAAAACATAAAAACCCAGAAAATGAAGCAGGCAAATGGGAATACTGACTTTTGAAATATGGGACTGAATGGAAGTGCAACCTGGCAAAGCAGTAATGACAACCCAGAAATGCAAGGCTGTAGAAGTGTGTGTGACATGGAAAAGACAGGTCAAATACTCTCAGACTTGCAGAAATTATTCACAGAGGAATAGAAAAACTGGTAGAAGCTGACACGGAGGAAGTATATTTTAGGCTCTGTACAAATGCAAAACAGGCAAGGTCATATCGACGCTACAACTCATCCCATTAGAAGATAGACTGAAGAACGGCAAACTTACAATTATATCATTTGTAGGTTTAGCGAAAGCTTCTGACAATGTTGAATGGAATAAACTCTTTAAAATTCTGAAGGCAGTAAGGATAAAAAAAGAAAAAACAGGAAGCAAAATATCATCTACAGCTTTTAAAGAAATCACAGTGCAGCTGAAAGACTTGAAAGGGAAGTAGTGGTTGAGAAAAGAGTGGACTGGGTTGTACCATGTTTCTGAATCTGTACATTGAGAAATCTATAAAGGAAACCAAGGATAAATTTGGAAAGGGAATTAAAGTTCATAGAAAAGAAATTAAATATTTGGGGTCTGCTGATAATACTGTAACTCTAATGAGGCAGCAATGGACTTGGAAGAACATTTGAACAGATTGGATAATGTCATGAAAAGAGGTTATAAGATGAACATCAACAACAGCAAAACTAGGGTAACGAAATGTAGCTAAATTAAATCAGGTGATACAGATAGAATTATATTAGGAAATAAAACAAGAAAACTGGCCAATGAGTTTTGTTATTTGGCAGCAAAATTATCGACAATGGCTGAAATAGGTTCAAAATGTTTCAAATGGCTCTGAGTACTACTGGACTTAACATCCGAGGTCATCAGTCCTCTAGAACCTAGAACTACTTAAATCTAACTAACCTAAGGACATCCCACACATCCATGCCCGAGGCAGTATTCGAAACTGAGACTGTAGCGGTTGCACAGTTCCAGACTGAAGCACCTAGAACCGCTGACCACAGTGGCCTGTGCTGAAATAGGAAAGATATAAATTGCACTCTGGCAATATAAATAAAAGGTTGTCTCAAAAAGAGGAATTTGGAATAGAATATAAATTTCAGTGTTTGGAATTCTTCCCTGTGGGTATTGGTCTGTAGCCAAGTACGGAAGTGAAATGTGGGCGATAAGCAGTTTAGACAAGAAGTGAACAGAAGATTTCAAAATGTAGTGATAATGAAGGATGATGAAGGTTAGCTGGGTAGATCAGATAACTAATGAGGAGGTACTGAATCGAATGGAAGGAAAAAGAAATTCATGGCACATCTGGACTAAAAGAAGGGATCAATTGACAGGACACATGCTGAGGCATTAGGGAACATCACTTTGGATATAGAATATAGTGCGTGTCTATGGGTGTTCAAGAGGGTGGTTAATGTACTGTGGAGGGAGACCAAAGCTTGAATGCAGCAAGCACATTCAAGTGGATGCAGGTTGCAGTAGTTATGCAAACATGAAGAGGATTGCATCAGGACAGACTAGTGTGGAGAGCTGCATCAAACCAGCCTTGAGACTGAAGACCATAACAACAACAGACAAAATTATAACTAATGAAAAGGAGCACTATTTTAAGTTAATACTTCTTCTTAGGAAAAAATATATTTACATAAAATTGCTAATGATCTGGGATATTCTTCTTAAATTATCAACTTGATCTTCATGAATTCTTCCACTGTGTAGAAACATTTCTGTATCCGAGTATCATGTATTTCTTTTCCAGATATTCTTATCTTTTAGCATGCCGAAGATTTTGATTCCCACATGCTGGGGAGTATGAAAGTATTCCTCCATTGCTATTTGGACAAATTTTCTTTCTTATTATATACTGCTTTAGGTTTGATATAATTGATTTTCCGGTCTAACTTTAAAATACTTTCTTCTAAGTTGTTGCTATAAGTTTATTAAGTTACATGCTCTAGAAGTTTATTTGCACTAGAGGGAAACAGTGCAATAAATAAGCAGAGCAAACATGATTCAAGTAAATTTCACAGCAACATATTTCTTCTTTGTTTTTACAGTTTATGAATCTAGTAAATTACTTTGAGAACAGATTCAAGAATATGGAATCTGAGTGCTCAGGTCCTCTTTTAATTCTGAATTCCCCACTACCCTGATGAAAGGTAATGGTATTTGTAGCACTGATAACTACAATCTTGAGTTTACCAACACAGATAAGTTTAGCAGATTGTTCCTCGAAAACTGTTAGCACAAATTTTGTTGAGAGAAAGCTAAAAGATATACGAAAATCAATTAACCCACGAAAAATTGTAATTATTGTTCATTGTTCCATTCTATAACTTTTTTAATGTTTTTTGCAAGCAGTCCACCATGCTTACCTAGTTATATATTCCACTTGTTCTTCTGCTTGATCAACATTCAATCTTTACTCCAATGAGACTAGTTATCTAACATAACATTCAAGTGAATATCTTGCATATTATGGAGAGAAGTCAAATAAGTCTATAGTTTCTTTTTTGTCTCATCTGTCTCATTTCTTGTTAAGTAGCACAATTGAAGCATTGCTCCTATTACAAGAAATTATTTTATTTTCCACAAATTCTGTGATAATTTTGCAACATCAATTTAAATTACTTTTACTGCATTAATCATTTCAATCAAAACACACTCATCACCAGGCACTTCATCTCATCTGGTACAACTTCCAAAGTATTGTATTTCTTTTTAGTATTTAGCGTCTGTATTTATTACTCATCTCTTGAATCAGAAAAACAAAAAAGATATTCAGGTGTGTGTAAAATTTTATTTGTTGGTTACTGAGTCACCTGTCATCAAAACCAGTCAAATGTATTGTCTACCAAAAATATACCATGTTTCATTTACGTGAAGTAACCATTAATTTATGTGCAAATTTATATTGCTGCAGGTGTGATGGAGGGCAGGAATAGGACTGCAATCTGTGTGATGGTATTCTACTAACAACAACATAGAATCAGAGATGCCACTAAAATTCAAGACAACTACCAATGAGATGGCCCCTCTGGGACAATTACAATGTTACCATCTCTCCAGTGGAGTGGTAAAATTTGTATGCACTGGGCTATGACCCTTGCTGACACAGCAAATAAGGCTTGCATCAAACAGTAGTCACCAGTAATAGACAGTTAGTACTTCAAATTCTCACCAGCCTACTCTCTGTTAATAGTGTAATCATGAAGCAGACACAGTACCACCTACATGCTGTCAACTTTCCTCTTACATGAAACAAAAGATGAGATGGTCATTGGACCAAAGTTAACAGTTAAGAAAAAATGAATTTTAAGCAAAAACTGTTTACAAGATGTTTGTGACCACAGTTCTCAATTTTTTAACTACTGTATCTCACCTTTATCTCAACACTTGTTGTCCTCCAGAGAAAATTTAACATGCTATTTGCCATAAAATGGTCAGTTAACTAATAAATGCTGCTCCACCATGCTTGCAGAACATATATTAACAGCACTTTTTAATTAGGAGAAATGACAACAAGGATCCTGCTTTATTGCAATGTTATGAATCACTAGGGGCTTCAACAATTCCTCCACCCCCCCACCACCCCATTACTTTTGGACCAGCTGCATGACAGTTTCTGTCCACTGGCTCTGACAGGGGCTAGGCTGGTAATAACTGTTTGACATGATAGGTGACTGATGTTTGTCTTGCCAGTGAAGATTTCATTTTGACTGTTGAATCCACTAACTTTAACTAGTCATGTTTGATGTGGAACCTGAAATTTTATGTTAAATGTGAGACAAATATAAACTAACTCTTATGTCACTGACGACAATTTCCTTTATAGCCAACTATTGGACATGGTGCATCAACATCTAAACCATAGTTCTAACTGTACTTAAATAAAAATAAACCTTGAGGGTCAGGGTACAATGTTATTAGCTTTATTAATAGTGCTTCGAGAGCACACACCTAATAGAGAATACAAATTTTGTAATTTCTGAAATTACATGTATGGAGCACGGAGAGCTGCAACAAACAAGTCTCTGGACTGAAGACCACAACAACAAATTTCTGAAATAAGAGTGGCAAACTGAAGTCCCATTTTTGTTTGTATTTGCCATACAGTAATGCCCACAACTACATACATTTATAACTGATTGTGAAACTATACATCAACAACAATTGATACAAAAACACTCACTAATTATACTATACTATACCATATAAAAAACACACACACCTTGATTTGAATAGAAAACTCTAAGAACTGGATTTTGCTGAGAAGATCAGTTATTCATTATGTCTGACCAGCTGACATACCTCTGCTAAAAAAAAAACATCTGTGACTCATATCCTGCCCCTTTCACACTTTTCTTGCAATGCTATATACAACTCAGAAAAATTAACATAGGTGATTTTAAAAATAAGTAAGAATTGCAAACATTACAACAAAAAGACATTACAACAAAAGCAGATATGTCTGCTTGTGTCTGTATATGTCTGGATGGATATGTGTGTGTGTGTGTGTGTGTGTGTGTGTGTGTGTGTGTGTGTGTGTGTGTGTGTGTTTACCTGGCTCTTTTTCCCCCTAAGGTAAGTCTTTCTATTCCCGGGACTGGTATGACTCCTTACCCTCTTCCTTAAAACCCACATCTTTCCCTCTCCTTCCCTCTTTCCTTATGAATCAACTGTGGGTTGCGAAAGCTTGAATTTTGTGTGTGTGTTTGTGTTTGTTAGTGTCTCTATCAACATACCAACACTTTCGTTTGGTAACTTACATCATCTTTGTTTTTAGATATATTTTTCCAGACACCTGGCTGAAAAGACTTACAAGTTTGTGGCGCCCTCCATCGGTAATGCTGGAATTCAATATGGTATTAATTAGCCCACCCCTAGCCTTGATGACAGCTTCCACTCTCACAGGCTTACGTATACATTCAATCACATGTTGGAAGGTTTCTTGGGGAATGGCAGCTCATTCTTCACGGAGTGTTGCACTGAGGAGAGGTATCGATTTCAGTCAGTGAGGCCCGGCAAAAAGTCGGCATTCCCAAACACCCCAAAAGTGTTCTATAGGATTCAGGTCTGGACTCTGGGCAGACCAGTCCATTACAGGGATGTTATTGTCTTGTAAGCACACTGCCACAGGCTGTGCATTATGAACAGGAGCTCGATCATGTTGAAAAAAAACAATTGCCATCCTCGAATTGCTCTTTAACAGTGAGAGGCAAGAAGATGCTTAAGACATGGCAACATTTTGCATTTACCGGTGTGATGTGTGGCTTATGAGCAGCCACTCGGCCACAAAATCCAAGTTTTCCCACTTCCCGCCTAACTGTCATAGTACCTGCAGTGGATGCTGATGCAGTTTGGAATTCCTGTGTGATGATCTAGATAGATGTCTTCCTATTACACATTACGACTCTCTTCAACTGTCGGCAGTGTCTGTTAGTCAACAGACAAGGTTGGCCTGTACACTTTTGTACTGTATGTGTCCCTTCACGTTTCCTCTTCACTATCACTTTGGAAAAGGTGGACCTAGGAAAGTTTAGGAGTGCGGAAATCTCGCATACAAATGTATGCCACAAGTGCCACCCAATCATCTGACCACTCTTCAATTTTGCATTATCATTTTTGTCAGGCTTTCCTTTATGACCACTATTAGCAGTTGCTGAAGAAATTAGACAGAAAAACCCTCATTCCTGGAAATACTGTGCCAAACTTGAAGGGGACTGTCTGATTTTTGTAGAACTACTATTCAAATTAAAAATTTCAAGAAGCTCAGGATTCTGATTCATTAAGAAATAGTTTTTTGTTAATATTTATTACCCAATTTTTGTTCTCTTAAGTAAATATCACAGAACTCTGTTCTGGATGAACACACACATTATCGCTGCCTGGTATGATGTGTAGATTCACAGGTGGTTACAACTTCTGCATGTGAATAACGTGTCCACCACTAGGTGGCTGTCGCTCTAGACATGTGCGTCAAAATAATTCATAGAAAGATTTGTTACATACTCTGCAAGGAAATCATTACAGTCTATAAAACATTTTGCAGCATACGACTGGCAGAAAGCAATTTTTTTTTAAAAGTGTAATCGATAATTTCCATTTCTGTAATTTTTTGCTACTTCTCTATAACTCCATAATGAAGGTGATGAATACATAATAATTATGGACAATCAGTAATAGTTGGCAGCTATGTTCATACAACGGGAAGATATTCGCCCAAAGTGCTGGCATTTCAAGCACTTCTTTGAGGGTGGGAAATACAGCTTTACATCACAATGGTAAACCATGATTTGGGCTTGCTTGGGAGCTGAATTCCCCTCAAAAGCAAGAATCAAGCTCTGGTGCCAAACTTATCGTTTGCCGGGCCTCAACATATAAGATTTATTAAGTGGATTCCTCACTTCTATTAGTTTTTATGAAATTCCTCATTCATCTGTAGTGCTAAATTCTAGTGAAAAAATTGAGCTGAGTATCATGTTCAAGCTCTTGTTAGAGGTTATGGTGACAGGTAAGTCACCTACTTTCTTGCTAAGACTAATGCTAGGGACTGGGCAGGAGTCACTGTTTTCATTAAAGCAGAACCACTTTCTAGTTTACCGAAGGAAGAGATTTCTTCAAAACATTTTTTTATATTCTCCGCAAAGATCATCAACTTAGTAGAGAGAAAAGACCCTCTATTAGTCCAAGATGCTAATCATTAACTGAGGGAATATGTTTGATGTTGTTTTCCTCCCACGGTGTGGTCACGAATGGAAAGGTTTAGGGGTCATAATAAGCTCCATTAAAATTGACAATTATGTCTGAAAAAGAGTGCTAGAACGTCACAGCCAGTAGTTGATAACTTTGCCCTTTTCACTGTCCAAGATATCCACCATTAAGAGGCCTACTCCGAACATTGGGCCACACATAATTTTATGAATTGCTATAGTGAGCAAAATGCTGCTAATAAGAGATTATCCACTACAACAGTAAACAACTTTACCCAACACTGTCTTGGCAACTTCCACATGGCAGGCAACTCAACAGTCAGAGTAGTCTCGAATGAAATTACAAGCAGCATCACCAACCCAATCATACTCCGCCACAAGTAGAGTGTACTAATTAACACAGCAGTCTGTTTTAAAAATTACAGTTCAATAAATATCACATGAATTTAATAATAGTGTAGTGGCTTCATTTGTATGAAACAACCAAGAATTAAATTAAGAGCAAGAACTGCCAATTGAGTGATCCAGCATAGAAACTCCATCTTACACTCAGCTTGGTTGATCTCTACACGTCCCGTAGGTCGACAAGCCCATGCATTAAATTGTTTTTGTTTTTACTGACTACACAACAGCAGCAGTCATATTGTTATCATTATGAGTAGATGACACTTTTCATTCTTTTGATTACTGTAGACAGACTAATTCTGCCAATGCTTCTGACTTATGACACAAAAACAAAATTAATTACAGTGGAGGAGAATCACCAAAGCTATTTACCCGGCTCTTAATTTATTGTGTTCACACTGCAGTCCATGACTCAGACTTATTAATAACTATGCCTTAGTTCCAACCCCTGGTTACAGAAACAGAAATAAAATTCATCAGCCTATTGGTTAGGTATTTTGGCCCTCAATGACAGTTTGTGCTGCATCTTTCACGAGCAAGTTATATTCCGGAATGGTACACACTGAAGAAACAGTTTGACTGAGGAAATATACCCTTGCAGCTGTTAGTGTAATTGATAATATGTTTTTCAGTTGAGTGATCATCAGCTTACTTCCTGAGGCGGCTCACAATGATCTCTGTGTATTCACTTGATAATTTATTGTAATTATAGCTATGTATTCTGAATGATTTTCACTTAAGTTATGATATCTGCCGCTCATACCTCACCTGTCATTCAACAACATCTTTGCTTCTGCATTTCCACCTCGACTGACATCTCTGCCAAACTCTTTGCCTTTACAAATGTCTGCTTGTGCCTGTGTATGTGTGGATGGATATGTGTGTGTGTGCGCGAGTGTATACCTGTCCTTTCTTCCCCCTAAAGTAAGTCTTTCCGCTCCAGGGATTGGAATGACTCCTTACCCTCTCCCTTAAAACCCACATCCTTTCATCTTTCCCTCTCCTTCCCTCTTTGCTGATGAAGCAACCATTGGTTGCGAAAGATTGAATTTTATGTGCATGTTTGTGTTTGTTTGTGTGTCTATCGACATGCCAGCGCTTTCGTTTGGTAAGTCACATTATCTTTGTTTTTAGATATATTTTTCCCACGTGGAATGTTTCCCTGTATTATATTCATATCATTAATATTTTAACCAATTACACTTATAATGAGGCAAATAAGTTTTGTTTAGATTTAGGACTTTCTGATCATTGCTCTCTGTTTATGGAGTTACCAAAAACAATAGAACCTTGCTAAAAAAAAAAAAAAACTACACCAAATGCCAGTTCAGCAAAGAAAATATGAACTTATTCTATCATAAATTAAATAAGGTTGTTTGGTCTATAGATCATAGTATTTCATGCTCTGAAAATTTTTCTACTTTTCTGGAAATATTCCTGCTTGTTTTTAATGAAACTTTCCCCCTTACTGTACATAACAAGAAAGTAGGAAATAAAGTAAAGTGGATTACTGAAGGAATAAAAATCTTGAGTGCAAGAAAAAGACGGCTACATAGGAAACTAAAACATAATAAAAATCCTGATTTTGTTAACTATGTAAAAGATTACATAATTATTTTTTAAAAAGTTGTAAAAGCAGTCAAAGACCTGGCAAATAATAGATTCATATTGGATAGTGAAAACAAATCAAAGGCATTCTGGTCAGTAACCAAAGCTGGAACAAGTGCCACAGGTAGAGGCCATGATATTTCTGAAATCAAGATAGAGGATAAAACTACTGTAAATCCTGCTCAAATTTCTGAATTGTTTAATGAATTCTTTATAAATGCAAACAAATCTAATTCCAATGTAGCAGAGTATCCAGACACAGTAAAGTTCTTCAACAGTGAGCAACCTGACAGTGAATTTTTCAGTCTCTTTACAAAAACTACAGTAAAAGATATAGAAAATGTGATACTGTCACTAAAAAGTAAATCATCAGCAGGATGGGATGGGATACCAACAAAAGTGTTGAAAACAGTCTCTAAAATAACTGCACAGACATTAACTACAAAAGTTAACCAGGCCCTTCCAGAAGGTTATTTTCCATGAACACTGAAGTACGCAGTAGTTAAGCCACTATTCAAAAAAGGCACAAAAGAACACATGGGAAACTATTGTCCAGTCTCTCTTCTTCCATCACTGTCAAAATATTTGAGAAGGTAGTCACCATACAAATTCAAAATAATTTCAAAAAATCAGTATGGATTTCAAAAAGTCAAAACCACAATATCTGCTATAAATAATTTTGTTGATAAAATTAGCTTGTCTCTAGACAACTCACTGCATGCCACAGGAATTTTTTGTGACCTATCAAAGGCCTTTGATACTGTGAATCACTCCTTGCTACTTTGTAAACTGAAAAGTATGGAATTAGGGGCACAGTATTAGAATGGTTTGAATCCTATCTAACCAACTGAAGACAGAGTAGTTATAACATCAGAGAGAGGAACTTATATTTCAGAATGGAAAACCATTTCACAAGGAGTACCCAAGGTTCTTTCTTATGTCCCACTCAGTTTTTGTTGTACATAAATGATCTCCCACTTAATACTGAGTGTCACTCAGTTTTATTTGCAGATGACACGTCTTTAATCATTTAAAGTAACATTACAGATCAAATTCCACAAACTGTATTAAATACTCTAGAAAATGTAGATACCTTGTTTGATTTAAATGGGTTAAAATTAAACATGGAAAAGACTCAGTTAATGCAATATAAAACAAAACAAGCAAAATTAAATGATATTCAGGTCAGTCACAGAAACCAGGATTTGCAAGAAGCTAGCTGTGTGAAATTCCTAGGAATGCAACTAGATAAAAATCTATCATGGGGGTCACACAAACAGTACCTTGCAAATAAATTAAATAGCCTAGCATATGCAATGAAAATATTGTACAATGCTACCAGTATGGACATAAAAATGTGGTATATCACAGCTACTTTGAGTCAGTAATAAGGTATGGAATTGTATTTTGTGGTACCTCAAACCATATCTGTTGAATACTAAAACTCCAGAAAGCCATCATTAGAAATAAGCACAATGTAGGGCAAAGAAAATCATGTCACCCACTCCTAAGAAATCTGAGTATACTAAGTGTTCCCTCACTAAACATATATGAGTTGATTATCTTTGTACACAGTAACCCTGTTTTATTTGTAGCAAATCATTTTCAACATGGTTACAACACCAGAAACCAAAATAATTTTATGCTGCCCACCCACCGTTTAAAACTTTATGCTCAAACTCCACATTATATGGGTACGAAAATTTGTAACAAAGTGAAAGGAAGAGAATTGCTCAGCATAAATATAGAAACCGTGAAAAAATCCGTATATGAGAAACTAGTGCAGAAATGTTACTATTCAGTAGAAGAATTCATAAATGACAACCTGAAAATTTGAGCAGGAGAGAGCAAATACTTAGGACTGCTAATCTTAAAAGTTTGTTACTTTTGAAGAAAAATTATTAACTGCTTAATTATGTAATTATTCAGTATTACTGGTATTATAAGGAAAATTGTAGACCAGTTTTTGTGTGTTGACAAGTCTACTGTACTTTTAAGTCAATGGCTTGAAATTGTACGTAATGAGACAATAAACAACTACTTCTACTTCTACTGTGGTTAATATTGGACCAGTAAGCATGCTGGTGCAACATATAATAAATAACAGGCTCTTCTGTAGCTAGTAGGATTTGATGGATAAGTTTTCTTTGCAAAACAGCATGAAAATTTAGAACTGCAACCACAAATCTGCCTGAAAAGCAGTGGTAAAAATATAATTGCAATGCAATTTGAAAACTTCTGTATGAGATCCACATCAAGTCACACAAAGCTGTTCATATCATGAACAATGTTGCTGCTACAGGCAGATGATGCTCATAGATGACTGTTTTCCTTCTGCAATTTATGCGAGAAGTATGCTGACCTTTATATTAAGCCAGTTTTCTTTTCTTTTTTTTTTTTAATTCTTTTTTTGTTGACCTCTAACTTTGATCAAGTTGGTTCTATAAGAGACACTAGAGACACACAAGTTGACAGCATGTTGGTAGCACAAATCTCACCATGCCTGTTATGGTGTGAAACAAACAGTGAAGCTATGCAGACAAGCGTAATGAAAAAATGAGTGGTTTTACTAATTCTGTCCCTGACTGCACATGTGTTTTTGCTATGAACATCTGTGAATTAATATATATCAGTACACCACATATAGAAAATTTATGAGGTTCGGGTAACTGTCACAAAGAATATTTTATACTGCACTATTCTTCTATTTTGCAGTTTACACTTGGATTTTTGTACTTTCGTGATAAATACAAACACACAATTTTTTGATAACTAGCTTGTAAAGATACTTAAACATATACAAAATTTAAAGACAAGAAGACTGAAAGAACACACATGCATTAGCTTTTCCCTGTGCTGTCAGTTTTTCTGACAAGTCTGAAAAGGACGATATCCAATCATTGAATTTTAAGTTGCTATATTTTTTATAATTAGAACAAAGAAATCTGAAACAAATAAACTAATTTTTCGAGAATGAAACAAAAAAATACATGAATATTGACAGCAGTTTTAACAATTAAAGAGGTTATACTAAAATATATCAGGGTATTGAACAAGGAGAGAGATATCAAGTGCATCAAGAGTAAATTGTTAAAGGGCTAACAATGATAAATAAAACAGATTCTAAAGGTTTTTATCAGTTGAACATCTCATTAGCTGTGTTGATTATTGGGTCTATCTTTATATATATATAGAAAGAAACTTCCACATGGGAAAAATATAATAAAAACAAAGATTCCAAGACTTAGCAAGCGGGAAAGCGCCGGCAGACAGGCACATGAACAAAACACACAAACACACACACAGAATTACTAGCTTTCGCAACCGATGGTTGCTTCTTCAGGAAGGAGAGGGAAAGACGAAAGGATGTGGGTTTTAAGGGAGAGGGTAAGGAGTCATTCCAATCCCGGGAGCGGAGTATATATATATATAAAAAGAGGAGGTGTTAAAACCACTCGAGTATGATAATGTATTAATATCTTTGTATAGACTCCCAGTAACAAAAGAAGAATCAACAACAAATGGTGTATAGACTCCCAGTAACAAAAGAAGAATCAACAACAAATGGTATCTTCAAAATGATTGTCTTCCAATTATCACCATGTTACAGTTCCTAGATTATTATAAATTATCAAAAAATAAATATAGCAGTTTTTTTCAGTTATTAATTATGTTGTACTTATTATTTTGGAGAAATGAAATTCATTATTATTTTGTAAAGTGCACAAAAAATTCTCTCTCTTTCAATCAGTAATTAGTATAAGAAAGAACAAAGCAGTAGCAAATAAATTTGGGGGGGGGGGGGGGGGGGGAAGAAAAAAAATACTCTTTAAAATTTTGTTCACTGAACTGCAGATCACATGGAAAAACAGATGACTTAATTAAGCTATATGATTATCACCATGGCATTTCAACAAACACTGAAGCTTGTATTCTTGACAGATAAATAAATGTCACTGGAGGGAGAGTGTTCAGGAAGTGAGACATAAAAGAGTATGATTGTGTGTCCCAGAGGCAAGAACTGACCACTAATCACAGTTTCATCTCCCATCTTCTTATGTTCTCAAAAGTTTTTGGGAAGATTGCTTATTAAATTTTTGAAAATACTTTCAAATTAAGATATGAAACAATGGAAACAAAAGTAAATTCTGAATGAGAAAATGTTAACTATGGTGCATCACAAAGTAAAGTACTTCTTGGTCCCTCCTGTTCTTGGTCCACATTAATGATTTACCAAAGGCTCTACAAGAACTCATGTTAGAGAATTACAAACAAATAAAAATGACTAACAGTTACCATAAATAGAGATCAATGGGTGCACAATAAATATAACTCCAAATGGATAACAAACTGAAACATATGGATAAGTTAACCAAAAAACTCAGTTCTCCTTGCTTTGCACTGAGAAATTGCTTTCAATGTTGATCTGCAGAGGAAATTTTAGCAGACATCAAACTTATATTCAATACTGTTATAATCTTCTGGAACAATGCTGCTAAGTTCAAAAAAGTTCTTATTCTACAAAGCACACAGTAAGAATATTATATTAAGTTGGTAACTGGATAATACTCTCATGTGCCAATACACCTACTTATTACTCACATTTGAGTTTAGGTTTACTTATAAGAGTATATTTAGGACAAGTTGAGTAATTCACAACCACAGTACTACAAAAGTTGATGATGTCATACAGAATCCATGTGCCTGTCTAAGATAAAGAAAGGAGTAGTAATCTAGGAGTAATTCCCATAATTAGCTATATGAGTAGATTAGAATTATTTGTTAAAATACTTTACAGGAGTATCTTGCATTAGCTGCTTCTGCCTATTAACGTATAGCTCGCTTCCACATATCAAAGATTCACTTTAATTTGGGACATATGAAACAAAATGTGTGAATGAAAGAGCTGGAACTGCTGAATACTTTATCAACCACAGCTGTGTCAAGTTTTCTCCATGCAACAAAATGCTCTATTACTCCAATCTCTCTCAAAGTAGTACTTCCCACCAACCCAATTTACGAAATATTGGTGTCTATACTTACACCACTACTACTCTCTACACCATGCTACACTAGTCAGATCTCTGTGTAAGACATGATTACATATGTGTCTATTCATCTTGTTCAGTAGATCCTAGAAGAAGAGTCAGGGCATGAGTGGAGGAGAATATGAGTAGGTGCTACAATGACTGTAGCATCTACATCTATTCAGACAGCCTGGCAGCCCTGAAATCATTGGCACCTCCTGCAACAAGATCTAAGATTGTTGCACATCGCCACAGGGCTCTGGTGGAGCTAGGGGGAAGCAATAGGGTGTGCCAAGTGTGGGTCCCTGGCCACTCAGGGATCTGTGACAATGAACAAGCCGATAGATTGGCTAGGATGGGAGCAACAACTCCATTTATTGGACCAGAACCTATCTTGACAATCACCAAGGCTATGATCAAATTATAACTATGGAACTGGCTTAGGAAACAGCACCTAAGATATTGGACCAAGGTCCATAAGCAAAAACATGGTAAGGTAATGATGCCCAAGCCATGTTTTAAAAGAAACTCTGTAATCCTGGGACTGAACAGGAAAGAGATCCAACTCATGACTGGACTGATGACCGGCCATGGGAACATCAAAAAACACCTACACACATTGGGTATAATGGAAGAGGACCCTAAATGTAGGATCTGTGATGAGGGTGAAGAAACTGCATCACACCTAATATTTGAATGCATGGCATTGGAGAGTAAAAGAGGCAGAATCTTCGGGACAACTAGACATGAAGAAATTGTGTCTAACAAAAAACTGGTAGAGGGACTCCTTGCACTATTTGAGGGCACTGGTTGGCTTTACTAGATATACAGGGAGCGTTAGCACGCAATAAACCTAGTTTCCGTGTGGGTAGTGGCAGGTTAGGCCTAAGCTGTTAAAACCAATCAATCAAGAAGAAGGGTTCTCAAGGATGTGTAACATGCAAAAAAACACACTAACAATGTTAATTACAAAACACATTAATAAATAACCATAATTCAACTGCAACAAACTATTTGTGTCTACATAGCAAATATAACAGAAATGTTGCTACTTTGAAAACAACTGATGCTTCCCAAGTTATATATAATATAACAGCTGAATGTTCGTCTGGTAGCATTAATACTTATCATACAACAATAATTTCCTACATGCCATAACAATAAAGGGCTGTTCACAATGAACACTGCAACTTGTCACACAACTATTAAGAATCTCCACTGAATTTTTGAATTGAATTAATCAGATAATTTTTAGGAGTCCGATAATTTTTAGGAGTGTATTTTGTACATTTTAAATTTTGCCATGAATATACAGGTATTGATGGCTTATTATTTCTTTATGCCAGATGTGAGCTTCTGTGAATTGTGATTCAACTGAAACAGAATGCCTTTATTATTGCACAAAAAATACTAAGGTGTTAATTTACTGGGCAGCAAGAGCAAGAATTCCACAAAAACTGAAGAGTTTTCTTCAAAATGTACAATTATCTGTCTTACACAATACTCATTCTGATTGCTTTTGCTGAATGAAACATTACTTATGTTAGTTGCACTAAGCCGAAGGGTAATTCTGTATGGGAGGGTATGCATCACATATTCTTCAACTCATGATAATGAGAGATATTTTTGTGTACAAGAATTGTTGAACCGAGAGTCACAATTAATTCTTTCTAAGTCCTGGCTCTCTTATAGTATGTTATTCAGTCAAACCCTGAGAACTTTACACCTAGGGCTTCATTTTGTGTACAATGTTTGTGTATGATCACTGATGACTATTTGGTACCATTAGATCATTTTCATTATTCAGTTGAACCATACAGAATTTTACACATAGGGTTTCATTTTGTGTATGATTTTTGTGTAGGGTCAATAATGTCTTTATCTGTACCATCAGATCATTTTTGTATGCTTAATACTGCATAATTTGAGACTGTTGAATTAGGATTAACTATTGTTGAGTGTCATTATACATCCGTTCTTGGATCATAAGGGCTATGTCTGTCACATTTAACTTGAGCCCTTGCTTGGTATGCTAGTGGCAGTAGCAAACATTACTTTTTTATTTATGTTAAGGTAATGTGTATAGTATTGAAATGTGGGACTCAATATTGTAGTGATTCGAGAATTTCTGTGTAAATTTTAGAACCGCTCAGCCTTCTACAGTCTCGAACACACAATATTCTGGATATGAGTGTGAGATGGTAGAATCCTACCTACTGGGTGTCACATGTTTGTGTGTGCAGGTTTAAAATCAGTTGCGGGAAGAAAGTAGAGGTGGCAGTTGGACAGCACTGACAAATACCTGTCAGGCAATCCATAGATGTTCCATAAAAACACGGGAGAACTGCCGTAAGTCAGTAACATCTTGCCACGATATTTCGGCACAAAGTCTTTTGGCCATCTTCAGGTGAGTACAGCTGGAGAAGTACTGGCGAATACACGCTGAGCTCTGCTATTTAAAGCCAAAGGGGGCTGCATTGCGCATGCGCTGCGCATGTACTGTTAGGCGTGCGTGTTCACAACTCCGTGCGCTGTGCTTGCCGCCTTCTGCGGTGAAAACTTGGCATTTCGATATCAGATCGATCTTCATCTTTATACCGATATCTACGTTGACCTCGAGGTTTCTCTACAACGGGATTCCAAGCGGAACTTAACTGGTAACCGCTATCTCGTTTGATAGGAGTCTCGCTGTCTGACTATTTTTTTCTATGGATTCATTTATAACTGAACTCCATAAATTTGATGTTTGAGCCACAATTTTTGTATCATTGTAATTCATTGAATGGCCAGTAGAAATGCAATGTTCAGCGATAGCGGACTTGGTGGGTTGTAGAAGGCGAGTATGCCGCTGGTGTTCCACAATACGTTCCTGCACCGTTCTTGTTGTCTGTCCTATATATGACTTGCCGCAATCACACGGAATCTTGTAGACACCTGATTTACGTAGGCCCAGGTCATCCTTAACGGATCCCACCAGTGATGATATTTTAGGAGGAGGGCGAAAGATGACTCTAACTTGATGCTCCCTCAATATTCTACCTATCTGTGACGAGATGTTCCCAATAAAAGGTAGATAAGCCGTTGACCTGAAGACCTCTTCTTCTTCCTTGTTGAGTCATTTGTAGGCCTGCATAGCTCTGTTCACTTGCTTAGTTGAAAAGCCATTCATCAGGAATACTTTTTGCAGGTGTTTCAGTTCCACTTGAAAACTGTCGACATCAGAAATAGTATGGGCACGGTGGATTAAAGTTTTAAGGACACTCATTGTTTGTGCCAGATGGTGGCAACTGGTAGCTTGCAGATACAAATCTTTATGGGTCGGTTTCCTATACACCGAATGACCAAGTGTGCCATCATTCTTGCGCCGTACCAAAACATCCAAAAATGGCAAACAACCATCTTTTTCAGTTTCCATTGTGAACTTAATATTTTCATGTATGGAATTCATATGATGTAAAAATTCCTGGAGATGGTCCACACCATGAGGCCATACTATATATCGTCGCAAGATGTTACTGACTTACGGCAGTTCTCCCGTTTTTTTATGGAACAAACAGTATGCCGGGAAAATTTCAAATCCATAGATGTTTTAGTGAGTGTGTAAGGAAGAACCATGGGGTTTATATACAGCTGTGTGCTTATTGTGTCATTGACTATTGTTATTAAAATAATAACAGTTGATAAAGTACTCTTGTAGACCCTTGATGCAACCTTGTTAGAGGCAAGACTCATTTTATGATTCATTCTTAGAAAGGTCATGGTATTCAAGCCAAATTTCCTTTAACTGTAAATCAATTTGTTTCTAATGTCCGACCATATGAGAGACCTGTAGGAAGTTACATATTCATGTGGAAAGTGAGATTTTTTATTGTGTATGGAGGTCAAATACATCATTAGTTGACGAAAAGTAAAGTTTTTATGTCTACTTATTCACATAAGTAGAAAGGGTCTAAAATTCCTGTACCTAGTGTTATTCGACAGAGAAGAAGTCAGGAGGGTTTCCAGCAGCCAGTTATTCAGTAAAGAAGAGTGGTTGCAAATTCTAAGTAAGTCTCCTTGTAAAGAAGTGGAAGGTGGTTTGGGGGAATAAGCCGATACAACCTAGATACTCACTCACATTTCAAGTAGTCAGAATGTTAGAATATTTTATTTCACATATTCCCAGTTAAGCACTATTCCTGTGGAACAGTCAATCAATGTGACGCTCGGCTTTACAGATGGGCTAGGAACATTGCCTAATGGGAACACAGTAACCATCCTATAAACAAATTTCTCTACTGAACTTTTCCAGATTCGATTCATAAATTGTCTCCTAACCAGTTTGGCCTTCTTAGAAAATCATCACAAAAAACTATCTTCTACACAGAGCTCCACAGATTTGAACATATTCACTGTGTAACATCTTCCTCTGTGTGTTGCTTTTTACAGAATTTGCTTTGAGTTGGTAATTTAGTTTCTTAATATTTTATCAGGAGAAAGAAAACTGGCGTTCTACGGATCGGAGCGTGGAATGTCAGATCCCTTAATCGGGCAGGTAGGTTAGAAAATTTAAAAAGGGAAATGGATAGGTTAAAGTTAGATATAGTGGGAATTAGTGAAGTTCGGTGGCAGGAGGAACAAGACTTCTGGTCAGGTGACTACAGGGTTATAAACACAAAATCAAATAGGGGTAATGCAGGAGTAGGTTTAATAATGAATAGGAAAATAGGAATGCGGGTAAGCGACTACAAACAGCATAGTGAACGCATTATTGTGGCCAAGATAGATACGAAGCCCACACCTACTACAGTAGTACAAGTTTATATGCCAACTAGCTCTGCAGATGATGAAGAAATTGAAGAAATGTACGATGAAATAAAAGAAATTATTCAGATAGTGAAGGGAGACGAAAATTTAATAGTAATGGGTGACTGGAATTCGAGTGTAGGAAAAGGGAGAGAAGGAAACATAGTAGGTGAATATGGATTGGGGCTAAGAAATGAAAGAGGAAGCCGCCTAGTAGAATTTTGCACAGAGCACAACTTAATCATAGCTAACACTTGGTTTAAGAATCATGAAAGAAGGTTGTATACGTGGAAGAACCCTGGAGATACTAAAAGGCATCAGATAGATTATATAATGGTAAGACAGAGATTTAGGAACCAGGTTTTAAGTTGTAAGACATTTCCAGGGGCAGATGTGGACTCTGATCACAATCTATTGGTTATGACCTGTAGATTAAAACTGAAGAAACTGCAAAAATGTGGGAAATTAAGGAGATGGGACCTGGATAAACTGAAAGAACCAGAGGTTGTACAGAGTTTCAGGGAGAGCATAAGGGAACAATTGACAGGAATAGGGGAAAAAAATACAGTAGAAGAAGAATGGGTAGCTCTGAGGGATGTAGTAGTGAAGGCAGCAGAGGATAAAGTAGGTACAAAGACGAGGGCTGCTAGAAATCCTTGGGTAACAGAAGAAATATTGAATTTAATTGATGAAAGGAGAAAATATAAAAATGCAGTAAATAAAGCAGGCAAAAAGGAATACAAACGTCTCAATAATGAGATCGACAGGAAGTGCAAAATGGCTAAACAGGGATGGCTAGAGGACAAATGTAAGGATGTAGAAGCTTATCTCACTAGGGGTAAGATAGATACTGCCTACAGGAAAATTAAAGAGACCTTTGGAGAGAAGAGAACCACGTGTATGAATATTAAGAGCTCAGATGGCAGCCCAGTTCTAAGCAAAGAAGGGAAGGCAGAAAGGTGGAAGGAGTATATAGAAGGTTTATACAAGGGCGATGTACTTGAGGACAATATTATGGAAATGGAAGAGGATGTAGATGAAGACGAAATGGGAGATACGATACTGCGTGAAGAGTTTGACAGAGCACTGAAAGACCTGAGTCGAAGCAAGGCCCCCGGAGTAGACAACATTCCATTAGAACTACTGACGGCCTTGGGACAACCAGTTCTGACAAAACTCTACCAGCTGGTGAGCAAGATGTATGAGACAGGCGAAATACCCTCAGACTTCAAGAAGAATATAATAATTCCAATCCCAAAGAAAGCAGGTGCTGACAGATGTGAAAATTACTGAACTATCAGTTTAATAAGTCACAGCTGCAAAAGACTAACACGAATTCTTTATAGAAGAATGGAAAAACTGGTAAAGGCTGACCTCGGGGAAGATCAGTTTGGATTACGTAGAAATACAGGAACACGGGAGGCAATACTGACCTTACGACTTATCTTAGAAGAAAGATTAAGGAAGGGCAATCCCTACATTTCTAGCATTTGTAGACTTACAGAAAGCTTTTGACAATGTTGACTGGAATACTCTCTTTCAAATTCTGAAGGTGGCAGGGGTAAAATACAGGGAGCGAAAGGCTATTTACAATTTGTGCAGAAACCAGATGGCAGTCATAAGAGTCGAGGGGCATGAAAGGGAAGCAGTGGTTGGGAAGGGAGTGAGACAGGGTTGTAGCCTCTCCCCGATGTTATTCAATCTGTATATTGAGCAAGCAGTAAAAGAAACAAAAGAAAAATTCGGAGTAGGAATTAAAATCCATGGAGAAGAAATAAAAACTTTGAGGTTTGCCGATGACATTGTAATTCTGTCAGAGACAGCAAAGGACTTGGAAGAGCCATTGAATGGAATGAATAGCATCTTGAAAGGAGGATATAAGATGAACAACAACAAAAGCAAAACGAGGATAATGGAATGTAGTCGAATTAAGTCAGGTGATGCTGAGGGAATTAGATTAGGAAATGAGACACTTAAAGTAGTAAAGGAGTTTTGCTATTTGGGGAGCAAAATAACTGATGATGGTCGAAGTAGAGAGGATATAAAATGTAGACGGGCAATGGCAAGGAAAGCGTTTCTGAAGAAGAGAAATTTGTTAATATCGAGTATAGATGTGAGTGTCAGGAAGTCATTTCTAAAGGTATTTGTATGGAGTGTAGCCATGTATGGAAGTGAAACATGGACGATAAATAGTTTGGACAAGAAAGGAATAGAAGCTTTCGAAATGTGGTGCTACAGAAGAATGCTGAAGATTAGATAGGTAGATCACAGAACTAATGAGGAAGTATTGAACACGATTGGGGAGAAGAGAAGTTTGTGGCACAACTTGACCAGAAGAAGGGTTCAGTTGGTAGGACATGTTCTGAAGCATCAAGGGATCGCCAATTTAGTATTGGAGGGCAGCGTGGAGGGTAAAAATCGTAGAGGGAGACCAACAACAACAACAACAATGACTACCAACCAGGTGTCCACGAAACTGTCACGAAACTGTTCACAATAACAAAGTTGACTATTCAGTGGCACAACATGCAGCTGAATACAAAATTCTCAATTTCACTTGCTGCTTCACAACTTGGGCTATCTGAGTCCTTTCCTCCACAACCAGACTGAACCATGGAGATAGGAGCTATCCTCACACGTCCTCTGCTCCCTAGTGTCATGGACTCAATCTCTAGTATCCCCACACCCTCCACCCAACAGCTTCCCCTGCCACTGTCCTGTCACCCCCTCCAATCCATGTCCCCACATCACCTTAAGCCTGTGCCGCCCCCCACCAGCTTCGACAACTGTGCATCACATGCCTAGCTCATATACTTTCCACTTCCACCCACACTGCTTGCTGGCAAACCAGCTGCTTCCCTCAAAGCTGCTTACCATACACCCCCAATCCCTTTCCCAGCTTCCCTCTTCCTCTCCCTTTATCCACCCAAACAGATGTATCAGTGCTTGTGTGTGTGTGTGTGTGTGTGTGTGTGTGTGTGTGTGTGTTTGTTTGTTTGTTTGTTTTACTCTAGCTAGTAAAAGTATAACTCTGAAAGCGAGCAATTTTTCTTTCTATACGTGTGTGCTTATCGACAACTCAACACTTCTGCTTTTCTCCTTTTATTCAAAAGAATCTATGAGAAAAATCAGAATAACAAAGACAAACAACACACATTATTAAGAAAGTATTTATGGACTCAACTGATTTTTACAAATGACTATGAAATGAAGAAACACTGTATTTATCATAAGATTATTAGTAGGCATAGATGCAGTGAAGGGAGACTGAGGAAATGCTAAGCCAATAAGGCATAGGTGCTTTGTCCTAAACTGAAGATTATTTCTCATTTTCAGTATTGCATTATTAGCTATGACAAATGGATGACGTGCTTCGTTGGTGTCTCACAATTTTTTGTAAATCTGACTGTGATTAACTAATGCTACAGTGTTCACATTTGGCATGACAATATGGAATGTGTCGCAGATTCAGTTAAGTAAAAAATGCATACAATTCACATGTTTATTTAGATACATAAACTGAATTCCAAATTCTCCTTTGAGTGACACACTCATGTGCCAATTAAAAACTCCGGATTCTAATATTTTACTGTTGGCATCATATTCCCATAAAGTTTAAATGATTGTATTAATTCTCATGTATATAGTGATATACTGTGTATTTTGGTACACTTTCAAGTGCTGCAGAAAGTCTTACTTGACCATCAACAACAAACTCAATTTGTGCTTTTTAGAAAATTTCACAACAGTATCATTGTTCTGAAACAGTCGGTACAAATTTCATTGTATAGTTACATGAAAAAATAGTATGTTTTTGAGAGTTTTCAGATGTTTGCAAACATATTTTTTAAAAATTTTCCTAAGTTATAAGTATTGTGCATAACTTATTCCATACAGTTTACAGTTACTCTTTAAAGACTTGTTCTTTTAGTGTATATCAACAGCAATAAACATATATTTTCAAATATTTTCAGAAGTTGCAAGTGTTGTGCACAATCTGTTTCATAGTAAATCAGCATCAGTGTTTTAACTACTGCAACATGTATTATAACAAACATATTGTATTACATTTAGGTTTCCCTCTCAACAGGAGTGTTTATCATCTGCATGTACTGTAAATTAACACTATTTTCGAGTTTGATAGTGGGTATAACCTCAAAAAAGTTTCAGGATATTGCTAATTTTTGTACCAGGTTTTTCAGTTGCCATAATAAAAATATCATTTAACATACCAATTTCTTTAATTCTTGAAGAAATTTAGTAGTATCTTTAATTTAACAGATCTAAAATTTAAATAAGCCTGCTGACTGTGTTTTAACTTATTTGTTTGCTATTTTGTAAAAGCCACAAAGCAGTCCAACTGTGAATGCTGTTCTTGAACATAAGATGAGTAAGTTAATGTTCATGAGTAGCTGAAAATCACCTTGACTACTGTCATACAACTGGAAGCTGTAGTGAATGGATGTATCTGGATATCTCCTTGGAGTCATGTGCTAGAGATACCAAAGGTACCTCAAGTATTATCCTCTCCTGTGGATCCTGTCTTGTCTACAGGAAGGATGGTATCTATGAATACTTGGCAATTTGACTGTGAGTGACATGTGAATGGTAATGATTGACATCCTGTGTGGAGGAGACAGGGACCAGCGAGAGCTAAGAGCGTTATACCAATCCTCCTAACCAGCACGTTTGCAGTGCTGTCTTTCAATGAAACCAAAACTGAGCCAGTGAGACTCTCTTCACCTGTTGGACAACACATGCTGTTTCCTTTGTCAAGGGGAGGCAAACCCAAAAGGGTAGGGGGTATATCAATTGTTGGCAGTTAAAGTACACAGCAAATAATAGTCCCAATTATGAAAAAGGTAGCAAAGGATGGGAAGGAACACCAGGTGCATTCAATTATGACTGTACATTCAACATGTCTAACAGGCTATTCCAGTTGCCACTTGGAAATAGGATGCAACCGACTGCAGATTGTGATGCACATTGAAACAAACGGCACATGCTACCTCCAAGGTCATTCTTTGATCATTGTAGTGACTGGCAGTAAAAAGTGTGAGGACCAACTTTGTTCATGGAGTTTCAACAAAACTCATAATTTGCAGCATTGTTCCCAGAACTGACTGCAGCCACCTGGTTCTGAGTCAAGTGGAAGGACTAAACTACAGACTTTGAAAGTTATGTGGCAAGCTAGGCTGTGACTTCTAGACTTGTGTCACACACTTTGTAGAATTGTAGGATCCTCCTAAATGGGTCAGATGTGCACTACACATTAAATGCTGCTACTCAGGTAGCTGATTGTGTGTGAGGAGCACAAAAGGTTTTTTTCACATTAATGACTGCCCATCCAATCGAGATAATAATAGCCATAAGAGATCTGGGAAGTCAGAATAAGATCCAAAGAAATGTGCCATCAAGGATGGACAAAAAGTTATAATAGGGTCCTTAAATCAACCACTAGCTTCTCCTCCTGATACAAACAAAAATTTTAGAGTAAACCTAAGTTCATTAGTATGTATGTTCCCCAGTTGTACTGGTTTGGTGGGGTGGGGGGTTAATCACCAAACAATCTATTGGGAAAAATACAATTTGAAAGTGGCCGTTGTGACAAGATGTTCCATGAAACATTCCCAAATGCATTCTCTGAGAACCATGTACAACAGATTGTTTGAAAGCCCACTCACAATGGAGCTGTACTGAATCTAAGAGCAACAAATAGGCCTGACATCTCTAAGGATATCCAGATAGAGATTGGTCTCAGTGACCCTCAGACAGGTGTAGCAACAATGATTACCAAAGGGTGACTAAAATAAGCAGAAAGATTAGTATGTTCAGTAAAGTAGATAAAGGGACAGAGGTGTTACATCCGAATGAGGAACTTGACACACTTAACTCTGGACAGGAGGATGTAGAAGAACTGTGGCTCAGTGTAGAAGAATAGTATACTTTACAATGACGTACATTGTAGAACAGGTCATGATGGGAGGGACCCTCCAGGGTATACAACCACTGTAAAGAAACTGAGATTACTGCATTATAGTGGTAAAGTAAATCATATGGCTGAGATAGGGAGATGTTGAATGAAATGTTTTGACAGTCAAAAGGGATATGCATGAAGCCTTCAAAGAGGATTTATTCGAAGAGCTACTGAAGATTCTAGTAATACGTAAAGGTTGTTATCCATAGCAAACTTAGAGTCCAGACATGCAGGGATGAGATAGGAACTAAAATTAAGGGTAGCAAATCAATGCAGAAACAATGAACTCCGTTTTCAAATGCTCCTTTACAAATGAAAATACATAAACAGTTATTTCCACCATTTAATTCTTGCATGACAGCAAAAATGAGTGATACAGACATTCTGTTAATAGTGTTGATAAACAGCTGAAATCGCTGAAATTCAACAAAATCCCACAATCTGATGAAACCTCCATCTGAGTCTGTCCACATCTCTGGCTCAGTTAGCCCCTCATTTAACTGTAATCTATGACAAATATATTTTATAAAAAAAACTGTGCCTGGTGTTTGGAAGAAAGCACAGGTCACACCTATCTACAAGAAGTGTAGAGAAGTAAGCCACAAAACTACTGCCCAGTATACTTGATATCCATTTGTTGTCAAATCTTAGAACATATGCTGAGCTCAAATATAAAGAAGTGTTTCAATCAGAGTGACCCCTCTAGGCTCAGTAATAGGTGACAGACTTCAGTTTATTTGCGGAATGGAATGAGTCTACAAAGAAGACTGCTTACAAATCACTTGTGCCACTCATCCTAGCATATTGCTCAGGGATGCAGGACCAACACCAGCAGAACTAATAGGGGATACTGAACATATACAGAGGAGGGCAGCATAAATGGCAACAGGGTTGTCTGGTCCTTGGAGAGTCTCACAGAAATGCTGTACAAACACTTGAAGACAGATGCAAACTATTTTGAGAAAGCCTACTAACAACATTTCAGGAACCAACTTTAAATGATGTTTCTAAGGATATACTACAACCGCACATGTATCACTCACATGGGAATTGCAAGACCATGCTCGAGCTAAAACTGCACAGAGGTGTTAAGCAATCATTCAGCCCACACTCCATACATGAAGGGAATGGGATGAAGCCCAACTGGTACAATGGGAAGAGCCCCTGCCCTGCACTTCACAGTGGTTTTTACAATACAGAGTAGGTGTAGATGTATAAAAATGGAGGCACAACAAAAGCATGAGAAAGGTCTATGCTTTGGGGTTGTTTAAAAAAGCCAACAGTAACAACTATGAAAAATTATAGTGGAATCAGAGTATATCATGGAGTTTATAAAATATATATCCCAATACTGAACTATAGACAAAAAGTAATATCAGAAAGCTTGTAAATCGAAGAACAAATGGGTTTTTGAACTGAAGGTTAACAATGAATGCTTGGCTGCTATTTTCATAATAAAATTGAAAATAGAAAGACACAGATCATTTAACAGGGAGACTCACTTGGAATTTCAATGACCTCAAAAGGCTTACTTATTGTTAACAGAGAAAAGCTCTGGGGTATTTTGAAAAAGAGGGCATACACCATTTATCTAACAAGTGCATCAAAGGATTTATAAAAGAACACAGTAATTTCTGCAGAAATAAACAGCAAATGAACAGAATTTACTACAAGTATGTTACAAATGCTATGTGTTGTATATTTTGTCCAACTGATTTGCACAGTATTACCTTGACAAATTCTACATCACTGTGATATGATCCTTGAATGCATGGTCTATGCAGCTAGGAAATGTATACTGGGAGTGACACATAGGGGGACTGTAGTACATTCTTAGAGTCAGCATTTAAAATTGGTTCTTGAAATTTTGTAAGTAGACTTTCTCATGATAGTTTGTCTGTATCTTCAAAAGTGTGGCAGTTCAGTTTGTAAAGCATCTCTGTGACATTCTCTCTCTCTCTCTCTCTCTCTCTCTCTCTCTCTCTCTCTCTCTCTCTCTCTCTCTCTCTCTTACACACACACACACACACACACACACACACACACACACACACACACACAGGTTTCAGTTGACTGTTATTAGCTGGCTATCTTATACGTAAACACAAAAAGATGAGCAATCAAATAGTGAACCTTTGTCATGGAGATAACTTTTAAAGAAAATGAACTGAAAACAGAGAAAAATAGAAAAAAAAAAGTTCAGAAAACCTCACAAGAAAAAAAAAGTTGTTGTTAGTAACACAATAACGGAGCAACTTAATTATTTTAATTATCTAAACTGATATATTCCTTTATCTATGATACTGACTTAGATAAAGCACTATCCATGTATGTGAATGCATGCAGGAAAAAAAAATGCAATGGCTGGTCTTACGCTGTTATAGTGAATTATGAGCCACAAGTAGAAAACATCAGAGCAACAGCCATGTATTTAGAAATGATGTGTCTAAGAATGGAGACAGTATGTAAAAGAATAAACACACTTTGGAATGGTCGGAAGAATGCCTCTCAAGATAAGGAACTATGTATGAAGGTGACAAAATAGTATACACAGAAAAACAAAACTGTGTGTGTCACAAACCTACTACCTAAAGAGAAGGAAAAGAAGGTTAGAATGAATTAACTGTTCATGAAATTAAGAAGTTACTTACTTCTCTCTGTTTCTGGAGATGAATGCCACAACTTTATATTTACGTATATTAGAAAAAATCCATAGTCACTGACTAATTAAAAACTTATCTGAAGAGTGGCCTCATCAAGTCAACACAGTGTTTTAAATCTTGGTTGCCAGAAACATTTATATTTTTTAGTGAGACAATGATTTGTTGTTTTCTCTAATGTTACTATTTTTGTAATTGCTGTCTGCTGGAGTAAATATAACTTATATGTAACTGGCACTTATGAGCAGCTGGGATGTTTGGTGCCACTATGAGAAAGTAATCACTGGCACTGGTGACCAAAAATGCGAATGTGCCATAATTTTTGGCACAATTACTAACTGGGAACTCCGTTTCTATGGCATCAGTGTTTTTCTTTGTTGTTGTATTATGTATTATGAGTAGTTCTGCTTTGTTTTTGAAGGGTTTTATTTTTTACAACAGAGTACTAGATTTTATAGTATTTGTGATAATGGAGTTTTAACTTGTGGGGGCTCTTCCTGGCACAACCAATGTAGCCAACCAGCACGTTCTATTCCAGTCTTGTCATGGGTATACCCCATCTTGATAACTTGTATCATCTAGATCCTAGAACCAACCAAAACTTTTCTAAATCAGGTACGTGTGAACTGCCCCCAAAATATTCTCCCTCTCTTGCCACACCATTCCATTCCATCTCTACCCATCCTTTGCCTCTAATAGTTCTTCTTCCCCACTCCATCCAAAAAGAGCTCACTCAGCTGGGCAGCAAGGTTGGAAAAATTCAGCTGTGTATGTAAATGTGTGTGTATGTGCTTTAGATAAAAACTGAAGTTTGTAACCCGAACTACCATGTTCAGGTATTTTTCAAGTGAGCATCTGCTGTTCAGTGTCCCATCTATACTTGAGCAGTAAGGTCCTGTTGGCTGAGAGATTTCAAGAGATAGTTTAGTTATCTCCCCTAGCTGGCCAAATATTGATGATGAAAATTTCTTGTATCACCGGAATTTGAGTCAAGTTTCACAGCACAAGCATTCAATAGCTGTCATAGCTATGAAGCTAAGTATGGTGGATAGTTATCAGTACTCATTCTAGTATTTATATTTGCTAAGGATTCTGCAGTACTATATTAAATCTATGTGGTACTCATCATAATTACATATGGTATGTGTCATAAATAGTGCAACTGACTGAATGACTATGAAGGGGAGAGAACAAAAAATAGAAGTAATAGAAACGAATTATGAAACATTTCCTTTACAAACTCATAAATTTCAGCAGAGAATAAACAAATCTCACAAATCAGTGCATCAATGTGTAATGCAAGAGAGGAAGCACTAGGAGTAGTTGTTGCTAGTGGTGACAAGTATGCAAAGCAATCCAAACTACTGCATAAAGAGGAACAGCATAGGGAAGAAATAATAATTGACACTGTGATTCAATTAGCATACTGAAAGAAAATTACTTGAGAGTTATAATAAGCTGCTGGTTACAGCAAAATTGAATTTCAAGGCAGTTGGAATAACTATGATAAGTAATTTTAAGGAGTAGTGCACAAAATTATTTCAGAAAGTAAGAATTTCCATATTTTAACTAAATTATTCACATTTTGTTCTGTGGTTGCTCTTTATTTGAACTTTAAAGGTACTGTGCTCCCTTCTGGGATACAAATATTACAACTCATAGTTAAAAGAGACAGAGTTGCCCCAAAATATATATTGAAATACATTTCACAAAAATGGATTACAGAATTTAAATTCTCAGGAAGCATTTCAAATATTTCCACAACAGATTGACATAATGACAGACAATGTTTCTGGAACTGTTACAGATCAGATTTGAAGTGACATTTTCAAACAGGTAATAGCTACTTTAAGGGTGCACCTTGAAATGACGCTCATCTCTATTTACCAGAGGATTAGGGGCATGGCTTCCACAGAGAACAAATCTTATGAGGCCCTCAGAAGACTCAGTTCCTTCAGCCTAGCCATCCTACATTACATCTACATCAGCTCTATGTCTCAAGCAGAACTTGGGAGATGCCATATTAGATTTCATCCTATTTGGTGGGTTTTATATTATAATATATGGCCTATGAATATCCACTATCTGAAAGCACCAACACACTAAAGAAGCTCTCATAGACCTGTCATTATTGACAAGGTTTTTGTAGGAAAATGGTGGGAAATGTCAAATTGGTGCTCAAAAATTTTCAGATTTTGTTGTTTTCAAATTATATCTGCATATAATTGCATATGCTTCCATGGCCAGAGTCAGTTGACATGCAAGTTTTCTGTGTGTACTACCACGTCAAGTTGTATGAAACTACTGATGAAGAAACTCAACGTTTCAGACACAGTTGCAGCGGCCTTCCTCTGCGTCTACTGGTGTGTGTTATGAGAGTATGCCATTTCATGACAATGACTCATTGAAGACAATGAAGTGCCAAAGTGTACAGCAGTCTTGTGGATAGAGATATGTACTTACAATGTGTATAAGACATTCTTCGCATCCTCCTTTCCACATTTTTTTTTCCTCCCACTTTTGTGAATTCTGAAACATCCTGGGATTTTATTATTAATTTAATAGAAGTATGTTCTGTAACATTAGATGTTATGTAGGTATAAGAGCTCTCTCTTGCAGGAGTGTGTATTTCATTGTGTAAACATGGGGTTCAATACCATGATTGGTACCACTGAGTTAGGAAAACTATCCATGTGACTGCTGAGCAAGTAATGCTTTCAGAATGTTCAAAGCCAACCAATGGGAGACAGAGATAGGTCATATGGGGCATGCAGTTGGTAAGTGAGACACTGGCTGTATCAAAGGATTTCTCTCTTGTCTACAGCCTTCCTGCCCTACAGATGAGTTCACCTGCTCCTCCCATTGAAGGTGACTGGAAGTGGGATCACTACCATCAGGTCCACAAGACTTGTTCCTGACCAGTCACAAGACCTGGTAGAAACACTTGTGCCCAGTGGTACCTTGCCACGGGTTAAACGGCCACCTGTGCAGGATGTGTGCATGGTGTGCTTGCACATAAGTTTGCATTCCGAGCACACCTGTGAGAGTAGTCAACTGGGATGGCTAACTAATGCTGCCAAGTGTGCTATTAGCAATGCACCACTGCCGTTCGAGCCAAGCAGAGGCAAGCTGCTGCAGTTGCTGGACCGCAATGGGCTACATCACTCTGACAGACAGCGCACCACCCCGGGCTGACTCCAGTGAAGTCGCTGCTGACACAGCCATTGTGCTGCTGCTGAGACCAATGCCGCCTTCACTGATGCCAATGCCTCCACCATCTCCAATGCCACTACCACCTCTGCATGATGCAAATGTTGCAGCATTGCATTCTGCTACTTAACAACTTCGGCAATCTTCTGCTGAGGGATCTTTTCATTATCTAGAATAGAGCAAGAACTCTTTTTGTATACATCTACTTGGAATCAGACCCAGTTTTGTAACCATAGCTGATTTATGTCCTTGTCAACCAGTGGAAAGAACTCAACTGGCCACGGATGAACCTGATCACATTACTTTACTGTAACAGCAGATAATCACACTGGCATTTGAAAAATAAGGTTAAAGGCATGGCTTAATGTGATAACTCATGAAGGTGTATCCAGAGCAGCAACTCCGGGCCCTTCAAGAGCCCCAAAGGTTGAAACTGGAAAACTAGTACCAAACATAGCCTGTACTCATATGTGAAACCAATCCACAAATAGGGAGTAATGTAAAGGTAGCCTCCCACACTTCCTTGCATGAAGCAGTCAGACTTGGTATATTACATCAGGAAGCGGGAAGATTTGTATTCTACCTGCCTCACACCAGCTAAGTGCAACACGTGTTCAATACTAACATGAACTATCAAAGATGCAGGAAACCCAACCATACAGCTCACTACTGCTGGGATCCCTGTTGTAGGAAATGCCATACCGCCAGACACAAACAGGATCCTTGCCCACAAAGTGGTCAAATTTCCCCAAGAGAAATGTGCCAGCAGGTAACAAAAACATTAACAGTCAAACAAGAGTGCTAATACACAGGGAAATGAGTGTGGAGCAGGTTCTGCTACCAACCCTCAGCCCAAATGAAATATATGTACCCTATAAAGAGAGGAGAACCCACTTAGGTGGCAAATTTAGTTTTAGAGGGCAAGCTGTTCAGAGGGAAGCCTGTCAAAAGTCTTGTGACTACCAGAGCTCAGTTTAGTTTTTTTTTTCTTTTTTTCTAATAATGACAGGCATGTGCTAAGACTGCCACATTACAATATAAGTGGACTTGGGGGACGAGATAATCATTCCTGTAGGCACCTGTGCAATAGACTTGCACACTGAAGGAAAAAAGTATATCTTTTATATGGGAGTAGTAAAGAAACACAGATGGGACTTTGATGTTATCTTAGGGAATGATTTCCTAACACTTTATCAGGCTATGACAGATTCTAAAACACACATATTCAATTCAGTGATTCCATACATTGTTTGAGCAGTGAGGGTGTGTCACAATCATGAGGAACTTGTGAATTGGGGACCACCTCGCAAGCCCCAACCGAGCCGCATATATGGGCACTGAAAACTACCACAGCTGTAAAATTCAGTAGTGGAATGGGAAGAGTTCTCTGGATTGATATCAAAGACTGGGAAGCACAGAGATCAGACTTTCTGTTTGATCTGCTCACCCAGAATGATTTTCTCAACAGGTTGCAGGTACATGTTAAAAGAGGTTTGAGTGAACCCAAGATTAAAGGGAACAAGTTTCAAGTAGCTAGATGTGTTGACAATTTTGGTCAATGGGATACAAAATACCACATGATACAATCTTGGCTAGTGATGGGGAGGTTATAGAAACTGAAGTAGCAAAGCCAAAACAGATTAAAAAGAAAGATCAGTTAATGAAGAAGTCCGCACACTTGCCTGAATCAAAGCAACACATTTTGCACCCAGTTTTAGAGGAATATACATGGTTGTTTGAGGAAAGGCAGTATTTGCCAGCTACTGACCTCATACAGTGCGAAAATCCCATGGGAGACGCAAGACCAATTGCACAGAAAGGATATTGAATACCATACCATCTACAGTCTGTTGTTAAAGATACATATTGTTCAACAGCATTGGCTGTGGAGATAATTCAACCCTCTGCAAGTCCATGCTCAAGTCCTATTGTTGTTGTGCACAAAGAATCAATCAATGGGGAAAGAACCTATCATCTATGTGTTGACATGAGGGCAGTAAACAAGGTTACCACACTTGATACCTATCCACTTCAAGTATCAATGAGACCTTAGACAGATTAGGAAACTGGAA
Source organism: Schistocerca gregaria (assembly GCF_023897955.1). Taxonomy (NCBI): domain Eukaryota; kingdom Metazoa; phylum Arthropoda; class Insecta; order Orthoptera; family Acrididae; genus Schistocerca; species Schistocerca gregaria. The sequence goes on from NC_064927.1 coordinate 321,534,268, forward strand.
ATACTTTACTACCCTTGACATGCATGTTGGATATTGTATCATAAGATTCCAACTGAAAACTATTTTTTTTTTTCCGTTCTGTCTGGACTGCATGTATTCTTAGACATGTTTTTTGGTCTAACAAATGTGCCTGCCACTTTTCAAAGATTTACCTAGCCGAGATATTAAGAAATGTATTCTTAACGCCAAAATGCAAATTTAAGTTTAAAGTTAGAAAATTGTTCTTTTCCATAGTCATAGGTTCAGTACCTAACTGAGGCAGTGGATAATTTCCCAGTGTTATAAAAATTAAAGAATTACAATCTTTTCTGAGCTTAGCCAATTATTTTTATCAATTTTTATAAGATTATGATATAACAACAAAACCACTGACAAGTCTATTCAAGACAGTTACAGTGTTTGAATGGGCAGAAGAGAGTGAGACAGTGAGTAAAAAAATTAAAACCAATTTGCATCAATGTAGGCAAAGTGAAAAAGGTAGCCTGCCGTCTCAAACAACGTAAGTTTAAGCATAGTAATTATAAAGCCACCCAAAAACAATTGGAACATAGCAAACAAAGGCACTATGCTTCCTGAATACAAGCCTGGTGATTTGGTATTGCTTCAGAGTCCTGTGGTGAAGAAAGGGTGAACCAAGTTCACACCTCGTTATGAGGGCCCTTACCCACTCTTACAGGTAACTTCTCTGTAAATGCTGAAATAAGGTTATCCAATCATACTATCATAACAAATTCTGACTGGCTAAAGCCATATCAAGGATTAACTGCATCATCTCGATTAGCTCTGCCTGCCTCTCCTAACAAAACAACTACAGCATGCAAAAATGCCGCAACAATAAAGCCAAAGAAAAAGAAGGATCAGCTAATGCCAATAACATCAATGTTATTGCTGAATGAAGTTTGATGGAAGTTTTATTTATGCAACATACTGGGAGGATGAAGACCATTTCCAAGGAGATGTATTGCTGCCCCCTGTACAGAGTATGAATTTGCTTGCGCTTTTCATGTTTATGACAATATGTGTTTGTATTTGTGTCAGACAAAAGACATCTAGAAACAGATGTAAGATGTCATAAAAGGTCTCTCAAATGCTTACCAATAAACATCAGTCAGGAATACATACTTACAACTCACATCTTAACATTAAATAATTCAAAGACAACAAATTACACTCCATTAGAGGATCTATCAGAAACTACCTCTTGTGCTACAACTTGAACACTTTTGGAGAATAACTACTAAATTTTATTGAGTCATCCATCCTACTGGAGGAACCCACATTGAATTGCATATTTGATATTGTGCTACATTTTAGTCTAATGTTCATTCTCAGTTAATTGCTACATAAAAAAAGAGGTTGAAGCTACCTGAGCAAGGAAATCACACTGTTATACTGTAATTACACATAACCTGCAACACATATGAGTTTATGAATACTTCATTGTATCTCGATTTTATGAATGAGCCAAGACCTATACACTTGGGTGAAACATCTGTACATCATTACACCACTATTTTACACTTTGTTTGAAAACTTTACGTACACTGTAGCTCTACCTGATAGAGTCAACTACAAACGTAGTCAGCAAGTGATTTATATTGCCATCAGAAAGCTTTTAAGGATATTTATGTATGATATAAAACAGCCAAGCTCAATGCTTATAACCACAGATTACACATTTATACAGGTTACTTGATACAGAAGTGAAATAATTCATATGAACCCTTGAGTTCTTCATCACATTAATGCTTTAATTATCCCTGTGCCTACTTATGAAAAACAACTATAACAATAATAAATTTGTGAAGGTTAAGTTTACTGCTGCCAGCCTGGAGAGAGCAGAACTATGAAGGTGTCACTATAAGTCACCAAACTGTACCATCACATACAGGTTACTCATTAACTGCTTTTTAGTCCATCTCCATAAGAATATGGGCAAAAATAAGAGTTGGAAAGTTCTGCCGGCACTATGCATGATGTTTGAATCAGTACGAGATTGTACAAGCATGTGACTCCATGATGTCAAAACAGTAAAAGGGCTGCCATGTGAAGTCACAAAGCCTTTAGCCACAAGCTCAACAGGTGCTCTTCATGTCAGCGAGATGCCTGTGCAAGGATGCACACGTGTGCCTCATGCTAACTTTCCAAACATCAATAGATGAATTCTTCTCACCAGCTTTGTAGGTTGTATCATACTCTAACAATGAAATTCTAAAATGGGAAATTGAAAATTAAACCCACTTGTCATGTGAATAGTTATGCATTTTCCTAACAGCTTGAATAAAATCAATTTTAGAAGGTACAATGCTCACCACGTAAATTAGTAGAATCCTTGCTTAGCAAGCAAATATTTAAGTCTCTTTTGGAGGAAAAAAATAGGCATACTGTAGACCTCTCATGCAACTTAACTGTGTTGTGTTACTGGCACCTCAGGATATGAATGACAATAGCCTTGAACAATTGGAATTATTCCAGCCTTTTCTGTTACTGATTGCTGGCAGATCTGACCGCCCTATTGTCACCATAACCACAGCAATTGACGGGGATTCACATTTTAGCAGGTGCCACTAGAGCAAGCCCTTTCGCATAAGTTCTCGCTATGTGAGATAGAGGTAAAACAATACACTACAGTATAGTCAGATCTTGCCAGGCAGATCAATGTCTAACACAGACTTCAGTCCAGACAGTGATTTGTAATGGAAATGCAAAATTGTGAAATTTTACTTTGCACCATACTTATATTGGCAATATTTAGTAACATTTCACTGAGTCAAGACAAAATTTGTCATTTGTTAAGAGCTGTAATTGAAATGGGAAAGCCTGAACCTCTAAAGCAACCATCCCTAACATTAAAAATGTCACTTAGTACACATAACCTTCCTTTAGGTTGAGATATGAAATCTATTTCTAGTAATTTGTCCAGTTCTGCTGCAGGTCTAATCAGACCAGATTTATAAACAGAAAACTTGAATCTGTTAACTTTAAATATCGTGTGTTTACTATCTGTTATGAGTTATGTAAAGTTTCTGCAATTCATGTGTTTTGCAATCATGCCTTTAATAGGAAATTGATGTATTTCTAATGATAGTCATTATTACTCTCCTGCCCCCCCCCCCCCCCAAAAAAAAAGAAATGTAAACTATTTAAATCCACACCGATGTGCCTCCCGTCCACGAGTGCCATACAGAGACCTTATCACAATGTCCATGTAACCATGCACTGGCTTAGCTACAGACCAGCTAATTGCCTCTACCATGCTCACAGCCACACCTGGTTGACAACTGGCTACTGCAGCAACTCTGACAACATTGCACATTTGGAAGTAACATTGTAAACAAGCCACTTCAAGAACTAATACTTGTGAACATGATTTATTGCAATACTGAAACATCATACCTCCTGCCCCTAGCATGTTTTTAACATTTGATTTACACTCTCTTTTAGGATAAGTCCCCTTTTCTTAAAACATTACATGTTAACTAACTTTCGTGAAGCCTCTTCAACAGTTATACATTTCTTGATTATCGAAGTTTATTAATGACAGATAACCAGGTCTTTCAGAAGGGGGGTAGAGATTGTACAGCCCAAACTGGTGTTAAGGCTAAAGGAAAGCATTATTATTATTATTATTATTATTATTATTATTATTATTATTATTACTTTTTTTAAAAGTTACATAAGGAGCTCCTCAGCACTGGGGTTGAATCCCACACTGAGCTCAGCTGAGTTAGGGACAGTAACCACAGAGTGGCTGAGCAAGTAGTGCTTTCAGAAGATTCAAATCCAAGCAAAAGGAGAGCAAAGATTGGTTATGTGGGTTATGCAGGACAGCCAGCGAGACAGTGGCCAAAGCAGTTGATCGCTGTCTTGTCCATCAGCCCTCCTACCTTACAGATGAATCCTCCTGCTCCTCCCATTCAGAGCAAAATGCTCTCCACCACAATGCAGTCATAGCAGATGACAGACCAATTGTGCTCTGTAGAATAGAAGGAGAAAAAATCTCCATTTTTTGCCAACTCCCCTTTTCATTCCATATGCTAGAGTGAACAGGATCAGTCCTAGATGCCGACTTATGCTCCTTAACCCATCCTGACACTACAGTTGTATAAAATGGCGAGGAATGTGATGTGTCAGGTAATAATGCTACCTATAGATCTTATCTTGGAGTTGTCTTTGGTGTTATTTAGAAGCTGATTATAAGATGGAAAGAGTATACAGTATATAAACATTTAACTAGACTGTGATAATGTGCCCCCAGACCCCCCCACCCCAACTAATACTCTAACTGTGATGACAGACTGATCTGTAGTGTAACCCAAAGTCTGGGCTAGTTCCAATTGACAATTGTTGTAATCTTTACCACTTGGTAGCTAGTGATACATTACTACATATGGTAGAGAAATAGGATGTTGTCGAAAAGTTCTTTAAAGATTACCAACTACCAACTTAGGTTTTTTTCTTACATCTCCCTGTTTGTTCTACTCAAATAAGGATAAGTGCTAATCAAAAGATTAATATGCTCAGTCTGTTTTATTGAAATTGTTATTTTCTGCTTCTCGGGAAAACTAATAAAATAACACTTAAAATCCTAGATTCTACAATAATAATATTAATTTTTTTTTGACAAAACAGCATTACACACGGTTCTTTTTACAGCATTCAGAGTGCAACTAAGCAAATTTTCATGTTTACAGAAATCTGTAGGAAGACGATGGCAAAATTGCAAAGAGAAAAATGATGGGGCATTCTGTACTAAATTTTAAAGAATATTACAAAGAAGTGATCAAACTTCAGACTTGCTTGGAAATAATTGTTTTTTCTTGTTTCACATACCCAGATAATTGACAAATGTGGAAACCTATGTGACTGATGTACCAAGGAAAAACACATGTGCATTTCAGTTATACAAAAACCACAAGAGAGAACTTAACCATATATTTCAAAGTGAGGATGTTCATACAGCAAAGCTGTAATGACAGATGGAGCTTTTGTTAATTCACTGATTGCAGACTGTGTCATAAAATGTAATTACATTATTGTTTATTGATTAGTTTGAAGTTTTGCAATCAACAAGATTCAACAATAAGCCAAAGAAGACATATACAAAAGCTTGCACACAAGCATATTACAATATGAAAGCAATAAAATGATCAAACTCATAATCTGCAACTTAAATGCTAAATCAGTATTATACTGAATTAAACAATTGGAAATTACACTCCAGTGGGTAATATTTACCCATATAATCTTTTTAGAATAGCTAACAGGGGAAGCATAACATATTTTCTGTAAGAGAGATCAAATAATCATACAAATCAAAATTAAAAATTGTGGTAAGGTGCTATCAGGTTTATTTTAACTTTAAAACTTCCATAACCATTTTTAATTTTTTTCCATTTTCATTGACATTTTGTTCTTGTATGTCCACTCACTAATCACACACAAGAGTAAATTTTCTCCATAATTTTAAGCTTCTTTTGCTACAATTTTTATAAAGATATCACAGAATATGTTAGCATTATCTTGTAACAGCTATTCAATATGCAGTATAAGGTCTCTGCATGTTTAGACACTATCTCTAAAGATATTCTTTTTTAACGTTCTTATTCTCTTATTTTTCTGTTTAATTTAGTATTCAATCATACTGTAGCATGGAAAGTCTTTCCTTATGACGTGTGTATTTTGTGTTACAGAAATAAATTCTACAGTTGTTAAAAAAAAAAAAAAAAAAAAACGTTTTATTCCTGATCAACGACACTAACTTTTAATTGAAAAGAAAGGTTCAACTTCTATAGCCACAAAAATAATAAATAAAAATAAGTTACAAGTAGAAAATGTCCAGATCAATAAAATTGAAACTTATCAATACCATAGTTGGCCATTAATACATACTTTCACACTATTCCAACCCTAATAATTTTTATGACTACTATTTTTCTTTTTTCGGGCATAGAAATTGTAGGAGGAAGTGAAACAAAGCAAATATAATGAAGTGAAGCCTTGTGGTATATTGCAGTACAGTTTCTTGCAGCTAGTTACAGAAAGATCAACAGCATGCGATGTGGGTTTACTTCCACAATATTGGAATATTTGGAGGTAATATATACACAAATTATCAAATGATCAGCATGCAAACAGCTTCAGCACTGTCAGTGTTTTAAAGGCTTTACATCTAACAAGTTTACTTAGGCGAGGCCTGTGTTACTGCAGTGACAACCTGGAGACAGTGCTCTCATCTTCACAGCCATTGTAAAAAGCAAACTTAGAAAACTGTCTTTATGGCCTTCCAGTGCACATCTCCAGGAAAACCATACAGCAGCACACTGAATGTACCATTCCAGCCACTGCTTTTTATGGGCAAAAACAAATTCATACTCACCTATGGTGGATCGTGTCTTGTCTAGTTCAGCAAGAATCCGATTATCCTGCTCAATCTTGGCCATGATGCGGTCAATTTCTGAGGAGGTGGCTGTCCCAGGTTGTTGCTGCTGAGGCGAGGGGTGCGATGTGTGATGGCCCAAAGATGGACCGGACCCAGCTTGTGCGTGTGTGCCCGATCCTGGAGCGTCGGCTGCAGCCGTCAGAGGGAGAGGCAGGGATGAGGGAGGAAGGGGACCACGACAATTAGCACCACTTCTACTGAACGCCGCCAGATCCGACATCGAAGGAGCCTTCCATAGCTGGCCCGAGCCAGCAGTAGGGGGCAACATCTGCGACTGCATGCGGTAGCCAGTAGAGCTGCAGCTATCTACAAAGCCTGCTGGCACTGGAGCTGGATTTCCGTGCTCACCGGGCGGGACGGCGTAGCGGTACCCCCCAGCAGTAGCAGTGAAGCCTGATGGAGGGTAGGAGGAAGGGAGGCTGTTCGCCTGCTGAATGCCGCTAGGGAAGCCTGCTACTCCACAACCTATAAATAACATGAGGACCGTGGCAAAGGTTTGGGACAGGCATGTGAAGGGGGCAGGCAGTGAATGAGGGTAAGGACAGGTGTTGAGATATGAATTAGCTCCAGCAAATAAACAAATGAGAAATATGACTCATGATGAGGTGTGACATTACAATACTGTTCATGCAAAAAAGGCATGCAAAACACAGTTAGGATGGATATCAGAGACATAATGACGAGTTTCCAAAAAAGATATTTCTCAGAGCATCTTAGTAATGAATTTAAAATTATTATACAATTACTTTGCACATAACAAAGAATATTATCACAGTCAAGACTGTGATAATCAAAAGGAAATATTGAATTATTACTGCTAAACTATGTGATATCTTCAGTTTGAGACAAGATGCAAATAATGATACTTAATTCTTTGGTAAAAATCCATTCTACTTGGACATTAATACTCTCTTTTTCACTCTTGATAAACTGTAACTGTGCTATACAGTTAAAAAAACTACATTAGCATTACAAAATTGCATTGATTAACCCAGTGCTATCAAATTTGGCAATATGTGTTAGCACTTTCTACACATACTAATACTGTACTTCCTTTTACAATGAAGTCATGTTATTCACATCTGAGAAGAGGGCAGTTAAGTGTAGTAGTCCAGACATTTCTTTCTTTCTCTAATTATTGATCTTTATTCTTTGAAAGTCTGTCATTATGCTCTAGGTATGAAAAAAATTGCACTCAGATATGATAAGAAACTAAAAGTGCTTCTACTGTGCTGCATTCTCAGGCAAAATGCAACACAAATGTGACAAAAAATAAAGAGAAAAAAGCATGCATGTCTACTATTTGCATGCAAGGGCAGAGACAAATGTTACCCCTCAGTACACTGTAACAGTTGGCCAGTGAATTGAAAATAATAGCTGGAATCCTGATAAACACTGTAAGAAGTTATTACAGACACAAAACATACAAAAAGTAAATTCTAAACAGGTGCAACTTATGGACTGACATTCTGAAAGAAAAAACACTGGAATAATAGTACATTTGGTGCACCAAACACATTAAAATTTCAATCAATACACATAATAAACTGCAATGGGGAAACTTAGGATTTGGTAACTGCAGCTGAGGAACACATAGAATTTCCATTTTACATATGAAGCCAAATAAAATATTTATCAACAACAAAAATATTTACATCCACACTTGATACATCTAGTTTTTTTCCACAAAGAAAATACAGAAAGCGGAGAAAAAATACTTGTATTTCATGGCCATGAAATCTGCGACTGCAGAATCTACATAACTAATTCAGATCCTAAAGTGGGACTTACCATTTCAATGAAAAAAAGATGATTATTTACATCTGGGTCTAGTGTCTGCTTACCCACATGAGTTGCGACTAATTGTTTTAGATCAATCAGATGATAATTGCTGAGTATATTTACCAAGATGAAATAACTGAATGTCAAAGCTAGAGACAAAATTCTTCTTACATCCTTAAGATACAACAAATAAAAGTAAATATATGCACATTCCATGTCCCAGCATGAATTTTTTGTATACTTCTTAATATTCATAGGTATGCCAATATTGGATTGTGACTCATCACTGTAGAAGTCTGAAGTAGTGTAAAGTGCAATAACAACAAAACAAGATTTTCTAAATTAAAAATTATTTAAATAAATACAACAGTTCAATAAGGGAATACAGGTAGCAGCACATAACTGATAGAATGTATTGAGAAATTTCAACTTTTTAAGTTGGAAAAAAAAAACAAGTACAGTTAATATACCTACTTGTAAACAAACAGCCATGGTGTTAGAAAAAATGTAACAAAAACCTCATTCACTGGGAGCTAAGACATGGCTGCAAAAATAATAAGTCAGGAAAAGAGTAATTATTAAAATTTTATGTTATAAATTATGCTCATCTAAAAGAAAAAGTTTACAGTAACAGTGGAATGCTTTATGAGTCACACAGAAAATGACTTTTAAATGGCGCTATTTATTTGAAAGCTCTGAGGGCATGTGAACTGGTCTTGTTGATCCCATGCTCAAAGATGTAGAAACACTGAGGTTCTGGACTAAGACAAGTCTGAGGATAGCTCTCCAGAGGCTTAGTGCTATTATGATGTCTCAAACTCTTCATTCAAGCCCTGGAAGTTTACTGTAGCAGGGGTAGCATTCTCAGTTTCTACTATCACACTGGGTGCTGGGCCATTGCAGTTCAAAGTCAGGTGAAATAATATTGGGAAACATGGATTCAGGGAACTTAGCCAATGGTGTCAGCCTATGAGACATGCACAACTATTTCTATGCTCACACTTCGTCACAAATAATTTGGCTAAACAAACAGTGAAATGTATCTCGGACGCTAAAATGCTTCCAGATACTTTTATTTAGGGCAATGTACTTGTAACTGAAGTTAGGTTTGTGAAGTTAAAAAAGGAGCTAAATAACATCAAATGGCACATAATAAGGTTATTGAAAGATATCCATGGAACTCATTCAAGTCTATGTTCCAATCTGATAAAATTAAGATGAGGTATATAAGATATCTACAAATGGTTACAGAAGTTGTTAAATTACAGTACATTCCACTTAAAGATGATAACACAGAGATTTAAACTGAAAGGAGAGCAAAAATGTATGATGATTCTTCGGTGGGAAACTTCGGTATGATATCAGAAGTAACAGAGGTCGAATATTAATAAAAATTGTCATAAAAAAGTATATTTGTCCTTAACACATTCATTTCGGAGAAAACTAAAAGGAAATGGTCTTAGCAAGAACCAAATGGAATTAAAGATCAAACTGTCTACACTGTACAAATAATACAGAAACTGTACAGAATATGATGATCTTGAATCACTTTAGGATTAATGTGATTACAGACCTTTAAGACCACAATGATCAAATAATCCCAAGTCCCAGGTTTGATCCCAGTGACAATTTAGATTTTAAATAAAAATCATCAGCAGTGGCAGTTCAAGATTTCTGATATTAGGAGTCACTGTCTTACTGCTAACAGCCTTATCAAAGACCATGGAGGACTGATAAGAGGTTCAGAGGATCTTCAGGATAAAAGGATTTCAGTTATTAGATTTGATGATGACATTGCGATCATCAGTAAAAGTGAAAAAATTACAGGAGCTGCTGATGCAATGAACAGTCTAATGAGCAGGTAATATGGATTGAGAGTAAGCCAAAAAATGACAAAAGTAATGAGAAGGGGCACAAATGAGATTAGCAAAAACTTAACATCAAAACTGAGGGCCACATAGTAGACAAATCATAGGAATTCTGCTGCCGTGGAAGCAAAATAGCACATGAAGAATGAAGCAAGAACAATATAAGAAGTAGATTAGCATAAGACAAGAGAGCATTCCTCATTTAAAAAATATGTACTCAAATAAAAAACGGGATGAAATTTCAGATGATGTATGTTTCAAGCACACCACTGTATGGACATGTTCCATGAACAGTGGCAAAAGGGTTTGGGATGTGATGTTAAAGAACAGTATTGAAACTTAAGTGGACTGATAAGAAAAGAAATGTGGTAATTCTCTGTAGATTTCATGAGCGAAGGAATATATGAGAACAATGATAATAAGAGAATGACATAACTTATGTTAAGACATCAAGGAATAACTTTAATAAAAGGTAAAAAAGTATATTTAAAAATGACGTTCAGACAAAAGGTAAAGTCTGTGGCACAAGCCTGTTACTGGATTATTTGTCTGACTGAAAGTAGACAGCAGTCTTCCTATCCTCTATGGCACTAGGAGAGTGAGGTGTGGAGGGCTTCTCACTCCAACTGCCTTTAACCCCTAGGGAAGATCTCCAGAACTCATTTTGATAACAGGCAGAGTGGACCTGGGACCATCCTCGATGAACTGGAATGAGTAACACCCCCTGCACCTATTTAGAATGGAACCACATTAGACAAATTGGGAAATTATTTTACAAAAGCACTAAGTAAATCCATAAACAATGTTCTAGGTAAGAAGAAGAATAAAATGAAAAGAAAACGATTATTGAAACATAACAGAATATGCTGGAGCAAACAAAATTAATGTGAAATGTCTTTAAGAGGACATGAGAAGGTAAAATGAATACAATGTACTCCTGATTACTTGTATGTGGATTATCTGGTTTCTGGTTTGCAGTTTATCTGTGCCTCCTTTTTTAAGAAAGAGGGACATTGGGAGAGGGAGTAGGGAGAGAGCAATATTTTTCTCTAGCAAACAGCGATAAACAACCAGCCGAGAGACAGTAAGTGCATTTCCATTGTGTAGATGCTGCATGACAACTAAGTACTGTTTTCATTGTTATCAGCTAGCCTGTTCCGTGTAAATTGAACACAAACTCAGTTTTCTGATGTTAATTGGCATGTAAGTGTCAACAAACCAAGTTGAAATAAATTTATAAAAAGAGATGACAGGGAAATGAAAGAAACGTGGTAAAATTGAAACAAAAAAAATGTGCTGAAAAAGCTTAATTTTTTCATGAACCTCTAGGGTTAGATGGAGAATTCAGTGCCTTGTCTGTATGGCTACCTGGATTCAAACAATGTTGGGGGATTTGCGAAATTATTGTGCCTGGAGAGCACCTTGGTTCAAATTTGCAGCAGCTGATATTTTCTAAGAATTGTTCCAGAAATTTGTGGAAGAAGAGAATTTCACACCATATCAAATTTATAATGCAGATGAAAATGGTTTGTATTGGATATGTCTACCAACTGGGGAGGGATTCAATGCAATGATATCACAACTAAGTATCTCCCTGTGAATGAAAAAGGGGTGTGGATGGAAAGTGAAATTTTCCAAAAGTGGTTCCACACACATTTATTACCATAAGTTCAGTAGTTTCTACAAGAGAAAGGATTTCCACAGAAGGCACATAATGCCCTTTCACATCCTGATACGAGCATTCTCATATGTGATGATGGTCTCATCACAACTAAGCAACTACATCAAAATGTAACTTCCATTATACCACTAATGGACCAAAGTGTAACTGTATCAGTAAAATGACATTACCGGGCTGGTCTACTTACAACACTAGTCCATGAGGACAATATGGTGGCATTCTGAAAGAAGTTGACAATTCTAGATGCCATATGCAAGACTTTTGATGCCTGGCACATAGTCAAGCTACACACACTAGTTTCATCATGGAGGAAATTTCTTCCAGATTGTTGTTGTTGTCTTCAGTCCTGAGACTGGTTTGGTGCAGCTCTCCATGCTACTCTGTCCTGTGCAAGCTTCTTCATCTCCCAGTACCTACTGGAACCTACATCCTTCTGAATGTGCTTAGTGTATTCATCTCTTGGTCTCCCTCTACGATTTTTACCCTCCACGCTGCCCTCCAACGCTAAATTTGTGATCCCTTGATGCCTCAGGACATGTCCTACCAACCGATCCCTTCTTCTGGTCAAGTTGTGCCACAAACTTCTCTTCTCCCCAATCCTATTCAATACCTCCTCATTAGTTACGTGATCTTTCCACCTTATCTTCAGCATTCTTCTGTAGCACCACATTTCAAAAGCTTCTATTCTCTTCTTGTCCAAACTAGTCATCATCCATGTTTCACTTCCATGCATGGCTACACTCCATACAAATACTTTCAGAAACAACTTCCTGATACATAAATCTATATTCGATGTTAACAAATTTCTCTTCTTCAGAAACGCTTTCCTTGCCATGGCCAGTCTACATTTTCCATCATCAGTTATTTTACTTCCTAAATAGCAAAACTCCTTTACTACTTTAAGTGTCTCATTTCCTAATCTAATTCCCTCAGCATCACCCGATTTAATTTGACTACATTCCATTATCCTCGTTATGCTTTTGTTGATGTTCATCTTATATCCTCCTTTCAAGACACTGTCCATTCCGTTCAACTGCTCTTCCAAGTCCTTTGCTGTCTCTGACAGAATTACAATGTCATCGGCGAACCTCAAAGTTTTTATTTTTTCTCCATGAATTTTAATACCTACTCCGAATTTTTCTTTTGTTTCCTTTACTGCTTGCTCAATATACAGATTGAATAACATCGGGGAGAGACTACAACCCTGCCTCACTCCCTTCCCAACCACTGCTTCCCTTTCATGCCCCTCGACTCTTATGACTGCCATCTGATTTCTGTACAAACTGTAAATAGCCTTTCGCTCCCTGTATTTTACCCCTGCCACCTTCAGAATTTGAAAGAGAGTATTCCAGTCAACATTGTCAAAAGCTTTCTCCAAGTCTACAAATGCTAGAAATGTAGGTTTGCCTTTCCCTAATCTTTCTTCTAAGATAAGTAGTAAGGTCAGTATTGCCTCACGTGTTCCAATATTTCTACGGAATCCAAACTGATCCTCCCCGAGGTCCGCATCTACCAGTTTTTCCATTCGTCTGTAAAGAATTTGCGTTAGTATTTTGCAGCTGTGACTTATTAAACTGATAGTTCAGTAATTTTCACATCTGTCAGCACCTGCTTTCTTTGGGATTGCAATTATTATATTCTTCTTGAAGTCTGAGGTATTTCGCCTGTCTCATACATCTTGCTCACAAGCAGGTAGAGTTTTGTCATGATTGGCTCTCCCAAGGCGGTCAGTAGTTCTAATGGAATGTTGTCTACTCCCGGGGCCTTGTTTCAACTCATGTATTCTTCGACTCAGATATTCTTCAGATTTACTAGCATCAGGAACAGCATGCTCCTTGATGTATTTATGAGATCCAAGATAGCAGGAAGGACAGCATCAGTCATAATATTTAATCTGTTTATTGCAGATCGATTTCAGCTACTGTGTAGCTGCCTTCAGTGCAATTATATTGAAGTCATGATGACTCTTTGTAAATAAAATCATACATGATACCACACTGCCATTACAGGTTATCTGTAATGACAGTGTTGAAGCATGTGCAATTTTGTTTACAAATAGTCATCATGACTTGGATGTAATTGTACTGAAGATAGCTACACCATAGCTGATATGGATCTTAATAAACAGATTAAAAATTTACAGCCAACACTGCCTTTTCTCCTATCTTGGATCTTGCAGTTAATAGAAGAATGTGATTTTCAAGGTTTCAGTGACGAAGAAATAACAACCACACAAATAATGCATCTGGCAACCACTTTAAATGGTTTTGAAGATGCTTATGAATAAAATTCGAACCAGTCACTGACTGCTAATGCATGTGACGCCAAAGTAGTGAGTGCTGTTTTACAACAAAACAAAGGAGAGGACAGTGAATGTGAAAGTGGGAATGAAGACAGTTACCTTTTCAGTCATTGTACTGCACTGCAATGTGTTGATACTCTTCTAGATTACATGCATGAGAGAGGGTTTCAGTACAATGACATTATTGCTGCAAGAAAAATTCAAAATGCTACACAAGAAATGTTAACTCTTTTTCAGGAGCAGACCAATATCAGAGGCTGTTTTAAGAAAAAAACAAGTCTGTAGTACCCAGGCCTAGAACTTGGATAAACGTTCAAACAAAGAATATATGTTTGAAAATATATAGTATACTTGTGTTTTTCGATTTTCCGTGCATCTTCTTCTCCAAATTTCCCTGAGCAATTGTGAGTATACTGTATTTGATAAGACTAACTATTGTAAAAAGTAATACCAAGTGTATCAAAATGAATATTGGGATTTTAAGAGTTTGTAGCATTTATTACATTCAAATTACAACTTGGAAATAATATATGAGTGACTCAAACACTTTTGTTTTTATACCAGTACACATGTAATGTTTTCTGCGTCTTCTGATAGAAGGTGCTAATAGCAAAGATAGCAGCTAGTGAACAAAGTTTTTTGTGTTTTACACTTTGCAAGGACTGAACCTGTTGTTACAATGCAATGTGCATTCTGTGTTAAGTTCCACTGTAATGTTTCTAACAATAACATCCATGGATGGTATCATAAGTTTAAAGACACAAACTGTCAAAGGCACAAACTGTCTTTGCAAAGGAAAGACTAGGGGATGACCAAGAGTGGCTGAAGAACATGTTGAACAAGTCAGACAATCTTTCACACATAGCCGCAAGAAATCATTTCGGTAGGCTAGTCATGAATTACCAGTTTCAGTGACATATGTGTGGAGAATCAAAGAGAACACTTACAACTCTACCCGTATCATTTGCAATTGTTAAAAGCTCTAAACCATACAGACCATAGTTTATGTGCCAATTTTGCACACAATATGTTGCATGGTTTACGTGCCAACTTTGCAAACAAAATGTTGGTGCATGACAATAAAGACTTTCTGGATCATATTGTCTTCGGCGATGAATTGACATCTCACCTACTCGGAAATGTAAACATACATAGTGTGAACATCTTGAGTCAGCAAATACCCACGATATGGTACAATTGCAATGAGGCTCTTCTAAATTGAAAAAATTTAGTGCTGTATCCTGGTGGAAAGGATATGGGCCTACCTTTCTGATGAAGTAAGTGTAACTGGTGCTTCTCACCTTGATGTGCAAGAACTATGACTTTTTTTCTTAACTGGGAAAAGCTGAACCACTATACTATCAACTCAATATGTGCCTTGTGACCAACAGTGCTCATATTGAACACTTGTAAGAAAAAACTTTTTGAATTGCTCTTTCAGTTGGTGTATTATTTATAACTGCAAGTTGAAAGTAATAAATTCTAAGAAATCTTAAAATGCCAGTATTCATCTTGAAACACCCAATAGTATTCTGACAGCAAGCAATAACGCAGGCAAAATTAATGCCATATGCGGTGCATAAAGCCATTTGAAATATGAAGAAAGGAAAAGCACCTGGAGATGACCATGTGTCGGTGAAAACGATTAAAGCTGGATAGAAAGTAACCCATGATGAACTTGGTAAATTATTTATGGAATGTTTGCAGAAGTAGACAGTTCCTCAAGAGTCAAAGAATACAGAAGACAAATAAAATAGAAGAAACTACAGAACAATCAGTCTATGAAGTGACTTTTGACATGTGACTGTGGTAAAGTGAATTGAGGCAGAAAAGGAAGTACAATAAAAGAGTTATTAAAAAGCAGGAACACCACATGTGGTTAAAACAAAGTGATAAATCTGCTGTGAAATCAAGGCCAAGAAGTGGATCAGGGAGCCACTTCTGTGGCACAACAATAATATTTTGATAAAAATTTCCCTTCTGTGGCCCTGTCTCTTTTGCTTTCTAAGCAATGGCAAAGGCCCAACAATAGTAGTTAGAAGAACTTAACTCAGCAACTCTAATCTTCAGAATAAGAGTAGGAAAACTCCTTTTTTATAAGTGTACATGAAGATTAGGGTGACCAAGATCTGATCACAGTTTTAAGGGAGATGACCAAATCCAACCACGTTTTAAAGAAGGTTTAAGTCACAATGAACTTCTATTGCACAGTTACATCGCATTTCCTTGGAACAGATAACAAAGGAGATACAAAGAATCTGTCATACTTTGTTTTTACATCTCCATTTTCACTTCAAGAGCAATGATGAAAATTTATTCATTTTGAAACAAATGAATACACAAGTGAACAGTGAACAGTATAGTAGGTCTGATTACTGAAAAAAGACTGCACAAATCAGAACATGTTGTGCTGATCAGTCTCTGCTTCCAATTGCTGTCAACTTAAGCAATCTATTAGCACTTGCTCTTTCAAAGTATTGTGAAATGTTGTGTTATGCAAGTCAATTGAGAAATGAATAACACAAATGTATTTAAACATAAACATCTGCATAAACTTCTTTTGCAAGTCTTTGTTAATTCCATTTGTTATTTATACCACAGCTGCTAATTGATACAAGACGAGCACATCTATGGGTTGCCAGTACTGACTGAGAAACAAATAAATATTTCCCCCTCTCAAGGCCCCTCCAACCTGTATGCTATGTCATTCTTTCTCTGCTCCATGCTCTAGCTTGAGCCAGACCACCTCCTTTGCATAGAAGCACGAACAGAAAAAAAAGACTGTATGTTGAGAATAGTATAGATTATTATACAAACACCTTTCAAGACCTGTTATTCAGTGAATTTGACTGTCAATATTACTTTGCTGAATTAATATGAGGGTTGCCCAGAAAGTAATGCACCACATTTTTTTTTCGTCAACAATTCTTCATTGAACATAATGAAAGCTACACACACAAATGGTGTTTTATCCACACACCTTGTTTTTCCACATAATCTCCATCCCGTTCTATGGCCTTCCTCCAGCACAAAACAAGGGCATGTATAACCTGCCAGTACCAAACCTTATTCTAGAGGCAAAGCCAGTGCTTCACTGTGTGAATCACTTCCTCGCTGTCCTCAAAATGTCTTCCACAAGTTGCATCCTTTAATGGCCAAAACAAGTGGAAGTCCGAGGGCGCTAGGTCAAGGCTGGAGGGTGGACAGAGTAACACTGTCAAACCCTGTTTTACGATGTGTTTTGCAATTGTCAGACTTGTGTGGGGCTGAGGGTTATCTTCAAAAAATCTCCTGGTTTGCTATGGAACTGAAGTTGCCATAAGTGCATATGGAGTTTTGTTAATGTGTTCACATACGTTTCTGGATTAATGGTACTGCCTCTTGGCATCACATCAATGAGAATCACACATTTGCAGTCCCAGAACTTGGTGATCATGACCTTACCAGCAGAAGCAGTTGGATCAAAATGGTGTCACAATCTGGGACAAGAAGGCCTCCTCCTCAACTTCAAAATGTTGCAACAAGTCAAGACAAATGTTTTTTCTGTGCGATTTTTGATCCAATGTTAGACAGCATGGAATCCATCTTCACACACTTTCGAATATCCAAGAGTCTGGATAATTGCACCCACCCTTCCTTTGCTGATTGACAGATGTAGAACCAATTGCTGAGTTGTAATGCATCTGTCCTCGTGAATGACATCATCAGCTCACTGCAACATGTCAGGTATGACAGCCGTAGATGGTCTCCCTGACCACTGCAAATCATGAAGCTTTGCCAAACCACTTTATGAGGACTCACCCTCTGTGTCCAGTGAATAACTATACTTCCATAGACTTTGCACAAGCGTTTGTGAATATTCCCCACAGTTTCTTTCACTGCAGTGAGAAATTCAATGAGAGCATATTGCTTTTAATGTACATCACCAACAGATGCCATTTTGCAACTGTCCTGCAGCTACGGTATCTGTCGGAAGTGACGGAAACTTGGCACACTCACTCAGGAGACTTCAAATAATACATATGTAATATTTCTAATTCGTAAAATTGTTTTCAGCTGAGAAAAACTGCAGTGCATTATTTTGTGGACAACCCTGGTATTTTTAACAGTCAACACTGACAAACAGATGGTCATTAAAGGAAGTAAGAGGATTTTAAAAAATTGTTATAATACAGGAGATACTCAGAAATATGGGAGAGTTGATCAGCCTGTGTGACACTGGCTTCTGATAGTGTTCAGCTAACTGGAAACACCAGAAGATCCTGAAGAAGATCTCAATAAAGGAGTCAAAATGTTAATTGTTTGAGTCTAGTAATGTATCACAAACTGGAAGGCACAGAGCATACATCATTTCTTAACATTTGGAACAAATGTACCCATTTATCCCTTCAAACCCCACAACTTTTTTCTTGAATTCCTATCAAAGCTGTTAATGTTGCATGGTCTTCTCCAAAAATTAAAAATTATGTACAATGTTCACTGTCTTTCTGTTTTTCAATGTCTTATTATTTGTTTCATGTTCTCTCTTCAGAGGGGCGTCTTACAGAAATCTGAGACACACTGAGATAAATTAAGGTAGTTCAGTTTCAATTAAATTAAGCACTATCATGGCCATGACTTCATTGTTTCCACAGAGCAAACATTTGTACACATCAAAATACAATACAGAAGCAAGATGTCTGCGTACCAGGTTGACTAGATGAGCGACCATGTGGCAATACTCGTGAGGTGGTTTGGTGCATGTCACCAAGGTTGTCAAGTGCAGATGACGTCATGACTGCTGGGCGATTTGGACCCGCACTCCCTCCGCCATCAACCCTTGCAGAGTCTGAAATTATTTTAAATAAAAGACTATCAGCTTTTCAAATGAATGATGTACACAGTGAATAAAATGATCTGGTAATTTACATAATCAAAAACTAAAATTGAAAGATAAACATAACAAATATAGATGTATTACCAAATAAAAGAATTTGGACAATGAACTTAACACATTGGCTATCTTCAAAATACAAACAGAAAATAACTGTCATGGTAGAATATATGAAAGAACTTTGAATATAGTGCACAGCATTTTTAACATATTAATGACATTCATGATGGACGAAAAATGTTAACATACCAGACCTGACAACTGAACCAGTGACAAATGTTGCACAGCAGACTGGAACACTAATATACAAGCATGCTTAATTTTGTACCTTCTGCTATTTCTAAAGCTTACCCATCAATAAAACAAGAGGGGGGTAAAGAAAGCGTATAGGTAAGATGTACAGGACTGACAATGCAATAAGAGATGCGATAAAATTTCAAAAATGTTGTCAATAATGAACTGTGAATCAAAAGATTTGGTTTGGGGCCTCTGCTGTTTCTACAGCATATTTTGTGGACCATTCTCCAAGAGAAAGTCTTTGTTTTTAGCTTTCTTGTCTTCTTTAAATGGGCTTAACGGGAAGTTGCTTTTATAAGTAGCTTCTTTTACTTATCACCAAACCCAATATAATCTAAAATACATATACAGAATTTGTAGATTTGTAATGTTGGCTGGAATATACTCTGGAATTTTGAACTAGCAGGGATAGAATACATGGATGCCAGACTCCAGCCACAAGTGTCAAAGGACATAAAAAGGAAGAAAGAATTAAGAAGGCAATGAGATAGGACTGTAGCCAATCATGATATTATTCAGTATATACACTGAGCAAGCAGTAAAGGTAACTAATAATAGTTCTGGAAAGAGTTCAGTTCAGGGAGAAGAAATAAAACCTCGGAGGTTTACCAATGACATTTTAATTCACTAAGAGATAGCAGAGAACTTGGAAGACAAGTTGAATGGAATAAATGGTGTCTTGAATAGAGATTATACGATGAACATCAACAAATGTAAAGCAAGGGCAAAGGAATGCATGAGAATTAAATCAGATGGGGCTGGGAAATTAGGTTAGGAAATAAGACACGAAATGTAGTAGATATGTTTTACTATTTGGGTTGCAAAATAACTGACAATGGCAGACTCACAAAGGATATAAAATCAAGACTGACAGTAGCAAGGAAAGTTCTGTACCTTCACTCATGACACGCACGACTTGCAAATGAGTGCTCGGCCTATTCTGTGACCTGTATTACTGTTGTCCAGTCAATATGTTCCATACTACACCCAACCTGTACTTCATTTAGCTTACATGTTGCTCTATAAAGTACTGTGTTCCATAAATCATATTTGTTCTTGCTAAAGCAAACATGGCAACCAGTAAGGATTATGTTTTCTCCATGTGTTAGTGTCAATGCTAAGCCATCCAACAAACATCTCGATGGAAGAAATACTCCAACATAATATTTCCCAGCAGCAAGCTTTCATGGAACAACAGCAGGCTCTCACTGCCACTCTCAATCAAGTGGCATCTATGAGTTCATAGGTTACTCTCCTGTCAATGCAACCATTGCCCTATTTAGCATATGATGAATCAGCTGAAGATTGGGACGGCAACATTTCCAGGTTTTTCGGGTGGGTAATGGAAAACTAAATAGGGTTTTCTTTCTTCCCTCACTTTCCTTGTGCATTTACCAGTTTCTGTGCCAACTTGTGCCTTTGCAAGAACTGGGCAGTTCATCATTTGATGAAATATGCAAGCTTCTCTCAACCTATTACTGTGACAGAACACGTTATTGTGATGCATGTAGAATTATACCATTGTCAGAAATGCCCAAATCAATCTTACAAAGCCTGGGCTGCAGAATTGAGCCATCATTGTAAATTTGCCACTAGTGCCCATCATGAATCCTACACTGATCACATGGTGTGTGATGTTATTATCGGTCTGGCCCCAGGCAGGAAAGTCTATGAAAAAGCACTTCAATGTGAGAATTCAATACCTAGGAATGTGCTCAATATAGCGCAGTCCTTTGATGTGTCATGGGCCACAGGCAATCAGATTGTTGTGTGGGGGGAGGTATCGGAAGATGCTCCATCAATCCTTGTTAGGCACACTGCATGTACTCAGGATGATGGAAAAGCTGTTGCAGCAGTACAGGGCTATTACAAATGATTGAAGCATTCACTGTAGCTCCATTCATTGACATATGGTCACGACACACTGCAGATACATAGAAAAATTCATAAAGTTTTGTTCGGCTGAAGCCGCACTTCAGGTTTCTGTCGCCAGAGCGCTCGAGAGCACGGTGAGACAAAATGGCGACAGGAGCCGGGAAAGCATATGTTGTGCTTGAAATGCACTCACATCAGTCAGTCATAACAGTGCAACGACACTTCAGGACGAAGTTCAACAAAGATCCAGCAATTGCTAACTCCGTTCGGCGATGGTATGCGCAGTTTAAAGCTTCTGGATGCCTCTGTAAGGGGAAATCAATGGGTCGGTCTGCAGTGAGCGAAGAAATGGTTGAACGCGTGCGGACAAGTTTCACGCGTAGCCCGCGAAAGTCGACGAATAAAGCAAGCAGGGAGCTAAACGTACCACAGCCGACAGTTTGGAAAATCTTACAGAAAAGGCTAAAGCAGAAGCCTTAATGTTTACAATTGCTACAAGCCCTGACACCCGATGACAAAGTCAAACGCTTTGAATTTTCGGCGCGGTTGCAACAGCTCACGGGAGAGGATGCGTTCAGTGCAAAACTTGTTTTTAGTGATGAAGCAACATTTTTTCTTAATGGTGAAGTGAACAGAAACAATGTGAGAATCTGAGCGGTAGAGAATCCTCACGCATTCATGCAGCAAATTCGCAGTTCACCCAAAGTTAACGTGTTTTGTGCAATCTCACGGTTTAAAGTTTACGGCCCCTTTTTCTTCTGCGAAAAAAACGTTACAGGACATGGGTATCTGGACATGCTGGAAAATTGGCTCATGCCACAACTGGAGACCAACAGCGCCGACTTCATCTTTCAACAAGATGGTGCTCCACCACACTTCCATCATGATGTTCGGCATTTCTTAAAGAGGAGATTGGAAAACCGATGGATCGGTCGTGGTGGAGATCATGACCAGCAATTCATGTCATGGCCTCCACACTCTTCCGACTTAAGTCCATGCAATTTCTTTCTGTGGGGTTATGTGAAAGATTCAGGGTTTAAACCTCCTCTACCAAGAAACATGCCAGAACTGCGAGCTCGCATCAACGATGCTTTCGAACTCATTGATGGGGGACATGCTGCGCTGAGTGTGGGAGGAACTTGATTATCGGCTTGATGTCTGCCGAATCACTAAAGGGGCACATATCGAATATTTGTGCATGCCTAAAATAACTTTTTGAGTTTTTGTATGTGTGTGCAAAGCATTGTGAAAATGTCTCAAATAATAAAGTTATTGTAGAGATGTGAAATCGCTTCAATCATTTGTAATAACCCTGTACAACATTCAACTCACTGTCACAAAGGGCAGTGTTGGTTATGCAGCTACAAGCTGCGTCTCAAGAGTGGCTATGTGCTGACAGCCGCCCCTCCACCCCTTTCATTTTGCCCATACTGCTTCATCCAACACGAGCATACTGCATGCCCCAAGCATTGGGCTGTCTGCACAAAGGAAGACCACATTGGATTGGTGTGTAACTCCTCTTCACACGTAGAGACAAAGAAGTATCGATGGATATAAAACAAATTGTTTACCGATTTGTGTGTGTTTAATAACCCACTAAGAATGCAAGTCAACAGAGGTGCCCAGAGTGACTTTAGTAAGCGTATAAACATACGTGGACATGGGCTCTCCTCCACTCGTACATGTTTCAAGGACGTTGATTAGCTAGAATAAGCAGCAGATTCCCATCTTAGGTCCATTCTTCACTCGTGTATTGCTAATCTGTTGTTCACTCTCTCACCTTTCTTGTGTATCATTCTCATATCACAGTTATGTTTGGATTACATGCGCTTAATGCTGTTGGTTTCTCCATTGCCAATGGGGTACATTTAGTGTCAAATCAAGTTCCGTATCAGCAACTGGATTTTCTCTGCTCTGAGTTTTCATCTATTTTCCATTGGGCTTGGTTGTGCTACCAGTTTTCAAGCCCACATTATGATGAAAAGAATCTGCCCACCCATGTTTTTTTCAGGAGCAGCAGGTTCCCTATCACATAATGCAACACTGTCAAGGCCAAATTAGATCATCTGATGTCACTCGATGTCATTCGGCTTATTTCTGCCAGTGAATGGGCTACACCACTGGCCGTCATTAAGAAGCCAATGGGCAAGCTTTGCCTCTGCAGTGACTCCGGTGTCACAATTACTGTGCATTCAGTGACAGATACATACTCTTTGCCCCACCCTGATGGGTTGCTTGCAATATTATCAAGCGGCCACTGATTTTCCAATATTGATTTGTCAAAGCCATATCTCCAGCTCCCCTTAGCTGGGGCCACTACACACCTTCTCGTTGTATATAAATCTTTTTATCCATACCAATATCAAGCATCTCTTTTGGTGTCACTAGCACTCCCACAATTTTCAGCATTTCTTTAGAACAGCTGACAGCCGCTCTGACTGACTTTTCTCAGTTGCCTCAACGATATCGTTTTTTCAGTTTCTTCCTCTGAAAACCACCTTAAAAATCTCATTTTGTTGTTTTCTGTTTAACAGTCTGTGGGTCTCTAGTACAATCCTGCCCCCAGCTCTGTGTGCAGGTTGGAAGTTTGTTATGAGAAGACTGTAAGCGTAGCAGTCCACTGATGATGACAAATGTTTGCCGCTAGCACCACAGATGCTGTATGAAAGAACACAGTGTAATTATATGCAATTCTTTGCTGTGTTAGTGAATCTGATTATTGTAAAAAGACAAATGAACAATTGATTATAGACTTTTAACTTACTTCATGTCTCATCCCTGTATGAGACAAGATGTTTGTGGTGTTCATAAATCATTTGGTTGTTAGACCAACGTTATTATAAATATGTTTAATAGAGTCTAATGTTTGATGACTAAGTTGAGTTGCAGAAGTTGTTGACTGTGAAACTTGAATATATATCGCAATTGAACTGAAAGTATTCTGCGAGTATCCAATCATTTCAAGAGTAGAGAAATAGTCAAATAAATTCCTATAACCAGCGATAGTCTTCAGAGAAGAAACTTTTGGGAGATCAACGTAGCTGATTATCCAGAGAAGAGGATGGGCTACAAACATCATGTAAGTTAACTGATTAGAGTGAGGTGTGAATTGTGAATGCAATCCAGTTTCGCACTACTTCTCATGTTGTTAAAACGTTAGACTGTGTCTGCCTATTTTTCAGCCAGGTCAGCATCTCATATTGGCTACAGATGCCTCTCAGCACAGTTTTGGCATGGTATTGGCACACAAATATGCAGACGGGTCTGAATGACCCATTGCTTATGCTTCTAAGGCTTTAACTCCCACTCAGCAGCAATATTCTCAGTTTGAAAAGATAGCTTTAGTGATTGTGTTTGCTCTCAAGAAATGTCATGTCTTCTTGTCTGGTTCCAAGATCCATTTCATCACAGATCACAAGCCATTGGTTGCTCTTTTTAACATTTCATCTTCCCTGTTGAACAAGGCAACATATGGGTTGCAGCTGTGGGCACTCTCCTCACCTGTTACCATTATCAGATCCATTAACGACCAATGTCACAACACGCCAATGCCAATGCCAATGCCTTATCTCACCTTTCGATTGGGCAAGACCTGTAGTTCAATCAGGACGAGTTGGTTTGTTTCTATATATACACTGGTCACTAGACTGCATTCGATGGTTTTCCCATCACTAGTGTCACAACAGCACTGGCCATCGCTATGGATCCCGTACTTAGTCGGATCCCCTCTTTTGTGCATCAAGGTTGGTCAGAAGAACCCCTGGTACATGCCTTGGATCCCTTGCATAATTACTTCTACCTCCAGCAATGCCTTTCTGTGTTTGATGGGATTATTTTGGTAGCTATGGAGGCCACTGCTCCCCATGTTGTGATTCCTGCTTCCTTATGCCACAATGAAGTGTGGTTTCTGCATGTTCATCATTGGCGGACCTCTCACACCAAAGCTTCCAATGCTTTAACCCACCATCATGTGTACTTGTCGGGCATAGATGGGGACATTATGCACAGTATTGCCACTTACATTCAATGTGTTCAGCAACAGTCAGCCCTGTGGGCATCTTTTTTGCCCTGGCCAATGCCACAGCACCTGTGGGAGTGTCTACATGTTGATTTTACTGACCCATTGCTACATCAGTATTTGCTTATGGTAGTGGATGCCGATTCCAAGTTTCCCCACATGGGGCATTGTCCATCCATGTACATGGTGCCCACTATTTTGGCAATGTCTAAGATTTTTGCTATTGTGGAACTTCTTTATACCATGGTTACTGATAATGGCCTCCAGTTTATTTCTCTAGAATTAGAATCTTTTTGTTAGGCTAGTGTCATTTGCCATCTCTCAGCTCCATTGTTTCATCCTCAGTCTAAAGGTGAGGCGAGACACATGTTTGGGATGTTTAAAACTCAAACACAGAAGTATGTGTCCAACAGGTCCCCTAAAGCTGCTTTAGACCATTTTTAGAGTTCATACTATTTCATTCTGGTGGGGGACAAGAGCCCTAGTGAGCTGCTATATGGATGCTAACCAAAGACTCTCCTTCACTGCTGCACCTGATGCTACAACCACTTGCATTGTCAGCTTCACAAGGATTCCGTCCAGGTGCACCTGCCTGGGTCTTATGGTTTTGGTCGCCTACTGACCAGATGCGCCTGCACACAGCGGGGTCCAATCATCACCTCTCCCGCCTACGCCACTGACTGTACCTGTGTTGCAGACAGTACAGTTCACACCACAGCTGACATTGCTGCCTGGTAGATTGCTGTCTGGGGTTCCTGCCCTGCCCCCGCTACTCAACTGCCGTTGCTAGTGCAGCCTCCACTGCACCAGACGCTGCAGCCGCTGCCACCTCCATTGTTGGGTCCTGTGCAGCCATCATCTCCAATACCCCTGCTGACACCTCCGGCACCAACCACAGACCTTGGTGAGGATGTTGCTACAGAGACGCTATCCCCATTCCTGCCCTTCAGCCTCTCATGAAAGGGAGGACACGGTGCGACAACCCACCCCCTTGTCATTTCTGCCCCCAATTGCCGGTGACTGCCTACCATATGCTGCAGAAGACACCATTGTTGTGCTATGAAACAGATATCAGTGTCATCACTGGTGTTTTCCATGATTCATAATGTCAGTGCCTTGTGAGATCAGGTCACTAGCCCTCAGTCAAGAAATAGTTAATTTGGATTTTGTAACATCAACCAGAAATTTGACTGAATTTTGAAACTATGTGGGAGTGATAGAACTGAGGCCTTAAAAGCAATACTGATGCCAGAGCTGAGAAATAAAGAGTACATTGGTTGGGCTGGTACACAGACCAGAGCAGATAAGGGGTCTCCCGGGGCTCACCTCTGATGAGAGAAATCTTTTCTATATCCTAGCTGTGCCAAGTCATCAACAGCAGGAATTATATGGTCCAAAGAACAAAACCCCAGTGAGACCAGAACAAAAGCCACAATGTCAACTGTGCACATAATCAAGAGATCAAACAAGAAAAAGTTCACCTAAATGTGCAAACATTTAAGTGACCAAACATCCTCACATCATACTACTAAGCTAGTAAACATATGACTCACTTGAATTGATGACTGCCTTAACTTGGTGCCTTAGAAACCAGAGGCTCTCTCCAGTACACATGGCATAGGTATCCCCTGATGACAACCATCACACCTAGTTTGCTGGCTGCCACATTATTGGTTCCACTTCTTCTGTAGCATTACTGGCAGATGCGGATACCAAATCCCTTCCCCCTTTAATGGGCATGTAAGAGCGAAAGTGTCTAGGTCCATTTCTTCAACACCTGGGAGAGGAGAGGTAGAAACTGGATGCCTGGCCAGCAGTTCAATATAAGAAAACTGTTCTTAGCCATGTCAAACGGGCTGTGGAGATGGCATCCGAGGGAGTGAATTAACCTCCACATGCTGTGAAGGTGGCATCATCAGAGGGAGTGAATTACCCTTCATTGGTTTCTCTCCCCCCCCCCCCCCCTTCCGCCAAACTGTGAAAGAGGAACACAGCCATGATTTTAAATCATAATCCCTCTGCCTCATATGTTTGAGGGGGTGGGGGCTGACCACCAGTACTGGGTGATGATCTCCAGAGTTGGTTACTGAGTTGGCGGTTGACTATGCTCCTGTGACAACTGTAATTGGTTTCTGTGTCTCAAGCACCTGGCCATGATCTCAAAAAGTTGCCAATCTCTGTGTTGGACTCTCATCCCTTCTGTCCACTCAGGTCAATGCCCAAGAGTGCAGACCTAAACCAACACAATCTTCCAGAAATGGAGCATAAAATAGGACTGCTGGGGGTGGAGGGTAGGACATGAAAGAGCCAACAACGTATTAGGTCACTGTCCATGCAAGAGCTCCACCACACTACATCCATTTATCAGAATGCTGTGGTAAATATCTAAGAAGTGTGAAAGGGTCTCCTATATTGGCATAGTTTGCAATGCCTTTCTCAATAGCATCTTTAAAGTCTGAACTATCCCCTCTGCCTCTAAGTTGGATGCTGGATAGCAAGGAGGTTTTTTGGATACCAGGTGACAGAATGTCCAAAAGTCTGACACCAAAAACTGGGGGTCATTATCAGCAGCAAGTGTGACTGGTACAATACCTGTGGCAAAAATAGTTGTGAGCACCCTGATGGTGGATCTAACTGTTGTGGTGGACATCTGTGCTGTATAGGGGAAGTCTGATGTGGTGTACATCAGTATCAACCATAACTACCCAAGAAAAGGACCAGTAAAACCCATTTGTAATGTATCCCATGGCTGAGCCTATTGAGGCTATGATAAAACTTCTGGGGAGGGGCTGCTTGATTCTGTGAACAGGTGTGCCACTCATGGAATGCCTGTTATGAGTGCTTATTGCTGACCAATATATATATATGCTTCTCAGCTCATGCTTGCACGGGGGCATCTACCAGTGAGAAGAATGCAGCAACTCAAGGACATTTGGATTTATTCAGGGAGGCGCTTCCATGCAGCACTCATCTTCCTCTGTTGTAAGCAACAATGCTCCCTAACATACCGCGAGTCACACTTTTATACTAAAATTAGATCAAAAAGCTGGTTGGGCACTTTCAGGAATATGCACAGACCATCACAATTGAA
Source organism: Schistocerca gregaria (assembly GCF_023897955.1). Lineage (NCBI taxonomy): Eukaryota > Metazoa > Arthropoda > Insecta > Orthoptera > Acrididae > Schistocerca > Schistocerca gregaria. Next base: position 321,562,497 of record NC_064927.1, read on the forward strand.
CTGCTGCAACAATGCTGCACAACCATGGATCATAACTTGTAGCTACTGCTACTTCCTTCGCACATCTAACACATCTTCAAACTTAAAATAAATTATTTCCTCCATATCAAAAGCCACATATGGGCACCTGGGCAATGCATCAGCATTCACATACTGTACAATGGGCCAAAAATGAATATCATAAAAAGGATTGCTGCAAATAGTGTCTCATACTGCAGTCTCTGAGCTGTCTTGTCAGGGAGATTGAACAATAGTACCAATGGTTCATGATCTGTGACCGAGTGAAATTTAGTGCCATACAAGAAAAAATGAATCTTCATAACACTACAGACTATGGCCAGCACCTCCTTCTCTATTTTGAAGTAATTGTTTGGGTGGGCGAGACGGTCTTAGATGTGAAAGTAGTTGGTTGTTCTGACCTGTCCGGATTTCTGTGGGACAGTACAGCACAAATCCTCTATTGCGATGTGTCACCAAGCAGTATTAAGATTTTCTTGGGATCGATGGTAGCAAGACAAAGAGCATTGTGTAAACAATGTTTTTGCTGCACAACAGCTCGCTGACAAGTGCAGGAACAAACAAATATCACATCTTTTTTTTCAAAGCTCAGTGAAGGGTTGTGAGAAATCTGATGCCTCTGGTATGAATTTGTTATAATAGTTTACCTTGCCAAGGAATGACTGTAGCTGTTTCAAGTTCCAAGAGGCAGGTAATTTATGAATCACTGCAACATGGTCATCGAGTGGTTTAATGCACTCCCTGCCTAAGACACATTGTAAATAGTTAACACTAGGCACAAAAATGTAAAATTTTCCAATTATGTTACAAATGTTCTCCCCGGGTGATATTCATAACAGTTAAATCATCCAGGTAAATTGCACACTTTGGTGTACCCTGAACTTTCTGCTCAATAAAACACAGACAAATTCCTGATGCTGACACAAAAAAGTAGCCTAATGAACTTGCAGAGATGAATCATCATATTAATAACAAACAACTGTTGTGACACATCATTAAGGGGCAACTGCAGATAAGCATCTCACAAATCAATCTTTGAAAAATAGTGTCCACCAACCAATCCCACCAATAACTCCTCAGTGCAAGGGATTGGATAAATGGCCATGTTAATCTGGGTGTTAATTGTGGATTTAAAATTACCACACAGCCGAATTGCCCCCATGGTTTTTTTTTTTTTTTAACCACAACTAATGGTCTTGTCCACTGCCTCAATACCACAGATCAAATACTCCCCGAGTCCTAGAGTCTGTCTAATTCAGCATTAATGACATCTTTCATGGCAAATGGCAAAGGTCAAGCATGGCGAAACATAAAGAGTTAGTGGATGGCTTGAGATGAATGCGGGTAAGAAAGTCTCTTCCTTTATCTAATGTTGGCTCAAACAGCTCTTTTTGGGATTGAAAAACTGACTCATAGTCATGAAAAGGAATGACTGGAGACACAAAATTGACATGATCTAAAACTTGGAAAGGTCAAGATTAACCATTAGGTCGTTTGGGCATATCTTCATTCTCTTGAGCGTCTCGACAAATTTCTGCTAGTTCACAATATGGTCTTCACAATGTCCCAAGTTTGGTGCTAATAATCCTGCCACATGTTTAGCAAGTCTGAAGGTGGGCAAACTGATTGCACTAACAATGGGCCTCAGAGGAGCACTTTCAAGGGCCGCTGATGAAAGACACCTGGTGAATCAGTAGAAGAGGCCAAACAGACTGTATCCCTGCCATACTGTGGAGCAACTAGCAGTAAGTTAGGACATCTGCTGCAGAAACATGGGCTAAGACCAGTGTTCCAGCCCGCCCCCAAGATATGAGAAATGTTGCGCCCTGATTAAAGACGACATTGCTCTTCGAGTGTCCAGTGCATACAGTTCGAAAATACAAAAGTGTTTGCTCATGCATCTATATATTGAGACTCCGTTATAAAGGAAGTGCCCGAGATTCATTTAAACAACAGCAATTTCAACAGAGACCAGGGAAACACACACAGCAGGGCATGGGGACAGGCGTTGGACATCAAAAGAAAGCAAAGACAGATGCACGACACAGGTGTGGCAGTTTCAAATGTGGCGCCTACCCCTGGTGCCACCTGAAGGTATCGGTGCTGCCACAGGCAATAGCTCTGCTAGTTGCCCAGGTCGACTTATGCGCGCATGCCAAATTGGATCGATCTGATTTGCTGCTGATGATGTTATCATGTCTATATAAGTGAGAAACCGTAGCAGCCCCGGCAGTCAGTGAATTCTTGACTATGATGGCCGGAGATGACCATGAAAAGCTCGAGGATTTTATTTGAATTGGCGTGGCTTAAAAACCGAGAACGTTTTACTCATGTATGCCATCGCGAAAGACTCCAAGGACACACAGCTTTCCTCTACGGTGAGGACACAATGCGCAGAGTGAGACTGTTAGAAAAACTGGGGAAAAAGACATCACATCTGATGAGTTCTTTGGCATTTTTACAACACTGCTGGGACAAGGAGGTAATTCCTTGCTTTGCAGTAGTCAAGCACCACATTCGAACAACTGCAATGGACAGAATTTTGAAGAGGACCAGTCTTGCCATAGTGAGACAGCGGATACAACAGGCAAGTTATGAGCTTGATCATAATACCAGGAACCTACTTGAATGTCATCTGTCTTTTTCATCAATATTGTCACCATTTTATTGGGAATTGCTGGACGTAGTGACGGCAGCGCAACAACATGCAAGTTTATCCAAGGTAACGTCGAAGCAAGATAATGTCGAAGCAAGTTCGACTGACTGGATCACGAAAGAACTGTTGTGAAAGCCATTAAGGCCCATAGAACGATTGTTAATCTTTCCAACAAGAACTGGACGATGGTTCTGTATCAGCACTGAGTAAAGGCCTCAACTTTTCTCCAGCTCCATGATGTCTGCCAATTTTGGATATAATTAGTGGAATTGATCAGTGCATTAGGAATCTTTCGCATGATGTAGCTGAGGACGTAAGGCTAATTACCAGCCGTATCCTGGCGAAAGCTCAGCCACCAAAATCTAATATTAGCCAGGAAACACGACGCTGCTTATGGTTATTGGGCGAGAATGAAGACTTGGTTGTCTTGTCAGCCAACAAAGGGAATGCGACCGTGGTTCTGAACTCTTCAGAATACCTCCTGAAGATGCTACATTTATTAGAAGACACCAAGTACCGCAAGCTTAGTTGTGATACCACACAGACCATTGTCAGAAAGACAGGGAAGTTATGGAAGGATTCTGGCTTACCAGATGAAGCGGTGCAGAAATTAACACCACATGCTGCCAGACCTCCCAGGCTTTATGGATTACCAAATATACACAAGGAAAGTGTACTTCTGAGGCCCATTGTTAGTGCAATCAGTTCACCCACCTACAGACTTACTAAACATCTGGCAGGATTATTACCACAAAAAGTGGGACATTGCGAATACCATGTTGTGAACTCGCAGAAATTTGTTAAGACACTCAAGAGAATGAAGATGGGCCCAAATGGCCTAATGGTTAGCCTGGACGTTGTGTCACTTTTTACAAGGGTGCCAATACAGGATACACTGGATCTTTTGCCCAACATTTTCCATCTAGAATCATTAAGTTGTTCCGTCACGTCCTAACAACAACATACTTTTTGTACTGTATGAGATGCCAGATGGCACAGCCATGGAATCACCACTGACTGCAGCAGTCACAAATTTCTTCATGGAGCACTTTGAGGAGCAGGCTCTGCAAACTGCGACATAGTTGTCATTTTGCTTTCTACAATTCGTTGATGACACCTTCCTGATATGGCCTTGTGGTGAAAATACACTACAGCATTTCATCGATCACATGAATGGTGTCCATCCCAACATTTTATTTACTGTCCAGATGGAGAAGCATGGCAAGGTACCATTCTTGGATGTTTTGGTTAAATAAATGATTAAATAAATGGTCATTCAGAGTACCGGAAACCAACACACACTGATCGGTACTTGAACGCCAATAGTTTCCACCACCCTGTACACAAGAAAGCTGTCCTGAACACATTGGTTCATTGAGCCAAGATTATCTATGATGATGACCACCTACAGTCTGAATTTCAGAACTTGAAACTTGTTTTCAGTGAAAATGGATACAGCAAAAGAGAAATTACAAACACTTTCAAGGGCCGCCGATGAATGACACATGGTGAATCAGTAGAAGAGGCAAACAGACTGTATTCGTGCCATACTGTGGAGCAACTAGCAGTAAGTTAGGACGTCTGCTGCAAACATGGGCTAAGACCAGTGTTCCAGCCCACCCCCAAGATAAGAGATATGTTGCGCCCTGTTTAAGATGACATTGCTCTTCAAGTGCCCAGTGTGTATGGTGTACTCTGTGAATGTGGCAGCTTGTATTTGGACAAACAATTTGCACAGTTGCAGAAGGTTGTACTGAGCACAAGTGCCATATAAAACAAAGGGAGCTTGACAAGTCAGCCATAGCGGAGCATTCCCTAGAAAACAGATATAAAATACAGTTCGAAAATACAAAAGTGTTGGCTCATGCGTCTACATATTGGGACTCCATTATAAAGGAAGTGGTCAAGATTCATTTAAACAACAACAATATCTACAGAAACCAGGGATAAACACTGAGCAGGGCATGGGGACGGGCATTGGACATCAAAAGAAAGCAAGGACAGATGCATGGCATGGGAGCGTCAGTTTCAAACGTAGCGCCTGCCCCTGACGCCACCTGACGTCACCAGTACTGCCTTGGGCAATAGCTCCGCTAGCTGCCCGGGTCAATTTACTCGTGCACGCCACATTGGATCGATCTGATTGACTGCTGATGATGTCATCATGCCTATATAAGTGAGAAACCGTAGTAGCCCCAGCAGTCAGAGAACTCCTGAAGATGGCGGAGATGGCCATTGATAGCTCGAGGATTTTATTCAAACTGACACAGCTTGAAAATCAAGAACGTTTTATTCAGCTAAAAATGTATTTGATATTATTTTAATTGACAATAATGAAATAAAGGCAAGAGAAAAAATCAGATCAGTTGGTGGATGGAGCTAGGCAAGTAGCCATCCGGGGCTCTGTATGCAATGGCAGCACTCCACCCATGGTGTTAAACAGCAGAACAGAACCCACCATTCATCGTAGTGCAGAGGTATGAATAGTATGTTTCCAGCCCTTCCTAGCCCACCTCCAGTGGACTGGCTTCCATAGCACACGTAGGTTCAGCCATGCCTAGATTGCCTGGTTGACAACAGCTGATGTATCAGTGTGTAGGCTGAATTGCTGAGTAACTTGCTACTTTTTTTGCAGTTCTTGTGAGAAAGAAGACATGGCAACTCAATGACAACTTCACTTCATTGATGTCTCCAAAAGGAGCATTTGCACCTAGCACAACATGCAGTTTTCTATTAACCATAGTACATCCAAATTAACTACTTGAAAAATAAAATAATAACTTTTGTAGAATTGAAACTTCCAGGCAACTTGCGAGCAAGTGCTCTACCAACTGAGCTGCCCAAGCACAACTCACACCCCGTCCTCACAGCTTTACTTCTGCCAGTACCTCATCTCCTACCTTCCAAACTTCACAGAAGCTCTCCTGCGAACCTTGCAGAACTAGCACTCCTGAAAGAAAGGATACTGCGGAGACATGGCTTAGCCACAGCCTGGGGGATGTTTTGTAGAACTGTTTGGCACACTGTGAAAGGTAGTGTGATTCTGAGTGGCAGAAATGAAGCAAACATCATGAACCTAAGAGATGCACAGTGGTTAGACACTGTACTCGCTTTCAGGAGGATGACGGTTCAATCCCGCATCCAGCTATCCTGATTTAGGTTTTCCATGATTTCCCTAAATTGCTCCAGGCAAATGCCGGGATGGTTCCTTTGAAAGGGCACAGCTGGCTTCCTTCCCTATTCTTCCCTAATCCGATGAGACTGATGACCTCGCGGTCTGGTCTCCTTCCCCATATAACACAACCCAACCCTAAAAGATGAAACTGCTAGTTAGTCCCATGGTAGCAGATTTCTCCAAAGATCAGCCCACAAAGTTGATGAAAATAGTATGCTCTGAGCCACACAGAAAACAGTATACCCACAGTGTTTTTATCCATATTAGAAGAGGAATGTGCTAAATAAATAAACAAACAACTATTATTATAGCTGTGTATGTAGCAGCACTAAGGGACGAATAGCACTTTTTAAATTATATAGTTTACTTCATGCTTTTTGAATGATATAGTTTGATGTGGTTTGGTTTGATGTTGGTGTAACCTAGCGAAAGCTTCTTTAATTGCCAAGTGGTAATATGGCACTGTATGATCACTGCAAACTTGTTTGTATCTCAAATACAGCAAATGAGAGATACTGAGTCTATCTTGATGTGTCAACATGTGATCATTTAGACAGTGGAAGGCAATAGTACCCAGATGAAATCAAACTTCTACAATAACTTTCCACATCAGATTACAATAAGATCTCAAGCTCTGCTGTTTTATTTCTCATAACAGTCATTTGACAGTAAATTCTTCTTCTTCCATTATTATTATTATTTTTTTTGTTGTTGTTGCAAAAAATAAAACTATGTACATAAATGAATAAAAGTCCATCATCCAAGAAAAGCAAATTTGGAAACTTTGCTTCTGAGGCTGTCACAAATAGCAACATCAGAATATGTTCTAAAGATGAATGGAGACTACATAATGCCAGGTAAGCTATAAAGCGAAGATCCTAGTATCTTGCTTTCCTGGTGTTACTTTCCAAACCGTTGTAGGGTGGCACAACAGATTTTAGCCTGCTTGCTACTAGTTTATTTTGAGCAATTCCATCAGGGGGTCACACTAAGTGTAAACGGTCACTATAACACACTAGTTTTTAAATTTCCCACGACTAAACTCTGTCTCAAAATCTGTAACAAACTCCAAAGAGATACTGGTCATGTGTAAAGTATACCTGCAGTAATACACAATCAACACCTTTACTGAATTATGGTAGTGGTAATCCCACAAGCAACAGTGCTGTAGTAAGTGTTCCAGAGTTTAAATCTACAACAGCTGTCAACGTGAGTACTTAGGAAGTAGATACCATAGGTGTACAGAAGCAACTTAAGCAACTTTATGCTGTAAATCTTTCCATTCCAGATCTTGGTCCCTTTCTGAGTTTGCTGAAGAAATAGCTTAATTTCTTGCAATTATATATAATCACTCACTAGACTAATGATCTGTTTCTAAAAACTGGAAAGTTGCACAGGATACACCAATACACAATAAAGCAAATAAAAGTAATCCGCTAAATTATAGAAACACATAAGTGACATCAATTTGCAGCAGCAACATGCACTGCGTTGAAACATTATGAAATACCTCAAAGAAAACAATCTATTGATACATAACCAGTGCTGGAATTCTCAGAAAATATTGTTTCTGTGAAATGCAACTGGCTCTTTATCCACATGCAGTAACATGGGATTCCAACATGATTCCACATTTCTAGTTTTCTTGAAGGCTTTGAACACCATTACTTGTAAGAAGCTTCTAATAAGATTGCATACACATGGAGCATTATATCAGTTTTGTGACTGGACTCGCGATTTTTTGTCAGAGGGGTCACATTTTGTCATCTAGTGAAATCAAAGTGGAGTATGGGGTTCCCTGAGGAAGTGTTATAGCCCCTCTGCTATTCTTTATTTGTGTAAATGATTTCGGACACAATACAAACAGACCTCTTAGATTGCTTGCAGATGATGCTGTTGTTTAATGTCGAGTAAAGCCATTAGGACATAAAAACAAATTTGTAAATAGATTAAGACAAGGTATCTGCAAAGTACGAAAAATGGCACTTGGTCATAAAAATTAGAATGTGAGGTCCTTCACATGAATGCTAAAAAGTGATTAGATTTCAGTTTAATGACAAATAACACCAATTTAAAGGTTGTAGATTCAAATAAATAGTCAGTGATTATGATTACAAACAACTTAAGTTGGAACCGTGATGTAGAAACCATTGTGCAGAAGGTGAACCAAATGACTGTGTTTTATTGGCAGAATGCTTAGAAGATGTAACAACTCTACTAATGAGACATAATATACTACGTTGGTCTGTAGTCTACTGGAGTATTGCTGCATAGTATGGGATCCTAATCAGACAGGACTTATGGAGGTCATCAAAGAAGTTAAGGGCAGTATGTTTTGCTTCTTGTTAAATAGTGGAGAGAGTGTAACTGAATGATAAGCTAGTTGTGCAGTCAGTCATTAAAACAAAGGTGTTTTTTTGTTGCAGTGAGATATTTTCATGAAATTTCAATCACTAATTTTCACCTCTGAATACCAAAATACTTTGTTGACTCTCACTTACACAGGGGGAAATGGCCATCACAATAAAATAAGACAAATCAGAGCTCCCACGTAAGGACATTGACATTCATTTTTCCTACATGTTATTCGAGAGGAATGACAACTCTCTTATATACTAATACTTAGTAAGGTTCTCACCAAAATGTTTATTCTTATAGTTGCATAGTTTTCTTTCATGTGAGTGCAGGATGAAAAAATAATAATAATTTTTTTCCAGGCTGAATCTGATGCAATAAATAAGAGTTTCCTGCTTCTTGAGACAGTTACCTAGATGAGCTGTTTTGTGGTTCATATCTTTTAAATGCATTTTGTTAAAACTATTCTACAGAAATGCAAAAGTTCATGTGTCTGCTGATGCTATGGCAAAATATGGTTTGGGCAGGCTACAAGAAATTTTATGTCCTTTCAAATGTGGACGAGATGAGCACTGCAGATGCAGAACAAGGAGTGAGGATTGCAGCCTGGACCTAACTGCAGCTCACGAGGGCTGAGTGCACTGGCCAGGCTGATGGGCCAACTACAGCCTGGTGCTGAGATGAGACTGAGGTGGATCAGCAAGCAGCCAGTCTGCTGATATGGACCAGGCTACCTAAGGTGGGTGGCAGTGAGCTAGCATTCCACATTGCATAACTGCCAGAGTGCTACCAATAAAAAGGAAAATAGGATGTGGTAGAGAAAGGGCATAACTACATCTAAAACAGAGTAAAAGAGGACTGACCAATGAAACTGGCAAAGAGGGTCCTCCACACTCACCATAAGGTGGGAAAATCCCAGTCCCAGTCCCAATACCTTGCCCCTACCCCAAAAGCAGTTTAAAATTTTACGTCTGATAATAAAAACCAATTTCGCGGAGAACTGGTTCAAATGTTTGCAAGCTTTCACCCAATACTGGTGCATGCAGTGTGGTACAGTGGCTAGATTTGCTGGTTGGTGTATTGTGGGTTGTCAGTTCAAACCCAACTCCAAGCAATTATCTATTACTTCGTACTTACCATTCTGGGAAGATTCTTGAAGTAGGTTATATTTGTAATGTTTTGATATCCTGGTATATTTGATGTCTTTTTTTTATTTTATTCTGCAATATTCCTTGTTTGTATAAATAGCTGCACTTTTTTTTGCAAATAGTTCTCTTCTAGATTAATGTTAGCATAAGCAATAACCATGCTTTCAGTTTTAAGTGTTGTACTTCACTGATGACCCTGCCTTTGGCTTTGTAGTTGACTGTGATTTTGTCAGGACAATATTATAGGCACAGAACCCAGAAGCTCTTGCTTAGTAATAGAAAGCCAGAAGGAACAGATGGTTCACAATGATGTTTGGTAATCTGGTATGACAAGTGTGGAGTCAACGCAGCATGGTGGATTCCTTCTGTGAGGAATGGAAGGAGGAGTGCCATGCAGCAGTAGTCTCCTTGATAGTGCAGAGTTTATTATAGGAAGCAGTAGCCCCACTAGACATTGTTCCACCTCCAAGTGATGAGAGGTAATATTTGCAACTGCAAATCTACTCCTGGAACCATCAAAGTGAGTATTGAGTGAGCAACTACTTCTCTAGCCAAACAATTGCCCAATTTATTTCAAAGTGGCTTACATGACTCTGGACCCAGAGAAAGACAGCTCAGCAAGTAGTACAACTCAGGTCAGCAACTTGAGTTCTGAGTCAGGAAGGATTGTGGTATGGTGACCGAAATGCATGATTCATATTTTTGCAGGAGAGAACTGGAAGCCTTGGGAAATTGTTCAAGCATTGACCCTTTAACAGCACCTGGGAACTGGCATTCAGCCTAGGATGCACTAGCCATCAATATACAGTGTGGGGATGACCAGTAGTAAAACAGAGATGACTGTATCATTGATGAGGATGAGGAAGAGTGGAATGTTGAGCACGGAGTCATGCAGGACAAAGTTCTTTTGGATCCTGGGGACCTGAGTGATGTACCAACCCTAACCCAAAACAGCTGGTGGTTTAAATACTGACAAATAAAAATCATCACAGAGCCGTGGAAGGCCCACTCATGATGGCTCCAAGAGATGCCCTATGCCTTACAAAGGTCAAAAAACACTGAAATGAGCTGTTAACATTTTCAAAAAAGCCTATCATATTGCTAATGCCAACCTAACTGCATGGTCGAGAGTGGATCCAAGAAACCACACTAATAGGAGAACAAAATGTCCTGTGATTCGACGATCCAGCATAGTCGTCCCACTACCATCCTTTCAAGCTGTTTGGAGAGCATGTTGATGATGGTAATCAGGAGGTAGTTGTTGATGGACAGTGGCTGTTGGCCTGATTTAAAGACAGGGACAATGCTACTATCTTGCCATTAAGAAGGGAAAAGACTTTCGACTCAAATGTGGTTGAAGGCCCTGAGTAGATGGAGCCTCTGAGGAACATCAGATTTTGTATCATCTGATTATGAATTGTTCATTATATAAGAGCCTGTGGCCAAGTCAAGTGCCTGAAGCAGTTCCCAGGGAAGCAGTTCCCAGTTAGTGAAAGGCTCATTATACAAGGGCTATTCAGAAACTGAGGTCTGATTGATCGCACAATGGAAACCACAATGAAAATCTGATGAATCTTTGCAAAAACATGTCTGACAGTGTCTCTAGTATGCCTGTTGATTGTGTCATGTCACTCTTTTCAGTTCTGAGTGTACAGAGAGCACGTAAAGGTACCAAGTATGTTTGCCGGTGAAAGATTTAGCCTGATTTCATGCAGCCCATACAATGTAAATTTCATGCACTTCCTTCTTCTTGATAAATGTCAAACACACATTGCAGGTGCAATGAGAATGTTCCTGTAACATTTTTGGTGGGATTTTTTTGATCACCCATCATACAGGCCTGACTTGACTCACTCTGATTTTCATCTCTGCTTACATGAACCACAGGCTTAGAGGACAACTTTTCAGCACATGCAAGCTGCAGATCAGCATAGAGAATTGGCAGAAAGCACAGGCAGGTTTCTTCTGTGACAAGAGTATTGGAAAGGTGGTACAATGCTACAACAAATGTCTCAGTTGGAGTGTCGATTATGTAGAGAAGTAACTGTAAGGTGCAGCTAACTGTTGCAAATAAAAAATTTTTCAACTTGTGTTGAATGTGTTCGAAAAGTAGCTGGGTAAAAAAAGGATGCCAGTGTATTCACAAAGTAGATCACCACCATGAAGAAGGAAACCTGGGGCACTTGTTTAGCATAGTGGCCCAGCAGAATACAGAGCTAGGCCCACAGCTGTGATGAGAAGGCATATGTTACCAAGGAGGAGATGTAGTGTTCCCAGGATTCTCCCTCACTGTGTTTAATTACAAGGGTTGAATGAAAAGTAATGCCTCCACCTTCATTAATTCTGTTTGGATGGGAGTATTTCAATAAATCAAAAGGAGAAATAATACTTAGAATGTGATCTTTATTTACCAATATTCACTTTTCCACATAATCACCAGCTAAGTGGATACATTTTTGCCAACAATGAACAAGTTTTCTGAAGCTGTCACAGAAGAAGTCAACACTTTGTTTCCACAAACACAGTCTCACAGTTCTCTTAACGTCTTCATCAGAAGCATAATGATGTCCCCGCAGATTGTCTTTCATTATTGGGAACAGATTGAAGTCAGATGGCGCTATATCTGGAGTGGATGGAGGATGCCTTATGGTGGTGAAATTCAGTCTCTGAAGTTCTGCTATGGTGGCACATGAAGTGTGTGGTTTGGCATTGTCATTTTGTAGGAAAACATTTCCCCATTCCTTTCGGACCCTTGTTAGCCATCGTTTCAGAGTTTGCAGTATTGTGATGTAATGCTCTAAATTTATTGTTGTTCCACGATCAAGGAAATCAACATGGGTAACATCATCTGCATGCCAGAACACTGTGGCCATGATTTTTCCAGCTGAGGGCAGCGTCTTAAATTTCTTTTTCTGAGGGGAGAGTTTGTGTCGATACTCCATAGACTGATGTTTCATCTGTGGGTCATAATGGTGTACCCATATCTCGTGTCCTGTCACAATTGAATAGAGAAAGGCATCACCTTCATTCTCATAAAGCGAAAGGAGTTCCTGGAAAATTTCAAGTCTGTGCACTTTCATTTCAGGTGTCAACGTCGAGTGTCACTGATCTTCCTATTGTCAAGCAATAAAATTAAGTGACCCACACGTTCTTGTGAAATGCCAATTGTGCTTGCAATTTCTCTCTGAGTAATATGACAATCCTCCTGACTCAATCAGTCAACATTTTGATTGTGAAACTTCTATCAAAGGGCATCCAACTCTTTGTCTGTCAAGCAGGTCAGATGTTCCTGCCTAAACATCTTTAAAAATACTCACCCAATGACACACAGTACTCACATCAACACAATCACCATAAACTGCTTTCATTCTCTGATGAATCTTCTTTGGGGTGACACCTTCTGTTGTCAAGAATTGAATGACTTGCTTAAATTGCACTGACCGAGTGTCTGTGCAGGGTTCCATGCTTTACACTGTAACAACACAACCATTCAATGCTAAGGCTTCCTGGCAACTGGAGCTGTAGAGAAGAGGCTACAGAACAAGCCAGTACCTGTTGCATACCAATGCTGCCAACTGTTGAAGAGTTACGAGGGTGGAGGCATTACTTTTCAGTCAACTCTTGTAGATAGTGAGCCTTAGCAAAGAGCCACTTAAAAGTGATAAACGAGGTCTGTGAATGATGTCACTTGAGAAGTTGCAGGAATCCTCAACAATCCCAAATAGCTGTTGCAATGTCTTTGCCCAAGATAGCATTGGCCAGTGGTGTAGTGAGCCTGCAGAAAAGGGGATAGCAGTTCCAGAGGCACAGGTGATCGTGTCAGTGAAGTCTCCTAGAATCTTTCAGTGCTATCTGGCAGAGAGGAGGCAAAAGTGATGGTAGTAGCATATACCTATATCTGCATCCACATATGTACTCCACAAGTGGCTATACAGTGTATGGTGGAGAGTACCTTGTATGACTATTAGTCATTTCTTTTCCTGCTCCACTCGCAATTATTGCAAGGAAAAAATGACTATTTATATTCTTCTGTATGAGTAATAATTTCCCTCCAGGGTATCCCATTCAAGTTCATGAATCATCTCCGTAATACTTGCCAACTGATCAAATCTACAAGTAACAAATCCAGCAGCACACTTCTGAATTGCTTCAATATCTTTCTTTAACCTGTTCTTGTGGGAATACCAAACACTTGAGTAGTAATCAAGAATGGGTCGCACTAGTGTTCTATGAAATGTTTCCTTTACAGATGAGCTACACTTCGCTAAAATTCTCTCAATAAACTGAAGTCAGGCATTCGGCTACCATACCACCAGCCTTACATACTCACTGTGTTTCAAATCATTTTGTAACATTGTGCCTAGATATTTAATTAACGTGACTGTGATAAGCAGCACACTACTAAGGCTTTATTTGAACATTAAGCAATTGTTTTTCCTACTCATCACCATTAAATTGCATTTTCTACATTTACAACAAGCTGCCATTCATCATACCAACTAGAAATGCTACCTAAGTTGTCTTGTATTTTCCTACAGTCACTCAACAATGACACCTTCCCATACACGACAGCATCATCAGCAAACAGCCACAAATTCTTGCTCAGACTGTCTGTCAAATCATTTATGTACATACAGAACAAGAATGGTCCTATCACACTGTGTTTGGCTCTAATTAATATTCATCATCGAGGACAATGTACTGGGCTCTACTGCTTAATAAGTCTTCCATCCATTCACGCATCAGGAAAACTATTCCTTATGCCTGTACCTCAAATTAGCAGCCTCCAATGGGACACCATGTCAAATGCTTTCTGGAAATCTAGGGATATGGAACCTGCATGTTGCCCTTCACCTACGGTTCACAGGATATCATGTGAGAACATGGATAGCTGAGTTTCGCATGAGCAATGCTTTCTAAATCCATGCTGCTTTGTGGACAGAAGCTTTTACATATCAGGGAAATTAATTGTATTCCCATTTACAACATGTTCAAGAATTTTGAAGTTCTGTTGGGTCGTCACATTGAGGGGATGCTGGTTAGGTATGAAAGGATAGGGAGGATAAGTCACTGTCTAGGATCAATGTGTGTCACTAATGAAACAAGATCAACAAACACTGAATAAAAGTCTGATGGCATGGATGACCTGGCATCTCTGTGATCATCGGAGTAGCCATCTCCTGAGATTTCTCCTTTTTTCTTTCACAACTTTTGCTGTCAAGAATCTTGTGAAGGCTTCTATGCTGTGGGTGTAGGGATGGAAGAAGAGACGGGGAAGCCCTGGGATCCACGGTCTGTGGCTTCTTCAGCCATTGATTGGTGTCGGGATGCTGATCTGTGGATTTCTTGAGAGATGATTCCTATAAGGCAGCTCTGTCACCAATAGACAATAGAGGAGGGAGCTGCCTCTTCAGCTCTGTGTGAGGAGTGGTTCGTGAAGATTGTACAGAAGGAACCAAGAAATGGGAGGGTCTGTAGCCCCCATGGCCAAGTTTATTTGTACAGCTACCAGAGGTCGCCACTGAGGGAGGAAATATGACAGGCATTGCTGACAAGTTAGTCAAAGTAGTGGCAAAAACTGATACCTTGGACACCGGTTACAAACTATTTTTAATGAGTTTCAAAGTATGAAGAATGATCTGTGACCTTCATTTACTGGATTTTGCTATAGGGCAGCACTGTTTACGGATTGCAGAGAATGGTCGTTCTCGCAACTGACTCTGACAGGTGGTAGCACACATGGTGAATTTTCTTGAAGGAGCCAGACACAGTCTCCACAAAATGAGTCATGTATGCACCAAGAAGACATATGCCTGAACTACGTGGAAGTCAGGCATCAACAGTGAGATCCTTGCATCGTCGCAGGCAACCACCGTACAGGTACCTGACGACCCTCCACATGGAATGTATATCATGCTGAGTATTGGGGGACCTTCCCTGCACATTCTGTTTTGAATAGGTAGAGGTCAGATGTGAGGACTAAGTTATCTGAAATACTTGGTGTAACATAAAGGGAACAAAGTGGGAACAGCCGTAACTGACGTCATATGTGTGAGCTATATTGTAAGCAGAGAATCTGTCCTAGAGGAGAAGTCTGAGAAATGATATCCTCAGAGTAACATTGCAGCATGGGAAAGTAAGAAGTACTGCAATGGCTTGGAGGCCTCATGCTTGCCATGTGTTTACTCATAGGAGAGTTATTGTCCCAATACTATGGAAAGTGCAAAATCGATTTCATATTGCTGTATGAATATTTTTAAGAATAAATTTTCTTTCATGTTCTGTATATCGTTCTTGGACAGTTCTTGTCATCTGCCCAATATATGCAGAGCCACATTCACAGGGAATTTTGTAGATGCTGCTTTCTTCAGTTGTAAATCGCATGTTTGTTCAAAGAATTCGTCATTGAATAAAAAGTATGTTGAGGAGAGTATATGTTCAAACAATGCCGTCATTTCTGCACTGAATAAGTTACCAATAAGATGTAATGATTCCATTAGAGGCACTTTGGTAAAAAGTGAGACCACATTGAAGCAAAATATCTGGCCTCCATACTAAAGCTGTATGTCAGCTCAGATTTATTAGTCAGTTTCGATGTGGTCTCACTTTTCACCAAAGTGCCTTTAATGGAATCGTTACATCTTATTGGTAACTTATTCAGTGCAGAAATAATGGTGTTGCTTGAACATATACTATCCTCAACGTACTTTTTATTCAATGAGGAATTCTTTGAACAAACAGACGGCGTCGCCATGGGGAGCCCTTTGCCCTTGTCGTAGCTAATCTCTTTATGGGGGACTTTGAGGAGAAAGCACTTGAGTCTGCTGTTTCAAAGCCTACGGTCTTCTGGCGGTACATAGATGATACTTTTGATGTATGGCCTCATGGCAGACAGGAACTGGAGAAATTCTTTTATCACTTAAACTCATTACATGAGAATATCAAATTCACAATGGAGATTGAAATAGATGGCACTTTACCATTTCTAGACATGCTAGTATGCCGTAAAAATGATGGGTCATTAGGACATTCTGTGTACTGGAAACTGACTCACACAGATCTGTATCTCCAGGCGTCAAGCTGCCATCACCCAGCACAAACAGCCTGTGTTTTCAGTACCTTAATACATCGAGTGCATGTAATATCAGATGATGAAAACCTCCATGCAGAATTAGAACACTTGGAGAAGGTTTTTAAAGAGAATGGCTACACTTCACGCCAAATAAGGAAGTCCATGTGCAACTGTCATAACAAGAAGCAACGCATTGAGGATGCTGATGGCGACTTTCAATCAACTGCGTTCCTTCCATACGCTGGGAATGTGTCGCCGAAATTAGGCTGATTACTGAAGAAAAATAAAATCAAGGTTATCTTCCATCCACCAGCAAAGAACTGGGCCCTGGTTGGATCCGTTAAAGATGATTTACAACTGAAGAAAGCAGGTGGCTACATAATTCCCTGTGAATGTGGCTCTGCATATATTGGGCAAATGACAAGAACTGTCCAAGAACGATGTACAGAACATGAAAGATACACCCGTCTGTGGCAACTGTCAAAATCTGCAGTAGCAGAGCACTGTAGTTTTTTGGGACATTCAATGGAATACAAAGGAACCAAAATTTTACCTCTGGTTTCCGGATTTTGGGATTCCGTAATCAAAGAATCAGTAGAAATACATCTTGCCGATAATCTTATAAATCCTGACAATGGATTTCAGCTGGATAAAAATTGTAATCCTGTTATTAAAATTATACAATCATAGCGGAATCAACAGCATCATTCGATACTCAATGACTAGATGATCTTTTACTTTTACCACTGAGGGCAGCACGTACAACTCAGCTGTGCCGCGTATGTCAACACCTGACGCATGAGCTGTAGGATTCCAGTACATTTTGCATGTGTAAGATTCGGCATAAATACCGTGACTGCACCTGGGCTGTTCAGTAGTTGTGTACTCACCTGATGATGGCCGGACATCTCTGGGCCGAAATATCGTGGCAGAATATCGACGGGATCCGGCTGCATACCGGGAATTTATTAGAAGAAGAAATACGCCGGGAAAATTTCAGAAGTCAGAAGGTTGTTTGTTTGATTGGGGGTTAATAGAACAAATAGTAGGTCATTAGTCCCTCAATCCAGGGGTAGTACATCCAGAATTAGTGACATCCATGAAGTATGTGTTATGATAAAGACAGTATATAGGAGTGGTAAGTCCAAGGTAAGAAAGGCAGTGCTGATACAAGAGGTGAGAAAGATTTTATGGAGAAGTGTTGAGACCAAACCAGTTTGTAGGTCAGAGCAGATGATGAGGAAAGTTCTACCCTGCATCTGATTCCCATTAGCCAGATGAAGGGTGAAGACAGTTACAGAGCTGGATGTCTTCTATTTTGGAGATGTAGAACAATAAAAGTGAAAAGACTAAAAATGTAATGGACGCTAGTTGGACTGTCAATAATGAAAACCAGGAGACAGAAATAAGTAGGCAGCAAGTGGATGTCTCCAGAGCTATTCCATCCCTGCTCCAGTGTTGTAAAGGCATTGAAGAGCATCCACTATTCACTAGAATGAAATCTCTAAAATATAAAATAGTATGTGGCAGAAAAGGAGGCAAACTGCATCTAAAATCAAGTAAAACAGTGTAAGACAGGGATGAAAGTGTGGGATGGTCAAGGTGGTTGAGTGGGAGGTCCCCCAGACCTAGCAGGCAGCGGAAGATGCCCTATGCCCCATTCCCTAACCCCAAACTCAACCACCAAATTCCTGCCCCAGAGGCAGCTAAAAACCTTATATCTGAAAACAAAAACCACTTTCAGAGAGAAAATGGAAAACCAGTTCAACTGTCCATGAATTGTCTGCCAAACTGAGATACCTGAAACAGAAATACGGGCCGCGAAGGACATTGTGCTGAATGACACCCATATATATTGAAACACAGCTGACTGTGGATGTCAGTTTGAGGTGCAGCCATTTAACAAGCTTCTTTACCAACACAGCTAAAACCATCTATGTATCGCTATCTACCATCCCGTCAACATTGGAGTAGTGGAGAGGCTAAAAGCAGTGGTGATGTGTTACTCATCATCATGGAAAGATGCCTTGCTGCTGATATTATAAGGCCTGTGCACACCAGAAAAGGAGGATCTGCAATGTTCACCAGCCCAATTGGTCTACAGTGACAAGTTATGTATGCCAGGTGAACTCATTGTACCAGTGTCACTTTGGCAGACTGCTCCAGATTCAGTGACAGAGTTCACTCAACAGTTCACAACCCAGATAAGACATTTGCATGCCAGGCATTGTGAGGTTTGCATGCAGGCCAACCTGATAGACACAGAGAGAGGAAGGTTTTTATCCATAAGAGATCTGCTTACAGCATTACACGTCTGACTCACGAGACGAAACTGTGCACCCACTGTTACACCAGCCGTATTCTGTTTCCAGCCAGCCTGAACTGAGCCTACAACATCAAGCAACACTGTAGCCTCCTTGGAGACTCAAAAGGTCCACACTATTCTACCAGCTGTTGGCACGAGCCCCTCCGACCTCCTCCTTCCCCAGCCAATCGCCACAAGGGCTGGTTGAGATGTTAAGCACCAGTACCTCAATATTCCTGGTGCACCCAGCTTCCAGCTTTAGAAAGAGTAGAGGTGATGGGTGGTAGGGTGGGGTCTGGTGGGGTGACAAAAGTTACTGTGCAAGCAGACAGCATAACAGACAAAAGGCGAATTGCTGGTCTGGCAGGGAGTATTTATTATCAATATAAAGGTTTGTTCATTAGACTTTGTATCTGCACTGGTTATAATTTGGTGTGCAATTAAGTTCCATACTAATCAAACATCATGTCCACAATGTATATCAAAATTATTTCTTGATTCTAAGTAACTCATAAGCTATTTGTTCTAGTGTTATTTCACACTCCTCAGTCCAGCATGTCTTTTCTTTATCCTTGGCCAACTCATGTTTTCTACATCTACATTTTCCCTGTTCTTTAGTAATTTGTGCCTGGAGCTTATGACATCTGCCACTTTCATTCACATTGATGCCTTCTATAAATATTTCTATATTTTCTATTGTAATATTGTCTCTGCTGGAGTTGTATCTGCTTATTTTCTGGCTGTTATTTTATGTTTTGTATGGGAGAAATTGGATTTTAACCTTAGAGATATAATGATCTGAATCACACTCTCCATTTATGATCTCTTCAGCATTCATAATTTTCCTCATATTTCTTATATATATGGTTATGTGATAAAGCTGAAATTTGGATTTGGAGATATTAAAGTTTTGGCTTTTCTTGGTAATTTGCAAAAATGTATGGGTATCAGTTTTAACTGGAACATGTTCCACACTATGATCAATAAGTATTCCACCATTTCTGTTTGTTCTCCTACAATATTCTTAAATTTCTTTTCCTTTCCAATTTTCCCCTTGACATCACTAAGAAGTATCTTCACTTGCCTTTCGCGTGGGTGTTAAAAATTTCAGTTATTAAGAGATTCCAAAATTGATTTACAACCTGCAAATTGCTTCTGTTATCTCCATTCATAGATGTATAGCAATTTATGAGCATATAGCGTTTATTATTGCACTTCACTGTTAACATGGGCATTATTTCTGATTTTGACTTAAACTCTGATAATTAAGTATAAATTTTTGTTTACTTAAAATGCTATTCCAATCAATGACATGTTTCCCATTATTCTCCGTGTTGTTTTCCCTCTATTAATACTGTAATGTTCTTTATCAACTACAGTCTCATCAAAGGATCCTATTTCCTGCAATGATATAATTTCTGACCTAATTTTCTATACCTGTAATTCCAATTCCTTCTTCTCTCAGTTTTCAGGAGATAAACTAAACTACTTTCAAAGTTATAAAATAGAATTTCTTATTGAGCTTTAATTTGGAAGGGATTTCAGTAAAGCTCATTTCTTCTTCACAACAAATGTTATGAATCCCTAGAATCCAAGGTCCCAATACATCAGAACATGTAATGTTGGATTTCTCACCTGTGCTACCACCAGAGGTAGTAAGGTGTGGCCAAGATAAAAAAGAGGTCCCGTGATACACTACTGAATGGGATATTTGCAGCTATCTGAGTGTGGAGTGTGGTTATTTCTTAATGGTAGGGGTGCTCGAGGGGACTCACATGATGTCAAGCAGTGATTTAGTGATCAGTGTTGCATTGCACTTTGAAGCTTCTTGTGAATACTGTTCTGCAAAATGACTTTTTCAGTTGAACAAAATGTTTGTTGTTACTTCACAGTTTTCAATATCACATGTCTATGAAGATTTAGGAAAAGAATGTATTGCTTCCACAGGTTTACGGCCTCCCAGAGTGCCTGATCTGTCTACCTGTGATTTTTATTTGTAAGGTAATTTAAGGATTAAGTCTACAATCACAACCCACATACAATTGAAGAGTTGAAAACAAACATTCACAATGCAACTGTGGAAATCCTACCAAATGAATTCGCAAAAGTTTCCAAAAACATGTTGAGACATGCTGAGTTCTGTACCGAAGTTTATCGTGAACATTTTCAACACCTCCTTTGAACTACAGATCTATTGAATGTTCAGTACTTTGCTTTTCATAATAATAAGTTGCTACTTACAAGAACAAGTGAACTGTCTGCATGTTGTTTATAAGACATGGGGACTCTTTTGCCCATCCCACATATCCACTATGTGAACTTCTCATTTTATAATTTTACTTGTAAATTGTGCAGAGCAGGACATCCAGGGGCCATCATTGAATTGCACTCTATTATTATTATTATTATGTTTTAAATTGTACCTGGTGTTGAATGCCCTGACTCAGGAGAGTTGTGGTTGACAGCGGCAGCAGCAGCAGCTGCTGCCAGTGCTGTGTTAGCACTTTGTGCTGAGCGTTTGATGCTTGCCATTTCAAGGAGAAGCTCTTCATGGCGGACATTCTGAAGCTCCGTTTTCTTTTCCAGTTCACGGATTTTTGACTGAGAAAGAAAAATTAACATTACCTATAAAAATAAAGTTGCACATTTAATACATCTATTTTCACAAGAAGCGAGGTAATGTTCATTCCAATTTAATTAGACACTTTACATACAGTAACAGAATGGTAAAACCCTGTCCAATCAACACTGACTTTGGTATTCTCTTTAAAAATACAGTTGAATTCTTTAATTTCATGAAACATTTCCATTAGACTACTTACGATAACACGAACTTAATATTATGCTCTACTCATACGTATCAGTAAGACCTGACTTACAAGTCACCAAAAAAAGGATATGCTTGAACCAATGAGTTACACAATCAAATAAGCCAGAAATATAAGAACATGCTTTTGATTAGGAAAAATAAAGCACACAAAATTCAAGGTTTATTTTGGTGATCCCTGTTGCAGCCTGAGTAGGTAAAGAAATCTGTCCAAATTATTTCCTCAGACAAAACTCTACAATCAATATTTTGTACTTTTTTTTCAGTCATGCTCTAACAGTCTTCGGATGACATGAGGCAGTATGGTAGTGGGGTGCAAGACTCACGCGTCTTTCACAGTATTGTGTGCAGCTGATCTTCACAAACTATTCTTCTCTGAAGTTTCTAGCTAGTTAAAGGAATTCCAAAGTAGACATCTTTCCTATTCTTGAAATGATTCTGTACTATCAGTTTAGTTTTGTTCAACTCAGTTATATTTTCATCTCCACAATAAAACAACTTCACAAGTTTCACACAAACATTCAACTCTCGTGAGTCAACCCCTTCTTGGACCAGTAGAAACTAACAAATACAATTATAATATGTTTGGTTTAATAACCACTACAACACCAGTTCTTGCTTCTCGCAAGTCCAACATCCAAAAGTCAAATGTTTAAGTATTTAGTTCAATACATAATTCATTTGTTCACAACAATACATTCGTTACACCATCAAGGAATAGAGCGTGCTTGCTCCTTGTACTGTACATACAGCTTCTCAGGCGTGCGCTGCAAACACTGGTCCGTATCGATCGACCGTCATTGTTGCTGTATTCTCCTGATACACATCCATCCTGCACACACAGAAACCGACAACGAGGTAGACACATCTCCACTCTCTCACCCTCATACTTAAAATATCATGTGTTCGAGACTGTGGAAAGCTGAGTGTCTCTAGAATTTACACCAAAATTCTCAAGGCACTACAATGCAGCATTTATTTATTTTACTGCCAAATGTGCTTTTGACGCTTGTAATTGGAGCAAATTAAAATAATCTCTATGTATAAAGTCATTTAACAGGTTGGTTTATGACATCTGTTATATATTCTGAAAGTTAGCAATAGCAATGGACACTGCACTCTACGACTTTGGTATGTTGGTGTGCCATCATGTGACAGAGTCAGAGAGCACAATGCATGGCCACAATGTGCAATTCAAGTTAACAAAGTTACAAAGTTACAAGATAGGCAATGACACCACATGAAAGATAAAAATTAGATGAGAAAGTGCATCTAAATGCCCACTCACTAGACAGAATAGTGCTCAAGATATTGAAGATCTTAAGATTTGAATATATCTATTAACTCTAAAAATAATAGCTCCCATACACTGTAAGCAATTTCCAAGAAGCAAACGTCCACAGGTAGTTTTTGAACAGCAATTTGAAAATACAGCTTCAAAATTTTTATTAACATAATATATATATATTGAGTTATGACCCAGAATATTAATTCTGAGAATTAGAAAACATATTTTAACATGAAATAAACTACAAATCAAAAAAAATTTAGTGGCAGTGTGAGACAGTAAATGACAATAGCTATCACTCAACATTATGTTTTATAATAGATACTTGTCTTTCTGAAGAAGAGAAATTTGTTAACATCGAGTATAGATTTAAGTGTCAGAAAGTTGTATCTGAAAGTATTTGTATGGAGTGCAGCCATGTATTGAGGTGAAACATGGACGATAAATAGTTTAGACAAGAAGAGAATAGAAGCTTTCGAAATGTGGTGCTACGGAAGAATGTTGAAGATTAGATGGGTAGATCACATAACTAATGAGGAGGTATTGAATAGAATTGGGGAGAAGAGGAGTTTGTGGCACAACTTGACAAGAAGAAGGGACTGGTTGGTAGGACATGTTCTGAGGCATCAAGGGATCACAAATTTAGCATTGGAGAGCAGCGTGGAGGGTAAAAATCATAGAGGCAGACCAAGAGATGAAAACACAAAGCAGATTCAGAAGGACGTAGGCTGCAGTAAGTACTGGGAGATGAAGAAGCTTGCACAGGACAGAGTAGCATGGAGAGCTGCATCAAATCAGTCTCAGGACTGAAGACCACAACAACAATTGCAAATAAGGGTAAGTTAACGATCCCACTTATTAAAATGTAACAAACAATAAAAACAAGGACCACAGCCAAAAATCTAATGTCATCATGGGACAGATGGCGAAATTCTAGTATTCATTCATGTGTACTATGTGTATTAAGCAGTAAGTTAAATGTAAATTTCCAATTTAGTAACATGTCTATAAAAGTGCACCATATTGGCTGGGAACAGTTCAACTTGGGAGCTGAATGGGTACAGGCATGTGGGCTGATGAGCAGCATGCTGGTTGCTATTAAAGTGGGGGTGTTTAGAAACTAAAGAAAATATTTCAACAATCAGCTTGATGGAGTAACTGAGAACCACATCATACTTGGACTACTAAAATTTTATGCAGGAGTTTTGAAAGTTAGAAAAGTTTTGACAGCCAGCTTTATCAACTTTAACTTTAAACAACATCACATTTAGACCTGTGAATTCTTCAACAATTACTTTTCTGGATTCATACTCTGAGCTGCAACATGTTTGGATTTATGAATTCTTTTGAACTTTAACTGACAAGGATGCTGTTGTGCACCTGATTTAGTACTTCGTAATACTGGTAGTGACTTGCCACCATGGTTTTTCTCACAATATTAAACCTCTATTGCATGGCTTTTTTTAGGAAACAAATTTAGGTGAAAAAATCTGGGAACGATCTTGCACACAAAATACTGTGTAACATGATGTACCTACAAATTTTAATTTAATTTTGATTTATTCAATAGTTTAGGTTTGTTGCCATATGCTAACAAACCAAAAAAAATTGATTAATTACTAGTTGCTCAGTTACAGAGTCATGTAAACATAATATTATTAAGCTTCATTTTACATACCTTAAAAATCTTACTATATGTGATCAAAATGACATAAATAATTTACTCTTTCAACTCCTTAACCTTCAGAAAAGGCTACTGATTTGCAACTGTTCTGCTAACAAAATGACATTAAACACAATCTAGTTTGATGGAGCCAAAATGTGTATGTTGCTAGACGGCAACATAATGTGTATATGAGTAGTTTCCTTAATCCTAATTGTACATTTACAGTTCGTTGCCAAATGGAAACACCATGCAATAGAAGCTTAAACAAAGGTTTATTAAAAAAAATATTTCTAGATAATAACCAGCAATGTTTAGAACATTATTTGCACCACTGATACTAAGTCTACCTACAACTGATAATTATTAGCTTTTATGGAACAATTTATAAGATTTGGGAGAAGTATGTGGATTTCCCTTATATGCATATATATGCAACAAACATTAAATCAGTCATACATTTGATGGAAGGATCTGTGACAATGTGACCTCTGGTGGATGGTCTTAAAGTAACACAGCTGGTGATTTTCCAGTTATTGGATTTAGAGTTGTGCGATAAGTGGTCAGCATTTTCTGTATATCATCTAGCTTGTTCTATCCTCCCCAAGTGTGGCTTCTTTGAAAGTCTTGGCAAATATTTCTGTTTCACCATTTCAAGCAGGGTGAAATGGAGCGTAGTCAGATGTCCTATGCCTTTCCTGACACAGAATTCCTTTGATACAAATAGTGTCTCATTGTCAGAAACTATGATCTTTGGGAATTGTTCTATGACAAATTTTTTTGACTGCCTTCATTGTGGTATGCGAAGTTGCTGATGTCATGTCAAACATATACAGGAATTGTGACTATATGTTCACACATATGAATCAGGATGCTTTCCAAAATGGTCGAACATAAACAATATGAATTACTTTCAACATGATGTACATATGTAGACTGAAGTGACAAATGAAAATTTGTACCAAGGCCAGGACCTGAACCAGGGTCTCCTGCTCACTAGGTACGTGTGCTAACCACTATGCCACCCTGGCTCAGTGGCTTTGCACAATTGCATGAACTGCCCTAGCATGCCTCCCTCCTCAATTCAAATTCCCATTGCCCACTTGATATTCCCCCTAAGCTTGCACAGTGTTGTTGAGCTCTCCAACTATATTGGAATAGCAACTCAGTATCAGATAAAATAGGGGATCCTGCCTGAAACCTAGGCAAAGGTGCTTTAATCAAATGAAACTATATGATTCCACAAACCTTTTCAAGTCTTAAACAATTTCAATGTATATATGCAGACTGAAGTGACAAATAAAAACTTGTACCAAGACTGTGATTCAAAACAGGATCTTATGCTCCCTTGGTGGATGTACTAACCACTAAGCCACCTTGGCAGTGTCTTTGTCCAGGTTGTTTCCTGGTCGCACAACTATCAATATCTGGTCCTCTTTACTCGGATCTTGGCCAGTGCCTTAATATTCTCTATAGCCTGACAGCAGACTTTACAATACTTGTGATACGGTACACTGTTCCCAATTTTTCCAACAGTTGTTGGTCTACCCACCCATCCTATGACAGATACCTAACACAAGATTTTCTTTTTTTTACTCAGCTAAGTTTTTTACCTTTCTCTCAAATTCTTATTAATGGACTGCTACACACTTCATCCTTGTACACCCAAAAGAGGCCCCTCTCTTTACAGCTAAAATACCATATCTGAATCCCACTTTTTTCGTTTCCCAGTGTGTGACACAGTTTCAATCTGCAAGGAAGTATCAATATCCAGGATTTTCTTACATGTCACTAACCACTGATCAGAATTAAGAGTATTGTATTGTTCAACTGCTACCTGGTTGATGCTAAGTGTTTTGTTCTTAAGAGGCTGAACGCACTGTGTCTGCCTTTACAGGAGGGATATCATCATGATAAATAATTTATGGATTTAAGCAATGATTTTCAAGTCTTCTGAATCTTGAGGGGGACTACTTTCTTAAAATGTGCCAGATTCACAATTATGGACATGCTTTAATATGTTTGTTTCCTATCACTAATCACCAAATTTGACATTCAGTATGAGTTATTAACCAAGTGGGGGTACTTCCATTCAAAATGCAAGCGGGCATATGGTGCACTCTGTGTGCCGTGGGGATTTTTTCTGTTTCTTACATCTCATTTGTATTTTTATTGCTATTTACATGGATTTATGAATGACAAAAAATGAACACATATATTTGGCTTAGCAGGAGACTGTATTCCATCTCTTACATGTTAAACACTAAATAAACATAGAGATAGTGCAATGTTATTTTTTATCTTAATAATCAACTATAAAACTTTACATTACTATGAAAGCGAACAATGCACACACGTTTCTTTGTAACCCCTTACACGGAGTCTATATGTTTACAGTTTTCACATGTTTATCTGTTAGTCGCATGCCGTTTGCAGATGAAATTGTGGCAAAAATCACATTTGATTGTAGTGTTTATGTTTTTAGCTGTCCACAGTTTACACATCGTCCATCCTTCTTTGAAGAAGACTCTCCAACTTTTGTTACTTCTTCTTCTTTGTAATTTCTAAGGAAAGCTTAAATGTCAGATAGTAGAGATGGAATCTTAGCTCTCTGTAGCAAATGTGGTTTCATTAGGGTATATGACAAGCCTTTTAGGAAAATTCTTCTTGGGATTTTAGGATGCTTAGAGTTTGCTTGGTACATTGTTTGGGCATTGATACCTGCAATGTCCATTAGTGCAAAAAATACTGCCAAACGCCATCTTCTCGAAATTCTTGCTACAGGAGGCACACATTTGATCGACAGTGTCAACTCCTCCTTTAGTCCATAAGGATTTCAGGCTTTTAGTTTCTTCACTGATAGCTCCAGTATCATGCGTCATAGATAGGAGAATCACAGCTTTATTCTTTTTAGGTATGTAGGACACTGAAGTAATATTTTTTTGGTACCTAAATAAAGACAAATTTTGTACTCTATCTTTCTTTGGCAGGAATTCTGGTGGAATCTCACATTCATTTTCCTCATTGTTCCAATCCATGTGAGTTTTCTGGTCAGTAAGGAGAGTGCTGTGCGTAACTGGTATACCAATTATCCATAGTCACATTCCTATTCCTTTTTCAATATGACTGGCATGCCTGCTGACCACACTTGACGGAGAATTAAAACAGCCATTGAGGTTGCTTGCCACAATACATCTCCAAGTTACTTGTGTAAAAAGGTATTGCATCACAGAGAGCAAACATCTTTATTCCATATTTCGCTGGTTTATTCGGGGTACACTGAATGAAGTTACAGTGTCCTCTAAATGCTTGTAACTTTTCTCCCACAGTTATGAATTTGCTCAAACTGAAACAGTTTTTGCAGTTTCCAATAAACTCATCAAGAATTGTTCTAATAGTGGCTGACTTCTTCATTTATTGTCTCACTTGTCATGTTCTTTTATCATCAAATCTGAGACACCATAACAGCAACAGAAAATACTAGCTCACCACAGCTCTAAGTATCTGCATGCCTGATCAATCACATTTGTATGGTTAGCCTTCTTTGTTCCTAAGATGTATATCAACCCAAACAATGTCATCATACCATCTTTTGTCATGTCTTTGGCAGCATTTTCTTTAACATAGTTCACACTAGTCTTTTTATGTTGAATATACATGTTAGTACATTTGACAACCCCATCAATCATGTCAATGCTGATAATTTTAGCGGATGCACTTATATCATCCTGGACAACCCTGGCTATGGCTGTAGGTCCGGGAAGTATCTTGACAATGTTCTTGCTTTTTGTCTTTGTTGCGGCTGTACTGCAAGATTTCTTCCACTTACACATTTTATCCCTTCCAATATAACACGTGTCATTTGAAACAGATTAGACATCACTTTCTTCAGCTTCATAGGCACATTCTTGTTCACTTCTTGTATCATGGTCACTCTGTGTGATCATTTCTTCTTCTTCTTCTTCTTCTTCATCCTCATCTTCACCATCATCAAACTACCGAGCGAGGTGGCGCAGTGGTTAGCACACTGGACTCGCATTCGGGAGGAAGACGGTTCAATCCCGCATCCGGCCATCCTGATTTAGGTTTTCTGTGATTTCCCTAAATCGCTTCAGGCAAATGCCAGGATGGTTCCTTAGAAAGGGCACGGCCTATTTCATTCCCCATCCTTCCCTGATCTGAGCTTGTGCTCCGTCTCTAATGACCTGTCTCTAATGACCATGCTGTCGACGGGATGTTAAACAGTTATCTCCTCCTCCTCCTCCATCATCAAACTCAAAATCTGATACCAGAAATCTGAATCCTCATTGAGTAGACAATCAACCTCAGCATCATTAAGGTACCTTTTTGTCCTACAGAAGCCAAAATAATTACAAAATATGTAAAACAATTTAGTTCTACATCATTAAGGTTCTGTAAAGCACATAAAAAAAGAGAAATATTTACTGGTATCGAGACATCAGCAGGCGCACGGCACACTTTGTGTCAACTACACTCAGGTGGAAGAAATATGAAATAACTCCACTTGCAGCAATCACAGACAGAAATGATTGTTCATGGCAGAAGTCAAGCCAACAATGAAGGAATACAAGAGTGAAGAACACAGTGGTATCAGCTAATTATATTTCATAAAGATTTTTTAACAAGTGGCACACTCTGTGCACCAGCACACTGCTCGAGCGTTAATAGAACTAGCTGATTAGGTTCACTTGATAGGATAAACTGAATGCCAGCTAATGCAGCATCCACACTTATGCCTAAAAGCCTAATACAATTAGGGTGTGGCAGGTACATCACAAGTACTGCCATAATGAGTGTAACAACCATTCATCTCCTCAACATGAAGGTTATGTGGACTTTTTCTTTGTAGACATTTTTAAAAAAGGAAGGAACAAAGATTAGAGTTTAATGTCCCGTTAACATCAAGGTCATCAGATGCGGAGTGGAAGCTCAGAATGTTCCAAAGATGGGCAAGGAAATCAACCATGCCCTTTGAATGAACCATTCCAGTATTTGCCTGGAATAATTTAGGGAAGTCATGGAAAAGCTAAACTTGGATAGCCAATGCAGATTTGAACCATCATCCTGCCAAATACGAGTACACTGAGCTAACCACTGTGCCACCTCACTCAGTCACAGATTTGTACCATGTTCAAATCCCTTACAGAAAACTGAGACACACATACTTTGAAACACAAAAGTTTCCCATGTAATACATAATGGTGATTATCAAATCATTCCCTAAGCTAGTGGTAATAAAGTAATGGTAGCACAAAACTTGAACTTGGCAATTACAGGTTGAGTTCATCAAGATGAATGCCACTTACTACCACCCAATAAATTTGTAGAGCCTATTAAATGTCTCATGCACAGTGACTAACTGAGGGTGTCTCTAAATCGAGGGACAGATATGTGATGGCAGCTATCATAAAAAAAGATTTTATTAAATTTAAGAATTAGTAAACACACCCATAATATAACTGAATAGAAAAAAATCGATTCAAAAAATGGTGGCGGGAGAAAACCCTTATTAAACTTACAGAAATGTGCAGCATTGATGGTCAGTGACTCCTTCTTCTGACATAACGATGGAAGGGAAAATAAGAGGAATGAAGGAAAAAAGATTAGTGAGTTGTGTGAAATGGGAAGAGTTACAGAAATGTCGCCCAGACCCCGGGATCAGAGAAGACTCACTGGATGGTTCTGGGTGAGTTTTTCATAACCCTCTCCACTTTATAAACCTCACCAGTCCTTTTCCTTCATCCCTTTTCCTTCCCCTTAAACCCTTCTGCCAGCAGAAGGAGCCACAGACTCCAGAGGTTTGCACATTTCCATAAGTTTTATATGGGTTTTCTCATGTCATCATTTGGTGAGCAGATATTTTCATCTACCCTGTTATATTTTCAAAAAATCATTATTTTAGTAAAATGTTTATTAATACAGGGTGTGTGGGAAAAGTTTTTATGACGTTCATACATATGAAACCTGGTCAGTGCATCTACCTTTGCCTTACACATAAGGTGGCACCACGTAACTGCGGGTATGGCGGCACCATCTATTGGCAGAGAGACTGACGCGTGCGCACCATTTGATGTTGCATAGCACCAGTGTGGTTTTACATCGAAGAGAAGGTGGTCACGCAAGTTATCATCCACTACTGAACATGCAGGCGAGTAAGCAGGAACAACAAAGAGTGATTTGATTTTTGGCAGTGGAGGGAGTTGGAAGCCATGAAATGTATCAACAGATGAAGGCTATGTATGGTGAGTACAGTCTGAGTCATTCAAGTGTTGTGGAATGGTGCGAATGATTCCTTGAGGGGAGCAAGTCACTAGAAGATGATGCTCATCCTGGACAGGTTCATCATGTCATCACACCGAACATGGTTGCAGAAGAGAAAGCATTAGTCATGGACAACTGCAGAATCACTGTGGATATAAGTACTGTTGTTTGTTAGTAGATTTAATGTGGGCAGAAATATGTCACTGGCTTTCAGTGAGGATCAGATCAACATCAAGGAAAGTGGCATGGGATTCCAAATAGGACCATGTGAAATTTAGTTACGAGAAGGTACTTAGAGATCCCAGAAATTTTAATAGGTCAGCCTTACCTTGAGTCCATATCGCAAACATGTATTTAAACCAAACCAGAGGATAGAGGCTTATGGATCCCAGAAAAGCCGCCTCCAGTGACCGATGAAAAGGTTGGCATAGGAAGGAGCCATCCAGGTGCCCATGGCCATACCCCGCACCTGTTTGTATGTCGGCCTCTCAAAAGTGAAGTAGTAGTTATTAAGTATAATGTTGATTAAGGTGAGCAGGAAGGATGTTACCAGTTTGTTCATCAGCAGGCAGACCATGTATGTGGGGGATGTTGGTACTGGTGGGGGAAAAGGGGGGGGGGGGGGGGGAGGGTTGGAATGGGCACGGATTTAAGACAATCTAGGAAGGAAGAAATAAGATGAGGTTTAACATTCAGTTGACATCGAGGTCATCAGAGATGGAGTACAAACTGGAAAGGAAACTGGCCGTGGCCTTTCAAAGGAACCGTCCTGGCATTTGCCTGGAGTGATTTAGGGAGATCAGAGAAAACCTAAATCTGAATGGCAGGGTGCCAGTTTGAACCGTCATCCTCTCAAATCCAAGTCCTGTCTGCTAACAACTATGCCAGCTCACTCGGTACTGATATAGGAAATGGTTCATAGCTTTAATATAGGAGGGAAGTCTTTATACTATTGGTTGGAGGTACTGATCAACTACAGCATATATACATTCAGTGGCTGCTTTGAATCCAGCAACTACAGGATGATGCGGACAATTGGGTTTCTGGATCTTAGGAAGGAGGTAAAAGGTGGGAGTGCATAGTTTGGATGTGGCACAGGGCAATAAGTCCTTTGGATTGTGGTTTTAGTCCTTGTGAGGGGCCTGAAATTTTAAGGAGGGATTGCCGGTCAATTTGAATAACAGGGATGGAATCTTGATGGCAGATGGTGTATGTAGGGGCCTCAGACAGTTGGCGCAGACCTCCATAACCATTCTCTTGTTGGTCAAGTAATATAGTGGTAGATCCTTTGTCTGTTGTGGGGATAATGATGCAGTCATTAGTATTTAGGGAATGCAGACCCTGGAGTTCTGCAGATGAGAGGTTAGAGTCATGTTGTAGAGGCCTGATGAATGATTGTGAAGCAATGCTGGATGTGAAGAATTCTTGGAAGGCTTGTGACAGATGATTTTGAGGTAGTTATGAGGGATCAAGTTGGGATTGTGGAACTGTTCAAGTCAGGGTTCAGTGTCAGGTTTGCTGTAGGAAAAGTTTTGAGATTGGGTTTCAAGGTGATATTTCCAGTTAACATTATGTGTGATGGAAAATAGATCTTTTATCAAAGTAGCTCGATTAAATGCAGGTTGAGGGCTGAAATTACATTTCTGCTTATGGACTCAGGGTGAGGCTGTTCTGTTAAATTCCTTGGATCTCTAAATACCCTCTTCCAACTAATTTCACATCATTCTATTTAGAATCCCATGCCACTTTCCTAGATGTTGATCTCATCCCCATTGAGGGCCAGCGACATACCTCTGTCCACATTAAATCTACTAAAAAACAACAATACTTACATTTTAGCAGCTGCCATCATTTCCATGTCAAACATTCCCTCCCATACAATCTTGGCATTCCAGGCAAATATATTTGTTTGGATGCAAACTTTTTACAGCAATACACAACCATTCTCACCTTAGTATTCACAGGGTACAATTACCCCACCAGCCCAGTTCAAAATAGATTTCCTGGGCCTTCACATCCAATCCTGATACAACTGATCCCTCCAAGAAACAACTTTGGAGCACGCCACTTGTCACTCACTATATCCTGGTGTTGACTGCACTGATCAGCTACTTTGAAAAGGCTATGACATCCTAAATTCATTCCCTGAAATGAGATACATTCTGTCTGAGATTTTAACCACCACATCTAGAGTAGATTTTTGTCTCCCTCCCAATCTATGCAGCTCCTTCTGCACCCATCTGCCTACTCTATCGCTCCTACCCCAGTGACCGTCCCGGCTGTGAGACTTGCCCTATGCACTCTACTACCACCTCCTATACCAGCCCTGTAACTGGTGAAACATATACTATCAAAGGGAGAGCCAACTGAGAAGTGACATATGTCATATATCAGCTGTTATGTAAACACTGTTAGGACTTTTACACTCCATGATTACAACCGAGTTATGAGCTAGGATGAATGCCTATGTGCTGAGGGTGTATACTGGCAATACATAGAGCATGCTCCACAACATGAAAGTCATAACTTTGGTGCTCATTTCAGCACACGCGCCATCTGCATTCTCCCCTCAAACACCAGTTTTTCAGAAAACCTCGTGTGGGAAATAGCACTAGAACACATCTTTGGTTCCCAACACCCACCTGGCCTTAATTTACGTTAATTTCTTCTGTCTCAGCTTTTCTTCACACTACTATTTCTTTCTTCACTCTGTTATAGTTTACTGCATCTTCCATTTTCTGATCTGTCTATTTTTTACTGCCACTCTCCCATCTCTGTTACATACAATCTACTTGGCTGTTCACACTTATTAATTCATGCACGATATTTTAGAAGTACTCTCTGTCTTGCATATTAGTGTGTCTTCCACATTTAAGCTATCAAGTTTTCAAATCTTGTCTAGTGCAGTACCCAACAATCAGTCTTTCCTTCTCACCCTGTGTGGTAAATTTCCCCTGATGTGGTATGCTGGGTGACTTTGCCGAGCTCTATGTCTTTTTCTCAGCCTAGCCTTCACCCCTCTTCCTTCCCCTTCAATCCTTCTGTAAGAAGGAGCCACTGGCTTTGAAAGCTTACATAAGGAAAGCTTACACAAGGAAAGCTTACATAAGGAAAGCCTTTCCTTATGTGTATGTTGTCCTGCTGTCTCTTGGTAAGTAAATTTTTGTATCTAGCCGATTACATTATAAAGTTCTTATTTTTTCAGAGAACAATATTTTCCCCTTCAGAGGAACTCCATTTGACAGTTATACACTGGCGGAATCATCATTCCCAGTTCGGTAGGAAAACGGCTTCAACTGGAAGCACCTTTAACATGTCTGTCAGATTCTTTTGAATATTCTTTAGAGTCGCAAAGTGACGTCTTTTTAAGACATTTTTCAATTTTGGGAAAAGAAAAAAGTCACAAGAACTCTCAGATCAGGTGAATATGGCAGCTGTGGAACAATGAGAAAGCCTTTTGAGACCAAAAATTCTGTGATCGAAGTGGCCATGTGACATGGTGCATTGTCTTCAATGTCCGGTCTCACTTCATTCACCATTTTCCTGACCCTTTCATGTCATCTTTATAAAACATTTGATTGACAGTTTGTCCTGGAAGAACAAATTATTTATACATGATACCCCTACTGTCAAAAAAGTAAATCAGCATTTGTATTTTTGGTCAAGATGTCTAAGTGTACCACTCCTCATTTTACTGCTTTGTCTCAGGATCATACTAAAAAATTCAGGATTCATTTCATGTGATGACTGTATTAAGCTTAAAATTTGGGCAGAGCATCTGGAAGGGACAAATACAGCAGTCCACACAAGCAGAACAACACAGCATTCCCAAATCACTCGTACTGTTATCAGTCTCATTACTTTCCTCATACCTTGTAGAGTACTTTAATCACTGATTACTTGCAATTCAGTTATGAAAATAGTCTAGAAACACATGTTGAATGCAGTAACTAACATCCAGCTTGTGCAGATCAGGTTACACTGTATGTTCTTCACACACAGCCACTTCATAACAAGGCATCAGATCACAGAGTTATAAAATAATTAGTACAATATATACAACAGCAGAGAAAAAAGTCACTTACTAAAAACACTGTCCCAGTAGAAAGCTTCTGTGGCATGCAAACCTACCTGCAGAGCTTCAATAGTCTCATACGACTTGCTTTTTTCTCTGGAAGATGCATCCCTCTGTTTCGTGAGCCTCTGTGCTTCATTCTGTTTCTCTCGGAGCTGTGTGAGGGCCTCAGCATGTTCTCTTTCGAGTTCCTTGCGTTTGTCAGCTGCTTCTCGCATTTGCTAAAAAAAAGTTATACATATGGCTTCTTCAGTAGCACATTCACAATAACCTGGGCTAGTTTCTATTATTACTGAGATATACTGGTATAAAAAGCATGGTATTTGTGTTAAAAAAAGACATGAAAGACAAAAACTGAACATATGACAAAAATGAATGCTGAAATGTGTAACAAACACAAACTATGCAAGTACTAATTTACAGTGCTCAGCATATTGGTGAAATTGTAGCTCAAAATTCCTTATTCAATGACTCTTCTTACTTTGCAGCAACAGAACATCATAAATTAGTGGCTTGTTCTGTGCACTGCCACATACAGGATGACAATTACTGAACTACATGAAAGAACAAAAGACAAATTAGTTACAAACTATGGCATGCACATACTGTATTCAACATGTAAACGTCACTGCATATATTTGGATTTAGGTTATGACATGTTTGATATGCCTGCAAATATTGGTGCAGATGAATAGCAAAACTTTGCATGACATGCTGAAGTGATGGAATATCAATCCTGACGATGACCTTCTGAATGGCTATTTTCAGCTCAGCAATGGTTTTGGGGTTATACTGTACACCTTGTCTTTAATACAGCCCCACAAAAGGAAGTCACATGTATTCAGATCCAGAGAATACAGCAGCAAATCCAGGCCCATGCCAGTGGCCTCTGGGTTCCACAGAGCCAGAATGTAGTCCCCAAAGTGCTTCTCCAGGACATCAAACACTCGCCTGCTTCGATAGCATTGAGCTCCATCTTACATGAACCACATCTTGTCAAAATCAGGATCGCTTTGGATAATGAGGATGAAATCATCTTCCAAATCCTTAATGTACCATTTGGTCATCACTGTGCCATCAAGGAATATCACACTGCACATCACACAGTCACCCATTGAGGTTGAAGAGACCCATTAAAATGAAAGTGGGCTTACTGTGCTTACTAATTCCCATCATGCCCCATGGCCAACCGTGCAGCCTGAAAATCCTAAGGCAAACCGCTCAAAAGTTATGGTGATTTTATTTAATATAAATCAGTAATTGTCACCCTGTATTATAATATGGGCAGTTTAATGAATATGGATAATTATTTGTTTTTGTCACTTCTGCACATTTCTTGGTACTATCTGAGCCAAACCAAAATGGTCACCAACATGTCATTATTAGAAAAATTATATAACTTTTCAGACAAAACGAAAGACTGCACAGACCAAAAGTGAACAGCAGTGGGTTTATAATAAGTAGTGAGGTTATGGCAGTTTCCAAATGTAAAATTATCTGATTGAGGGTAAGTATCACAGATGTGTCAGAGAAGGTAATCAGGTATGTTTAAACACCATCTGCCTCACAAGCTGTAGTGGCGGAACACTAAAAAGAAGACTTGGAGACTATTGTAAGTTTCCTGATCAGGAATAGACTAAAAATTTATTGTCTCATAACACAAAGTTTCAAGTAACTGACTTACTGTATACCAAAAACTCATCAGATCACAAAAAGTGGTTTACAGTTTTTCTTAAATATCGTTAATATGATATACTTACTCGGTACAAAATTGGTACATTTTTAAAATTACAAACTTTAAGGTGAAGTATCTGATTTCTGCTCCTCAAATTCTCAGTTCATAGTCCTTGAACTCTTCAACTGAACAGTAACATTTCTGTATCAGTTTGTCTTATAATTTTTTTTACTGGTTCTAGATTAATATTGAGAATATCTTTTCCTTTTATTTTGTTGTAAATCTCACACCCATAAGCTTATCATTTCAAATGATTATAATTCGTGAGACAGTCTAATTAGCCGGCTAAAGAACAGTAGAGTCACGCAATTAACACTAGTTCCAGGGACAGGGATTCATGTGAGACTGTTATGAAATATTTTTTCTGAAAAATATTTCAAGCAATAATTATAGAACCAACTAGGGAGGGCAACATCTTAGACTTTCTAATAAGTAACAGACACAAACTTCCAAAACAGTTAACATAGAGGAGGGAAACAGTGACCATAAGCATGATCGTGAGGGATGAGAGAGAGCCACCATGGTTCAATAGCTGTGTTAGAAAATTTCTGTGAAAGCAAAGAATGCATCTCAACATATCTGACCAAAATACTCAAGACGTTTTGCTATCACTTCCATCATTTGACCATCAGACAGACTCACATATGCATTACATAGAAATAAGCATACCTGTCATAGAGAAGCAACTTAAAGATTTGAAAACAAATAAATCATCAGGTCTAGATAGAGTCCCAGATCGATTTTACACAGAGTACTCTATGGCACTGACCCCTTACCTAGCTTGCATTTATTGTGAATCTCTAGCCCAGCATAAAGCATCAAGCAACTGAAAAAAAGTGCAGGTGACTCCAGTATATAAGAAAGGTAAAAGAACGGACCCACAAAATTACAGACCAAAACCCTTAACTTCTGTTTTCTGTAAAATCCATAAACACATTTTCAGTTTGAATACAATAAACTTTCTTGAAATTCAACAGCTTATGTCCATGAATGTGCATGGTTTTAGGTAGTATCACTCACGCAATACTTACTTTGCCTTTTTGTCACATGATATACTGAGAACTATGGATGAAGCGCAATAGGCAGTTTACACCTTTCT
Source organism: Schistocerca gregaria (assembly GCF_023897955.1). NCBI lineage: Eukaryota > Metazoa > Arthropoda > Insecta > Orthoptera > Acrididae > Schistocerca > Schistocerca gregaria. Next base: position 321,600,195 of record NC_064927.1, read on the forward strand.
AGATTTCTGGAAAGCATTTGACACAGTGCCCCACTGCAGGCTGTTAATGAAGGTACAAGAATATGGAATAAGTTCACAGATATGTGAGTGGCTTGGAGATTTCTTAAATAATAGAACCCAGTATGTGTTTATCAGAGACAAGGGTATTATCAGGGGTGCCCCAGGGAAGTGTGATAAGACTGCTGCTGTTCTCTACATAAATAAAGGATTTGGCGGACAGGATGGGCAGCAGTCTGCAGTTATTAGCTTATGATTTCATGGTGTCCGGTAAGGTGTCGAAGTTGACTGACTGTAGGATGATACAAGATGACTTAGATGAAATTTCCTGCTGGTGTGATGAATGGCAGCTAGCCCTAAATGTGGAAATATGTAAGTTAATGCAGATGAGTAGGAAGGCCAAACCCATAATGTTCAGATACAGTATTGCTAGTGTCCAGCTTGACACGGTGAAATCATTTAAATATCTCGCCATAACATTCCAAAGCAATATAATGTGGAATGAGCATGTCAAAATTGTGGTAGGGAAGGCAAATGGTTGACTTCGGTTTTTTGCTGTGGTCTTCAGCCCAGAGAATGCAGCTCTTCAAGCTACTCAATCCTTTACAAGCTTCTTCATCTCCTAGTATCTACTGCAACCTACATCCTTCTGAATCTACTTAGTGTATTCATCTCTTGGTCTCCCTGTATGATTTTTACCCTCCATGCTGCCCTCCAATACTAAATTGGTGATCCCTTGGTGCCTCAGAACATGATCAACCAATCCCTTCTTCTAGTCAAGTTGTGCCGCAAATTATTCTTGTCCTCAATTCTGTTCAGTACCTCCTCATTCATTATGTGATCTACCCATCTAATCTTCAGCATTCATCTGTAATACCACATTTTGAAAGCTTCTATTCTCTACTTGTCAAAACTATTTATCATCCACGTTTCACTTCCAGACAGAGATACACTCCACACAAATACTTTCAGGAAAAGATTTCCTGACACATAAATCTACACTCGATGTAAACAAATTTCTCTTCTTCAGGAACGCTTTTCATGCCATTGCCACTCTACATTTTATATCCTCCATACTTTGACCATCATCAGTCATTTTGCTCCCCAATATCAAAACTCTTCTAACATTTTAAGTCTCTCATTTCCTAATCCAATTCCCACAGCATCACCTGATTTAATTCCATTGCATTCCCTTATCATTGTTTTGCTTTTGTTGATGTTCATCTTATATCCTCCTTTCAAGACACTGTCCATTCCGTTCAACTGCTCTTCCAGGTTCTTTGCTGTCTCTGACAGAATTACTATGTCATCGGCAAACCTCAAAGTTTTTATTTCTTCTCCATAGATTTTAATTCCTACTCCAAATTTTTTCTTTTATTTCCTTTACTGCTTGCTCAATGTACAGACTGATTGAAACTGGGGATAGGCTACAAATCTGCCCCACTCCCTCCCTAAACACTGCTTCTCTTTCATGTCCCTCGACTCTTATAACTGTAATCTGGTTTCTGTACAAATTGTAAATAGCCTTTCATTCCCTGTATTTCACCCTTGCCACCTTCAGAATTTGAAAGACAGTATTCCAGTCAACATTGTCAAAAGTTCTCTCTAAATCTACAAATGCTAGAAATGTAGGATTGCCTTTCCGTAATCTATCTTGTAAGATAAGTCGTAGGGTCAGTATTGCCACATGTGATCCAACATTTCTATGGAATCCAACTGATCTTGCCCGAGGTCAGCTTCTACCTGGTTTTCCATTCGTCCATAAAGAATTCGTGTTAGTATTTTGCAGCCAAGACTTATTAAACTGATAGATCAGTAATTTTCACACCTGTAAAAACCTGCTTTCTTTGGGATTGGAATTATTATATTCATCTTCTCTCATACATCTTGCTCACCAGATGGAAGAGTTTTGTCATGGCTGTCTCTCCCAATGCTATCAGTAGCTCTAATGGAATGTTGTCTACCCCTGGGGCCTTGTTTTGACTTAGGTCTTTCAGTGCTTCGTCAGACTCTTAATGCAATATCATATCACCCATTTCATCTTCATCTATGTACTCTTCCATTTCCATAATATTGCCCTCAAGTACATCACCCTTGTACAAACCCTCTATATACTCCTTCCACCTTTCTGCCTTCCCTTCTTTGCTTAGAACTGGTTTTCCATCTGAGCTCTTGCTATTCATACAGGTGGTTCTCTTTTCTGCAACGGTCTCTTTAATTTTCCAGTAGACACAAAGTATCTTACCCCTAGTGATATATGCCTCTACACCCTTATATTTGTCCTCTAGCCATGCCTGCTTAGTCATTTTGCACTTGTTGTCAATCTGATTTTTGAGACGTATGTATTCCTTTTTGCCCGTTTCATTTACTGCATTTTTATATTTTCTCCTCTCATCAATTAAATTAACTATCTTTTCTGATACCCAAGGATCTCTACTAGCCCTCATATTTTTACCTATTTGATTCTCTGCTGCCTTCACTATTTCATCTCTCAAAACTACCCATTCTTCTTCTACTGTATTTCTTTCCTCTGTATTTGTCAATTGTTCCCTAAAGCTCTCTCTTGAACTTTCTACATTCTCTGGTTCTTTTAGTTTATCCAGGTCCCTTCTCCAAAAATTGCCACCTTTTTGCCATTTCTTCAGTTTTAATCTACAGTTCATAACCAACAGATTGTGGTCAGAGTCCACATCTGCCCCTGGAAATGTCTTACAATTTAAAACCTGGTTCCCAAATCTCTGTCTTACCATTATGTAATCTATCTACAACCTTCCAGCATCTCCAGCTCTCTTCCATATACACTCCTGGAAATTGAAATAAGAACACCGTGAATTCATTGTCCCAGGAAGGGGAAACTTTATTGACACATTCCTGGGGTCAAATACATCACATGATCACACTGACAGAACCACAGGCACATAGACACAGACAACACAGCATGCACAATGTCGGCACTAGTACAGTGTATATCCACCTTTTGCAGCAATGCAGGCTGCTATTCTCCCATGGAGACGATCGTAGAGATGCTGGATGTAGTCCTGTGGAACGGTTTGCCATGCCATTTCCACCTGGCGCCTCAGTTGGACCAACGTTCGTGCTGGACGTGCAGACCGCGTGAGACGACGCTTCATCCAGTCCCAAACATGCTCAATGGGGGACAGATCCGGAGATCTTGCTGGCTAGGGTAGTTGATTGACACCTTCTAGAGCACATTGGGTGGCACGGGATACATGCGGACGTGCATTGTCCTGTTGGAACAGCAAGTTCCCTTGCCGGTCTAGGAATGGTAGAACGATGGGTTCGATGACGGTTTGGATGTACCGTGCACTATTCAGTGTCCCCTCGACGATCATCAGAGGTGTACGGCCAGTGTAGGAGATCGCTCCCCACACCATGATGCCGGGTGTTGGCCCTGTGTGCCTTGGTCGTATGCAGTCCTGATTGTGGCGCTCACCTGCACGGCGCCAAACACGCATACGACCATCATTGGCACCAAGGCAGAAGCGACTCTCATCGCTGAAGATGACACGTCTCCATTCATCCCTCCATTCACGCCTGTCGCGACATGACTGGAGGCGGGCTGCACGATGTTGGGGCGTGAGCGGAAGACGGCCTAACGGTGTGCGGGACCGTAGCCCAGCTTCATGGAGACTGTTGCGAATGGTCCTCGCCGATACCCCAGGAGCAACAGTGTCCCTAATTTGCTGGGAAGTGGCGGTGCGGTCCCCTACGGCACTGCGTAGGATCCTACGGTCTTGGCGTGCATCCGTGCGTCGCTGCGGTCCGGTCCCAGGTCGACGGGCACCTGCGCCTTCCGCCGACCACTGGCGACAACATCGATGTACTGTGGAGACCTCACATCCCACGTGTTGAGCAATTCGGCGGTACGTCCACCCGGCCTCCCGCATGCCCACTATACGCCTCGCTCAAAGTCCGTCAACTGCACATACGGTTCACGTCCACGCTGTCGCGGCATGCTACCAGTGTTAAAGACTGCGATGGGGCTCCGTATGCCACGGCAAACTGGCTGACACTGACGGCGGCGGTGCACAAATGCTGCGCAGCTAGCGCCAATCGACGGCCAACACCGCGGTTCCTGGTGTGTCCGCTGTGCCGTGCGTGTGATCATTGCTTGTACAGCCCTCTCGCAGTGTCCGGAGCAAGTATGGTGGGTCTGACACACCGGTGTCAATGTGTTCTTTTTTCTATTTCCAGGAGTGTATGTAACCTTCTATCATGATTCTTAAACCAAGTGTTAGCTATGATTAAGTTATTCTCTGTGCAAAATTCTACCAGGCGGCTTCCTCTTTCATTCCTTACCTCATTCCATATTCGCCAATTACTTTTCCTATTACAGAATTCCAGTCCCCCACGACTATTAAATTTTCATCTCCCTTCAGTATCTGAATAATGTCTTTTATCTCATCATACATTTCTTCAATTTATTTGCATCTGTGAAGTTAGTTGGCATATAAACTTATACTACTGTGGTAGGTGTGGGCTTCATGTCTATCTTGGATACAATAATGTATTCATTATGCTGTTCATAGTAAGCTCACCCATGCTCCTATTTTTTTTAATCATTATTAAACCTACTCCTGCATTACTCCCATTTGATTTTGTAATTGTAACCCTACATTCACCTGACCAGAAGTCTTGTTCCTCCTGCCACCAAACTTCACTAATTCCCACTATATCTAACTTTAACCTATCCATTTCCATTTTTTAATTTTCTATCCTACCTGCCCGATTAAGGGATCTGACATTCCACACTTCAATCAGTAGAATGACAGTTTTGTTTCTCCTGTTATCAACATCCTCATGTGTAGTCCCTGCCCGGAGATCCAAATAGGGTACTATGCTGCATGCCCTTGGGAAAAATTACAGCTGCAGTTTCCCCTCGCTTTCAGCTGTTCGCAGTACCATCACAGCAAGGCTGTTTCAGTTAATGTTAGAATGCCAGATTGGTCAATCGTCCAGACTGTTGCCCCTGCAACCATTGAAAGGCAGCTGCCCCTCTTCAGACCCCTCTTCTGGCCTCTCAACTCGTTGTGGTTGCACCTGCGGTATGGCTATCTATACCGCTGAGGCACGCAAACCTCCCCACCAACGGCAAGGGCCATGGTCCATGGGGACTTTGGTTTACTGGGAGAATTTCAGGAAAGAATGGCTCACCTGTAAAGTACTGCTCGCATAAGATACAAGAAATTAGGGCTCATATGGAGGCATAAAGGCAGTCATTTCTCTCTTGTTCTACTTGCAAGTGGAACAGGATGGGAAATGACAACGAATGGTACATGGTTCCCTTAATTACGCACCTTACAGTGGCATGCAAAGTATCGATGTAGATGTACACTCCTGGAAATGGAAAAAAGAACACATTGACACCGGTGTGTCAGACCCACCATACTTGCTCCGGACACTGCGAGAGGGCTGCACAAGCAATGATCACACGCATGGCACAGCGGACACACCAGGAACCGCGGTGTTGGCCGTCGAATGGCGCTATCTGCGCAGCATTTGTGCACCGCCGCTGTCAGTGTCAGCCAGTTTGCCGTGGCATACGGAGCTCCATCGCAGTCTTTAACACTGGTAGCATGCCGCGACAGTGTGGACGTGAACCATATGTGCAGCTGACGGACTTTGAGCAAGGGTGTATAGTGGGCATGCGGGAGGCCGGGTGGACGTACCGCCGAATTGCTCAACACGTGGGGTGTGAGGTCTCCACAGTACATCGATGTTGTCGCCAGTGGTCGGCGGAAGGTGCACGTGCCCGTCGACTTGGGACCGGACCAAAGCGACGCTCGGATGCACGCCAAGACCGTAGGATCCTACGCAGTGCCGTAGGGGACCGCACCGCCACTTCCCAGCAAATTAGGGACACTGTTGCTCCTGGGGTATCGGCGAGGACCATTCGCAACCGTCTCCATGAAGCTGGGCTACGGTCCCGCACACCGTTAGGCCGTCTTCCGCTCACGCCCCAACATCGTGCAGCCCGCCTCCAGTCATGTCGCGACAGGCGTGAATGGAGGGACGAATAGAGACGTGTCGTCTTCAGCGATGAGAGTCGCTTCTGCCTTGGTGCCAATGATGATCGTATGCGTGTTTGGCGCTGTGCAGGTGAGCGCCACAATCAGGACTGCATACGACCGAGGCACACAGGGCCAACACCCGGCATCATGGTGTGGGGAGCGATCTCCTACACTGGCCGCACACCTCTGGTGATCGTCGAGGGGACACTGAATAGTGCACGGTACATCCAAACCGTCATCGAACCCATCGTTCTACCATTACTAGACTGGCAAGGGAACTTGCTGTTCCAACAGGACAATGCACGTCCGCATGTATCCCATGCCGCCCAACGTGCTCTAGAAGGTGTAAGTCAGATACCCTGGCCAGCAAGATCTCTGGATCTGTGCCCCATTGAGCATGTTTGGGACTGGATGAAATGTCGTCTCACGCGGTCTGCACATCCAGCACGAACGCTGGTCCAACTGAGGCGCCAGGTGAAAATGGCATGGCAAACCGTTCCACATGACTACATCCAGCATCTCTACGATCGTCTCCATGGGAGAATAGCAGCCTGCATTGCTGCGAAAGGTGGATATACACTGTACTAGTGCCGACATTGTGCATGCTGTGTTGCCTGTGTCTATGTGTCTGCGGTTCTGTCAGTGTGATCATGTGATGTATCTGACCCCAGGAATGTGTCAATAAAGTTTCCCCTTCCTGGGACAATGAATTCACAGTGTTCTTATTTCAATTTCCAGGAGTGTATATTACATAAAGTCAGCAAGCACATTGGAAGAATCTATTTAGTCCCTCAGTGAAAATGTAGGCACCAAAATGGAAGATGACAGAGTGAAGAACATAATACTGAATTCAGTTTCTGCAATTGTTTTACAGCAGTAGATCATAATATGATTATTCCTTTCACCTCATTGTACAAATGCTGAAATGACAGGTAAGTCAGCAGGGAATAGAAAAATCAAGGAATAGAAAATCAACTAAAATTGTTTAAAGTGGAAAACATCAGGACCTGATGAGATACTTGTGAAATTGTTAACATATTATGTGAAAGACTTTGCTCCTCTTCTAGCTGCAGTTCATCATAATTATCTCATTGGAGCAATAAAAGTATCAAATAATTGCAAAAAAACTGCTAATTTGTGCCTATCTGCAACTCAGCATCTTTGCTATAATGTGAGTAGCAGCTTTCATTCTCATAATATTGTTACATTCCATCCGATGAAAAACTGCATGTTATTCTCATTTTCAGAAAGTCACCAAACAGATGCACATAATTATAGTCCTATATTGTTGTGATTAATCTGATTTGGAATTACAGAATATGTTTTATGCTCACACAATATGACCTTTATGAAGAATAAAATCTCCTCTATAAAAATCAAAATGTATTTCTGATTCAGAGATCTTGTGAAACTCTACTCGCTCTGTTTGTTCATGAGATCCAGACCACTACAGACAACAGTGCCCAAGTCAATGCTGATTTTTAGATCAGGTAGCCTCCAATACAGTTACGCATTGTCAAGTGGGCAATGAAATACGAAATTTTGCAAGCATCAGACCAGATCTGTGACTGAATTTAAGCAAATACAACTCAACCTGTTGTTCTAAAAGCTGAGAGATTACAGTGGAAACACCTACCTCTGTTTTGACCCATCTCGAAAATTTCTCATTGTAAATTCACAATGTAGAACAATGTTTCAAGGCATTTCAAGCCAAGCTATGGTTTATTTAGGAACTTCTATGTTGGGGTTTCAATAAATTATAGAATTCTAGAGAGGAATATTGAATGAAAGCACCTGGCAGCTGGGATTAGAAGACTAATTCGGTGGTCCTCTTTAGAAAGACTGCAGAAAGGGACATTTCTACATCTATGTGGGACACAGGCATTTACAGATAGAAATACCTGAAAAGTAAGTTGATGATGCAGAAACCATATTTGAAGAGAAGTTCTGCATTCCTGAGCTTTAACAGTAGCCAGATTAAAATCATGATAAGTTTCATGTCTGCTCATGTGAACTTTAAGAAAGCTGCATACACACAGCTTAAATTGCAGCAGCTGAATATTTCTGATGGGTATGATTAGAAATTTCACTGCTGTGCACCAGACATTCTGGTTATGGCAGAATATATGTTCTGTCAAGCACTTACTTTTTTATAGAAAAGCCAATTATGTGTGAAATTGCTCAAGAACACACTTTGCACTTTTCTGTAACACTAATTAATGCCATCGTTATTCCATAAATTGTTGTTGTTGTTGCTGTTGGGAAGTTTAAGGTGGACTAAACAGCTAAGGTCATCAGTCCCCCATTTCAAAAAACCGGCGAAACAAAATTTACGGAACAGGTAAAACCCCAAGGGGGGAGGAGACGCCCCTCCCCCCAGTCACTGAGAGAACACCAATGTGGCAGCAAACACTACAGACGAACACTCGACAGAAAGAAACGGAAGAAAATAAGAGGGTCGGAGACTGGTTGACTGACCATGAGAACAAAAATTGGGAAAGAGTCAACCACCCGAATACACACATTAAAATCTGCGACCAATGGGACACTCGAGGACAAGATACACAGAAAGGCAAGGGACAGGTCCCCCCTAAATGGAACCATAAAAAGGACTACCACGGATAAAATTTAAAACGTCGTCAGCCATGGAGGCATCGTCGCATAAAACCAAAGGCAACGTGCCCGGGAGATTAAAAGTCTGCCGGAGGGTGCGCAGGCGGGGACACTCCAACAAAATGTGGGCGATCGTCAACCGGGACCCACACTGACACAGGGGGGGATCCTCCTGACGCAAAAGATGTCCGTGCGTCAGGTAGGTATGGCCGATGCGGAGCCGACACAGGATGACAGAGTCCCTGCGAGAAGCCCGCAGGGAGGACTGCCACACATCGGTCGTCTCCTTAATAGCCCGCAGTTTATTCGGAGAAGTCAGGCTACGCCACTCGTCACGCCACATCTGAAGCACCTTACGGCGCAACGCCAGCTGCAAATCACGAGCCGGGAGGCCGATCGCCAAAGTGGGGGCGTCGACCGCCCCTTTGGCCAGCCTGTCGACACGTTCATTCCCCGAGATGCCAACGTGACCTGGCGTCCAAACAAAGACCACCGAACGACCAGAGCGGGTAATGGCAAAAACAGACTCCTGAATAAAGGATACCAGAGGAGAAGAGGTATAGCAGCGGTCGATAGCCTGGAGGCTGCTCAGGGAGTCACTGCAGATGACGATGGACGTACCTGAGCAGGAACGCATATGCTCAAGAGCACGCAATATGGCCACCAGCTCTGCAGTAAAAATACTGCAGCCAGCCGGCAAGGAGCGCTGTTCAACATGGGCAGCGTGAGCAAAAGCGTAGGCAGGACGACCATCCACCAGGGAACCATCAGTGTAGGCAGGCTCACAGCCTGAAAATGAGGCGACGAGCGCAAGAAAACGGTGACGGAGGGCCACATGCGGAACCGAGTCCTTGGGTTCCCGTGCCAAGTCCAGGCGGACGGACGGACGGGTCATACACCAGGGAGGCGTGGGTGCACAGGCCCGGAAGGGCGGCAGAAGAGGGAACGACCCCAGTTCAGACAGCAGGGACTGGACGCGGACAGCAATGGAAAGCCCAGACCTAGGTCGCCGGTCGGGCAGAGGGAGAACCCTGGCAGGGAAAAGCAGGCGATGATTGGGATGGCCCGGTGAGCAATGCACGTGGACAGCATAGTCGGCGAGCAGTCGGTGGCGGCGAATCCGCAGCGGGGGAACCCCGGCCTCCACCAGCAGACTATCCACAGGGCTCGTACGGAAAGCGCCAGTTGCAAGCCGAACCCCACAGTGGTGTATGGGGTCCAACAACGTCAACACTGAGGGCGATGCAGACCCATAGGCCAGGCTCCCATAATCAAGCCTGGACTGCACAAGGGCTCTGTACAATCGCAACAGCGTGCTGCGATCTGCACCCCAAGACGCATGGCTCAGGCAGCGGAGGGCGTTGAGGTGCTGCCAGCACTTTTGCTTCAGCTGAGTAATATGAGGAACGCACGTGAGCCGGGCATCAAAGACGAGTCCTAAGAAGCGGCTAGTGTCCACCACTTCAAGTAGTTGACCGTCGAGGTAAAGTTCTGGATGAGGGTGGACCGTCCGACGCCTGCAGAAGTGCATAACTCGAGTCTTGGCCGCAGAGAACTGAAATCCATGAGTCAGAGCCCATGAGGCCGCCTTGCGAACGGCTGCTTGCAGCCTGCGTTCGGCGACTCCCGTAGTCGTTGAGCTAAATGAGATGCAGAAGTCGTCGGCATACAAAGAAGGAGACACCGACGACCCCACGGCTGCAGCCAGACCATTAATGGCCACTAGAAATAAGGAAACGCTCAACACCGAGCCCTGCGGGACCCCATTTTCCTGTATATAAGATGAACTAGAGGCGGCACCGACTTGCACCCGGAAAGAGCGGCGCAATAAAAAGTTTTGAAGAAAAGCTGGGAGCTGACCACGAAGACCCCACTCGCGCAACGTAGCAAGGATGTGATGCCTCCATGTTGTGTCATATGCCTTCCGCAGATCAAAAAATACAGCAACGAGATGCTGACGGCGGGAAAAGGCCGTACGGATAGCAGATTCCAGCCGCACCAAATTGTCCGCAGTAGATCGGCCCTGACGGAAGCCACCCTGGGATGGAGCGAGGAGACCGCACGACTCAAGGACCCAACACAAACGCCGCCCCACCATACGTTCGAGCTATTTGCACAAAACGTTGTTTAGTGTAATGGGACGATAGCCGTCCACCGCCAGAGGGTCCGCACCGGGCTTCAAGATGGGAACGATAACACCCTCTCGCCATTGCGACGGGAACACGCCCTCTCTCCAAGTGCGGTTAAAGATGGTAAGGATGTGTCTCTGGCAGTCCCTGGAGAGATGCTTCAGCACCTGCGCGTGGAGGCAGTCCGGTCCTGGCGCTGTATCAGGGCAATTGGCGAGGGCAGCGAGGAATTCCCTCTCGCTGAAAGGAGCATTGTATTTTTCAGAACGACGTGTGTGGAACGATAACGGCGTCCGCTCGGCGCGCTCCTTTAGAGAGCGAAAGGCAGGAGGGTAAGTTGCAGTCGCAGAGCTCGTAGCAAAGTGCGTGGCAAGGTGGTCAGCAATGGTGGCAGCGTCCGTGCAGACAGCGCCGTCCAGGGAGATTCCAGGGACACCCATAGGGGTCTGGTATCCATAAATCCGCCGGATGCGGGACCACACGAGCGACGGGGAGACACGGGAGCCCAAGGATGAAATGTACCTCTCCCAGCATTCCTGCTTACGCCGTGCAATAAGACGACGGGCCAAGGCACGGAGCTTCTTAAAGGCGATGAGGGTCTCCAGAGACGGGTGCCGCTTATGACGCTGGAGAGCCCGCCTACGGTCGCGAATAGCCTCAGCAATCTCCGGCGACCACCAGGGGACAGACTTCCTCCGAGGGAGTCCAGAAGAGCGAGGGATGGCAGTCTCGGCCGCAGAAATAATTGACGAGGTCAAGACACGGACCACCTCGTCAATGTCACCCTGTGGGAGAGAAGCAATGGTGGCAGCGGAAGTAAAAGCCGGCCAGTCAGCCCTGTTGAGAGCCCAGCGGGGCAGGCGCCCAGAAGAATGACACTGGGGCAGTGACAAATAGATGGGAAAATGGTCACTACCACACAGATCAGGATGCACTCTCCAGTGAAGGGATGGGACAAGTCCGGGGCTGCAAAGAGAGAGATCGATGGCCGAGAACGAGCCATGGGCCACACTGAAATGCGTGGGAGCACCGGTGTTCAAGAGGCTAAGGTCGAGCTGAGCCAACACATGCTCCACAGCGCGACCGTGGTCATCGGAGACAGTCCCACGCCATAGAGGGTTGTGGGCATTGAAATCGCCCAGAAGCAGCAATGGCGGCGGGAGTTGAGCCAGCAGCGCAGCCAAGACATGTCGGGGGAGTTGCCCATACGGAGGAACGTAAACAGAGCAAACAGTAATAGCCGGCGAGAGCTCAATCCTGACAGCGACTGCCTCTAAAGACGTCAGAAGGGGTACTGGTGAGCTACAGACAGAGTGGTGAACAAAGAGGCAAACTCCACCTGAAGCTCGTTGACAGTCAGCGCGGTTCTTATAGTATCCCCGATAACCGCGAAGGGCAGGGGTCCGCATTGCTGGAAACCAAGTTTCCTGAAGAGCAATGCACAGAACAGGGGAAACACTCAGAAGCATCCGGAGCTCAGGCAGGTGGCGGAAATAACCGCCGCAATTCCACTGGAGAATGGAAGCAGGAAGGGACTGGGAGGGCGTGAAGGCGACTAAGAGGCAGACGGCGCCGCAGAGTCAACGGCCGCCACTGAGCGAGAGTCAGCTGTGTCCATAGGAGAGGTCCCCGAGGGTTCCGTGAGGGCGAGATCCGCGGCAGAGGCGAGGATCTCCACCGCATCCCCAGAGCCAGAGCTATTGACAGCAGGCGGTACTGAAACTGCCGGAGCGTCCTTCTTCTTGGACATGTTCCGGTCCTTCTTCTCGCGTCTGTCCTTTGGCTTAGAGGGCTGGGAGAGTTTCTCTGAAGGAGCGTCGGAGGCTGACGACGACGCAGAAGCCCTACGACCAGCAGGTGGATGAACCTTCAGCCACTGGCTGACATCCGGCGGGGTAGCAGAAGAAACGGAAGAAGGGAGGGCCCCGAGGGACCCCTTCCGCGAGAGAGGAGCCGGCAGAGACGACGCCAGCGGAGACGACGCCGGCAGAGAAGGGGGAGGGGGAGGGGGAGGGATCGAGCCCCCTGGTTTTGGAGCAGATGTCACTCCTGAAGCATGTGCGGGGGGAGTGACAGAAGGGGGTTTGCCCCCAACTGCTAAGGGGGCAACAGAGGAAGGCTTGCCCCCAGACACGAGGGAGGCAGACAGAGATGGACGACCCCGAGGGCCAACTGAAGGTGGCACAGAGGAGGCGACAACTGCCGCCCGCGAGGGCGACGATAACGTAGCTGCAGCATAAGAAGTTTGAAGAGGGACAGGATGCAACCTTTCAAATTTCAGTTTTGCCTCGCGATAAGTAAGCCGGTCCAGGGTCTTAAATTCCATAATCTTCCGCTCCTTATGAAGAACGGGGCAGTCCGGCGAGCATGGAGAGTGGTGTTCCCCACAGTTGACACAGACAGGCGGAGGCGCACATGGAGAATCGGGATGAGAGGGGCGTCCGCAATCTCGACATGTGGCGCTGGATGGGCAACGGGAGGACATATGCCCAAACTTCCAGCACTGGAAGCACCGCATCGGGGGAGGGACGTATGGCTTGACGTCACAACGATAAACCATTACCATGACCTTCTCAGGCAATACAGCACCCTCGAAGGCCAAGATAAAGGCACCGGTGGCCACCCTGTTGGTCTTGGGTCCTCTGTGCACACGACGGACAAAATGCACACCACGTCGTTCCAAGTCAGCTCTCAGCTCGTCATCGGACTGTAACAAGAGGTCGCGATGGTAAATAATCCCCTGGACCATATTTAAGCTACTGTGGGGAGTGACGGTAACAGGGACGTCTCCCAGCTTATCACACAAGAGCAACGCCCGTGACTGGGCTGGGAGGACGTCTTGAGGAGGATGGACCCATTCCTCATTTTAGACATACCAGCCACTTCCCCAAACTTATCCTCCAGGTGTTCCACAAAAAACATAGGCTTTGTCGAAAGAAAGGAGTCACCATCAGTCCTGCTGCAGACAAGGTATTGTGGTACATAAGGCTCCTGCTTGGCACTAGATCTGCGTCCCTCCCATGGCGCAGCCAACGAGGGGAACGACTGAGGATCATATTGTGCAGCATCGAATTCAATTTTGCCTCGCTTAGAGACGCTGGTGGCAGTGCGACCACCAGCTTGGTGAGATTTATTGCGCTTCATTGCGCCACATCCGCCCAGATGCCACCTACTCCGAACGAGGGCTCTCCCCAAGGGCGCCACCCAGCCAAAGCAACGGGTACCTGGCCGATATCCCATTGCCCGGAGTCCCCGTGCCCCAGACAAGATGGGCACATACTCCTTGGCATGCATGGGGAGGTAACAGCTCTGGCATCTGTAGTGCGATCCCTGCGTAGTCAGGGGGCTACCACCAAGAGGGTACATGACGACCCCACCACAACGGACTGGCTACCGTGCTGGATTTTAGGTGTTGAAAGGGTCCACAGTTGCTGTGGGCGCTAAGAAGGGGATTGCGCACAAGATGAGGAGGCAACCCAGAAGACATGGGGTGTAAATCCCTCCACACGACAATAGATAGTATGCAAGATGGAGGTGCACGATGGACCAATAGAAAAACACACCACATAAGGCGTCCTTCCCCAAATGGCACGCACTAACAATGGAAATTTTGAAAATGGCAGGTCAAACCCAAGTGGGGACCATCACATAAGGCCGAAACTTTGAAGACTCCTTTTAGTCGCCTCTTACGACAGGCAGGAATACCGCGGGCCTATTCGTACCCCCGAACCCGCAGGGGTTCCATAAATTGTACTCTATGAAAGAACTAAAACAAGTAAGACATGTTAACCTTGAAACATGGTCTTTTAGTAGCACGTGTTACCCTTTAAGATATATATGAAACACAAATGTGCCAGTAAAATTTTAACTAATGGCATAAATGGCTGGTCGTTTGGGCCCAAAATTTTTTCTAAGTGCCTAGTTCAGAATGTTAAGTCTCTTTAAGATATATCAAACACCAGTAAGCCAGTAAAATTTTAAGTAATGGCATAAAGGGCTGGTCTTTTGGGCCTGAAATTTTTTTTCTAAGTGGCTGGTCCTGAATATTAAGTTTTAATGACAGTCTACTGCTCCATGGTTTAAGACATTCATTGCATATTCTCACACATAACATAATTCATCTAGTGTAAAAAGAAATTTACTTTGAAAATAAGCATTCTCAAACAACCATTCGCAATATTTTTCCACAACCTGTTAGCAATGTAAACATTTGGTATGTCACACTCATTGAAACAAGGCCCAGCAGAAACACACATCAAAAGCAGTTCTTACTAGTCAAAACTGCAAAAATTTCACTGAAAACTAAAACAATGAAAAATTCCTGGAATTCTAAAAATTTCCTGCTTTTTTACCCAGATTTCTTCCAGATGAAAATTGTTCCAGGGCGTATACACCCTGTGAGAGGCTTTGGTAAGGGCCTATGGATTTCAGTAGGGATTGGAGGTTATGTTGGACCTCCAGGATAGGATCACTCAGGCAGAACTTGTAGGTGGAGAAATCAGACAGTTGGTGGAGGTCTTCCATCAGATAGCCACTGCAAATCATCATGGCAGTGGAGCCCCGCAGGGAGGATAATTAGGTATGGATCTGTTTTCAGGTTGTTTAGGGCTGTCTTTTCTTCTGCCAAAAGGCTAGAGTTCTGAGACAGGAACCTGAGGAAAGATGGTGAGGCAAAGTTGGAGGCAAGAAATTCCTGGAAGCTGACATGGGGGTGGGTAAGTAGGAGGGGGCAGGGTCACTGTAGGCCCTCAACACCTTTTCTCCCATCCACTTCACCTTATTCTGGATACACCTTACCAACTATATCATGATCCACAACTCTTATTGCTTTGAAGGGAAGGTGTACAAGCAAATCCACATCACAGCCATGGGCACACTCCTATATCAACCTGTTTATGTGCCATCTATAACAAACCTCCCTAGCTCCCGAAACTCCCAATCCCTGGTCTGGAACAAGTACATAGATGATATCGTGATCTGGACTCAGGGTCAAGACACCCTATGCATTTTCCTTCACAACCTCAGCAACTTTCCCCCATCCACTTCACCTAGTCCTCCTCTACCCAACATGTCACTTTTCTGGACCTCCACCTCCCTGATGGCTCCATCCACACCTCTGTCCACATTAAAACTTCTAAACACCAACTGTACCTCCTTTTCTACAGCTACCATCCATTCCACACCACACTGTAAGCATCCGTGGATGATGTATTTGCAGTAACAAGAACTCCCTTGTCCAATATGCTTTAGGTTTTACAAAGGCCTTCACAGAAAAGCAATACCCTCCACACCTAGTTCACAAACATATTTCCTCACACACCCCCAAACTTCCCAGAATCAGCTACAAATGAGCACCCTGGACTGGAACAACTGAACCATATCCTTTGTCATGGCCAGGGCTTTGATTACCTCTCATCCTGCCCTGAAATGAGGGACAGCCTACCCAAGATCCTTCTCACCCCTCCAAATATACAACATTCTCATTCATCACTGTGCCATTCCCATATCACACCCCTGTGGCAGAGCAAGGTGCAAGAGCTGCCCAATCACTCCTACTTCAGTCCAGTCACATGCTTATCCTACCCAAAAAGAGGCCAGGCCACCAGTGAAAGTACCCATGTCAGACACCAACTCTGCTGTAAACAATACACAGCTTTTTATGTTGGTATTACTACCAATCAGCTATCCATCAGGATGAATGACAACTGCCAAACTGTCACCATGAACAAAGCTGAACACCTGGTGGCACAACATGCAGATGAGCACAACTTGGTCATTGTCAATGGCTGCCTCACAAACCAAGCCATCTGTGTCCTTCCCTTCACTGTCAGCTTCTCTGAACTATGCAGATAGGAGTTATCCTTACAACTTGTCCTCCACTGCCGTAATGACCCTGGCCTCAATCTTTGGCAACCAACTGTCCCCACATCTCTTTCTCCTTCCTCTGTCCTATCACCCCCTCCCAACTGATGTCCACATGTCCCTGTGTGCTGTTACAATTGTGCCAGCCCATATACATGCCACCTCTCTTTCCCATACTCCTGACAAACCAACTGCCTCACTTCAAGCTGCTAACCACGCACCCTCGGTCCCTCCCCACTTTATTCTAGGTTGCTAAAGGATAGCTCTGAAAGACAGCAAAGGTTTTTTTTCCAACAGCTTAATTCTCCTGATTTTCAGTGATTTGTCTCCTTCAGTCCAAAAATATTTCCACAAAAATTTTCCAACAACATTTAAGGAAATTTAATTAATCCATAAGAGAAGTGGCTTAAAAACACACTTCTGAGCCATTCTTACCAACTGCTCATCAGTCTGGAACTCTGTCAGGCTGAATTAACAAAAACAATACTGAATATCCAATGATGAGTGGCACACTTCATCACAGGATTGTTAAGTAATTACAAGTGTTTTGAATACAGTCACCAACTCCAATGACAGAAATTACTAGAGAGGCTTTCTGCACTCATAGCAAGTTTTACTGTAGAAATACTGAGAGTGCAAATTCCATTAATAGCTGGGCTACATAATACATCTCCCACCTTCATGTCTGAACATCACCACATCAAGAAAATGAGAGAAATTAGAGCTTGTATAGAGACCTTCCAACATTTTTAATTCTCATGCACTATTTGTCAATGGAATAGGAGAAATGGGGAGAAATGAGAATTGTATCAGAAATACCCTCCACCATTATCATAAGGTGAGTCACAGAGTACAGATGTGGATCCAGATATGAATAATTACTCAAAAAATTCTAGAAGACTATTCTGATACTGACCACATTCATAAAACAATAGCCAGTTACTAATTCTATGCATATCAGACGGAGCTTTTCATTTGAGCTATACACAAACTATTTATGTTCCTATAAAAATGTAACCTTTTGCCATGCTATTCTTCACAGATATTTTTATACGACAGACTCCAAGCATCACTTGTTGATATCAGCACTGATAATTTTTGGGCATGTTTGAATGGAATGAAAACAAGAGTCTTTATAAATTATGCAATGGATGTTAACTGAGTTTTCATAACCAGACAAAGAGTGGGAAATGGACAAATAGGGCACCAACTGATCAGTATAAGGTTCAGTTTTGCAAAAAGGAAAAAAAGAAGAAAGGTTTAATTGCTTGAAAGAAATAAGATAATTAAGGAAAACTTAATTAGTGACTTGAGGAAAAATTGAAATATTTCAAAGACACCTGCTGCTAGCTTTGCAAATGGAATGTCAAAAAGGTCATCTCCCTAAGGCCTAACTATTTTGGACATAATAAGTTACATTTCTGTGATATTTAACTGTCAAAAAGGCTTCCTTCTACTCAAGCACTAAATTTAGGATGTTACGAGAACTGAAGATTCTAGGAAAGCATATGAGGTGTCAAAACTTGAAAATAAAAAATGGGTCAAATGTTCTATGAAATGATTTGTCTAAAACCAAGAAATAAAATACATTAGAGACAAAACTGTCATGCCTGTGGACGTTGTTCAAAATTATGTACACATGATGTGCTGATTGAGAATTTAAAGTTCACTGTTTAATTCAGTATCTTAGAATTTTAAAGAGTCCTAAAGAATATCTGTCTGGTGGATTAAATCAAACAATGGAAAATCCAGGATGGGATGCAACAATATTACGAAAGGGAAGTTGCTACAGTGGAAAAAAAACTATTACAAACAAGCTTTCAGCTAGTAAGGCCTTCCTCAAAACAAGACAGCAGGCACACTCACACTCTCGTGCAAATGCAACTCACATACACGTGACTGCTGTCTCTGGCAACTGAAGCTACACTGCGAGCAGCAGCACCAGTGGATGATGGGGGGTGGCGATTGGGTAGTAGTAAGGAGGAGCGTGGGGCGGGAAGAGGGAGGGATACTAGGGTAGGGGTGGCAGACAGTGAGACAGTGAAGTGGTGAGATGGACGGGGGGGGGGGGGGGGGGGCGGGGGGGGGCACTGGAAAAGGAGAGAAGTGGAAAGACTAGGTGCAATGGTGGAATGAGGGCTGTCTAATGCTGGAATGGGAACAGGGACGGGAATGGGTGGGTGAGGAAAAGTCATTAATCATTGTCCTCACCCATCCAGCCTCTTCCCTGTTTCCATTCCAGCACTACACAACCCTCATTCCACCACCATCGCACCCTGTCTCTTTCCTTCTCTCCTTTTCCGCTACCCCTCTTCCCTTCCCCATCTCTCCCCTGCCCTCTGCCTAACCTCCTGACTGCACATAACTGCCCTACCCTCTCTCCACCCTGTCCCTGTGCCCTCCCCAGTAGCACTTCACCATCTACCATCCCAACCCTGCTATCTGTCCTCCTTCCCACCCCAGTCTCTTCCTTACTCCCACACGGTCAGCACTCTCATCATGTACTGCTTCTGCTGCTGCTGCTGCTCACGGTGTGGCTTCAGTTGTCAGAGACTGCAGTGTGTGCATTTGTGTGTGTGTGTGTGTGTGTGTGTGTGTGTGTGTGTGTGTGTGTGTGTGTGTGCATATGTGTGTGTGTGTGTGTGTGTGTGTGTGTGTGTGTGTGTGTGTGTGTGTGTATGTGCGTGTGCGTGCGTGTGCGCGCGTGTGTGTGTGTGCGTGTGCGTGTGTGCGTGTGCGTGTGTGAGCGTGTGTGCGTGTGCGCGCGAGCGTGAGCGCGTGCACGTGTGTGTGATCGCGTGCGCGCGCGTTTGTGTCTGTTGTCTATTTTTGACTAAGCCCTTACTGGCCAAGAGCTTATTTGTAACAGTCTTTTTGTTGTGCCTATCTGCAACTCAGCATCTCCACTTTATGGTGAGTACCAACTTCCCTTTTACAATATTGTCTGGTGGATTATTGAGACTGTGCATTGTTCAGTGGTGTGGACTTGATATATATCTATAGTCTCTGCTTGAAGGTGAAAAAAGTGGCAACAATTTATGAGTCCCAAAAAGTTTTCTATAGTGAATCCGTGAAGTATCAGGAAAGCAAACGTGCACTGTCAAGTTGCAGCTCATGTGTCGTACATAATTTTGAGTATCAGTCAAAGGCAAATCAAATGTTTTTATAATATATTTTATTTCTTACTTTTAGACAAATTAATTCAGAAAACATTTGACATTTTATTAATACTTTTTATAGTTATCACATCTGCAAGAACTAAAATCATCAAATATTTATTACTAACACATTCATTAAATTAAAACATCATGTTTATTTCAGTTTTCCCATTTTCCTGCACTGTGGAAATGGGCCAAACTTGCCTCTGTACATGCACTAATTTCTCTATCTTGTTCTTCGGCATTCCTGGAAGACAGTGAACAGATGATGTAAATAACTATGTGATTTGATACAAAAATCAGTCCTTTAAACTTTAACAACAGAGTTCTACACAAAGACAATTTTTTTCCCCAAAGTTTTATAAATCTTTGTAATCCTATGTTTCTCCTGAAAGATCATTCAGATTATCAGAAAAAATATTTAAATTTGTATTTGTAGAGCAAATGTACCTTAAGAATAGACTCCAGAGTGTCCCCAGGCTTGCTGGCCGAGGCCAGACCTGGGAGGCTGCGACCATCGCTGGCATTCACCTGCAGGTAGAAATGAAACATGCATTTTACTAGAAAATAAAAATTTACCTATTCTTATTGTTCATTTTAAATCTGCACAAAGCTCTGATAAGTTTTCTATTCACTTTTTTTTTATGTTCAGCGGCAAGGAATTAACTCTTGCGACTGAATTCTTACTAACTTCAGTATCTTATAACTTTGCATGTTGGGATTTGTACCAACAAACATTGAACACTGAATGTTAATTTATTTTCTGTATAGTTCAGAGTGTGGTACAAATATTTCAGTTACTTGCCATTTCTGCTGTTTTCATAACATCCTTCACTACCAATGGTTAATCGTATTTCAGGTGATTTACTAGCACTGTAATTACTTTCACATATTAGATAACATTGTCACAATGTATATTTCCAGACAAGCTTACATATACCTCCTTGTAAGAACAGTAATAAGACACGTTAATTTAAATAACTCCCAGCTAATTTTGCTGCCAACTGTTTCCTATGCTGTCAGAGAAAGTTCTGTATTCAAGAATGGTCTTTTCCGCAGATAAAGTCAGTTTTCTAACCAAACAATATAATATTAAAGTGACAAAACACATACCACATCAAAAACAGTATACTGATTGTGAAAATTAAAAGTTAACTAATGTGCATAATGAATTGGCCATGTGCTCTACCCTGGCTGAACATAACCTTATAGATTCATTCAACTGCATATACCAGGTCTAAGTATTGTTTCTGACAGGCTATTCAGTATCGACTACCCACCATGAAATCCCCTACCAACAGCATCATCCACATGCAGTAGCCCATCTGTTGTCAATTTCCCAAACCTTGGAGCTGTTACTTCTCACCCAAACAGCTCCTAAATTGGAATCATGAGGCTGAGTACATCCCAGTGTCGTCCTATCACCAAGCGAATATTCCTAGCATTACCAGGAATCAAACCTGAGTCTTCTGCACGGCTGTGAGACACGCTGACCACTTAGTAACACAGGCAGATAATTTTGATATATACATATCCTTCTCCCCCCCTCCCCTCCTCCTTGAGTTAAACCGACAAATCCTATCTCACTGTAAAATTATCTGTGAATGAACAAATGACTACTACAATTACTAATGCTACTATTATCAGCGTAGTTATTAAACAATGGAAAATCCAAGATGGAATAATGACAGTATTATGAAAATGTTAGACTACTACTCATCATGTAGAGGAGATGCTGACTCACAGACAGGTACAACAAAAATGCTGCTAAACATGTAAGATTTCCACCCAAAAGTCGTTCTAAATTAGATAACATGCACACATTCAAGCATGCACAATTCATACACACATGACCTATAACTCTGCCCACTGAGCAAAGGTGTATGAATGCAGAAGCAATCTGGGTGGTGGGAGTAAGGAGGAGGTTGGGCAGGGAGGGGAGGAATAGCAGAGTAGGCATGGTGCATGGTAAAGCGCTGCTTGTGGGAGCATATGGGGACTAGTTGGGACCGGATATGGCAGCCAAGAATGGGGCTGGTACAGTGCTGCTTGTAGAAGCATACAGAGATGTAGTGGGGACAGGCTAAGGCAGCTAGGGATGGCAGTTATAACTTAAACCATCAGTTCAGTTATATTGGTTTTTTATTCATGCTTGTTTAACTTGACTGTTAAAATTGCTCAAAATTACCAGTTTCTGAAATAACTGTTTTTTGGTTTTTTATTCCTATTAATTTCTGCAATAAATGTAGAAATTTAACAAAAATTGAAAAAAATTGGTTCTCTTGGTTTCAAAACAAATAAAATCAAAACATTAAATCAAGTAGCAAATAAAAGAAAACTTAATCCATTAGCCGTTCGCTGCTTATCTTGAGAAGTGAAAACTGGTAAAATATTACAAAAAGATCACCAGTATTCTCTTACTGATTCTTTTTTCTTAAACTCTGCTCAAAATTCTTGTTGCAATCATGTCACTAACTGGGCATTACAAATAGTCGGTGCTAAAAGGTGAAATCTGATGTTGCGGAACTCTGTTTTTCATGTTAATGTATCCGTTTCCAATGGCTACAAGGAGGTGAAGGCATATTACGTAGACACAGGCAGTAGATCAGCTACTTTCTATTTTTATTGTAAACTATGAATGAATTGTTGTTACATTTTTAATTTATTAATGTTGTCGTAACTTCCTCCCTCTTTCATTATTTCATAGAGATGGCAGACAAATTCACAAACTTTTAAAGCAATTGAAGCCTCGTACTTCATTGCTAAATAAATTCATGAAAACATTTCCAGACTAATGTTGGTGCCTCTGTAATACAATGGATGTCTGCTGGTGATAGTGGGAAGCTATCTTATAGAGCAGTTGGGGCCAAATCTTGCACACTGCATGTACATGCATACATTAAGCCACGACACACAGCAACAAGGATATTATTGTCTCACCAATGCTGAACCAATTCTTATGAAATGCGTGTGTTGCACATTTCTATAGGCACTGTTATTAAAAGAGTACTGATTAGTTTTCCCATTTCCCATTTTGTATAATAACAAAATGTTTATAACCAATACAAATTTAACAAATAAAACTTAATCCTTTTTTAAAAAAAGTTTACTTAAAAATGGGAAGTTTTAGCACTGCTGCTATGGCTAACTGATTTTTTTGTTTCTGCTTTGCTGCTAGTAATAAATAAAAAATACCTGTTGTAATAGTGAACAAAAAAAAAATACCAACACATACCAGTTATTCACAACTAAAATACCGCTATCATTTGTAACTGGTCATTTTTTCGCATGTCTATGGGTAGCTAGGTGAAGTGGCGGCTGCAGAGGGGGGAGGTGGGGAGAGGAGGAGGGAGGGGAGGATCTGTATGGTGCAGGCTGTAAAGCAGTAACCTAAGGCAAGCACATTGTGTTGGGCAGAATGCTAAGCAACTGGATGATACAGTTGTCCCCTGGCCATAATTTGTCAGTGGGCATTCATGAAGACAGACAGCTTGTTGGTTGTCAAGCCCATGTAGAACACAGCACAATAGTTGCAGCTAGATCACATGACTTCTTTCACAGGTTGTCCCACCTTTTAATGGCATAGGTGATGCTTGCGACAGGACTGGAGTAGGTGATGGTGCGAGGATGTATGGGACAGGTCTTGCATCTAGGTCTATTACCGGGATATGAGCCAGAGGGAAAGGAGTTAGAAGCAGGGCTGGAGTAGGGATGGATAAAGATATTGGGTAAGTATGGAGGGTGGCAGAATAACACTGTGAGAGTGGTGGGAGGATAGTGAGCAGGATATTCCTCATTTCAGGGCACAGCAAGGGGTAGTTGAAATCCTGGAGGAGATTGTAATTCAGCTGCTCCAGTCCTGGGTAGTACTGAGTCACGAAGAGGTGATCTTATGTGACCAGACAATGAGGCTTTGGGAGGTGGCAGGTGACTGGAGAAATAAGGCACAGGAGATCGGTTCCTGTGCCTGGTTGTGACCATAATTTGGTATGTGAAGGCCGCCGTGAGACCTTCGGTATATTTCGAGAGGGCTGCTCATCACTTTAAAAGCCATGTCCATGTGTGGCTAGACTGTATGGAAAGGACTTGTAGGTACAGAATGAGTGGCAATGTCAAAATGAAGGTATTGCTGATGGTTGGCAGGTTTAATATCTGCAGCGGCACTGACGTAGCATCTCTGAGGTGGAGGTCAACTTCATGAAAGGTGGCTTGTTGGGTTGAGGAGGACCAGGTGAAGCAAATGGAGGAGTAGGTGTTGGAGGTTCTGGAGGAAGGTGGATAGGGTATCCTCACCCTTCATCCAGATCACAAAGCTAACATCTTCATTCCCGTAACCCCCTGGTGTCAAACGTAATCCCTGTCCTTCAACCACATAACCTCTTCTCTGCTCCCATTCCAGCACTATACAGCTTTCTATTCTACCAATGCAAACACAGTCTTTTCTCCACTCCTCTACTTTTCTGTCAAAGCAACATCGTTACAGCAAACCACAAAATCTAAAATGCTGGTACACCCCATATGTAAGTAGAATAAGAATCATACTGCTACTCTATCATGATAGGTCCAAGCACAATAACGCTGACAAGGAAATGTACAAGAAAGTGAAAAAGATTTACAGGTCTGAAATCAAGGCAGCTAAGTGCAAAACAAATGATACATATATACTGAACTCAGTAAATAAATGCAAAGCTGCATGGTAAATTATTAAAACAGAAACTAACTGTGATGATAAAGTATACCAGACACCAATTCCACCCGATATTCTAAATGCGCATTTTGTCAGACCTCGATCTGATAACAGCATAACGGAGGATTTGAGTAAGGTAGAGGCACTGCTGCCAGAAATGAACAGTAGGTAGACAGACAGCTTTCACTGGACTTTTGTAACTGAGAAGATGGTCAATGAATCAGTAGCTAACCTCAGTAATTCTAGACCAGACGATTACTATGGTCTCTCAATTTATGTTATTAAATATATCAGAAATCAAACTGTAATGGCACTGACTAAAATAACCAACAAAATTTTAAATGAAGTTAATTATCCAGAATGTTTAAAAATATCTGTAGTTAAACCAGTACATAAGAAAGGAGATATAACATCGTGAGATAACTATCGACCAATACCACTTGTAACTATAATATCAAAAATAATAGAATACTGCAGGCATAAACAGATGAGTCAATATTTTGAACATAATGGTATGCTCACCTCCTCACAGTATGGTTTGGTTTCAGATCCAGCCTTTCTACAGTCAAAACAGTTGAGTGTATGGTAGCAAAACTGTATACCTATTTTGAAAATAAAGATATTATCTGCACAACACTTTGGAGCTCAGGAAATCTTTTGATATGGTCTCCACAATATTCTCATAAAACAACTCTACCACTGCCGAGTGAGAGAGAATGCTCTACGCCTAATGCAATCATACTTGGACACTAGAAAACAGTTAGTTAAGGTAAATAATCAAATGTCAGAACGTCTCCCCAGTTGTAAACGGCGTACCTCAAGGATCTGTTCTTGGACCTTTTCTTTTCATTCTTTATATAAATGATTTACCTGCAGTTGCACCACATGATGCAGTGCTATATGCTGATGACAACACTCATCACATGTGATACCAATCTTGAAAATGTGCAACACAGCATGGTAGTGGCAATGATGAGGTACACCATTTGGTTTGAGGCAAATGTACTGCAGAAGAATGGCAGTAAAACTGAAACTATTGTGTTCAGTCTGAATGCTCCTAGTCATGATTTTTTTTAAAAAAGTAATATTATTAGGATTTCATATAGATCATATATCTGCTGTACAAGCTGAGGAGCAGCATCATTAAAGAACTTCTGTTATGTGCATATTTTGCATTCTTCCATTCACATCTGAGTTATGGAATACTATTATGAGGCAATTCCATAGGCTCAAAATTAGTGTTTAAATGGCAAAAGAAAGCTATAAGATGCATAGCAGAACTTAGCCCATGTGAATCATGTTGAGATTGTTTTAAGAAACTAAATATAATGACAGTGCCTGGCCTGGATATTTACAACTGTCTTGTCTTCATTAAAGAGAATGTGAGTAAATTTGACTTAAGGAGAACAGTTGATGACCATAACATAAGAAGTGGACACACAATTAATTTGCTAGGCTTGCAAACACACATAAGAGCTACAAATATTTTGGTACTGTCTACCTCAAGAAATTACCTGAAAATGCCTACATAGTGCCAGTTAATAAATTTAAAACCAGTCTTTTGAGGTGGATCAAAAGTAAGGTAATTTACTCTGCTCAAGAGTTCCTTGAGTATGTGACAAATGACGCATTTCCTTATGAGAATGAACTTTAAATTAACTGCAAACTATACATATGCCACACTGTGCAACTATTTTATTACTGTTCAATGTCCTTATTGTTAATTATCTGTTTGATTATTTATTTGTCATGCACTGTATTATGTAGTTCATTTATACTGTAATTGATCTATTAGGAAGCTTCTTGTTGTTATTGACATTTGCACAAATATGTATTGTATCCATCTTACATTATTATATTGTAGTTAATAACATTTGTCATGTTGAAGTTTATATTATTATTGTTGTTGTTATTATTATTATGTTAACACTGACGACACCAACTGTATGTAAATATGCTCAACGGTGGAATAAAACATACCACATAAAACATATCACATGATGGGATTTTGCAACTGGAGGCACGCAAAAAGAATGGTGTATGGCCGATGTGACTCCACAATGTTTCTTGAAGTAGCTGTGACTCAAGCTCAAGTGTGCAATTATGGCTTCGTTTTTCTCCTCTCTATGAGAGAGGAGAGGGTTGCATGCTTTTCACAACCATGGGACTACAAATTTTGTATTTACTTTATTGGCCAATGCTTGTTGTAAGAGCACATGAGTATCTCATTGGATTTCTTACTCATGCTATCTTATGTAGGACTTGGAGTTATTACTTTGGACCTTTGTTTGGGAATTTGGGTCTAGAAAAGCTTGGAAACAGCTCAAACTTCTGCTTTGTGGCCAGGGAACACCTCTGGAAACCATGGCTGAAGCAGCTGGTAATGCCACTTATTTTGCCACATCTAGTATGGCTGCTGTCTTGTTGATAAACTTGGCTTTAATCTTTTAGTACAGCCTCTCCACCAGAACTGGAATGAGTGCTTTGACTTCATCTACCAGTCTGTTTGTGCTAACCTTGTTGTCATGTTTTCATGAGTCACCTTCTGTCACTGCAAGAACTTGGCCTGCTTTGGATTTTAGTGCCAAATGCTGCCATGCTGCCATATTTCACTTTCCTCCCATGTTCATTCTCACTGGTGGGGTCTTCCAGGGGGTCTCAGGGAGTGGAGGTCACTGGCCACTGACCTATGTTTTGTGCTGAAGGGGAAGGACTCATGCTTGCTGCATATGTATAATTATGTAACTGCTAACCAGGCACTGGAACCAATCACGTCATTAAATATGTGGGAGTACCTGTATTATGTGATTCAAAGTGGAGTGAGCCCAAAAAACTAATCACAAGAAAAGAAAATGCCAGACAGATTCATTGGAAGGATCCTATGGAAGTGTAGCCCACCCACAAAGGAGACAGCTTACAAATCTCACATTTGACAAATGCTTGAATATTGCTTGTCAGTCTTGGACCAGACGAGATAAGATCGATACAGGAAACCAAGAAGGCCCAAAGTACAGCAACAAGTTTCACCACAGAGAGGCCAAAGTTACATGTGTCTGACACAGTCCTTTAAGGCCGAAATTTGTAAGCAACTTAAATAATATAAATTCAGTTATAAGCATAAATATTCTTCAATAGAATGCAGGATGACACTCTAAATTTAAAAAAAGTAACAGATCTTAAGGAAGCAGTTCTAAGAAAAAATCTTAATCCTAATAGTTCCAAAAGCAAATATCACTAAGAACAATATCAAAAACTACAGTATAAAAGAATATACATGGACTCCACAAGAAGAGATAAGTTGCTGGCACAATATTAGCTGCAGTACAAAACAACATAATTTTATATTTTGATGGAGTGAAAAAGGTGAGCAAAAATGGCATAGCCAAAATAGGACCTATTAGAGTGTGGACTCAGAAAACCAAACCACAAATCTTTGGAATTTACAACCCTCCTAACAATAAAAACCTCAATATAGCCATAATAACACCTTCGAATAATACAGTTATAGTTACGGACCTCAACACTGCATCACCTAATTGGGGGTACACTTACCAATGCTATATAATGACGAAGACCACAAAACATTCATTCATTATTCAAAAAGCTTGACTAACCCTGATCTACCAATAGTGTCTGCTAATACTGTTCACCAGTGTAAAAATGTATATAACTGGGGCACTGGCAGGGCCACAGAATCGCTAAAACAACAACAGATGTAATAATAGTACCAACAAACAATAATAATTATCCATGTCACAGCAGAGCACAGTGTATCTGCCTATGATAGGGTGCCTATATGTTAAGGTCAAGATGGTCTTCACAAGGACTTTGTAATAAATTTAAATCAACTGAACTATTTTATTCATTTTTGCTGGTTTAATTATAGCAAAGTCAGCTAGATAAACATTTTATATAGCTATAAAATACATTCTGAAAAATACTGCAGTCTCAAAAATACTGTAGTTTGGTCTTGTCTTAAATTTTCGACTGAAGACTTCTGTCACGCGCATAAAACCTAAGCTATTCAGTAAATTTTCTTCTATGGTGCTACAAAGATGGGTTTTGTGTATCACAGCACAGGTTGATGAGACTTATTAGAAATGTAAACATTTGTGTAATCAGTCTAATCACAAACAGTTTGTTGTTACAAAGTATTGTAATCTTAGTCCTAATGCCTTTGACATATTTTGTTATGCACAGACACTTGTATGTGCACTTTGTTTTGTTACTGTAAATGGTGCACTTTCCTTGTAACTGAAGTTATTCTCTAATTTCTTTTACTGCTGCAGTTTTAACCTGCAGTAGTGGACTAAAGTAACATTATTTTGTTAGAGTATCAGTTCTCACCAGGAATAAATTACAACAATTTAACTGAAAATTAAAACAATGAAAAAGTCCCTGAATTAAAAAAAAAAGAAAAAAAGAAAAACGGGTTTTTCCCAGATGAAAAAAAAAATCCTGGGTTTTTACCAGATTTCCTGATTGTAGATTCAGGCACATCTTGGAATAAATTATGCCTGTTGTCTGGGCTCTGAGATCATACGTGGGTCATTGCAGCAACTGGCAGAGAAGGTTGAGAAGACCAACCTTGTGTATGGAGTTTCATCGAATCTTACAAGCTGCAGCATTGTCCCAGAACTGATCACAGCCCTTTGGTTCTGAAATGAATGGGAGAACTGAACCAGAGACTTCAAAGGTTCTGTGAAAAGCTAAGCTGCAACTTCCTGGACTTATACCATATGGTTGAGAACCCTAAATGGGTAAGGTGTACACTACATTCCAGAGGCTGCTCAGGTAGCTGACTATGTGTGGGGTGCACACAAGGGATTTTTAGATTAGGTGACTCTCCATCTAATCCAGATAATGACTGCTATAGGAAACCCAGAAGTATAAATGTAACATTGAAAGAAATGCCTCCCACAGGTGAGAGTATGAAAATCATAATGTTTAATTGCCTAAGCATTCACAACAAAGTGCCGGAGTTTGAAGCTTTTCTGAAAAGTAGTGAATCTCACATAATACTAAGTACAGAAAGCTGACTGAAACCTGAAATTGATAGCAGTGAGATTTTTTGGAAAAATTTAAGAGGGAAAGGATAGGCAAATGGGAAATTGGGAAACAGAGGTGATGATGATGATGACTGATGGATTGTGGATGCTATGCATTAACCCCCATTGTATTAGAAGGCAGAAACAAATCGCAAGTTATTCAGTTGGTACAGGGGAATATTTATCAGTGGTAATCTGTTTGATTTGAGTTAATGAGTGATCATTTGTAATGTTATAGTTTTTGGGTTATTGCTTGCAGGTGTGAATGTAATGTTCAGCCAAACTGAAGAAAAGTAGAGTTTTCCTGGTTTCATTTAACTTAAAATTACCAGGCATAGTAAATTTAGAGGAGATGGGTTGGGGTGTTGTTAGTACAAGTAGTTGAACACTATCAGTTCTATCTCAGTCAACTTTCGAGGAGGTACTGCTTTGGGTGATACAGTTACATTTTGTGATTCCCCTGGTCCATTATCACCATATACCAGTATATCGTATTGTCTTGACAACTCTATTAATCTTAGAATCAAAGTCTGAGACTTTGTAGTATGTGATTTGTTTTGTTTTGTGTTCATTTCATTGAGTATACAAAATGATGATTAAAAAGGATGAAAGGGTAGCTAGTTTCCAGACATGGGGAAGTGAACAAATGGTAGATAAAGATACATGACCTGTTATCAAAAAAATTGAAAAAGGATTAGCTGTTAAATTGGAACCAGACATCAAAAGAGAAGTAAATGACAAGGGAGGAGCAGAAAATGTGTTTGAATTGCTATTAGCAAAAATGGAGAAAGGGCAGAAGGAAATGAGTAGGTAGATAAAAGCTGTTAACAATAAAATGGAAGAAGGGCAGAAAGAACTGACCGGGCAAATAGAAACTATTAGCAGGTAGATGAGTCGAAAAAGGAGCTAGATAAAAATTTCAAACTAAGTTTGAAGGATTTTAAAAGAGAGTTGGAGGATGGATTCGAAGTAAAAAAGGGTCTGGTAAATTTAAAGATGACTTTAAAGAGACATTTAAGGAAACAGAATTATAATTAAATGGAAAACAAAAGAAATCTGGGAGCACCATAAAGGAAAAGGTAGAACACTTGGATAAATATGCCTAAGCCCAAACAGAAAAATGTGGACAAAGACAGACAGAAGTGAAGGAATACAGAAATCGAGATTTCCAGGAACATCGAAAAAAGACTAAGATGGAAGTGGAAGACATTAAAAGGGCCACTTCTGTGATTGGGAAGAGGGTAGGGTCTTTAGGAAGAACAGTACAAGATAGAAGTGATGCAGATTCAGCTGTGGTAGTACATCTGGGAGACAGTAGTAATTTTAATAATATAGTGTTTGATCATAAGGAGAATGTACATCCTGTGTCTTTTATAAATAGTTTGAGAAACCAGTTTACTGTAGAGTGAATAGAGAAAGATAAGTTAAGGAAGACTAATGCTTTCTTAAAAGGAGAAAGTTTGGATTGAAGAATGGATGCACCAGATAAATATGAACCTTTAAGAAATTTGTGTCAGTTTTTCTGGGGCAGTACTGGTCCAAAGAGAACCAACTTATGTTCTAGAAGCTTTTAACAAAGCTCCATGGCATAACAGGAGACATGCGGAAAGTATGTGAGAATGCTGTGACAGGTGGATCAGTAAAATGAAACATTTGGATAGTACTTGGAGTGATAAGGATACTAAAACGATACTAATGGGGAAGTTGCCTCCAAACAAAAGATGTGGATTGATAGAACACAATCATAATACTGATGACTTTTGAATAGAGAGAGGGATGTAGACAGACAGCAAACAAATTGTTTGTTTAATGGAAAAAAAGACTTTGAGTGATACCAGGAAAACTGAGAGCAGACTAACAGATTAAGCCAAGTAAATATGAGAGGCAGAGGAGGAGGTCAAATGAGTTCTAGAGGCAGCAGTAGAGGTCATGATAGAAGATGAGAATTTCAGGTGGAAAATAGTACCCTGCAACAGTGAGGGCCAGTGCTGGGCAGGTCAAACGTTTGGGCCTACCAATGTTACAAGTTGCATAATCTATGTAATACTAGTCATGGTGACAAGAGACATGAGAGTCAGAATTTGGTGACTGAACAGGTAGTACCTGAAGTTGCTTGAAGAAATAAATTAGAGTCAGAGGGTTCACATATGGAAATGTTTTCCCAAATCTGCTACGGAGTTAATGAGTGGAGTGG
Source organism: Schistocerca gregaria (assembly GCF_023897955.1). Taxonomy (NCBI): domain Eukaryota; kingdom Metazoa; phylum Arthropoda; class Insecta; order Orthoptera; family Acrididae; genus Schistocerca; species Schistocerca gregaria. The sequence goes on from NC_064927.1 coordinate 321,631,915, forward strand.
GGAGATGAGAGAGAGAGGAAAATAAAGTGACACATATTTCAAGTATTGATAGTGAGAAATGAGATAGCAGTGTAAGTAGTTATAATGAAGAAGAAGATGAAGAAGGTGAAGACAAAGAACAAAGGACACAAAGAGATGTATTTCTGTTGCATGGCAGCTTGCAGAAAAACAATAAGGTAGGCGAAGTGCCGATTTCTGAAACTGCTGGAGGGAAGACTTCTATAAATCCTATGAACAGTGATACAGATGCAGATGAGGAGGAGAACATTAATGTTTTCATCACAGGTAAAGATACCAGAATGGCAATTCGTAAGGAGGAGGAAAGAAGTTTATGTGCAGTTTGAAACAAGTCAGCACAAAAAGTAAATTTGAAGTTAAAACAACAGTCTCTGTGAGCTGGAGCTAGCCTGTGAGCAGCAGGGCATTATGGGAGAGGCAACCGGGTGGAGTAAAGAGGAGGTTGGGGTGGGGAGGGGGAGCGATAGCAGGATAGATGTGGGGGATGATAAAGTACTGCTGGGAGCACGCAGGGATGAGGTGGAGCCAGGTAGAGAGTGAAGCAGCTAGGTACAGTTGGGAGGTTAGGCAGAGGGGGAGCACGAGGGGGGGCAGGGGGGGGGGGGGTAGTGGAAAAGGAGGGAAGTAAAAAGGTTGGGTGCATTGGTGGAATGGAGAGCTGTGCAGTGATAGAATGGGGAACAGGGAAGGGGCTAGATGGGTAAGGACAATGACTACTGAAGGTTGAGACCAGAAGGGTTACAGGAACATAGGATATATTGTATGAAGGATTTCTACCTGTGCAATTCAGAAAAGCTGTCATTGGTGGGAAGGATCCACATGACACACACAGTGAAGCAGTCATTTAAATGAAGGATGTCGTGTTGGGCAGCGTGCTCAACATTAGGGTGGTCCACTTGTTTCTAGGCCACAGTACGTCGATGGCCACTCATACTGACAGACAGCTTGTTGGCTGTCATGCCTACATAGAATGCAGCACAGTGGCTGCAGCTTAGTTTGTAAATCACATGACTGGTTTCACAGGTAGACCTGCCTTTGATGGGACAGGTGATGCATGTGACATAACTGGAGTAGGGGAGGATGTATGAGGCAGATCTCACATCTAGGTCTATTATAGAGGTACAAGCCATGAAGCAAAGCATTGAGAACAGGGGTTTTATAGGGAGGGATGAGTATATTATGTAGGTTCAATTGGCAGTGGAATACCACTGTGGAAAGAAGTAGGAAGGATAGTGGGCAGGACATTTCTCATTTCAGGGCACAACGAGAGATAGTTGAAACCCTAACAAAGAATTTAGTTCAGTTGCTCCAGTCCTAGTTGGTACTGAGTCAGGAGAGGAATGCTCCTCAGTGGCCAGACAGTGGAGTTTTGGGAGGTATAAGGTGAATGTAAAGATAAAGCATTGGTGATCTAGTTTTGTACAAGGTCGGAGGGTAATTACGAACTGTAAAGGCCACTGACAAACTGCGGCCAAGAAACAAGTGGACCACCCTGAACTCTCATGGCAATATATGCTATATATCCGTAAGCCCCCTGGTCTCAACCTTCGTTAGTCATTGTCATCACCCACCTAGCCCCTTCCCTGTTCTAATTCCAAGACTACACAGCCCTCTATTCCATGCCAATGCACCTGGTATTTTTACTTCTCTCCTCTTCCGCTAACCCTCAACCCGTCTCTCTCCCACCTTCTGTCTAACCTCCCGACTGTACCTAGCTGCTACACTCTCCACGTTGTCCCTGAACGCTCCCAGAAGCACTTTATTGTCCCTCTCCCCTACCCTGCTAATCTCCTCTTCTCCTTACCCTCATCCGGTTGCCTCTCGCATAATGCCCTGCCGCTCGCAGTCTGGCTACAGCTGCCAGAGACTGTAATCATGTGTGTGAGAGTTGCATTTGCATGAGTGCGTGCATGTGTGTATGTTGTCTAATTTTGACAAACGTCTTGTTGGCCAAAAGCTAATTGTGTGACAGTCTTTTTCTTGTGTCTTTCTGCAACTCAGCAGCTCTGCTGTATGGTGAGTAGCAACTATCTTTTTCGTTGTATTGTTACATTCAAAGTTAGGTTGTAGAGATTGAGAACATGGCAAACTTGAGAGATACTTATTACATGAGTAAGAGGAGGCTGATGATGTTGAAGCTGTACAATCATTTGTAAGAATAAGAACCTATGGTATGGAAGGAAAAGCTCTTTTGGATGCTGGTGGCAAAATTAGTGCAGCTACCGAAGATTTTTATAATTGTATAAAGGTTGATAATGAGGTAATGGATGTGCCAATATTGGGGCTGCATGCAGTGGGTACTATGGGCAAACTGAGTAAAGCTTTTAAGTGTCAAATTATTTTGGAGTTTGAACTTGGGGGCATAAGTCTGGTCCACAATTTCTTTGTAGTACCTGGTCTCAGTCTAGAAAGTAGTTTTGACTGGATAGTAGTGGACAATAACAATTTAGTAGGACAAATAAAATTAAAAGTGGTGCCAATAGGAGTTATGCTAGAGATTTACAAATGAATCTAGACTATGGTGGTAGTGGAGATGAGGGAGGATTAATGGAAGAATTAAAGAACCAACTGGATAAAGTACCGGGATTGAGAGAAATTTTGTGGGTGAACAGGGAGGTATTCTCAAATAAACCAGGTAAAGTTAAGGACTTCTGAGTATAAATTAGATGTCAAAAGGCAAGAACCTTTTACAAGAAAGTCTTTTTCTATGCCATTTTCCCTGAGAGAAGCAATATGCAAAGAAACTGAGATGATGATGGAGTGTGGGGCTATAGAAAGGAGTAAAGAGTGAATAGAATAGTCCACTGATCATTGGTAAAAATGATAGTAGTGACAGGGTAATCATAGATGCTAGGATGTTGAATATAATGGTGAGTAGAGAGATTGATTACCCAGAAGAGATGGATGGGGGTATTGAAAAATAGTAGAAGATGAATTATATGATCAGTCTTGCAGAGGAGTATAAGAAGTATAGTGTGTTTTGGTGAACATAATGTGTTACCAATATTCTGTAGTTCAGTTTGAGTTGAATATTAGTGTGCCACTGTGCATAAGAGCACTACACCAAGTCTTAGGACTGGAGATGAGTTCCAAAATAATGTTGTTGTTGTTGTTGTTGTTGTTGTTGTGGTCTTCAGTCCTGAGACTGGTTTGATGCAGCTCTCCAAGCTACTCTATCCTGTGCAAGCTTCTTCATCTCACAGTACCTATTGCAACCTACATCCTTCTGTCTCAACTGACATCTCTGCCAAAACTCTTTGCCTTTACAAATGTCTGCTTGTGTCTGTGCATGTGCGGATGGATATGTGTGTATGTGCGCGAGTGTATACCTGCCCTTTTTTGCCCCTAAGGTAAGTCTTTCCGCTCCCAGGATTGGAATGACTCCTTACCCTCTCCCTTAAAACCCACATCCTTTCGTCTTTCCCTCTCCTTCCCTCTTTCCTGAAGAAGCAACCACTGGTTGTGAAAGCTTGAATTTTGTGTGTATGTTTGTGTTTGTTTGTGTGTCTATCAACCTGCCAGTGCTTCTGTTTTGTAAGTTACATCATCTTTGATTTTAGATATATATACGAGCTATGACATATATGGGAATGAAGGTCTCTATATTCCGATTACCAATCCTGTGCCCATAGTGGTGACCCTGCAGTTCGTTCGTGTTTCGCGTCTTCCACACCGGTGTTTATGCAACAGGTTATATGCACTACATAATGACCACCCCAAACAATGTCTTGTTCGAAAATGTGGAAGCACAACTCCGCTCACCGAGGTTCGTCGTTTCTTTGCTGACAGCGTATTCATCATATACGCACAGTGATTCGCTTTCTCAACCAATACCATGTGCTAATCCCATCAGTTTTCAATGGTCAACAACCACGCCATTAGAGTGAACAATGGACTCATTCTTTGCATCACTGGATTATGTCAATCTGACAGTGAAATGTGAACTGAACAATATTTCGAATTGTGTCCCTTCAAATCAAGTGTTTCAAGAACAAAGTGATCTCCATTCGAATACATGTTTAGCCACCCACTGGCATGCTACATCAGCTACTGTCGGGCCACATGCAGCATTGCCTTTACTTCAAACCGTGGCAGATCCATGCACATAGTGTTCCAGTTGTGTCCAATTTACAATTTACATGCACAATTCAGCATTTTGCTTAACATGGACCCCTTACGTCACCTCAGTGGCTGGCCACATGCACTATAGGCACGTTATGCATCAGATAGTTTCCACGCAGGTGGCATTCTCACCTCTCACCCCCCACCCCCACCCCTCTCCCCTCACTTGTGGGCGTCACCATATCTGTTCACTCAACCGTCTGCCGCTCCCACAGTACTGCCTGTTGCTGCTGTGCTGGTCTCTCACCCTGTTCCGGAAGCGGGTCGTTTCCATGCAGCATTCTTCACTCATGATCCAGATTCTGGGCCCCCTTGTGTGCCGTCCATCCGCCTGTTTCCATGGTACCATCTGCTCCTGGCCACCTGCCGAAGCTACTGCCCTTGTATGAGGACAACTCAGCATTGTGGTTCGTGCTCATCAAGCATCTGTTCGAGTTACGTCATGTGTCTGACGACAACTCAAAGTTTCTCTGCCTCGTCACACACCTCCACGACCACTCGAATTTGATTTGTGACCTGCTCCTTTCACTGCAACTTGCACCAAAATATGAGTTTGCAAAGATGACTATAGTGAAATGACTTGCCTGCTTGTCACAAGAGTTAATAATCAAGATTCTCTATGAGGAAGATTCTCAACAAGGAGCATCTGCGGGAATGTGCCCCCTCACAACTCTGGTGCCGCCTTTGATTGATGTGAACGAGCATACCATGCCTGACACCACGCTATGGGCTGTGTGGTCTGCCAAACTACCTACCAATCTACAGATATATCTGTTACCACACTCGTTTGAGTCCATCGGCTCCCGCCTACACATCGCTGACCAGTTGTATTCCCTGCTGCAGCAACATCAGTCGGTTCATTCCACACTGTTTGTCGGCACAGCCGTCCCCGCAACCAACCTTCGGCCAGCAGAGGCAGGGCTCGCTCTGTTGTCACCTCATCTACTTCTCCTGGTGGCGGCGGTTCACCCTCTCTGCTGTCCGAGCACTCCAGGATCGCCCACGCACCTTCTGTACCATTCTATTTAATGGACCAAATCAACTAGGACAAACTGTCCCCACTGTCACAGTCTCCTCCTTACCCTGCTCACCCTTTATACTGGAACGACAAAGTGTTCGGTGACGATGCCAAGAAGTGCAGGTTGCCATGTCAATACCCAAACGCTGACCACAGGAACTAAGAGACGCTGAGTCCTGCGGGGAACCTAACAGGTGTCCTCTTACATTATACTCCGTTCACTCGTCTGCCCAGCCGAGTGGTCATCTCTATGTGACGGACATTGCATAAGGTCTAGTTTTTCTGGCCGACACTGGTGCTGACATGTCGATCATACCTACTTTGATGGCTCCACCCACTTCTTCACAGATGGAGTCACTTCTATAAGCTATCAACATGTCGACGTTACCTACCTCAGGCTCAGTAAAGTTTATGGTGTCCCCATCTCCTCCTCTACATTTTCCGTGGATGTTCTACATTGCCGACATCGATGAACCGATCCTCGGTATGGATTTTTTGTCTCATTACGAACTATCTCCGAACATCATACAGAGTTCAGTGCTCCACCACCCTACGGACACTCACATACTGGGCACCTGCACCTATGTCCAACGCTCTGTTTCCACCGCAACATGCAATATCATACGCGAGTGCTCCACCCTTGTGGGCAACATTGTGTCCTACGTTACTGACCTACTGTCAGAATACGAATTGGTGACACAACTCCACCAGGACAACAAGAAGCTTAAACAACACATCGCATCCACTTGCAGTGAGCTCTTCACGGCTTGCACCACACTTCTGCAACTGCAGGTCACGGCACCGCCACCTAAACAAGATTGCTCGGCCAAGCCTCTCGAACTCTCACTAGGTTAGTCCAAAAACTTTGCTTGCGTGTGACGTTCTAACCTCCTCCCCTCCCCCCCCCACCCTCCCCCTAAATCACGCAAGCCTCATCCAGTGGCGTGTGTTTCAAACAATGCTGCTAACGACAGCCGCGCGCGTGTTTTGACCAGGCCCACCTCTCGGACAGCTACTGTGTGTGTTCATAAACATTCCCCATCTCTCACTCACCAGCCACATGACCCAGTGGCCATTGTGGCACCATGTGCAACGCCAGTGCCGCTCTTGCCCACGCCGGTTGTCCAGTGCAAGGTTAACAGCGGACAGTTGGTGCCCGTTACCCTCTGCTTGCCGCCGCGCACTCACCCACTCCCTCCACACAAGTGCAGACCACGCTCCCATAAGAGACGTGACTTTCGTGCCACCTTTCCCTACTCGCACTAACGGCTATGCCTCGTCGCACCCTACTTGTCAGAACACTCAGCGGCAGGACGATAACCAGTCTCATGTGCAGTTCTCAGTTTCTTCTGTCACGATGGAACGATACACAAGATAATTATCACTGCCGGCACTCCTATTAGGCATAAGGTCCGACACCTCAACACTATCAAGTTGCGCATGGTCCGGCAGCAGATAAATGAACTTTTGGTGGCAGGATCTTTTGGAATGTGCAGCGATTACAGATGCTTAAATGATTGTACTGTCATGGACAATTACCCAATGCCAAACATCAATAACTTCACTCATATGTTATCTGGCGCCACAATTTTCAGTGCTATTGACTGTAAATGTGCCTACCACCAGATTCCCTTGGCGCTGCAAGATATTCCTATAAGATGGCTATTATCACACCGCTCAGTTTATTCCAGTACCACTTCATGCCGTTCGGTCTAAAGAACGCAGTGAAAACATGGAAATGTTTCATTGACTCTATCTTGTGACAGTTCGAGTTTTGCTTTGCTTATCTGGACGACATTCTTGTTTTCAGCAGCTCAGCAGAGGAACATGAAAATTATCTGTCTACGGTCCTCCAGACCTTGAACTCCAACAGGTCAACAAAGACAAGTTTCAGTTGCGCCAGGCGTCAGTCTCCTTCCTAGGTTACACCATCTTTTCTGACGGAATACAGTCTCCCTAATCTCGTAAGCAGGCTATCACGTCTCTGCTGCCTCTGACTACTTACACAAAGAGCTATACCATTTCCTTGGCACCATCAATTACTATCGTCACCATCTGCCTTCCGCAACTGCTGTTCAGGCACCCCTGAAGGATGCACTATCAGGGAAAACAAACTTCCGGTATCAAACCCATCTCTTGGACTGCTCCAATGCTAGAGGCCTTCAAGGCTCTGAAGACTTCTTTAGCTCATGCTGTGACACTTGCCCACTCTGACTCCTCGGCTGAGTTATTCCTCGCTATGGATGCCAGCGACATCGTGGTGGGGGCAGCGTTGAAACAACGCGAGGTCGACACGGTTTCTCCCCTTCATTTCTTCTCCAAGAAATTATTTACAGCTCAGAGAAAATATTCTGCATTCAATAGAGAGCTCCTTGCTGTTTACAAGGCAATCAAACATTTCCGCCCCGACATTGAGGAACATTCGCTTTTCATCCTCACCGCTCACAAACCACTGGTAGAAGCGTTCTGCAATCCACCTGAGGACCCACCCCCTCGACGTTACCGCCACTTTTACCTGGTTTCTCAATTCACAATGGACGTCTGTTGCATCAAGGGAGCAGATAACATCACTGTGGATTTCTTCTGTTGGATCAGTGCTGTTTCCCGCATCGTTGATCTTTCTGATCTGGCCTCCCTCAAGCTTCTGATGAAGATTCTCAGGCCCTCCTACAAGACCCCAAAACATCACTTGTTTTCACAAAGGCTAAATTTCCTGGCGTTTCCGATGAGGTCTGGTGTGATTCTTCCACTGGCACCCTACACCCTTTGCTCCCACCCTGGCTGTGCTGATAGGTTTTCGACTCTCTGCATAACCTAGCCCACTCGGGCGTTCGAGTCACCACACGTCTCGTGTCAGAACATTATGTTTGGAAGAATATCAAATGGGACTGTGAAACCTGGGCACGCAGATGCGTCGCTTGCCAGCACAACAAGATCAGCTGCCACACCTCCCCACCGTTGGGCAAGTTCGACATTCCCACAGGATGATTCCGTCATGTACATATTGATCTGATCGGGCCTCTTTCTCCTTCGGCAGGCCATAGATATCAACTATCAACTGTTTGTCTCGCTGGGTTGAGGCTGTTCCTCTCCCTAACATTACTGCCGAGATGGTAGTTGAGGCTTTCATTGGCTCGTGGATCACCTGTTTCGGGTGCCCTACCACTATCAGCACCGAACAGGGTCGACAGTTTGAATCCTCCCTGTTCACCATCCTCTGCAATACCTGTGGTTTTAAAAAAATACACACTACCACCTATCACCCACTATGCAATGGGTTGGTGGAGAGATGGCACCACACCCTCAAGATGGCCCTTCGATGCCGTGATTGCCTCAGGTTGGAAGCTCTCCCGTGGGTGCTACTTGGTCTACCCTCGACCTATAAACCTGACCTACAGGGGACTACATCCAGATTTGTTTTCGGCGAGAATCTGGTCCTTCCAGGTGAACTTATTCTTCCCTAGGTTAGCGAGGACCTTCCTCCCTCGCCGGATTTCATTAGTCGGATGCATTTTCAACAAATGTGTTTGCACCTGCCCATCAGTCACTCACTGCCCAAGACTTATGATCCCACACCGCACTCTCCGAATGCTCCCACGACATGCTGTGTGTTTATGCGGTTAGGCAGCCTCTTCAACCTCCTTATCTTGGCCCATACTAGGCCCTGCAAGGGGGGACATGACTTTTGATATCATGATTAAAGACCGCACACAGACAGTTTCTCTGCATCACCTGAAACCGGCTTTCGTTGACCCTGATGGCCTTACACCGCTGCAGCTGGACTCTGCAGGTGATCCTTCCTTGATCGACAATGAAGACGTGCTCCCATTAAGCTCACCGCACACCTCTTCCACCGAGGACTATTCGCCACTATTTGCTGGTTTCCTGGCCTCGCCCCCCTGTTTCACCCTGCACAGGTTTCTCGCCCTCACCTCCAACATCAGACACATACACACCTACTATAAGTTTGTCCTGCAGACTGCCCCCGTACCAAATGAATGACATTTATATAGTGAGGTTCAACGACAAAGTGCTCATTCTTTTGACAGATACTGAGGTCCCACCATCGGACAGTCCCTTACATGTCAACATTGCACACAACCTCACACTCCCACATGAGTGTGACTGAGCATCTCTACGTGCTTTCATTTCTGTGGATGGCTCGATCCACACACACACCTCCACCACTCCGTTGACCGCCCTGCCCACTTACTCCCAGGCCTGCCGCTGTCTCATCCGGCCATGGTGGCTGACTGACTGACTAAGAAGTAGACCTCCTCTCACCGCTCCGCATGCACAACCCCCCTCGTTTGAGGTTGAAGTACCTGTGGTGTGCCTGCCTACATGCACGATTGCCACCGACGTTGATGCGCACACACTCTCACCCTTGGACATCTGTAGTACTCCATACTGTGGGGAGGAGGGGAGGGGGGGTAGCTGTGTGGTGTCGATAGTTTGTATCGACCACGAAACTTAATATCTGTGGACTCTAAGTGCTCTGTCAAGCCTCCATTTTAACTTAATTTTAGTCAGTTCTTTGTTATACATCATGCAGTGTTAAGTGTGAATATATAAGACTTATAAGGGAATTAAGTTTTCTGTATCCCAATTACTGATCCCGTTCCCATATAAGAATGTCCATTTAGAACACATGAGACGAAGTAATGTCCCACAATAGTAATTTCCTCTGATGCTGCACTGTACGTTTATGCTCCACAGCCAATGATGTTGCACCAGACAAAGCCAGTGTGGACTTTTGGCTGCCCAGTAGTGCATGTTCTGCAAATTTACATTAGTGCTGTTAGTAAACATTGCTTCATTGGTAAAGAGCAAATGTTAGAAAAATGTTGAGCATCTCACAGTTGCTGAAGGGCAAACCAACAAAATTCTGTATTACATTTGAAGTCATGGTTGTCGAGTGCCTGATGTAGTGACAGATGATAGGGATGGAAAATCTGTCGATGCAAGATGCAAATGACACTGCTCAGGCTGATTCCACATTCCTTGTCAGTACGTTTTGTACAACTGTTGGGATTCATCAGTCTTATGGCCAGAACAGATTCTTCGTGTTCTCTGTCAGTTGCATTCTTCTTTCATGTCCTCCTTTTGTCAGTCACACAGCCTGTCCACACTAGCATCTTGATAATTCATGGAATTGGCTGTCATGCCAGACATTGACAATCTGGATAAATAGATCTATACTATTGTACTGTTATTACAGCATTTCTTTTACATTTTATTACAGCACTTCTTTTACATTCACTGTATTTAAAGTAGGCTATCTAACGTTTCCTCATTGGTGTACATGTCTGCACGTAGCAAATGTTGAAGCAGAAATGAACAGCATGCAGTGCAGTCAAGTAAACAGGCAAACGTGTTGACATTCTAATGCAATGAAGTATGAGAATTCTGCTAGGCAGTGTTTACATTGTTAATGCCGATTACGGCCACCGTACTCTAAAATTCTAGGACGTTTCTCAATTTTTTTTCTACAGGTTTCAACATCAATTTTGACAAAATCTATATCACTGCAATTGTCTTCTCAAGGTCTATTGAATACAGTTATAAAAAGTACAAGCTGAAAACCACATTCCAAAATGTGTAACCATTCAGGAAGTAAAAGACGTGTTATGTCTTACATAATGCACCCATATTACTGTTATTCTGTAGCTGGTAAGACTTTTGTTCCACTTTTTACATGTAAACTGAGACTTAGTATGGTTTTTGGTTTACCAAATTTCACAAGATAGTCCTTTTCTAACTTAGTCAAAATCACGTTGCCAGTTGCCTAATACGAAGGATAGAGTTTTATAAATTGAGAGAATACTTCCAATACTACAAAGATACAGGTAAAACCTCGTTTCATTTTCAGCAAAGAGCCATAAAAATCCACTGCTAACAATTCCATCAACATCTGGTTCTAACACTTTGCATGGGAATCCTGTTGTTGTTGTTGTTGTGGTCTTCAGTCCTGAGAATGGTTTGCTGCAGCTCTCCATGCTACTCTATTCTGTGCAAGCTTCTTCATCTCCCAGTACTTACTGCAACCTACATCCTTCTGAATCCGCTTAGTGTACTCATCTCTTGGTCTCCCTCTACGATTTTTACCCTCCACGCTGCCCTCCAATTCTAAATTGATGATCCCTTGATGCCTCAGAACATGTCCTTCCAACTGATCCCTTCTTCTGGTCAAGTTGTGCCACAAACTTCTCTTCTCCCCAGTTCTATTCAATCCTTCCTCACTAGTTATGTGATCTACCATTCTAATCTTCAGCATTCTTCTGTAGCACCACATTTCAAACGCTTCTATTCTCTTCTTGTCCAAATTATTTATCATCCATGTTTCACTTCCATACATGGCTACACTCCATACAAATACTTTCAGAAACGACTTCCTGATACATAAATCTATATTCGATGTTAACAAATTTCTCTTCTTCAGAAACGCTTTCCTTGCCATGACCAGTCTACATTTTATATCCTCTCTACTTCGATCATCATCAGTTATTTTGCTCCCCAAATAGCAAAACTCCTTTACTACATTAAGTGTCTCATTTCCTAAACTAATTCCCTCCGCATTACCCGACTTAATTCGACTACATTCCATTATCCTCGTTTTGCTTTTGTTGATGTTCATCTTATATCCTCCTTTCAAGACACTGTCCATTCCATTCAACTGCTCTTCCAAGTCCTTTGCTGTCTCTGACAGAATTACAATGTCATCAGCGAACCTCAAAGTTTTTATACCTTCTTCATGGACTTTAATACCTACTCCAAAATTTTCTTTTGTTTCCTTTGCTGCTTGCTCAATATACAGATTGAATAACATTGGGGGGAGGCTACAACCCTGTCTCACTCCCTTCCCAACCACTACCTCCCTTTCATGCCCCTCGACTCTTATAACTGCCATCTGGTTTAAGTACAAATTGTAAATAGCCTTACGCTCCCTGTATTTTAACCCTGCCACCTTTAGAATTTGAAAGAGTATTCCAGTCAACATTGTCAAAAGCTTTCTCTAAGTCTACAAATGCTAGAAATGCAGGTTTGCCTTTCCGTAATCTATTTTCTAAGATAAGTCGTAGGGTCAGTATTGCCTCACGTGTTCCAACATTTCTGCGGAATCCAAACTGATCTTCGCCGAGGTCGGCTTCTACCAGTTTTTCCATTCGTCTGTAAAGAATTTGCGTTAGTATTTTGCAGCTGTGACTTATTAAACTGACAGTTCTGTAAATTTCACTTGTATCAACACCTTCTTTCTTTGGGATTGTAATTATTATACTCTTCTTGAAGTCTGAGGGTATTTCGCCTGTCTCGTACATCTTGCTCACCAGATTGTAGAGTTTTGTCAGGACTGGCTCTCCCAAGGCCGTCAGTAGTTCTAATGGAATGTTGTCTACTCCCGGGACTTGCTTCGACTCAGGTCTTTCAGTGCTCTGTGAAACTCTTCACGCAGTATTGTATCTCCCATTTCATCTTCATCTACATCCTCTTCTATTTCCATAATATTGTCCTCAAGTACATTGCCCTTGTATAGACACTCTATATACTCCTTCCACCATTCTGCTTTCCCTTCTTTGCTTAGATTTGGGTTTCCAACTGAGCTCTTGTTATTCATACAAGTGGCGCTCTTTTCTCCAAAGGTCTCTTTAATTTTCCTGTAGGCAGTGTCTATCTTTCCACTAGTGAGATATGCCTCTACATCATTACATTTGTCCTCTAGCCATCCCTGCTGAGTCATTTTGGACTTCCTGTAGACCTAATTTTTGAGACGTTTGTATTCCTTTTTAACTGCTTCATTTACTGCATTTTTATATTTTCTCCTTTCATCAATTAAATTCAATATTTCCTCTGTTACCCAAGGATTTCTACAAGCCCTCGTCTTTTTACCTACTTGTTCCTCTGCTGCCTTCACTACTTCATTCCTCAAAGCTACCCATTCTTCTTCTACAGTATTTCTTTCCCCCATTCCTGTCAATTGTTCCCTTATGCTCTCCCTGAAACTCTGTACAACCTCTGGTTCTTTCAGTTTATCCAGGTCCCATCTCCTTAAATTCCCACCTTTTTGCAGATTCTACAGTTTTAATCTACAGTTCATAACCAATAGATCGTGGTCAGAGTCCACATCTGCCCCTGGAAATGTTTTATAATTTAAAATCTGTTTCCTAAATCTCTGTCTTACCATTATATAATCTACCTGAAACCTGTCAGTATCTCCAGGCTTCTTCCATGTATACAACCTTCTTTCATGATTCTTGAACCAAGTGTTAGCTATGACTGAGTTATGCTCTGTGCGAATTTCTACCAAGCGGCTTCCTCTTTCATTTCTTAGCCCCAATCCATATTCTCCTACTATGTTTCCTTCTCTCCCTTTTACTACTCCCGCATTCCAGTCACCCATGACTATTAAATTTTCATCTCCCTTCACTATCTGATTAATTTCTTTTATTTCATCATACATTTCTTCAATTTCTTCATCATCTGCAGAGCTAGTTGGCATATAAACTTGAACTACTGTAGTAGCCATGGGCTTCGTGTCTATCTTGGCCACAATAATGCATTCACTATGCTGTTTGTAGTAGCTTACCCACACTGTTATTTTTTTATTCATTATTAAACCTACTCCTGCGTTACCCCTGTTTGATTTTGTATTTATAACCTGTATTCAAATGACCAAAAGTCTTATTCCTCCTGCCACCGAACTTCACTAGTTCCTACACGTTTGATAAGTAACCTCGACTCTCTCACACATTTCATACATTTCCATATGTTTATTTACCCTCCTTACCATCTTGTCAAAAATTACACACTCTCTTAGTTTTTGTATAGACTTTTTTACAGCACCTACCTCTCCAAAACTCAAATGGATATAATCTTCTCATGTATTTACAAATTCCTTCTATTTTCTTTTCTCCCTGAACCCATTCTAAATAACATAGTTTTACATAATCTTCATCTACGTCTTGTCCTACCTCATTATTTTTTCCCAGTGGTAGACTGGATAATGCATCTGCTACTTTGTTCTGTGTAATTCAAATTGTTGCATAAACACTGACCACCTTGTTAACTGTGAACGCATTAATCTAAATTTCTTGAAAATAAAGGACCCAATGATCAGTGTAAATGATAGTTTCATTCCCCCACAGGTAATCTCTAAACTTGTCGAATCCCCAGATTATCACCAAAGTTTCACACTTCATCATGCTGTAATTTCTCTTGTATCTAGTCAGTGACCTGCTTGCAATGCAATTGCCATATTCGTCCTATTCTTGTCGTCTGCAAAATTGCGAAACATTTGTACTCCAATACTGTATCAAATAGAGTCAGTCTCTGGACAGAAAGGTTGACTAAGATCAGGATGGTAGAAAATTCTGTCCTCTTTCAAGGGCTCCTTAAGATGGTTAAAACATTCCTGACACTCTTCTGTACAAACGAAAGCTTAAGACGTAACAGCCTACTCAAATATTGGTTACTGGACACTTTTCCAGACACAAATTTTCTGTAAAAATTACACAAACTCAGAAAAAACTTAAACTGTCTCCAGTTCTTCAGAGATGGACGTTTCTTAATTGCTTTTATCTTTTCAGGATCAGCTCTGTGGTGAACAAGAGTCTACCTAAAAATTTTATTTCCTTCTCACAAATTCACGTTTTTTAAGCCTAAGTATCATGTCCCCTTTTCTCAAAGCTTGAAATACCTCATCAGCAGGCTACAGTGCTCTTTTCAAGAATCAGTGGCAACCAACAGGTCATTCACATCCGCCATTTTTTTGGAAACAGGGGTAATGCAGGAGTAGGTTTAATAATGAATAGGAAAATATGAATGCGGGTAAGCTACTACAAACAGCATAGTGAATGCATTATTGTGGCCAAGATAGATACAAAGCCCACACCTACTACAGTAGTACAAGTTTATATTCCAACTACCTCTGCAGATGATGAAGAAATTGAAGAAATGTATGATGAAATAAAAGAAATTATTCAGGTAGTGAAGGGAGATGAAAATTTAATAGTCATGGGTGACTGGAATTTGAGTGTAGGAAAAGGGAGAGAAGGAAACGTAGTAGGTGAATATGGATTGGGGTTAAGAAATGAAAGAGGAATCCGCCTGGTAGAATTTTGCACAGAGCACAACTTAATCATAGCTAACACTTGGTTTAAGAATCATGAAAGAAAGTTGTATGCATGGAAAAACCCTAGAGATACTAAAAGGTATCAGATAGATTATATAATGGTAAGACAGAGATTTAGGAAACAGGTTTTAAATTGTAAGACATTTCCAGGGGCAGATGTAGACTCTGACCACAATCTATTGGTTATGACCTGTAGATTAAAACTGAAGAAACTGCAAAAAGGTGGAAATTTAAGGAGATGGAACCTGGATAAACTGACTAAACCAGAGGTTGTACAGAGAAGCAGGCAAAAAGGAATACAAATGTCTCAAAAATGAGATCGACAGGAAATGCAAAATGGCTAAGCAGGGATGGCTGGAGGACAAATGTAAGGATGTAGAGGCTTATCTCACTAGGGGTAAGATAGATACTGCCTACAGGAAAATTAAGGAGACCTTTGGAGAAAAGAGAACCACTTGTATGAACATCAATAGCTCAGGTGGAAACCCATTTCTAAGCAAAGAAGGGAAAGCAGAAAGGTGGAAGGAGTATATAGAGGGTTTATACAAGGGCGATGTACTTGAGGACAATATTATGGAAATGGAAGAGGATGTAGATGAAGATGAAATGGGAGATACAATACTGCGTGAAGAATTTGACAGAGCACTGAAAGACCTTGTGTCAAAACAAGGCCCCCGGAGTAGACAACATTCCATTGGAACTACTGACAGCCTTGGGAGAGCCAGTCATGACAAAACTCTACCATCTGGTGAGCAAGATGTATGAAACAGGAGAAATACCCTCAGACTTCAAGAAGAATTTAATAATTCCAATCCCAAAGAAAGCAGGTGTTGACAGATGTGAAAATTACCGAACCATCAGTTTAATAAGCCACAGCTGCAGCATACTAACACAAATTCTTTACAGACGAATGGAAAAACTAGTAGAAGCCGACCTCAGGGAAG
This sequence comes from Schistocerca gregaria, assembly GCF_023897955.1. Lineage (NCBI taxonomy): Eukaryota > Metazoa > Arthropoda > Insecta > Orthoptera > Acrididae > Schistocerca > Schistocerca gregaria. Next base: position 321,648,146 of record NC_064927.1, read on the forward strand.
ATCAGTTTGGATTCCGTAGAAATACTGGAACATGTGACCTTACGACTTATCTTAGAAGAAAGATTAAGGAAAGGCAACTCACTCACCCTCCACAATCTTTCCAGTAAACATCAACATCATGTCTGCTTGTGTCTGTGTACGTGCGGATAGATATGTGTGTGTTTGCGCGAGTGTATACCTGTCCTTTTTTCCCCCTAAGGTAAGTCTTTCCGCTCCCGGGATTGGAATGACTCCTTACCCTCTCCCTTAAAACCCACATCCTTTCGTTTTTCCCTCTCCTTCCCTCTTTCCTGAAGAAGCAACCGCTGGTTGCGAAAGCTTGAATTTTGTGTGTATGTTTATGTGTCTATCAACCTGCCAGCACTTCTGTTTGGTAAGTCACATCATCTTTGCTTTTAGATATATTCTTCCCACGTGGAATGTTTCCCTCTATTATATTCATAGCTCGTATATACTTACACTTAACACTCAATTCATACAGAATGAAGTATAACAAAGAACTGACTAAAATAAAGTTAAGATGGAGGCTTAACAGAGCACTTAAGAGTTCACAGATATTAAGTTTCATGGTCGATACGAACTTTCGCCGCCACACTTTCTTAATTTCTAGTGTTCTAAATGGATATTTGTGTGGCTGCTTTCTGACGAACATTCTGCAGGTTCTTCTAGAAGAGGTAAAACTGGATATTTGACAGTGTATATGGCTGCAATATGATGGTTATCCAGCTCATTCATCCCGTGTTGCAATACAAATACTGAATGAGAACTTTCCTAATCATTGGATAGGGCAAAATTCCGTTATCAAATGGCTTGCAAGGTCCCCCAATTTGACTCCTCTTGAGTTCTTCCTTTGGGGAGCACTCAAAGATGCAGTCTATGGCAAAGCCCCAACCACAACAGATGCCATGTGTCATTGAATTGCCAGGGCATATGCTAAAATGTCATCCACTATAATTACAGCTATTCATCATTCTTTTGAATGGTGACTGTAAATTTGACTTTCAACCCATGATCAACAGTCTGTATACATACTTAAATAAAGGATGAAGCTGTTTTTTTGGAAGACAAAATTTATGCTATGTGATTTGGGTGGTTACCAAATCATTGTCAGTAAATTGTTTATTTCATTTATGTGTATGAAATAGCATTGCAATGCCAAATAAGTCGATGGTGTGTATTGTACTCAGCATTTACTTTCAGCATGAAATGACATTTCATTAAGAAGAATGTTTATTTAGCAATGTACCAGTGGTCCCCAAAGTATTTTTAATAAAGTACTTAGTTCAATGAATGTATCCCATATAATATAGTTTAGAGCAGTGTAAGTAGAGACAGTTGTCCAACAGCATGTATTTTACCTCTAAAAAGCACACAGTCACATGCAGGAAAGGGTAGGCCAAATATTTCTTCTAACATTTAGATATTTAATGTAATAGTTGCTTTTTCCAGTATATAATACCTCTTCATTTTTTAAGAATGAGCTGTTGATTTCTCTGTTTCAACTCATGTAAGTCTGGGAGGATACACAAATGTGAAATAGTTTTCTTAAGCCCTTTGTAATAGCTAGATTCTACCCTATGTCTTATTTCCAAATACAACAGTCATAGGTGAACCTGCATTGAAGCTTTAAGTTGGGTTTCAGGGGAAATAAAGCTTTATTCCTGTAGCACAGGGCTACCTTACAGTATAAAACTTTGCAGCCTGGTCCAAGATGCTTACTTGGCAGTGTTTGCATCACAAATGCCATTTCCAGCCACTACACTCTCACATTGAAGGACATTTCTCTCTCTCTCTCTTTCTTCTTCTTCTTTTTTTCTTCAGTAGGTTCAAATGTCACATTATGCTATATCACTGTAATTTCCTACTCAAGAATTATTGAATGCAGTTACAAAAAGTATATGGTTCCAAAAAAAGTGCTTACTTCATTATCTCAATTGATACCAGCACTAAGAATATTAACAAACAGAAACATACGTGTCCCTCGATGCTCTAACATTAGCTGAAAACTGCATTTCAATATGTGTAACAATTCACATAGTAAAAGGAATGCTACGTCTTATGTGACTCACCCTGTATACATCAACATATCAGCCAGCAGGAAAACCTGCAGGCGTTACATGAGAGAAACTGAACAGTTGTGCCACATATACTGCAGCAACAACCGTAGCACATGGGAGAAGATGTAATAATAATGTTGTCCACAACATAACAGGATTTACTCCTCATGAGATCATGCAAAGAGAGAGATCTTTGAGTTCATTAGAGAAGAAACTGGCTTTTCCTCTTAAAAATCAATTAAGTTGGGATGAGAGGAAGAAATAAGTGAGGGAATTGGTGGAAAAGAAACTGGAGGAGTGGCAGAGAAGACATGATGAAAAGATAAAGAAGGTTGATATTAAATTGGGATATTTAGTGTTAGTTAAGACATATGAAAAATCCAGAGAGATAAATAATGAGATATCATAACTTTTTGAAGTGTACAAAGGTCCACTTGAGGTAATGATTATACTACACCCAAATACATTCTATTTAGTTTATCCAAAGTCAAAGAAGAAAATTAGTCTTAAGAACATAGTGGATTTGAAACCATTTATGGTTAGAGTGACACAAACAATGAGGGTGAATACAACGCGTGCAATAAATTTTCAATGTGATGCTGGGGATCCAGGAGGAGAAATGAACGGGAAGTGTACATAGTATATATATTTTGATGATTAAATAAAATAGAAAGAAACTTCCAGATGGGAAAAATATATTAAAAACAAAGATTCCAAGACTTACCAAGCGGGAAAGCGCCGGTAGACAGGCACAATAAAACAACACACAAATTTTTATTATTTAATTTTTAAAATTTATTATTTATGTGTGTGTGTGTGTTTGTGTTGTTTTATTGTGCCTGTCTACCGGCACTTTCCCGCTTGGGAAGTATTGGAATCTTTGTTAAAGAAACTTCCACATGGGAAAAATACATTAAAAACAAAGATTCCAAGACTTACCAAGCGGGAAAGCGCCCGCGCTTTCCCGCTTGGTAAGTCTTAGAATCTTTGTTTTTAATATATTTTTCCCATGTGGAAGTTTCTTTCTATTTTATTTACATCATCATTAATTTGAACCCAACAATTACGTTTGTTATTGTCTCTGTTGCATTTCAAAATCTTCTCTATCACCTTACTTTCTCTTTTTGTTTGTACAAGTAGTTTCATCTTCCCTTTTTCCGTAATCTACCATACATTTTATCCTGCCTAATTATACACAATAATACGTAATTTACTTCCAAACCATAACCTAAAAATTTTTAACGCTTTCAACATAACCGCTGCTATAAAATCCACTGTTCCAAGTTTACAAACATTTCGTGTAAACTCGTGAATACTATTTCACAACTTCAGTTCTTTTCACCCATTAAACAACCATCTCAGCTATTTCCAACAACTTTCGTTTTATTTCCATTCCCGTTTTTTCTCACATAACCGATCTTTTTTAGCAGCTTCCCACAGGTTGAAACGTTATTATTTCTTCATCAAACAATTGTTAGCCTCATTCTCATAACCTGCCAGTACAAAACCAGTCCTTTGAATACATTTAAACGCATATTTTTCGAGATTTTATTCGAAAAATTTTTTCGAAATTTAATTTTTTCGGGAAATCTTTTTCGAAAATTTTTTTCTTTTTTTCTTTCCTAACTTTTTCGATAAATTTTTTTCGAAATTTTCCTGAATTTCCCCACGCTTTAACGTGTTTTGGAGACAACACAACTACCTAACCTTTGCACCCATTGTTGTTCACCAACCTAAGTTCAGCACAGGATCAACAGAGCTCATCTCAAACCAACACTTTTCGACTTTTTTCACACCTTTATCTCTCCCTATATAAATTTCTATTTATTTTCACTTTAACCTCATATTACCCTTTCCACCTTCTAATACCATGTCAACCTCACAACATCCCTACAAGGACCCCATAAAATTTTATTTACATTCCCTCCGCAAAAATGCCTTCACCCTAGCCAGATTACGCTCCCATATTTTATTCACTCAGGCTTGCCTGATATATATATATATATATATATATATATATATATATATATATATATATATATATATATATATATATGTTTTAATTTTTTAAGTTTGCTAGCTCATTTAAGGCATAGGATATTTCATAGCATGATAGTTAATTTAAAAGTGGTTCAATGTTTCCAAATTTATTTACAACACGCAATTGGAAAAATAACCAAACTAAAAATCTTCGTAATTTACAACCATCCTCAAGCAATAAAAACTTCAGTGTAGCCATAATAACACCCACAAATAATACAATTATAGTTGCAGACTTCAATACTGCATCACCTAATTGGGGATATGCCTACCAATGCTATATAATGGCATACACCACAAAAAATTCATTCATTATTTCAAAACCTCAACTAATCCTGATCTATCAATAGTGTTTGCTAATATTGTTCACCAGTGTAAAAAATATATAACTGGAGCCCTGGCAGTGGCCACATAGAATGGCTAAAGCAACAACAGATGTAACAACAGTAACAAAAAACAATGTAGCAAAAATTATGTGGAATTACAAGAAAGCAAAATAGTGTTATTTTACCACTATGGTAGGCAATCTAGTCAGCAGTTTCTGTGCAGATGCCTTACAAAATGGAGCACCCTCTACCTTTTCGGAAGTTCTAAAACAAAAGTGCCAAAAATAATATATCATGAGGGCTGATGTATTCATACAAGCCCTTATGGAACAAAAATATCTCATGAGGGCATATCTATTGGAACAGTGATCTTTCAGACTAAAAGAAATACAGGCATAAGAAGCTGAAAATACAGAAGAAAAAATGAAAGAGGAACAGAAGCATGACTTTATCGCATGATAAAGAAAGGTGGAAAAAAAGGAAAATAAACATGGGATAATTTCTCGAGTATGAAAGCCAATAAACCTACTACCATGAAAGCATATTGCTCAAGGAAGACTTTAAATAATAGAAAGACACTGAAGAAGAAAGAAACTGTGAAAATTGGAAATAAAGAATATACGGGTCCAAAAGTTATAGCTGGAGTGCTTAAAAAATATTACCTCACACAACGTACTCTCAGCAAAAAGCAAAAGAAACAAGAAAGTGTGAAATAACACTACCCATTGATGTACAGTTTTTCCCCCTTTTTACTGTATTTTCTTTTACTTTTTTCCTATTTTATTTCCTCATTCATTGAAAAGATAATTTCACAATGAGTATTGTGTAGTTAATTCTTGGTATAATTATGTTTCTGTTTATATAATATAATATAGTGTTATGAATGTGATTCCCACTTTCAATTATTCTGATGAATACTTTCTTACTTGTTAACATGTTATTTGAATTCTTTTTCTATGGACAGAGTGATATGAATTTGTGATTTTGTATAAAATTGTAAATTGATGTAATCAGAATCTTTGAAACAGTTATGTGAAATGAGTTGTATGATTGATGTAGAATCACATTAATAGGTCAAAAGAGAAAGCATCAACAAAATGTCAGAAGTGAGAAGAAGGGAAAGGAAGTGATTGTTGTGCAATGCAGGTACTGCTACAAATAGTGTTGGTGGCCAGTGAAACATATCAGTGTTTGGACAGTGTTACATTTATGACCTTGGTGCATACCTCAATTTGAGAACTAGTGACTTTACATGTCACATTACTCATCTGTGGATCTGCATTTTGACTCTTTATGCATAAAACGTTGATATGGAAACCAGTAAGCTGTGTGCATGCTTTACAGGTACTGTTTCCAATTGCAGACAGCACAAATTATTTAGTGTTTACCATGGACTGTGTAATAACACAGAAAACATGACCATACATTTTCACGTCATATACTGACACGAAGAACTTCAACTGTGAATGTATGACATGCTGATTGCTGTGTGGTTGAAGTGTTTGCTTAGACAATTGTGCATGGCACTTATTCTCCAGGTTAAACACAGACAAATGATTTCCAGTACAATTGACTTGATTTACTTTCATAGTGCAGACAGATATACTGCGAACAGTGCTCCGCTATGATTGTAAACCATAAATCTGAACACTGTGGCTAAAATGTAAACAAACAATATGATGTCAGTTTACATCATGCGTTAATGGGAAGCAGCATGTTTTATTTTCATTGTTGTATGCAGGCAGGCAAACTGGAATTAATTCTGCAAATATCAAGCCTACCTGTAAATTTCTCAACTGAAGCTCATGATCAAGATAATACCAGTTACCGGGTTAAATGCTGATGGATAAATGGACTAATAGCATGGATGTTGATGGCTAGCTGACAACATCGGCTAAGTGGAAACTGTTTTGGAGGCAAATTGGCTCAGAGACACTGCAAAGTACATCATTCTAATCGGTGACATAAAATTCATTATATAGAGACAACAATAACTTTCCTTGGTCATTCAGTTCACGTAACTGTAAACAGTAATTTTGAGTCACAGTCTCACACAACTGAAACCACACTGTGAGCAGCAGCACCAGTGCATGACAGGAGTGGCGACTGAGTGGGGGTAAGGAGGAGCTTGGGGTGGGGAGGAGGAGGGATAGTATGGTAGGGGTGGCGGACAGTGAAGTGCTACATGGAGCATATGGGAAAGGTGGGGAGGGGGGAGGGGAAGTAGTAGAAAAGGAGAGAAATAAAAAGACTGGGTGTAGTGGTGGAATGGCAGCTGTGTCATGCTGGAATGGGAACAGAAAAGGGGCTGGATGGGTGAGGAAAGTGACTACCGAACGTTGAGGCCACGAGTCCTATGGGTACGTAGGGCATATTGCAGGAAAGTTCCCACCTGCATAATTCAGAAATGATGGTGGGAAGGATCCATATGGCACAAGCTGTGAAGCAGTCACTGAAATGATACCATGTTTGACAGCGTGTTCAACAACAGGGTGGTTCACCTGTTTCTTGGCCACAGTTTGTTGGTGGCCATTAATGCAGAGAGACAGCTTGCTGGTTGTCATGCCTACACAGATTGCAGCACAGTGATTGCAGCTTATCTTGTAGACCACATGTCTGGTTTCACAGGTAGTCCTGCCTTTGATGAGATATTAGTGACCAGACTGGAGTTGGTGCTGGTGGTGGGAGGATTTATGGGACAGGTCTTCCATCTAGGTTTATTACAGGGGTATGAGCAATGAGGTAAGGGACTGAGAGCAGGGTTTGTGTAAGGATGGAAGAGCACATGATACTGTGTGGAGGAGCAAGCTTTAATTAAACTGAAAATAAATGAATTTCTAGGAAACATGTTAAATTGTGTAACAAGGTTCCTGACTCAAAGATGGGCAAAAGCACAAGGTACAACCAAGTTACAAACAATGCCAAGTTTCAGGTCCACAGAGAGCGTTCAGGAGCTGCGCCTTTTCCAAATCTAGATAAATGACCTGATTAATGAGTTGAAGAACAATGAAAATGTAAATGTGAGCACATTTACAGACAATGTCATAGTAATATAGGCCACTGAGAAAAATTTTCAAAATTGAAAGCACAAACTACATAGATCAATGAACAAGATATTAGATGTCCAAAAACGTTTTTTTGGTAATAACCCTGGTCATCAATAAACAAGAAATAATACATCAGTTCTTTCCCATACAACACAAAAACCCAAACTTCATGGCAAAGAATGGCAAAAAAATGTTTGAAAAGAGTACCTAAACCAAATAGCCAGGTTTAGTACTAGATAACAAATTGATCTTCGCAAATCATGTTGAAAAGACTAGCTGGACTTAAATTTAATTTTCACATCAGAGAAACAGGTAGACACTTTACAGAGAACTGACAATGAAGTACTACATCTGTTGTAATCTGTAGTTACCACATCAATCATACCTGAACCCATCAAAGTTCAACTGGACACAAGGCAACAGCCTGTCATATGATGTTTGATCAACCCGCACCAGCATATGGAGACCATGCTTGGCTGCCAGAATGAAGCACCTTCAGACAACACTGACAACTGTGCCTTCCAAGCAGCACATGCTCTAATGTTTTTCAGATGACAAGAGAAAGTTTGGTATTGGGTTGCAAGGCACACACGTCTCTCATTTCAGTTAACTTGCACGCTGTGTGTAGCTGATCCTCTTCTCTGGGTAATCAGCTACATCGATCTCCCACAAGCTTCTTCTTCAAAGACTACAGCTGATTAAGTAATTTATTAAAATACTTCTCTACCTTTGAAATAATTGTGGTACTCGTATATCAGGTCAATCACTTTATATTTTCAACTTTATCTGCTGCATGCTAACTTATTCCTTACACATTAGACTCATTTACACATATCTAAATAGCATACATGTGTGTCTTGCTTCGTTCATAGCCAAGACATTAAGTAATTCGAAAGTCTCTAGTCTCAAGTGAGTCCAATACATGAATGTGCATAGCAATCTATATCCAACTGTTCAATAGTCTTTTTTACAATCATCACAGACACTAGCACATCAAAGAACATGACTTAATTATTCATTGAGTTCTCCTCACATCTTCTGTGCTGTTGGCGGCAAACACTTGTCATTGTCAGTAACTCGCCCGTCTTATGGTCTTCTAATAAACTTTCCGAACTGCACATAGAAACAGGTGGATCGGTGGAACGTTCTCACTCTCCCACACTCACACATTAAATAACAGGTGTTTGAGATGGAGGAAGGCCAAGTGTTTCTAGAATTTACCCCAAAATTCTTGAGGCACTACAATGCAGCTAATGTTCAGCACCACTACGCAGAAATGTCTAGCATTTTTCTATAATTTACAATGTATTTATTTATTTAGTTACTATTTATTGTAAAGATGACACATTAAGCTGCTGACAGGCACAATTAAAAGACACTTACATCTAAGCTTTTGGCCGCAGCCTTAGTCAGAAAAAGGGAACCATACACCATTCACTCACAAAAGCAAGTGCACTTTATGCACACAACTGCCAACTCCAGTAGATTTGGCCAGACGAGCTGCCTGAGATGGCAGTCATGTATGCATGAGGTATTCTTGCTTGTATGAATGAATGGTGTGTATTTCTCTTTTCCTGACGAAGGCTGTGGCTGAAAGCTTATGTGTAAGTGTCTTATTAATTGTGCCTGTCTGCAACGCAACATGTTATCTTTACAGTAAGTAGCGACCTATCTTTTCCTACACTCTTGATATTCATACCAAAAGTTTCCATTGTTTAATGGTTTTCCTATTTAATCCCAGAGCAGTGTTCCAGTCCTCATTCTGCGATGTTCCATGCACAGATCACTGTTTTCTATACAAAAACCAGTATCACTTATAAATGCTGCAGCAAAAGCACATGACCATTCTGGACAGGTTGTTAATGGGCTTGTTAATGAGGCCTCAAACTTTTGCCATCCTGCCCACCTCCCTTACTCACCTAAGAAGTCATCACTGAAGACTGGGGATCATACAAAAAATGTCTACAGTAATATTTTGCGGCTTTTATGATAAAACATGTCGACACCATTTTTCTGTCATAGATCTCAAATGTATCATTTTTAGGGAAGTCAGCCCCCTTCAGGATACTACATTTCTAATGCTTGTTGAAATTTGCTGTTTGCTGCATTATATCCTGATAAGGAAGTTCAACAAAGTGCACTGCAATTCGAGCATCTCTCTTCCGAAGAAGTACTCAAGATTGGACCAGCATTTGAAGTTTCTCATGCCGATGACCATCACTTTGACTCTTGGGCCAACACAGTCACAGACAACTTGGAAGCAACAGGCTGGCGTGTTCCAGCATACCCTTGGAAGTGGGTGTCATGGTGGTGTAGTAGTTTCGGCTGCCACATTCCACACAAATAGGGCCATGGGGAAAATTGCACCACAAGGCACTGCCCTCCTGCCCAGCCTGTTTCATTCAGCATGACCTGCCAACTTGTCCACAGCATTGGGTGTTGGCCACCTGTGTCATAAACGTCATGTTACAAATGTATGCAATGTTCGTCTGCTTCATTGGTAATGCTCATTTCTCAACCTATTGGCATTAAAGTTGTTAGTCAAATGTGTGAAGATACTGCAAATGTTTCGAACAAAACTGTTCATTGGTGTTTGTATTGATGGGATTCCCTTACGCCTCCAGGAGCAGTGGCCACGTTATTGAATTTTAACATTTATTATGCCTTGGTTGCCTCGTCTACTTCACATCATCTTGTTAGTTGCAACAGAGAGCAGACTCCTCTTCTGGGCCAATTTACTGTGGAAAAAATGTGTTTCACATTGGTTTGGTCAATGACATTTTTGGTAGTGGACGGTACCTTTATGGAAGATTTCTTTGATCTGGATGCTTTTTAAATTTTGGGTTTATGGTCTCAGATTTCATTCACTTTGTGTCATATCTTATAGCCTACCAAGATTTGTCATAAAAGCCACACACAATTAGCCAAGCAGTCTAAGGCGCTACCGTCATGGACTGTGGAGCTGGTCCCAGTGGAGGTTCGAGTCCTCCCTTGGGCATGGATGTGTGAGTTTGTCCTTAGGTTGATTTAGGTTAAGTAGTGTGCAAGCTTAGGGACTGATGACCTTAGCAGTTAAGTCTCATAAGATTTCACAAACATTTGAACATTTTTGAATAAAAAAAGCACTCCATCTTCAGGCCATGAGTGGCCTACCGGGACCATCCGACCGTCGTGTCATCCTCAGAGGAGGATGCCGATAGGAAGGGCATGTCAGCACACCGCTCTCAGGGTCGTTATGATGGTATTCTTGACCAAAGCCGCTACTATTCGGTCGAGTAGCTCCTCAATTGGCATCATGAGGCTGAGTGCACCCCAAAAAATGGCAACAGCATATGGCGGCTGGATGGTCACCCACCAAGTGCCGGCCACGCGCAACAGCACTTAACTTCAGTGATCTCACAGGAACTGGTGTATCCACTGTGGCAAAGAACCAGATTTGTGCAAAGAATATTTCCCCTTGTTTTCACCCAGCTTCAGCATTGCTACTAACTACAGTAAGGGTGCAAAAGTCACACAATGGTAATGAGAAATGCTGAACTGAGATTGCGAGATTGCGCATGTTGGTGTTCGTAGAAATATGTATAGGCTGAGAGTTGAATTGCAGAAGACTAGGTTTAAGTAATAATACAGGGTGTACATATAGTCTAGGAACACTTTCAGTTATTTCAATTATTTATTGCACAAGAACGAAACATTGTACAGACGTCATACATATTGCAATTTGAAGAGAAACTCTGAATTTTTTTTTTTTTTTTAACATTCAATATGCAAACCATAAGTGGCCCGGGCAGACATCAATATAGTAATCAAATTCTTGCCATACCCGTCCCAGCATGGCATCGTCGACTGTGGCATTCACTTGCTGTATTCTACGCTTCTCTTTGCCGGACACAAGCAACCCACTGTAGCAAATTTGTTGTGCCAGTGGTAAATTGCCTTCCTTGTTGGTGGCTTCTTACTGTACTTGGTTCTAAACATCCACTGAACAGCTGTAGCACACTTTTTATTGTTGAACTCCAACACCTAGGAAGCTTGCTCCACACCTGAACTCGCCATGTTTGGAACTATTGCTGACTATCGGCAAATTACCAATTTCAAAAAATGGTTCAAATCACTCTGAGCACTATGGGACTTAACATCTGAGGTCATCAGTCCCCTAGACTTAGTACTACTTAAACCTAACTAACTTAGAACACCACACACACCCATGCCCGAGGCAGGATTCGAACCTGCGACCGTAGCAGCAGCACGGTTCCAGACTTAAGTGCCTAGAATCGCACGGCCACAACGGCCGGCAATTACCAAGTTACACTGTGGTGGTATACATGAAAAAAACTTTCAGGGTTTCTCTTCAAAATGACGTATGTATGATATATGTACAATGTTTGGTTCTTTTGAAATAAATAATTGAAATTGTTCCTGAACTTTATGTACACCCTGTAGTTAAAGATAAAAGAAAACTGCATTCTGTTTCGATTAGTTTGGTGATTTCTGTTGGTGATATTCCGGCAGTGCCAGATGGCTGCTCATAATGTCAGAACAGAGGTCTCAGAGTTCCATATTCTCTTAAGGAGACTGATGTAAAACAAAGAACCAAATTTGACTCAGAAATATAAGGAGAGTCTGTTATTGTTATTAGTTGGTTATATGAAGTTACTGATGATCAGAAGTTAATCCAATTTATAATTAGAATAATAATCCCATTTGTAAAGTCTGGTGGAAAGGGAGGTCCCTCTAAAATGAGTGAGAAGATCATTTCAAAAAGAAGAGAACCCTCACACTACATAGAGAATATTACTCTCAAATCTATGGCATGGCCCTGTTTTTCCATGCCAGACCTGTACTGCTTGCACTTCACATTCAGGTGAAGGAATAATTAGACAGACTGTCAACTCTAGATGTCATTGAATCCATTTTATCTATTCAGTGGACTACACCATTAGTTATTATCAAGAAGCCAAGGAGCAAACTTTGTTTTTAAAGTGCCTTCAAGGTGACTGTTAAATCAGTCTGTGGTTCATATGTAGCCCACTTCTCACCTGGAGAAACTTATGACGAACCTGATGGATGGACAACATTCTTCAAAATTCAATTTGTTAGAAGCACATTTACTACTGTCACTTGATGATGAATTATGTCAGCTTCTTGTTGTGAATACACCTTATGTCCTCTACAGGTGCAACTGCTTGGTTTCAGCATTATTAGTGTGACAGTCAGTTTCTAATGTTACTTGGAACAGCTTACTCAACGCTTTCATCCATTCTTTGTAGTATCACTTATCTTTGGCACTACTGGTCCCACCACTAAGGAACACCTTTACAAACTTCATCTGTTTTTTCCCAACTTTGCTTGACATGTGTCTTAAATGCAATTTGGAAAAATCATATTTCTGCCAACCCTCTATCGTATAGTTGGGGCATGTTATCTCTCACAGGGATTCATCTAGCTGATGGCCACATAGCAGCCAGAAATTGAAGGAGCTCCAGACATTCTTAGGCAAAGTCACATTTTAGCACAATTTCCTTCTGCAGGTGGCTCCAGTTTCGTGCTCTAAATCAGCTGTTTAAGAAAGATGGAGAGTTTGAGTTGATTCCTGTCTGTGACCAAACATTCAACGTATTAAAAGCTAGTTTGCATTTTATCCCATGCTTGGCCACCTGTTGGCCAGGGCTCCAGCCTGTTGTTCCAACTGATGCTTCACAATATCATGTGGGGGCTATGTTGTCTCAATGTCATGATAATAGTTTGAAACAGCCCATCGTTTTTGGATCGAAAATGCTTAACAAGCACAGAAGATTTACTCTTAAATACAGAAGGGAAGTCTTGTAACTATTTATGCTATCAAGAAGTTTCATGTATTTTTATAATGTTTTAATTTTCATCTAGTGATTGATCACAAACCGTTAACTGATCACAAACCATTAGCATTTATTGTTTAGTTCTGTGTTTCTCTTACCAGACAAGGCAGCTCATAGACTACAACAATAGGCTCTGTTCTATAGTAGGTACAATTATGAGATTCATTGGTACAATTATGAGATTCATTCCTGCCCTATGGCTCAATATTCATATGCAGATGCTTTTTTTTTGCATATGAACCTCCAGCCAGCGTGGATTCCACGATCACTGACCACATGAAACCGAACTTGCACTTTTCTCATACCATGAAAGTTACAGACCAAGGCATTGGATAGACACACCATTTCTTTACTTCTGAAAATCAATTGACTCGGTAGCATACCTAACCTTATTATCAAAAAGACAATCATACAGGGTACCAACAGAAATTTGTGACTGGACTGAGGATTAATTAGTGGAAAGAGACAGCATATTATGGTCAGATGCAGCAGTAACTTCACGTGTTCCTAGCAAAAGTGTGTTAGAGCCAATTCTCTTCATGTTGTTTATTAATGACCTTGTTGACAATAAATAGCAACCTCAGACTTTTGGTAGATGATGCAGTTATCTATAATGAAGTATTGTCTGGAAGAATCTGCACGTGTGTTCCTGGAGGTTTTGTCAATATGTCAAAGTGGTGCAAAATTCGGAATCTTGCTTTAAATGTTCAGAAATGTAAAATTTTGCACTTCACAGAATGAAAAACATAGTAACCTATGACTACAGTATCAATGAGTCACAGCTGGAATTGGTCAATTCACACCAACACCTGTGTGTTACATTGAAGTTTTATGTGATTAATGGTTCAGCAGAACGATGGATAATGTCATATATAACCAAAATAATACAGAAAGTTGTACTTAGTAATTCAACCAAAATAGTCTCATAACATAACTCTAACTGGGGAGAAATTGTGTATGAGGTCCCCCCAGGCTCAATCTTAGATCCACTATTGTTCTTCATATATGTAACTGATCTTCCATCTAACACACAAGAAGCAGAGTTAGTTCGTTTTGCAGATGAAAATAGAATTGTAGTTACTCCAAGCATACATACAGAAACAGAAGAACTGGTAAACAAAGTTCTTAAGAGTATCACTGACTGGTCTTCTGCAAATGTTCTTCTGCAATGGTCAATTTAAAAAGAAACAATATATTCATTTCTGCAAATCTACAGGTACTATACCAATAGTAAGTACAACACATGGTGAGGAAATAATAAATATGGTGGAAACTTCAAAAGTCTTAGGTGTCCATACTGGTGAGAATTAAACTGGGAAAAGCACATTTTGGAACTCTTAAAACAACTTAGTTCAGCCACATTTGGACTTATAATCATTGAAAATTTTGAGTAGATACAAATCAGTAAGTTGACATATTTTGCATATTTTCATTCAATAATGTCACATGGAATAATGCTCCAGGGTAACTCACCTTTAAGAAAGGAAGTCTTCACTGTGCAAAAATGTGCTGTAAAAATAATATGTGATGTTCACTCATCATCATCTTGAAGACATCTGTTTAATTTTGACTACTGCTTCACAGTTTATTTATTCCCTCATGAAGTTTGTTGTAAATAATCCACTACAGTTCAAAAGGAACAATGATGGACGTAACTACAACACCAGAAGGAAAAATGGCATTCATTGCTTTGCATTTTAAGGTACCCTATGGCACAAAAGTGGGTGCACAATGATGCAAGAAAAAATTTTTATGGCTTGCCTAGTGATATATGATGTCTAACAAAGAGCAAAGTAAAATTTGAAAACAAACTTAGAAAGTTTCTCCTGACCTACTGACTAACAACATTTGTATATATTTTTTGTTTTTGAAAAAATTTAGAAATGTTCAGAATGTAACCTTCACATACAAATTAATGCTCAATGTGAATGTATAATGACTTGTTCCACATCTTTACAATCTATCATGCAGAAAGAGCCATGAAACTAGCTAACTAACAATCTGTAAGGATATGAAATGACCATCACATGCCCGGTATCCCGGTCTGACAATTTGGGCAGCCCACCAGAAGGCATGGATATAGACGAATGCTGCTAGGCATGCCCCTATAACCTGTGAGTGCTGCCGTACCACCACATCACTGTGTGCGAGCCGTGCCAGCCTATCGGTACTCAGGAGGGCCCTACAATGCTGGCAGCACAGGGGCTCAGAAGTCAGTCACGTTCTGACTGCGCTCCTGTATTGTATGTGATATGCATCGTTGTGGGTTCTTGATCTCGCTATGTCTAGGCCTTCAATCTGGTTTACTCTTCGGACTTGTATACTGCTGTATCCATTCATGGTTGTTGTTGTTGCTGTTATTATCATTGTTGCCCATAGCTGTCATTCTGTGAGCTTTGGCAATTCACCATCAAAGCCCTCAGCAGGTCGGCCTGTGGCTTCTGATAGTGTCAGACTCCAGTTACCAGAACTGGAGATGAGTTTAAGGTTAATGGTGCATTATGGACGTGAAATTTCTACAGCTTGTGGAACAGAAACAGAAACAGCAATGGCTGCTCCGGCAGCAGCAATTGCTACGGCAGTTCGAGCAGCAAACACACTTTTTGTGTCAGGAAATTCAGCTGCTGTCAGACCTATTATAGTTACAAGGTTCAGAACCCATCCCAAATGTGGTCACCTCACAGACAAGTCCCAATCACCTGCCCCACCCACATTTTGGCTGTTTAATGATATCCAGGAGGATTGGGACAAGTATTTGTAGCGACTGAAACAGCAGTTTGCTGATTTTCGGATTTCTGATGCAGCTCTCCAGTGGTCGCTTCTCATTTCTTGGACTTCCTCAGAGACATTTTTCTTAATCAAGGTGCTGGATCCCCTTTCAAACCTGATTGCACCTGGTTTTGAGGAAATGTGTTCATTGCTGTCGCATAGCGCCTCAAGTTCCATCAATACAACAAGCAGGGGGGGGGGGGGGGGGGGCGGCACTCTTATCAATCGTAGGTGACAGATTTGCAAGGTCTGAGTCATCGTTGCAATTTTACCTGTGCCAAACTGCCTTGAAAAACCTGGTATGCTGATTCCCTGATCCGAGATGTAGAGGTCCAATTGGCTCCCGATCCAGAAGTTCGCACTGTGGCCCTCAAGCTCAACAGTCCTTCCTTGGATGTCATACTGAAAATCGCACACTCTTTTTAAATCGCACAGGCAGCAAATGAATGTCCTATGGCCTGTTCCTAGATCACAGCAGTTCAACCACCGCCACAGGGATGGATTCTAGTCAGCCTTCATCTCGATGGCGGCGTCATGATTCGTCACTTTCAAACATATCAATGACCTCCGAGCAGCCACACCACGTGTGTTGGTACAACCAATGGGATCTGTCTTCTTGTCCTGACTGTTTTGTGAGGCACCAGTGGGCAGACTGCCCTGAGCGTTGGATGCACTGCACCCATTGTGGCAAGAATGGACATCTCCGAACTGTCTGCCATCAGCTGTCAGGTCAGTCTAACCCCTCTTCTAACTTGCATCACAAGATGGTGCAAGAGATTCAGGCCATCACCATTCCCCAGGGAAATCCTTGCACCCCCAAGCTGTTTATTGACCTCATGATTGCTCCTCAGGACATTTGTTTCCAAGTTGACACGGGAGCGACAGTTTCCCTGGTCAATCTGCCAATATACACTCATCTGGGTTATCCGGCATTGGCCTCGCCTTCTCAGAGGTTGGTTGCATACAGTGACAGCTCTGTTCCCCTCAGAGATCAATTCACCACTACATCCACATACAAAATGGTTACATGGCTACTAATGCTGGCAACATTTTGAGCCTGGATGCTTTCTCACTGTGTGGGTTCTGCATCATGGATGAAACTCAGGTCACCTCACACACGGTCCCCATCCAAGAATTTGGTAACCTTTGTGCCTCTTTTGTGTCTCTGTTTGAGCTTGTCTTGGGGTGTGCCACTGATTTTGGGGCACATATTTCTTTATGTCCAGATACGGTGCACGTCCTCGTCCAGTCTCCTTACAGGTGATCTTTAAGCTCAAACTATATCACCTTCATGACGCTGGGGACTAGATCAGTCAACATTAGTGCTTGGGCCACAACACTGGTCATAGTCCAGAAGCCAAATGGTTCCCTCTGGCATTGTGGAGACCTTAGGTCAACAATCAATGCCCAAGCTCTGGTGCAAATCTACCCCATACAACACCAAGAGAACCTCCTCCCAAAGCTTGCTGGAGGTGAATGTTTATCTAAAATAGACCTTGTTGATGCTTACTTACAGGTTCCACTCAATGAAGAATCCCAACACATTGTTGTCATCAAAACACCTTTTGGGTTATACAAATACAAGCATTTCCCTTTTGGGATCTCTTATGCTCCAGCGATTTCACCTAGGTACCTGGAACAGTTAACCACATCCATCCCAGCTTCACCAATTACCTAGATGACTTAACTGTTACAGGTGACCATAGTGTTTCTGTTATTGACTCCTTCCTGCATCCCCCAAACCTCCAGGTGTTGCAGTGTTTTTTTTTTTTTTTTTTTTTTTTTTGGGGGGGGGGGGGGGGGGGGGAGTGAATTATTATTCTAAGTTCCTTCTTGCATCCCCTGAACCAGTTGTAGAAGAAAGGCACTCCGTTTCAGTGGTTGGCAGCCTGTGAGCAGGCCTTCACACAGCCGAAGTGCATGTTACATTCCGCACCCTGCCTTAGACCCTTTCCCCATCACGCCACCCTGTTTTGGCTGTGGACCCTTCTCCCTTTGGCATTGGTGCAGTGCTGGCACATTGTAATGATGGTATGGAGCAATCTATCACCTATGTATCCAAAACACTGATGCCTGCCCAACACAATTACTCCAGGATTGAGAAAGAGACACATCTTTGCCTTGAAGAAATTCCTTGAATACCTCTTTGGGTCCAGATTTACACTTATTACAGATCATAAATCACTCATAGCACTTCGCTTCCAGAGTGGACAGCCCAGAGGCTCCTGCATTTGGCTCTTTTTCTCAGCTCCTACTATAACACAATGAAGTACAAGTCTACTGCGTGACATGCAATTGCAGATGCCCTCTCATGTTTACTCCCAGGACTAGACCCAGTATTTGACCAACTGGACATCTGCTGTTGTCACATTGACGTGGAACAACAACACACCTTGGATGAATTTCCTATTACCGCTACTCAGGTGGTGATGAACACACTCCACGACCCTCTCTTGTACCATTCGCACAATATGTCTTCCATGGGTGGCACACTTATTTTTCGAAGTCAGCTGATCCCAAGTTCCAGGCCTGGGCTCACCTTTCTCATCATTTGTCCCTTGTCTCCAATGTGCTCTTGCTGAATGTGGGGGTGGGTACCAACCATGCTGTCATCCCAACTACATTACGCTCACACATCTTGGAACTCCTCCATCACAGGCACTGCGGTATGTCTTGGATAAAAGCCCTTGCCAGGCGACATATCTGCTGGTCAGGACTGAACAAGGATGTGGAGGCTATGGGGCACTGCTGTTCTGCTTGTGCTCAACAACAGGCTGCTCCACTCCAATCTTTCGCACCCTGGCCTACTCCCATCACCCTTGGGATCACATGCATCTACATTTTGCCGGCCCCTTCCTTGTTGTGCTTCACTTATTGTTGTGCACGCTTGTTCAAACTATGATGCTTGTTCTAACTAAAGCTACACAGCCAGCATGGCGTCCACCACCACAACGGCCACACTCAGTGCCCCTCTGCAGATTCTTGCCATTGTAGGGCTTCCCTGGACCCTCTCACTGACAATGGGCCCAACTTCACTTCTATGGTCTACGAACAGTTCTGTACCGCTAATGGCATCAAACACCTGTGTAGTCCTCCGTTCCACCCCTCCTCCACTGGTGAAGAAGAGCAGATGGTGTAGACATTCAAGCAACAAAAACTGAAGAGCGTGGTGCATCTATCAAGACAGCAGCACTCATGATGTTTCTGGGCACCTACAGGTCCACCCCTGTCCACTGCAACAGCCCAGCAGAACTCCTTCATAATCGACAGCTGCATAGTACCCTCCATCTCTTGGCACCCTAACCCAAGGAACACCAAACCCGTCATGCTGGACGATACCCTCCTGCCTTGGCTGTTTGGGCATGTTCCTATGGAGCAGTACCCTCATGGATACCAGCTATGATGGTGGCCACTATGAGCGGCACCTTATGACGGTTGATACTCCAAGAGATTTAGAACATTGGCACATGAACCAACTCCATCTCTGCCTCCAGCCTACCCCTCCAGCAGTGGATTACTCTAAGTTGGAGTCTCTGCCCTCACATGTCCACCTCACGAGTACTATTTGCAATCCAGGACACTGTCAGCACCTGCCGTAGGCACAGGTATAGAGATTGAGACCTTGCCACTGCCTCCATCTGCTGTGCAGTCACCCACCACACTGGAGTTCCAGAGAGAGGTACCTGATGTCCCATGTTCCTTCTCCCAGCTGGCAGCTTCCACTGATGGGACAACATCTCTTCACCTCCTGAAACATTGGCCAGGGCTCTTCAGGCTCTGTGTGTCCATTATGGGGGGAGGGGGTATGGGAGGGGCAGAGATCTGGCATTCTGGTTCAACAATTTGGACAGCCTGCCAGAAGATACTGGACGCAGACAACAACCGCTAGGCAGCATAACCAGTGAGTTCTGCTTTCACCACCCTAGCGCTATGTGTGTTATACGCCTGCTGTGCCAGCCTATTGGCATTCACAGGACCCTATAAAGCCAGCAATGCAGGGGCTCAGAAGTCAATCATGTTCCGACTGCACTCTTATGTTGTATATGGTATGCACTGTTGGTGGTTCTTGATCTCACTACGTCTAGGCCCTCAATCTGGTTTACTCTTTGGACTTGTATACTACTGTATCTGTTTGGTGTTGTTGTTGTTGTTGTTGTTGTTGTTGTTGTTGTCTGTTTGGTGTTGTTGTTGTTGTTGTTGTTGTCCTCCCTGTTTTCCATAGTTGTCTTTCTGTGGATTTTGGTGGCTCACTGTCGATGCCCTCAGCCTATTGGCCTGTGGCTCCCTATCGTGTCAGATTCTGGTTACTAGAACATATGCTGAGCCTTAGTTAAAGCACATGACAGGCTTCAGTTCATTGGTCAAATAACAGAGAATACTGCAGTAATTCCTGAAGAGACTGGCTACATTATGCTTGCCCCTCCTCTTTTGGAGTACTGCTGTGCAGTGAGGGATCCTTACCAGATAAGATTAATGGAGTACATCAAGAAAACTGAAAGAATTGCAGCACAGTTTGTATTATCAAGAAATAGGGGAGAGAGTGTCACAGATTGATACAGGATTTGGGGTGGGCATAATTAAAACAAAGGTATTTCTCATTGTGGTGAGATCTCACAACATTTCAATCACCAACTTTCTCCTCCTAATGTGAAAATATTTTTTGGACACCAACCTAAATAGGGAGGAATAATCATCACAATAAAATAAGAGGAAATTAGCACTCTCATGGGAAGATATAGGTGTTAGTCTTTTCCACACTCTGTCCTAGAGTGGAATAATTGAGAATTATTGTGGAGATGGTTTGATGAATCCTCTATCAGGCACTTAAATGTGATTTGCAGAGTAACCATTTAAATTTAGATGAACTGCAATCAGTCTACAATGGATATTGCTTAGAAAATACTCATATATCCTATCCTAGAATATTACTTAAGAATATGGGACGCATACCAAACAGGACTAACAGGGGTATCAAACAAAAAGTGCAGCACAAATGATCACAGGTTTGTTTGACCCATGGGAGACAATTATGGAGATGCTGAAAAAGAGGACCTGGCAGACATTTTAAGACAGGCACACACAAGGCTACTTTCCTACTTAGAAAGTTTGAAAACCAGTTTTTATGTAACAAATCTAGGAATATATACAGTCGCCTACATATTACTTCCACTGAGATCATAGAGAACAAGATTACACTAATTAGGGTGTGCACAGATGCTTTCAAGCAATCATTCATCCTGCACTCCGTACATGATTTGTGTGACAAGAAGGTTTAATAACTGATACTATGGGAAGTACTCTGTACCACACATTTCACAGAGGTTTGCTGAGTATAGAGGTAGACGTAGACTTTCCCTGCCCTTCTTCTTCTCAACAGTACTGGGAAAGAGTGCATGTACAAGAACAATAACAAAATTATCTCAAATATGATATTTAATAATAAGACTTCAGTATATTAATTCTTCATGACGTTTGGCCATTATGTTGCACTGGACTTAAATGAAACACACATTACTGACATTTCTCCATGTTCCAGAGATCTCTCTCATCCACTATTCCTTTGTAGACTTTATTAGTATAATGAAATGTCCGCCAAACACTGATATATACATATTCCATTGCCTCTACAGTTCACACAATACACTTGTCAGTCATAAATTTCCTTGGACATTGGATTACATGTCAAAGCCTGTTCAGGGACCCATTATTCCAGTCACCAAAGATGAGGTACTCAAAACACTGCACAAAAAGAAAAATGGAAAGGCAACAGGACCAGACAATCTGACTGCAGGTCTGTCAGATTGTCCTGGAATTCAACTGAATGGTTGAGAGATTTCTTCAACAAAGTTATTGAAGAAAGAAGGATTCCAGCTGACTGGACATGCAGTATAACAGTTCGAGTTTGGAAGCAGATGGGTAGCCCTGGTGAAGGTAGCAACTATCACCCAATACACTTTCTATCACACACACTGAAGATATCTGAATGCATCATCAATTAAAATAATCTGACAAATTATCAGTCCCACTGTCAATCAATGTGGACTTGTAATGGGCTGTGGGATGACAGATGCTATCTGTGCCAGTTGCCTGCTCACTGAAAAATACCGTGAGAAGTCAAGGCACCTACAATCTCGACTTGAAAAAGGTCTCTGACTGAATGCTATGCAAGTTGATTTGGTTGCCCTGTGAGTGCATGGAGTAACTGAAGAACTAGTAGGATGGCTCAGACTGCTTTACTGTTATCCAAAGAGCCAGATACACTCAACTTGTGGACTATTGTGCAATTTTCCTGTTTCTGTATGAGTACATCCAGGATATGCTCTCTCATCTCCCCTCTTCGTCACAGTCATGGCTGCAATCACAAGAAGTCTGCAGAAAACCACACCCTGGATGCTACTACAAGCTGATGATGTGTTGTTGGCCTGTGAAGATTAAGACCAATCTGCAGTGTCAAGTCAATGACCACTTGGCAGAAGTGCATCTTTGACTTAACATAAAGAAAATGCAGTATTTCACCACAGATCTCAATGACTCATATACCATCAGAATCAGTTATACTCATCTCCAAACAACAAGCACTTTGAAGTATCTAGGCTGAAAATATTTTTCTGGTGGAAATATATCTGCAGGAATCCCTAACCATCTGAGTAGCACATGGCTCAAATAACCTTCTGTGAGTAAAGTTATTCTGTGATTGGAGGATTCCAGGCAGCTTACAAAAAATACAATGATCTACAATTTGTTGAGTTGCAATGTATGGTGCTGAATGCTGGCTTTCAACAAAAGAAGTGGAATAATAATTTGGTGCCATGGAAACAAAGATATTGACATGAACATCTGGATCAACACTGCAAGATCATTTCATAAAAGATGAAGTTGATGAGTCATATGGAGCAGTACCAATAGTAGACAAGATGGGGAAAAAGTCATCTACAATGGTGTGGGCATGTTCTTAGGGCAGACACAATAACGGTGACAAAGACTGGTTAGAGTTTGAGAGTAAATGATAAATGGCCAATAGGACGATGTACACAGTGACAACTTGAAACCCCGCCTGCAGATCTTAGGATATCAGGCCTGTACCTTGATCAGGCACAAAACTGGATAAAACAGTAACAGACAGCTAAAACAGTGGATCCTACCAGCATACAGAAGAAATGGTAAGAACAAATAAGAAGAAGAAGAAGAAGAAGAAGAAGACTGGATTATTGTAGATCTTTAAATTTTACAACAAATTGTGCTGCAAACGCAAAAGCTTCCTTGTGGACAAATAAAGAGTCTCTTTTAATTACAATTTACCCACATGTATTGCACAATATTCACCAGTTATTATTTTACTATTTGTTGTGTAATCAATAAGAAGAATCTCTTTTACACACTCCAGTCAAATTAATGTTTGACATCAACCAGCAGTAACCACTCTCAGATGAGAAGTGGCAGCACTAGTAGTAGACGACAATGTGGAAAACAGTACAGTCTTTATTGTAATGCAGAAACAGAGCAATTTATCTGACATCCAAAAGGGCATTATCAGTATGATCATTGGCTTTCAAGACAAGAGTAGAAGCATTTGTGAAACAGCTAAGTTTGTGAATTGTTTGCATGCCATCATGGTCAAAGGACACAGTGCACGGCAAAATGGCACCATCCAAAACCAACACTGAGGCAACTGTGGTGCACTGTGGGCCATAGATGACAGGGCCACCAACCATGTCTCCTCAATGAGTATTCTGGAAGGCACACTGGATCAACACAAGTATACATCTATCCTTGGGACCATTTACAAGCCTGCATATAGTTTGTTTTTCGTCAGTATGATGGCATCTACCCACTGGACTATGCAACATGGTACAAAGCATAGAGTGTGCATGCATGGTTCAAAGAGTGTCAGGATGAGTTTACCATATTGCCCTGGCCACCAAACTCCCCAGATTAAAACCCAATCAAGAATCTGTGGGACCATCTCAATCACGGTGCTCATGCCTTGGATCCCCAACCAAGAAATTTAGTGTAGCCAGCCACGGTACTTGAGTCAGCATGGCTCCGCATCCCTTTCAGTACCTTCCAGAACCTTGTTGACTCTCTTTCTGCAAGTCTCACAGTGGTCCACACTGCAAAATTTTGTTATTCAGGCTTTTGATAGGTGGTCATATTAATGTGACTGGACTCTATGATTAAGGCACTTTCAGCAGTTAAAACAGACTGCATGTTTTGGTATAGGGTCAATGACTTCTATCCAATGGTCTGATTGCCATTTTACTTCTACTGTGTTATGATGGAGCGACTACTCTCCCTATTATAATACTCAGTTGATATTTCTTTCTGATACTTCAGATAAAGCATTTGTGTAATTTTATGTAGACCATTCTCTGCTATCTATACACTGCCAAAGTCTAATATAAATGTTAGAGTTGTGCAGAACTGGGGCTTCTTTCACATGGATCTTCTTAGCAGTACAAGTACAGCCAAATTTGATTTTAGCTCTCAATTTTTTAAGTGTTCAAAACAAAGGTGCAGACTACTTATACAACTTCACCTAACACGGATGAAATCACCCTCCAGAAACAAAGAACTTCAAAACACCTGACATTCTGAATTATCATTCTGAATTAAGCACACATAATGTGATTACTAGATTTCCATGCAAAAGCATTTCTCACATATGTTTTGGCCATTTGGAAAGTATATGCATATTTCAAAGATTTCACTGATATAACTGCATGAATTTAGACTTGTATAATGCATATTTTTGTGGCCTCAGTGCGTATATTGCAATAACTTGCATGATAGCACCTTTTATTGGCTTGTTTCATATGAATTCAGCCAAAAGAGCAGAAAATGAATAATTTTGTAAATTTTCTTACAGTCTGTGAACTTCCTAGGAAGCTCAAGTGCCCAGTTCAACTTGCCAAAATTCGACAGAGGTCCATGTACTTCGTGCCAATAAATGTAAATAAAAAAGGATCCTATTGTTTTTCAGCAATGCTGTTCCATATTCGATGAAGGCTGGGAGACAATTACAAAATTTTATCCTAACCTAAAGCACTTTACATGTTTAGCCCTTGAGCAACACTGGTAACTGAAAGAGTATGTATAAAACACGAAAATGTGAATATCCACCTCAAACAAGGTAAACTTTAAAGATCTTTGGCAGTTTTAATTAAGTCATACTGTATGCTGTCTCTTTTTCTCATTGAAGGTATTCTTGAAAACACCAGTCTGTTTGCTACATTTATAGATACAATGCCAGGTTTAGCTTTGCTAACACAATCCATTTTAATCATTTTATTACATAGATAACACTATCATCTTTTACTGTGATAATTTTGATGAAGTTTAGTGTGTAGGAATATTTACTATCAAAAACAGTTTTGATCACAATTTGTTTATTACGGTGACTAGTTTCGGCCACTACTGTGGTCATCATGAGTAAGAACCTCCTTCTGCTGGAGCATCACTACCAATTCTCCAGCAGAAGGAGGTTCTTACTCATTGGTCTGAAGATGACCACAGTAGTGGTTGAAACTGGTCACCATAATAAATAAATTGTGATCAAGACTGTTTTTTACAGTAAATATTTGTAGCACATTGATCACTGTCACTCCCATAATGTATTCAATAGAAATTAGTGGGTAGGAGACTGTAAGTCTCCACAAATTTATTGAAGTTAACATCTGTTTGCTTCATTCTGTTGAAAAGCCTTGAGTTACTGCCCCCTATTTTCCCCCTCCCCCATCCCCTTCCTGTTTTATGTTGTGGGCAATTTCAAAGCCACTATTACAGTTTTAGAAGTGGCATTCATGAAAAAAGATTTGAAGAAACAGCTGATGCACATCAAATCAAAATTTGCTAATTTGCCTGCTGCAATAATGAAGCTGGAAGCCAAGGTACTGGTGGAATCTCAGAGAATTATTGAAGAGGTTGAAAAAATTTGCAATCATCCTACAGAGAAGTGAGTGTCGCAGCAAAAATCAGCTAAACAGAATTATTCAACAAGATAGTGGTACCAAAAGTACCCTGTGCCACATACCATTAGGTGGCTTGCAGATTATAATGTAGATGTAGATGTAGATCCCATTTTCTAGTTTATCGAGTTGACAAAAAAATATTTTGTGATGGAAATGTAAAAGATTTTCAACGTGATCTGACTTTGTCCAAAATTTCTTTACTTACTTATACGCCTGTCACTTCTTGTGACATAAAAGTTTCATTTTCTATGCAAAAAAACAACTGAATTTTTATTGCTTTGGTGTATGATACAATGACACATGATTGCATATATTTAACATATCAAACTGACACTTGACTTGAATTATTGTGGAACATACACCAACATAACAAAAATAAAACTTCATTCCTATCAATTAAAGTTTGAGAAATATATTTTTCCGCCTGACAAATTTGCTTACAAAGTAAAAAGGCGATTTTGACTTATGTATTTACAATACTTACATTCTGCAAGTGCTGCACTTGCTTCTGCAAATCAGTGTTCTGGATTGTTAGCTCAGTGTTTTTCTCCAGCACACGAGCCAGTTGATCCTCCTTAAAAAAAAAAAAAAAAAAAAAAAGGATATTATTTCTAAGGCAACTACAAAGTTAATATTAATTCATTCAAAATGTAGATGCTGCAAAAAAAAAAAAAATAAATAAATAAATAAATAAAAATAAAAAAAATAAAGGGCAAATAATCAGAGCATATGATTCATCAAATATAAGTGTATCCTGTGATCACAGTATATGAATTGAAGAAATTATCTCTACAATTTAATAAAAATGCTTTAAAAGAGTATTTAGATTTAGTGATACTTTCTGGTAATGATTTCAACTACTTCATAATAGTTTCCCTCAAATGACAAACAAATACAATGCTTTCTCCAAAAATGTTCAGAATGACTGAATTTTCATCCAGTGTGGAAATTCAAAGACAGACTTGCAATATCAATACCTCATTGTATCTGCTGTACCAAGTTTCAACAACATGCATTTACCAGAAGCACTATAGTTTACCTGAAATGGGAACATTTACAAACACCAGACTTTTTTAACAATTCCAAATGTGATTCAGTGTGAATAAATACCACGATGGAGGCATTTAGGGATTTTTCCCACCCAAAGACTACAGTAAATTAATAGTTCAGTGAAGTCAGATCCAATATAAATTATCTTGAGGATTTAAATTTCGCTACCACGAAGACACATTTCATGGTCAGAGAATAATAATGGCGACCACCACTCCTGTGCCACGCACAGTGGCCACATGGTTCAAGTCGTCCCTCAAGCAGGAGTGAACATGTGTGTGTGTGTGTGTGTGTGTGTGTGTGTGTGTGTGTGTGTGTGTGTCTGTGTGTGTGTTGTTTTTATTTCTTCACATGTGTGTGTGTGTGTGTGTGTGTGTTGTTTTTATTTCTTCTCCATGGATTTTAATACCTACTCCTAATTTTTCTTTTGTTTCCTTCACTGCTTGCTCAATATACAGATTGAATAACATCAGGGAGAGGCTACAGCCCTGTCTCACTCCCTTCCCAACCACTGCTTCCCTCTCATGTCCCTCGACTCTTATAACTGCCATCTGGTTTCTGCACAAAATTGTAAATAGCCTTTTGCTCCCTTTATTTTACCCCTGCCACCTTCAGAATTTGAAAGAGAGTATTCCGGTCAACATTGTCAAAAGCTTTCTCCAAGTCTACAAATGCTAGAAATGTAGGTTTGCCCTTCCTTAATCTAGCTTCTAAGATAAGTTGTAGGGTCAGTATTGCCTCACATGTTCCTATATTTCTATGGAATTCAAAATGATCTTCCCCGAGGTTGGCTTCTATCAGTTTTTCCATTCATCTGTAAAGAATTCGCGTTAGTATTTTGCATCTATGACTTATTAAACTGATTGTTCGGTAATTTTCACAGCTGTCAGCACCTGCTTTCTTTGGGATTGGAATTATTATATTCTTCTTGAAGTCTGAGGGTATTTCGCCTGTCTCATTCATCTTGCTCACCAGATGGTAGAGTTTTGTCAGGACTGGCTCTCGCAAGGCCGTCAGTAGTTCTAGTGGAATGTTGTCTACTCACGGGGCCTCGATTCAACTAAGGTCTTTCAGTGCTCTGTCAAACTCTTCACGTAGTATCATATCTCCCATTTCATCTACAACCTCTTCCATTTACAACAGATTGTCCTCAAGTACATCACCCTTGCATAGACCCTCTATATACTCCTTCCACCTTTCTGCTTTCCCTTCTTTGCTTAGATTTGGGTTTCCAACTGAGCTCTTGATATTCATACAAGTGTCTCTCTTCTCTCCAAAGGTCTCTTTAATTTTCCTGTAGGCAGTATCTATCTTACCCCTAGCGAGATAAGCCTCTACATCCTTACATTTGTCCTCTAGCCATGCCTGCTTAGCCATTTTGCACTTCCTGTCGATCTCATTTTTGAGACGTTTGTATTCCTTTTTGCCTGCTTCATTTACTGCATTTTTATATTTTCCCCTTTCATCAAAAAAATTCAGTATTTCTTCTGTGACCCAAGGATTTCTAGCAGCCCTCGTCTTTGTACCTACTTTATCCTCTGCTGCCTTCACTACTACATCCCTCAGAGCTACCCATTCTTCTTCTACTGTATTTCTTTCCCCTATTCCTGTCAATTGTTCCCTTATGCTCTCCCTGAAACTCTGTACAACCTCTGGTTCTTTCAGTTTATCCAGGTCCCATCTCCTTAAATACCCATCTTTTTGCAGTTTCTTCAGTTTTAATTTACAATTAATAACCAATAGATTGTGGCCAGAGTTAAGTTATGCTCTGTGCAAAATTTTACCAGGCAGCTTCCTCTTTCATTTCTTACACCCAATCCATATTCACCTACTATGTTTCCTTCTCTCCCTTTTCCTACTCCCGCATTCCAGTCACCCATGACTATTAAATTTTCATCTCCCTTCACTATCTGAATAATTTCTTTTATTTCATCATACATTTCCTCAATTTCTTCATAATCTGCAGAGCTAGTTGGCATATAAACTTGTACTACTGTAGTAGGCATGGGATTCATGTCTATCTTGGTTACAATAATACGTTCACTATGCTGTTTGTATTACCTTACCCACACTCCTATTTTTTTATTCATTATTAAACCGACTCCTGCATTACCTCATTTTGATTTTGTATTTATAACCCTGTATTCGCCTGACCAAAAGTCTTGTTCCTCCTGCCAGCGAACTTCACTAATTCCTACTATATCTAACCTTAACCTATCCATTTCCCTTTTCAAATTTTCTAACCTACCTGTCCGATTAAGGGATCTGACATTCCACGCTCCAATCCGTAGAACGCCGGATTTCTTTTTCCTGATAACAACGTCCTCCTGAGTAGTCCACGCCTGGAGATCCAAATGGGGGACTATTTTACCTCCAGAATATTTTACCCGAGAGGACGCCATCATCATCAAACCATACAGTAAAGCTGCATGCCCTCAGGAAAAATTACGGCTGTAGTTTCCCCTTGCTTTCGGCCGTTTGCAGTACCAGCACAGCAAGGGTGTTTTGGTTAATGTTGCAAGGCCAGATCAGTCCATCATCCAGACTGTTGTCCCTGCAACAACTGAAAAGGCTGCTGCCCCTCTTCAGGAACCACACGTTTGTCTGGCCTCTCAACAGATACCCCTCCGTTGTGGTTGCACCTACGGTACAGCTATTTGTATCGCTGAGGCACGCAAGCCTTCCCACCAATGGCAAGGTCCATGGTTCTTGGGTGGGGGGGGGGGCTACTAATGACACTAAATCATTCATATATCATATTCCGTACATGCCAGCACAAAGGAAACTTCAAGGGTGTGAAATAATTCAGGATACTCAGTAAAAATTAAAAAAAATAAAATAAAAATAAAAAATATATTTATTTACTTTCATTCCACAATTTAAAAAACATGGATTGAAAACATTCTAACTCTGTCAACATAATGAGAGATGCTTCCAGGAGCATAAAACACTATACTAAGTTCCTTAATTAGTTTATCTATAAGTTGGCTCCATTTTAACTTGTTATACAACTGGCCCCCAATGAATATTACACAATGTTTCATTTACTGTATGGCCATTAATATTTATTTCTGGTGGAAGGGGATCATTATCACATGTCTGAAATTGTGTAATAGGAATCTTTATGAGATTAAGACTGAAACTGATGGCTGCAAACAGCTTCAAGGCTATTAAGCTATCATCTAAGCTGTAACTCCTAATGTTTAATTAGAACTCTTGAGTAATACACTTGTATCATCAGTAAACATTACTGTCTTGAACCACCTATTAAAATCCTTGGAATAAAGCTTATGTAGGTCAGAAACAAGAGAGGGTCCAGAACCATCCTTGAGGCTCTCCACATTTTTAGTTACCCCATTAGGAGGTTAATTTAATTACTGTGACATAATCTGTTAATGAGACCCTATGCTTTCTGTTATGAAAGTAAGACTGTATCAGTGGAAGACGGGTGTCATTAGTGTCATAACACCTTGCTCAGCCACATAGAATTTTGTACTCGATACAACTGGAGGCTTTGGCAAGGGCACAAAATATACCAAAAGGACAATTTTTCTTGTTTAGCTCTGCATAGATTTTATTTGTGGGATTTCATATTGCTTTCTGTTTGGAGGCCATTGACAAAGGCCAAACTAAAAAGCAATTAAAAAGTACTGCCAAGGTAATTGACTCAGTAGTCTATCACATCTCTTTCCCAAACTCCAAAAAGAGCTGTATGAGTTTTACAGGCCTGTAATTAGAGCTGGTTTGCTAATATCGCATTTGTGTCTGTGTATGTGTGGATGGATATGTGTGTGTGTGCGAGTGTACACCTGTCCTTTTTTCCCCTGCGATAAGTCTTTCCTCTCCCGGGATTGAAATGACTCCTTACCCTCTCCCTTAAAACCCATATCCTTTCGTCTTTCCCTCTCCTTCCCTCTTTCCTGAAGAAGCAACCGTTGGTTGCGAAAGCTAGAAATTTTGTGTGTGTGTGTTTGTGTGTTATTTTATTGTGCCTGTCTACCGGCGTTTTCCCGCTTGGTAAGTCTTGGAATCTTTGTTTTTAATATATTTTTTCCCATGTGGAAGTTTCTTTCTATTTTATTTACATCATGTAACTAGTTTTGTAGATTTGTCTTACTACAGCATAACATTTCATTAGTGATTTCAGTATTTTATGCCAGTGTCATAAAATAATGTATAGCCACCACATAAAAAAGGAGACATTAACAAAACCATCTGGCGAGAGTTGTATTTAGGAAATCAGGAGGTAATGATTGGATGGGTAGGTAAAAAGTAATTATTTCTTATGGAAAACCAGAGTTTTCAAAACTAAGCTCTCAATATCTTTGAAAGGAGAAGTGTACAATAATTGGGTATTACATGTTTTGATATATGGCACAGAGAATGCAACAGCCAGTCAAAAACTGAAGGTCATTTAATGAGCAATCATGATGCACATTGGAAATCACTAACAGTGACAGGAAAACAAACAAATGAATCATAGGACAAACTGAAGTAGAAGAGTTAATGAAGACTGTTATGAAAATGAAATGGAGGTGAGCAGTACATGTACCCAGGTGAAGAGGAGATACTTGTGCAGTGGAAGTTATCAGCTGGATTCCGAGGGATAAAAAATCAAGATATTGGTGAAGACTGACACTGTCATAGAGGAGACAGTGGTCTTAATGTGGTTTCTTAAATAAAATGATTCAAACTATAAAACTTTCAAAACTTCCTGGCAGATAAAAACTGTGTGCCAAGCACGATTCACAACTCATCCTCACACCTTTAATTCTGCCAGTGCCTCATCTCCTACCTTCCAAACTTCGCAGAAGCTCTCCTGCATACCATTCTATAAAACTTTCAATGGCTAGGCTGCAATTTTCTTATCACAGTTAAAGAAGGACAACTAGTTTCAGTTGTTATCAGCAACAACCTTCAGATCGTAATCTCGCAGGATGATGGTGATATAGGAAAATGTCCTGTTGCATGAGTAAGTTGGATTGAAAGCTCATTACTTGCAACAGTATAGCCGATATTATTGTGATAACAGTACATGTAATTGCTCCAAAAATTGTCAGCTGTTCCATAGAGGAGAATGATCCTGCACAACATATGAAGTAGTCATGAAAAGTGTAGAGGCTGAAGGATGATAGGAAAATGCTGCATGCCTGCAAGCCCAACAAGATACATCAAAACTAACTGAATTACAATCTGGAGATAGCAGCAGATAGCAACTGAAACTAATTATCGTACTTTAATTGTGATAGAAATATTGTGGTCCAGGCATTAAAGTTTTTTACTTAAAAATTCTTATTTAATCAAGATAACGATCAAAAACAACCAAATCGATGATGTCATTAGAAAGCAGCATCGATTTAAACTACTAAAAACTAATGCAGGGAAGTCTGGAAGAATTTTTTTTTCCAGCAGTGAACACCAAACAGGTGGTGGTGATGATGATGGTAATTGTGATGATGATGTCTGTCCTTATAATATATTACTACAATATGCAGCACACATCTAACGCAGCTTCGTCAAATGAATAGAGGCACAAAGGTGAAAAAGGAACAGAAGGCGAGTGAGTTGCCTACTCCGCAGGAACTAACAAGCACTGGTACAGCTCTCCACATAATGAGATACACCACTAGCATGCAAATGAAGTCTGGACCTTACAAGGAGAACTGCTCAGCACTGTGGCACAAGGAAAATAATTTCAGTGCTAAACATTGTATTTGTTCATAATTGAAGAACAACATGGTAATAAACAATGGCAAATTTGCTATGCCTTGTCACAGATTGTGATTCACAATAAAAATTAAGAACAACGTCCCACAAGAGACTTTGCAAGAAATGACAATACCAGAAAAGAACTGAACTTATTTTCTCTAACATCAGATATTGATCTACACCTAAACAAATAAATAAAAATACAAGAAAACTTATATAATGGCATAATTCTACTCAATGGTAGTAATGTGGGACATCCTAAAAAGAGGTGGGACCATTAAAAACAAGAACAGGTTAGAAATATTAACCCATAAAGCTAATGATGAAGTTACAAGTATATATTGCTTGGGCAGCAGTCTCAATATCAGTGAAAAATAGCATTCTATAAAAAAGATTTCGTCAAATAAAATAAGTATTTAGTCATTACACTCTGGTAACATACAAATTTAAGCTGAATAAACTACCTCAGAGTCACAGATCAAAGTGATATCAGTGTGTAGGTTCTCTATGTATGTGTTGTAACAAACAAGTATTTTCATTCTCAGCAAAGTTATCTTGGTTAGAGTATTGTCCAAAAATAGATTGCACCATGGGTGTCTTGAGAAATTTATCTAAGATGGCTCAAGATTTTACATTTTTAATGTATTTGGTTTGGTGACTTTGAAAACATGTCTAGTCCCATGAATTAAATTTGACATAAAGTTCATGAATCTTATTGCATCTTACCTAATTGAGGTAGCTTTTGTGAGTAAACGATCTGAAATTACATTCTCATATGATTAAAGATGGTGTATTCCACAAATCAGGTAAGAAAGGTAAAGAAAATTCACAAAATATATTTTCATTCATACAACAAAAATGTTAGGCTAATACTATAAATAAAAAATCTGAAATAAAAACAAAAATCATAATAATCCCAAAAATTTTGTTCCTTATCAACAAACAAGAATGCCACTGATTAATACCCCCTCAAATCGGAAACTAGAAAATAAAAGTAAAACAAATTCTTATTCAATTTTGATCCCTTTGCTTACAAAACTTCAGACATTAATGGATTTACAGTGCGATTTTCATGCCTTCTATTTTTTAATGTTGTCTGTCATAGCTGAAGCAGAAGAAGATAAGTTTTGAAAACAACTTTTTGGATTGCTTTGGTAAAGTGTAACCTAAGGCAAACCTTCAAGGACATGAATGTGGTGAAACTTCATGCAACAACTCCAAAATTGTCATTCAACTGATTCTCAACTGCCACAAACTGAATGAGGATGGCCCTTGTCTCCCAAATTTGTCACACTATTGTCCAGTCATGGCAAGTGCACTGCATCACTTTTCATAGGTCTATAACTGCTTGTTGAGGTGTCTTGAACCAAACAGTGTTTGACAAACTCTCCAGTCCTCAAGAAGACATACTTTCAACTTTGAAACTTCACACATTTTCCTCTTTCTTCTAGAAGAGACAATATTTTCTCAATCCTAATAAAACATTTGTGTCAATATTAACCAGACATGAAAACAGCTGAAGTATACTATGGCCATGTTCTTCAGAGTCTACTACATTTGCTCAGCCATGGAAAACTGAATGTAGTCCTAGGGACTTTGACAAGTCTTCTTCATCCACAGACAAATGTAAAAACTACTGTTGTGACCATTTTGTGCAGAAAGGGGAAAGGACTGACTTTATGGGAAACGGAAACTAAAATTGGGAAATTACACAGTAGCCATGTTTACAAAGTGCTGAGTTTTGGCACACAACCCATGTGAAGGCTTGTTGGAGAGGTCATTTCCTACAGCTCAGTACATGCTGTGTGAGGAAACGACAGAGCACAGATTGGGAACTCTGTTTTGGCAGTGTTCTGTACAGGTTTCCATCCATCTTTTCCTATGAGTAGCCTCACAACAAAAACAAAATTAAGTTTTGTAGTGACTGCTAGTGTCCCCTGGCAGCATTAAATTAGACATTTAATAGAATCACATACACCCATTTTCAGAAATGTATGAGAATACTATAATAAATACAAAATCTGTACCCTGGATAAATGTCTCGCCTCCCCCCACCCCTTGAAGACAAGACATCAACTTAAGTAAAAATTGCCATAACTAAAAAGTATCCTAAGATTAATGTAATACAATTATGTGGATGATTAGCATGTTGCCACTTTTTTTTCTGAAGAAATGTATTATAACTGCGAACCAACTAACTAATTCCATATCACAGCAAGGGATCCTACTATGGATCATTGGAATATGCAAGTAACTGAAACTAAACTCCTGTAGTAAGGCCTGGAGATCAAGTCCAACATTACTTTTAGAAAACTGCTCACTGTAACTATATGCAATCAATATAAATATTATTTTTTGAGTTATCAAGCCTCCGACAGGTTTGATGTGGCCCACCATGAATTCCTCTCCTGTGCGAACCTCTTCATCTCAGAGTAGCACTTGCAATCTACACCCTCAATTATTTGCTGGATATATTCCAATCTTTGTCTTCCTCTACAGTTTTTGTCCTCTACAGCTGCCTCTAGTACCATGGAAGGCATTCCTTAAGTCTTAACAGATGACCTTTCATTCTGTCCCTTCTCCTTGTCAGTGTTTTCCACATACTCCTTTCGCCTTCAATACTGCACAGAACATTCTCATTCCTTACCTTATCAGTCCACCTAATTTTCAACATTTGTCTGTAGCACCACATTTCAAATGCATCGATTCTCTCCCGTTCCAGTTTTGCCACAGTCCATGTTTCACTACCATGCGATGCTGTACTCCAGACATACATGCTCAGATATTTCTGTCATAAATTAATGTCTATGTTTGACACTAGTAGACTTCTCTTACCAGGAAGGCCCTTTATGCAAGTGCTAGTCTGCTTTTGATACCCTCCTTGCACCATCCATTATTGGTTAGTTTGCTGCTTAGGTTGTAGAATTACTTAGCTCCATCTTCTTCATGACCATCAACCCCAATGTTAAGTTCCGTGCTTTTCTCATTTCTGCTACTTTCCATTACTTTCATCTTTCTTCAATTTACTTTCAGTCCATATTCTGTTCTCAATAGACTGTTCATTCCATTCAGCAGATCATGTAATTCTTATTCACTTTCACTTAGGATATCAATGTCATCAGCGAATCGTATCATTGATATCCTTTCACCTTTAATTTTATATGAGGATTAGAACTTAAATAGTGGCAACTATTTAGTCACAACCGATACAAAAGAGTTACATGTATGCACCTGTTACTGTCCTTCAAAGTAGTCACCAGCATTGTGTAGAACCCGTTGCCAGCAATGTGGAAGGCATAGTATATGGTTAGCAGAGCCTGTTCTGTTGATGGTGTGAATGGA
The DNA here is from genome assembly GCF_023897955.1 of Schistocerca gregaria. Taxonomy (NCBI): domain Eukaryota; kingdom Metazoa; phylum Arthropoda; class Insecta; order Orthoptera; family Acrididae; genus Schistocerca; species Schistocerca gregaria. The sequence continues at coordinate 321,684,312 of NC_064927.1, forward strand.
GCAATCTACTGCCTGTCGAATCTCTCGAACAGTTCTGAAGCAAATGCCATGTAGTGGTTCCTTCACCTTCAGAATCAAATCAAAGTCACAAGGACTTAAGTCCGTGGAGTATAGTGGATGATACAATACTTCCAAGTCCCATCAACTGAACAGAGCAGCCACAGCTTGCGCTGTATGCGCCCGAGCATTGTCATGCAAAATGATGGGTTGGTTGCACAGAAAGTGTCGCCACTTCTTTTGCAAAGCTGGTCGCAGATGATGTTCCAAAAACAAACAGTAATACTGTGCACTGACAGTCTGCTGTGGAGAAATGTAATGCGTTAGGATAACACAATCACGCTCGTACATGAGAATCACCAGAACTTTCACCATACTGGAGCTCTGACACACTTTCAACTTTCGCAGTGGCCCATAATGCTTTGTGACAGGCAGTGGACCATACTATCAACAGAACAGACTCTGGTAATGGTGTACTACACCTTCCACATCACTGGCAATGGGTTCTACATAGTGCTGGTGACTACTTTGAAGGACAGTAACAGGTGCAAACATGTAACTCTTTTGCATCGGTTGTGAATAAATAGTTGCCACTATTTAAGTTGAACCCTCATATATAGGTAGACTATACTACCTCAAAAAGCAAAGATGTTGCTGGACACACAATACAATCAAGAATATTAGTACAACTTTAATAGACTGTGGCATGTGCACCAATCACCATGATCTACACTGAACACAATAAGATAAGGCAAATGTACACAAACAATAACAACATGATAATTAAGCATGAGCTTAGTGTGGCAGGCTTTAAATAGGCACTCGTCCTTCGCGGGCTCTGCCGGAAGTTCACAGTATTGCTCTTTCGTGGCACACTCTCATGGATGGCAACACACTGTTAATGTAGACAGCTTTCAAGTGTGTGTGCGTTACTTCATTCCTCTTCCCTTGGGGAACATTTCAGATTTATGAGATGTCTGTGGTCTGTGGCATCTTCCTCCACGAGGCTCTGAATGAGATGAAGTGTTGATACTAGGGTGTATGATCATCATTACTTGGGGCACAAGCAGTGTCACAGTCCGCCTTCTCGTGTTGACCCATATTGTAGGGTGGGTGACATCGGCACAAGCTCCATGTGCGCATCAGGCCCAGGGCCTGGTGGTGATAGGGGTTCCCTCATATATTGTGGCAAGGAACAGAGACGATTCTAGAAGTCGGTCAAGGGATGAGCTAATGACAGGGAAAGTGGGGGAGGGGGTTTGGGGAAATGGAATATTGCTTAACAAAAGGACAGTTGGGGTCATCCACCAACAAACTGGTAAAATTTCGTGTTGTTTAAAGTAGTTTTTGGTAACTGTTTTGGAGTTCAGGGTAAAAACTTGTCTACAGAATGTGTTTGCCCAGGAAAATAATATGATTTGGCCCAGATGTCAGTCGATTTTGAAGTTTTTGTCTGGGGTCAGCAATTTAAGTGTTGGTAGGCATACCAGGCATATTAAGCTCTCTTGATTATTGTAAGTGGTACTCGTACATTGATATACATCCAATTTATATTAATAAATAATAAGACGCTCATTTTAAGTTAAATGATATTTATTGGTTTAGATAGTAAGCTATTTGCCATTCTTATTCTTTTGTTAAAATGTGTTTGAAATACATTGCAACCTATATTGCTACATAATTATAAAATGATTGAATCCGTTGAAGTACCGTAATATATTCGCTGATTTCTGAAGTCATTTTATCCAGTGTAATATGATACTCTATGGGGGGTGGCAATAGCCTCCATAGCACCCCCCCCCCCTCCCCCCTTGCCACCACCCCTGGCAGGGTGCCTGCCGCATCAGGTGATTCATCAAGCGATGCAGACTGGCGTTGTGATGTCAGTGTCCTGGCCAGGGTTGTCCAGTTATACACACACAGGAGAAACTGGTCATAATGATGTGCACAACGGAGACCCTCCTCCAGACAGATGTCACAGAGATGGCGCCCACAGTTTAGGGAGATGATGGTAGGAATCCATTTTGGGTGACAATCAAACCCATGTGCCCAGACAGCAGGGCTGTTGCTGCCATACTGCATGAACTGATAGGAAGACAGAAATTGATTGGATGGGGACCAAGCCACATACTTTTTCACTTGTGATTTGAATGTCCTGACAATCCTTTTGGACTGCGGGTGGAAATGGTGGAGCAAAAATCTGGTGAATCCCATCGGCCTTGCAGAAGGAGGAGCTGGGGACCACAATATTATCAAGGTAGTTGGCCCAGACTGGCACAGACCTCGTGAGTTGTTCGAGAAATCATTGAAAAATTGTTGGAGCGCTGACCATGCCAAATCGTAACCACAGGTATTGATACAAAGCAAAAGGCATGTTATGACCAAGAGACATTGAGAGTCAGCATCAACAGGAAGCTGCAAATATGCGTAAGTTAGGTCAGTCTAGGAAAAATACCAACCACCAGCGAGATAAGCAACAAGTTTGTCAGGCTGCAGCAAGGGATACATGTCAATGATAGACTGAGCTCAGAAAGAAACTTTGAAATTGCAGCAAATGTGTCACTGTCCCGACGGCTTCTTGACAATGCTTAAGGGGACAGCCCATTTGCTGGATGCGATCAGTTGCATAACCCTTGAGGACGTGAGGCAATCGAGCTCCACCTCGACTTGATCATGGAGTGCCATTGGCATTGACTGAGCCCAAAAGAAACAGGGCTGGCCAAAGGTTTTATGGTGATGGCTTTGAAATTATTGGCTCAATCCAAATCCACAGAAAATGGGGCAGAAAATTCAAAGTATAAAAAAGTATATAAGGCATTTGATCATAGACGAGATTAATTTCACTGGAAATACCAAATGTGAAAACGTTAAAGGCAACCAAACCAAACAAATTTTCTGTCTGTGCATTGTTATCCGCCAGAAAAGTAAGGGGACCAACCACAGATTTACATGAGACTGGGCTGAGAAAATACCTAATATTGGAATGCTTTGTTTATTGTAGGTGACTAACGTATGCGACACTAGTGCTACAGAGAGAGAACACAAGTCCATGTAGGCTACATCTGCAAGTTCAGTAATACAAGGCAGCACCAGTGTTGACTTGCATCTGTTTACAGTAGTATATCGAAAGGGGGTTGCACATCTTATCAAAAGAGAGTGAAGACGGATCCTGCTGCGGGGCCAGTTGGCAAAGGAGTTGATAATTGCGAGGCAATAACCAAGACAAAAAAAAGCATGTCCTAAGGTCCCAGATGCATGAAAATGCTTCCAATTCTTCAACAGACTCATCATAAGCTGGAAACAGCAGGGGATAAATGACCAGGGTAGTGACAGGCAAAACAGTAAGTACAATGGAAGACGCAGCAGATGGCATGGACTGAGATGGAGCTGAACTGGCTAAAACAGAGGCAAGCATTTGGAATACCTGGCTTTGATTATGTTGTGCTGTGGTGAACGCCTCTGCCTGTTGACTGAGATGCTGTAACACCACAGCAAGAATCCCTTGCTGATCAACCAGCAAGTGTAAAAATTCATCAGTAGTACTGTCAGACATCATAATGCAGTAGAGGACTACTCAGAGACTGAAAACAGCATGGAGAACAAGTCAACACTTGTCGTCATTTGTGTTGTAACTTGGGTGCACAACACAACCAATAATGTCAGTACAACTTTATTAGATTTTGGCACACACATCAATCACCATAACACACACAGAACACAATAAGATAAGGCAAATGTATGCAAGCAGTAATAACACGATAACTAAGTGCGAGCGTAGCGCAGAAAGGTTAAATAGGCACAAACCCCTGGCAGGCTCTGTATTGCTCACAGTATTGCTCTTTTGCAGTGCACTGGTAATGCATCCATTACTTCAGTAACAATAAATGATTCCCACCAAGATGAATCCAGAGACAATGACAAAACAAAATGGTTACTGGAGAATCTTATCTCAGGTTCAGGACAGTAAGTAATGTACTTGTTTTTCACAACACACTCATAGCATAAACCTTCACATCAGACTGAAGATGCACTGAAATAAAACTGCCAGACATACGTTGTAAACTGAGACCACTAAACTGTGGAACATATAATAGTAAACTCCTATAAATTTACAAATATGCCACCTGTTTTACATTGTCAAAAATGTATTCCCACATCACTAAGATTAATAAACTCAACCACACAACAAACAGTGAAAGTGTTGAGTTGTTGACTGGGACATAAGATTACCAAAGCTGCTGAGTTCTCAGATAAATGTTCTTCAGAGATAACTGTAAAAACATCTCAGTTGCTTTGCACTACTGAGACAATGTATGTATATTTGTTACTCAGCTCTGAGGGAGGGCTTAGCCTAAAAGCTCAGCAATATTTTCAGTCTTATTTAGATGCCTGTTAATCACGTAAAGCCTCAAATACATCATGTGTGGTTACTTTTATTTCTTCAACTGCAAGATATTACTTTTTTGATGAACACTGAGATTGCCACCTATTTTTCCCCATCTTTATTCTATTTGATTACAATCTAGAAGCTACTAACTCACTTTGATGTTTGACCTACCATTTTCACTGACTATTAAGAATTATAAAGATACAAGCAGAAATCCATTCCAGGGAGATGTGTAGGGGTCAAAAACACCATTCCTAAAAAATACTGTACTAGAAGTATACTTTCGGAGAATATGGTAGCATGAAAACTAAGAGACTTAAAATGACAAGAGATTTTGGAAAATTACCATGTGTTTAGCACATGATATTTTCAGTTTCTTGTGCAAGGACATACCCACATGGGCAGGCTTGAAACCTGACCACCTGTAGACAACATTCCAGCCATTAAAACGGACACATTTACAGGTTGACCATTTCTGCTGTCAACACTAAATCTGACATGGTCTGTAAGCATGCAAGTAGAGTGACGAACAACGAAATATATATACTGCTCCACACACAGTCTTTAAACCAGCTACACTGATTGCTTGTATCTGGATAGAAAGACAGTTACGACCCTGTCCAATATGTTTTACCAAGGAGTCATGCTATATTATACACTGCTAAAAGAGAACAAAACCATAAAAGAAATGTAAATTTTAAACGCCTTAAAATACCCAGACATTTACTAAAAATAGTTTTCTTCCCATCTAAAGGACTCAAGTACCCTAAAAAAAATCATCATGTTCACCAATAACAAAGATGCAAAAGAGGTCATGCATGTTTGTAAGCACACTTTACATGACTATTTTGTAAATTATTCCATGTAATCTAAACATCAAGGCGTATTATTGGAGGAGTCTTCTGTGATTCATTTCCCTTGTTTGAATCAGGTTCTTTCTCTTCTTTTAACTTTGTCTTATGCATTTCATAAACTGTGTACATAATTATGTAAATACTGAACTTCTTATATACAACCTGTATTTTTCCATTATTTTTACTTTATTAACATCTGCTATAAATAATGCATTCCCTTCTATGAATATATGATGCCAGCCATACTAGGAAATTAGTCTATGGTTGAATGAATGAATAAATGCTTACAAAGTTATATTATACATATATAAATTATATTATACATACAATGACTAATTCATTACGTAACTATTACTACTCACGTGAGGAATCGAAAGGTCAATAAATAAAGGCTGCGTCCGAACTACCAGTATGATTTTCAAAGATTGACTTAATGAGTTCTATTTGGTCCCATTATATACAGAGTGCGTACTTTTAATACAAGACAGTATCGTAGTAAATAAAACTTTAAGTCCCCTCAACAACAGTTGCAATGAAATTTCAAATAATAGTACTGATAAGCTCTATTTAAGCGTTTTCTAGAAGCTACAGCATGCCAAGACGGCATGTCTACCATTACAAATTGTTACGTTTCGTCATTAAGTGGCTAAATTCATACCCTGCTTTAGTCTTTCACACTGTAACTATGTTGAGTGCAAAACTGATTTATTTTAGTAGTTCTTGGACTGTACCTTACACTAAAAGAAGTAGAGTGACTATTTACACTGATTCCAATGCACTGTCTGCTCTTGCGTAGATCAATTATTTAAACAGGCCTGAATTAGCCTTTTCAGTCCCATTCGACTAGTCGATATGTTCCGAAAGCTTTAAAACATTAATTTTCTTTCATAAACGACAGTCTAGGTGTCTAGGAAGTTGGTAGCACATTCCATCCCATTGTTAAGCCTAAACGCCCCCTAGAGGGGCAACAATACTGCAATTTTTTTCCAGGAGCGCAATGACGTTAATCTACATCAACACCTGCATCGGTACTCTGCAAACCATCATGAGGTGCATGGCAGAGGGTAGTCCCATTGTGCGTGTTATTAAGTTTTCTTTATGTTCCATTCACGTTTGGAGCGTGGGAAGAATGAGTGTTTGAATGCCTTTGTGCATACAGTAATTACTCTGATCTTATCCTCACGATCCATATGTGAACGATACGTAGGGAATTGTAGTATATTTCTAGAGCAATCATTTAAAGTGGGTTCTTGAAACTTTGGTAATAGACTTTCTCAGCTTAGTTTACGTCTATCTTCAAGAGTCTTCCAGTTCAGTTTCTTCAACATTTCTGTTAACATTCTCCAACGTACAGTATTAAACGAATCTGTGACCATTCGTTCTGCCTTTTCTCTGTATAGGTTCAGTGTCCCCTGCTAGTCCTGTCTGACACGAGTCCACAGTTGAGTAATATTCTACAATGGATCGTACGAGTAATTTGTAAGTAGGCCTTGTCTCCTTTGTAGACTGATCACTTACCCAGTATTCTATCAATAAACCGAAGTCTGCCACCTGCCTTATCCACGAATGATTCTATGTGATCATTCAATTTCATATCCCCACAAAATGTTATACCCACGTATTAGTATGAGTTGGTCGATTGCAACAGCGACTCATCGACATTATAGTCATAGGATACTATTTTTTCCGTTTTTTGAAATGCAAAACTTCACATTTCTGCATATTCAGAACAAGTTGCCAATCTCTGCACCACGTCGACATCTAGTCAACTATTTTCGGATAGTACTTCATTATTGATGACTGCGCCTTCTGCAAAAGGCATGAGTTTACTATTAATATTTTCTGCAAAGTCATTAATATGCAACATGAACAGCAAATGTCCCAGCACACTTCCTTGGAACACATTCGAATTTCTACATTTGACAATCACTCTCCATCCAAGATGTCCTCCCTACGAAAAAGTCCTCAATCCAGTTACAAATTTCAAGTGGTACCCCATATGACTGCACAACATTAGTGCAGTACTGAGTCAAATGCTGTTTGGAAACCAAGAAATAGGCCTACTGCATCTACCAGGTCGCCTTGATTCAAAGCTTTCAGTATGACATGTGAGAAAAGTGTGAGTTGTTTTTCATATGATCGATGTTTTCGATACACGTTCTGGCTGGCAATGAGGAAGCCATTCTCTTCAAGATAGCCTACCTCATTAAACGTCTAGGGGTATGATTGACAGGTTGTGCAACATATAAATAAGTTTTGAAATATTTTGCAACGGCTTTCTGTGGGCAGTATTGACAATATCCTTGCCAGTCTCTCGCGTGCTACAGGCTGTGGATATAGTTGTGTTCATTGCCGCGCGGAGTGGCTGTGCGGTTTGAGGCGCCATGTCACGAATTGCGTGGCCCTCCCGCCGGAGGTTCGAGTCCTCCCTCGGGCTAAGATGTGTGTGTCGTTCGTAGCATAAGTTTAAGTAGTGTGTAAGTCTAGGGACCGATGACCTCAGCAGTTTGGACCCTTAGGAATTCACACACATTTGAACAGTTGTTGTGTTCAGTGGTCAGTGTCGTGATGGTGTTGAAAATACATTCTAAACAACACGAATAGGCGTTGTCATTAGAGTGCATTGAAATGTATAAATAGCTGCCGGCATTGTGGGATGTTAGAACACATGAGAAAAAAAAAATGGTTAAGAGTGAAACGTGCGATTGGTTGCTCAGAAAATACGGGTAAAGGCTGCGAAGGTTGATATTTTAAAAAAAATGCAAAATTATGATAACGAGGGAGATTTATGTGTGTGTATACAGGCTGGTCCATTGAATGTGACCGAGCCAAACATCTCACGAAATAAGCGACAAACGAAAAAACTACAAAGAACGAAACTTGTCTAGTTTGTAGGGGGAAACCAGATGGCGCTATGTTTGGCCCGCTAGATGGCGCTGCCATAGGTCAAACGGGTATCAACTGCGTTTTTTTTAAAATTGGAACCCCCATTTTTTATTACATATTCGTATAGTACATAAAGAAATATGAATGTTTTAGTTGGATCACTCTTTCACTTTGTGATAGATGGTGCTGTAAAAGTCACAAACGTTTAAGTACGCTTAAGAATGTGGTATCACTTAACATTTCGCCAGTGCGGACGGTATTTGCTTCGTGATACATACTCGTGTGAAAATGGACCATTTACCAATTGCGGAAAAGATCAATATCGTTTTGATGTGTGGCTATCGTGATCAAAATGCCCAACAGGCGTGTGCTATGTATGCTGCTCGGTATCCTGGACGACATCATCCAAGTGTCCAGACCTTTCGCCGGATACTTACGTCATTTAAGGAAACAGGAAGTGTTCAGCCACATGTGAACGTCAGCTACAACCTGCAACAAATGATGATGCCCAAGTAGATGTTTTAGCTGCTGTCGCGGCTAATCCGCACATCAGTAGCAGACAAATTGCGCGAGAATCGAGAATCTCAAAAACGTCGGTGCTGAGAATGCTGCATCAACATCGATTGCACCTGTACCATGTTTCTATGCACCAGGGATTGCATGGCGACGACTTTGAACGTCGTGTACAGTTCTGCCACTGGGCACAACAGAAATAACGGGATGATGACAATTTTTTTGCAAGCGTTCTATTTAGTGACGAAGAGTCATTCACCAACAGCGGTAACGTAAACCGGCATAATATGCACTATTGGGCAACGGAAAATCCACGATGGCTGCGACAAGTGGAACATCAGCGACCTTCGCGGGTTAATGTATGGTGTGGCATTATGGGAGGAAGGAGAATTGGCTCCATTTTATCGATAGCAATCTAAATGTTGCAATGTTTGCTGATTTCCTACCTAATGTTCTACCGATGTTACTACAAGATGTTTCACTGCATGACAGAATGACGATGTACTGCCAACATGGATGTCCGCATGCGGTTGAAGGGGTATCCCATAGCATATTTCATTACAGGTGGATTGGTCGTCAAGGCACCATACCATGGCCAGTACGTTCACCGGATCTGACGTCCCCGGATTTCATTTTGTGGGAAAAGTTGAAGGATATTTGCTATCATGATCCACCGACAACGCCTGACAACATGCGTCAGTGCATTGTCAATGCATGTGTGAACATTATGGAAGACGAACTACTCATGGTTGAGAGGAATGTCGTTACACGTATTGCAAAATGCATGGAGGTTGGCGGACACCATTTTGGGCATTTATTGCATTAATGTGGTATTTACAGGTAATCACGCTGTAACAGCATGCGTTCTCAGAAATGATAAGTTCACAAAGGTACATGTATCACACTGGGACAGCTGAAATAAAATGTTCAAACGTACCTACGTTTTGTATTTTAATTTAAAAAACCTACCTGTTACCAACTGTTCGTCTAAAATTGCGAGACATATGATTGTGACTACTACAGCGTGAGGCATAGCGCCGTACAACGATCCTCCTTGGAGGCGGTTAAGTGGGAGATGTGTCTCAGAGCTGGATAGTGACAGATGGTGACGCAAGACTGGACGCGCACGTAGTTTATGTATCAGCCGATAGAGGACAATCTTGGCTAGGGTGACTGTGATTTTAGTTTCGATTGTGACCACAAGAGTGCACTAGAGTACTAGAATGTTTTTCATAAACTGTTCTAGTATTTTCATAAAGTGTTATTATGTCTTTTTGTGTATGTAAAATGTTATAAATGTGTTTTAGCCGCATGAATGATGCGTGAATGTGGTTTAAAGTTAATATGTAGTAGGATTTAGTGTGGGGACATTTCGATGAAGTATGGATATGGACAAAGGGGATTTTTGTAGAATAGATTTGTAAAGTAAGTTTATGGTAAAGGGAAAGTTAATTCAGGTAAAAATAACAATAGTAAATAACTTTATGTATAAGCAAAAATTCAGCATATTAGATAGTTATGTCGGTAAAACGTGCAGTCGTTAGGTTTACTATTTTGCGATTGGTTATTGATGAAAAGCGCGGATTGACGCGGGAGAATGTTGTTTCGCTATTGGCTGTTGAGTAAACTGACCAAGGGTAAAGCAATATTCTTCGCGCGCCTTTCTCTGCTCGTAGAGAAGACTTAGAGTATTCTAGAGAAGAGTGGGAGCCTAGCCATGAAACAGTTCGGACGTGTGTGTAGTAGTAGTTCCGATGGAAACGATAAGTGCCGGATCTAGCAGTGTTGCGTACATGAAAAGTGTGGTAAAGTGACGGCATAGTTATTCCGATGGGCGTGTAGAAACTTCAGAATTTTTAAGTGAATTTTGTGACGAGAAAAGACATATATTCCGCGTGGCGTATTGAGCAGGTCGGTGGCTAAAAACTGTGACTGCATTTGGTACCGACAGACTTAATATTTGGAAAACAGTCCGTATATCTGTAACTAATACGTTTTCCGGAAATGCAACACCATAAACTTGCTAACGTGAGTGAAAGGGATTCTGAGTGACTGTGTTAAGACTGGCACGTGGTTGGCAGTGATGCTTGTTCACCTAAGTTTCAGAATATATTAATTGAGGACAAAATTTCCAACCTTTCATTTGTGTGAAAACTTTCTCCCGAAACGTAGATCAGTGACTTAAATTGCAGCCTGGTTCACGTCGAAGTACAGTAGGTTTCACTCGGCTTTCCTACTGATGATCTTCTGAGACAATGTTCACAGGTAAGTGCAGGTTCGTCGTAAAGGGACGGAAAGAACCGCGCCGCCGCAAGCGCCATCTATCACAAAGCGAAAAAAATGGTCCAACTAAAACATTCATATTTCTTTACGTACTACACGAATATGTAATAAAAATGGGGGTTCCTATTTTTAAAAAAACGCAGTTGATATCCTTTTGACCTGTGGCAGCGGCATCTAGCGGGCCAACCATAGCACCATCTGGTTTCCCCCTTCAAGCTACACAAGTTTCGTTCTTTGTTGTTTTTTCGTTTGACACTTATTTCGTGAGATATTTGGCCCAGTCACGATCAATGGACCACCCTGTGTATTATCTATCCGAAAATAATCACTCAACACATGTCTTGCTTGACACGTTTCCACAAGGTAAAACTGTACTTGAAAATTTGTAAAATCTTGGAAAGAATAGTCAGTGGTAAGGTACTGCACCACATTATGTAAACGCTGACTTGGTGGAACTACGTCTCCCATTGTTTCTTTTATCATGGAGATTTGGCGTCTGCAGAAATTTAATTGGGCAGAGGGTTTGGATGGGTGGGGGTTAGGGAAATGCAAGACTCTAAAATTTCTGATATGAAAGGTAGGAGACGAGATACTGGCAGAAGTAAAGCTGTGAGTACCGCCGTGAGTCCAGCTTCGGTAGCTCAGATGGTAGAGAACTTGCCCGCAAAAGGCAAAGGCCCCGACTTCGAGTCTCGGTCGGGCACACAGTTTTAATGTTCCAGGAAGTTTCATATCAGTGCACACTCCGCTGCAGAGTGAAAATCTTATTCTAAAAGTTCTGTTTTTGATGTAAATGAATTGGTCGGGTTTGAGATGTATCATACCTGAGGAACTGAATTTTATAGGGAAAAAATCCACTATATCTCAGAGAACTGATGGTTATCCACTCAAAATTTGTTAATGTACTTCACTTCGATACTGTACAAACAAACTAACGATTATACAGCAATTGCTACAGCCATAGTACTGCCTCACTGCGATGAGCCATGTAGTGCTACATTTGGCTGAACGAGAGGTTCAATGGAATCATGGAAACAACTTTTGGAGCGTATAAGAATTTTGTAATCAATAAAAAAAGCTTACTCCAGATACCAAGAGTGAGAGGGTGGGGCAGCGCAAGGGCCTGTGTATGGGGCGCCAATGTATTTTGATAACCATTTGCAGTAATGTATCAGATGCTGAACCACCAACACACAAAAAGTTATGCTAATCTTATTATTATTATTTTTATACAATTGTATCGACCAACTAGGATCAGACTAATAACTTCAGTTCCTCTTCTTCCTTTGTTGTTGTTTCCTATTTTTTCAGTATTCCCTCATTTTCTCCCCATGATGTCTTTTCCTTTCTTCTCTCCATGTTGTTCCCAATTTTTTATTTCTTCTGCTTTGAAAGCTTCCCAAATTTAGTATTTTATTTTTAAACGGTTAAATTTTGTTATTTCTGATTATTTGATGTTGTTTCTTTCTAGATCTTTCACTACTACTGTAATCCAAGCTATTGTCGATTTCTTCTTCCAGAAATATAGGAGTATTTGTTTTATTAGTCTATCCATTCGGTAGAGGTGACTGAAAAATGTTAATCTTTGTTTGGCCATTACTTCAGATATTTTCTCTATATTTTTGTAGATCTCCTCATTACTTCTTATTTTCCAACCATCTGCAGTTTTTATTGCACTCATCATTTTTCTAATACCTTAATCCTTCTTTCAGTACCTCTATAGTCTGTCCATCTTATAGTTCATCATTAGGCATTTAGATCTATATAAACGTTCTGGTCGTACCACTGTGTTGTAGTGTTTTAGTTTTGTTTTTCTAGATATACATTTCCTGTTGTAAATATTTTTGGTCCAACCATATGCTCTTTCCATTTTGTTAATTCTTACATCTATTGCAGATTTTTCTAGTCCATTCTGTTGTATTGCCTCTCCAAGACATTTTAATTTATTTACTTGTTCTATTTTACCTTTCAGTGTTTTTATGAATTTTGGCGCATTTTTTATATTTGTCATCAATTTTGTTTTTTCAGGTGAAATTTTGAGACCAGTCCTGTTTGCTGTTTTTTTTTTTTTTTACAGAAGGTTTATCTGAATAACTGCTTTTGTCAGGTTTTCTGAAAGTATTGCAAAGTCATCCGCAAAAGCCAAGTTTATCTTGATTCCATTTGTTTTCCTTCCCAGAGTCATTGGTTCAATTTTGTGATTTTTTAACTATGAACTCCAGATATTTACAGTTTTTTCTAGAACATAATTTAACAGTAAAGGCGATAAACCATCACTTTGCCTAACACCAGTTTTTATTTCAAATGGCTGAGATACTTCTCCCATAAATTCGACTTCATATATTGTACATGTAAGTGTTTAATGGATTATATTTGCTAATTTTGATTTAACACCAAATTCTCTAATGACCTTATCTATTGTTTATCTGGCTATACAATGAAATGCTTTCTTGAAATCAGTAAATGACACTATTATTGGTTTGCTGGTTAACATTCTATGGCGAATTATTGACCATTCTGCACAGGATCTTCCCTTTCGCAAACCACCGTAATATTCTCCCAGTTGTTGTCTAAAGTATCTACCACTCAGTTCAGGGGAACTTTTGATAATATTTTGTATGCCTCTAGCAAAAGTGACACTCCTCTGTAATTACTGACATTTTCTTTGTCTCCCTTTTTATGTAGCGGAAGGATTAATGCTGTTTTCCATTCAACTGGAATCTTTTCAGTTTCACAAATGTTCTAAAGAAGCAGTTGTAGGTCCTTTCTGATTTTTGGTTCTGACCACTCCAGTAATTTTGCTGTAATGGAGACTTCACCCCTTGCTTTATTGTTTTTGAGTACTTCGATGGCTTCATGAATTTCTAATTGTGTTGGTGGGAAATCTTCCTCTAGATTTTGAGGTGTCACTAGAAATTCTAGTTTATCTGTTGGAACTGGACAGTTTAACACCCTTTCAAAAAATTTTGCTAAAATTTCACAATTTTCTTTGCTATTTAATCCCATTTTGCCATTTTCATCTTTGAAAGAAATACTTGGTGTCTGATACACTTTAAATATGTGTTTAAAAGTTTGATAAAAATTTCTAGTATTATTTTTAGTGAAATTTTCTGTTATTTCAATAAGCTGTAGTTTTTCAAAGCTTATTCTGATTTCTGGATTATTTTTGATCATTATTATAACGATTGTTCCCCTTTAGGAGAGGGGTTGAACTTGAATGAAATTTCGTCTCTGGACGTTTTTCTTCTTTGCTTCCCAAAAACTCTTCATCCTCTGAGAATGCTCCTTCATCCGTTCCTCAGTCCATTTTTTACCAGGCTGGTGCGATGTCCTTTCCTCAAACTTCATATTTGCGATTTTATTCCGGCACTCAATGCGGTCTTCGAGATTCTTTATGTTGATCTGCTGCAGATCCCTCTGGACTTCTCTCAGCCAGTCTGTGTTGCGTTTACTCTTAGTTCTAATATTGAAAAGTTTCCTTGCTGTTCTAGAGTATTCCATCATGTAGATATGTATATAAAATTTGGGTGTTTTCTGATTTTGTCTCTTACTTTGTTGGCCTTTATAAAGAGCTCGTTTTGTGGTCACTTCATCCAAATGCCATTTTTGTTGATTGTCCCATAAATCTTCCTGAGAATTTGTCTTTCCTGCTTTTCTGTTTCCCTAATTTTTGAATGACCATCAATCACCATTGTTTCAGCTGCATAGATTGCTGTTCTATAATGCCTTAATTTTGCATCTGTCGAGATGCACTTCTTGTTGTAATGTGTCCATGTTAGGCTTTCTGGAGCATGGTGATTCTTTGTTCATTGGCAATTCGATTTAATCCTGAGGACTGTATAATTTCTCTGAGGTATTTAAAATTGCAGACTTGTGCAATTTTACCATGTTTTGTGATTAAAGGGGATTTATCTTCTGGCTGTATTTCCATATATTTGTTTTTTTATAAGATATCTGTAAGGTGAAGGCACCGGTAGTTGGCAGAATACCAGTAGTTGACACTTTCAAATAAAAGTTCTTAAAATAAGAAAATCGCTTTATTCAGAGACAGAGATTTGACTGTTGTTTTATGGTGGTGCCATCTACAGTGTAATTTGATAACTATCATATTTTCTTAGCAGTCATCTTGAAGTGGGTGCTTCTGTTTGTGACACTGTGTGCTTGTGTTTCTCTGCATTCTTCTCGAAATCGATATGGAGATAAGTTTTTGGATGTGGCAAAGCAAACGTAAGATATTATTTTTGTGTATAGTTTTTTTAGATGGTCCCAGTGTTAAACAAATTAAGCAAATTTGTGAAATATTTGTGAAGTAGGTTATGGTATGGTCAGGGATCAGGTGTCAAGTACTGGTGCTAACATGTTCCTTATTTTTAGTAGTTGATACATCTGTCAACTACTGAGTCCAATAACTTTTTTAATACCTTTCTCATTCCCTGTATCCTCATAAGCTTAGGTCTGTGGAGTTTGTGTTAAATTTATCATTGCATGTGTAGATCCAGTGGTTGACACCCTATTTCAATTACTGGCATTCAAGTAATGTGAATTTCTGACATTATGTTTTATATTATTTAAGTCATTATAACACCACCAGTAAAAGGGAAGATGCCCAGTTATCCAGAGGAACAAATGCAGCTTGCCATCGATACAGTACTCAATGGAATGCCTGTTTCTACAGCAGCAAAAAAGTTTCTCAGTTCCTCGAATTACTTTGATGTACAAAGCCAGAAATCGACACATGGGTCTTGATACAGTTCTTATCAAAGAAGAGCAGGATTTATTAGTACACTGGATTTGTACTATGGCGGAGACCGGTCTCCCCATAACAAAACTCGAGCTTCTGGACAGTGTGCAGCACCTGATTGAACTACTGAAGCGTAAAAATCCCTTTTTTTGTAACCACCCAGGTAAAACTTGGTAGAAAGCTTTTCTGAAGCTCCATCCCAATACTGGGATAAGAATGTCACAAAATCTGACATCAAGCAGGGCAGGAGTAAAGCCAGAAGCTATAAGAAACTGGTTTGATGAGATAGATAAATATTTAACAGAGAACAATTTTAAGTCCATTCTTCAAAGTCCCGAAAGAGTTTTTAATTTAGATGAAACTGATTCTTTCTGAATCCCAAAGAAAACAAAGTGTTGGTCCTGAAAGGAGAAAAAATGTGTACCAGCTAGTGAATAGTGACGAGAAAGAATGTCTAACGGTTTTTGTTGACTGGAAATGCAAATGGTGATTAAGCACCCCCATTGAAAGCGTTTAAATACATTAGAATACCGCAGGATCTAGCAGAGAGTGTGCCAAATCATTGGGGAATAGGTAAATCTGAAACAGGTTGGATGACAGGTCTCTTTTCTTTGAATTTATAACGAATGTTTTCCGTCCTTACCTTCTAGAAAAGAAAATACCACTGCCAGTCATTGTGTTTATAGACGGCCATCCGTCACATCTCACCTTACACACTAGTGTTTTGTAATGAGTGTGGGATAATACTCGTAGCTTTGCTTCTAGATTCTAAACATCTTCTTTAACCTATGGATGTTGCTCTCTTTTATTTGTTAAAGGAAAGTTGGAAAAACAAGGTACATCTGTGGACATTGGAACATTTGGGTCAACCAGTGCTTAAGAAGATCCATTTTGCACCCTTACTGAAACAAACTTTGGATGACTTGATTAAACCATCTGTCCTATAGAATGGATTCAGGAGAAGTGGACTTGTTCCATGGAATCCAGAGGCTGCAGACTACTCAAAAATTCCATCAGTGAGTGGTGATATTATACTTACTACTCACAGAACTGGCACTACTGAAAAATTAAACTTAACAGTTGTGTGAGAGTTTCTAGAAACATACATTGGGAAAGTTTAACTTTCATGTTTTGACTCTTCAAGTGATGTGTGGGAAGGAAATATAAATGACCAGTCTTTGTTTTTGCTTTGGAAGGAACTTAAAAGTGACTGTCATAATTCTATCCTTTCCAGTCTGTTGATGACACAAACAACTGTGTGGCAAATCAAAATGAAAAAGTGGAGGAAGGAAATGTCCATCCAGATGAAAAACAAAATAATGAAGTAATCGAAAATAAAAAAAAAAACAGGAAGACATATAAAGCTTGGCAGGCAACAACCAAAATGAAGAAAGAGAGGAGACTAATGTAACAGACCAGTGTGTCACACCCAATAATTCAATGAAAAATTCTGATTTTCCTCAGTGTGCTTCTAGTGGAAATATTAACAGGAAATCAGGGGACAAACTAATCCCCTCCCCATTCAAATGTGCATTATTTTGGCCACAGAATACAGGAAAACAAGGGAAAATAAGATTAAGAGAAAAACTTCCAAGTGTTGTGATATTGTGGCAGGAATATCATCATAAGAAGGAACAACTGAAGCTACAAAGAGAGAGACTAAAAGCTGATAGAGTAGAAGCACTAAAACTGAAGAAAGAACAGTCTGAGATAGCTAAGAAACTCAAGAAGCAAACTAAAGCAGAGAATCGTAGAAAGCCAAAAGTGCATAAGAAAGGAACAATTTCAGTGTCCTCAGATTCTGAAGATGGAGAATGGAGTGAGTCAGGCAGCAGTATTGATGACATTAGTATGCTTCCTGATGGCAAGGAAGACAACAATTCTGATCAAACAATTACAACAGAAAAAGAAACAGGAAACGAAGAAGAAAATACAAATAAACTTTATAGAAATGGTGAATTTCTTCTTGTTTCTTTTCCCGGAAAGAAGAGATATTTCAAATATGTTTGTATTGTTTAGCGTGTGTTTGAGGATGGTGAAATAGAAGTAATGGCTCTAAAATCTTGCAACTGTTAGAAAAAAGTTTTTTATATTGATAAAAATAATGTTAGTGTTATTCTTCCTTTACCACTCTCAAATATCACTAATGAACATTTGAAATATGAATTCCAAAACAGTATTGACTGTGATGTGTAGACTAAAGTTATTTATTTAGTGTCAACTACTGAATATTTTTCCTGTCAACTATTGAAACTTTCATGTCTCTCTAGTGTTAACTACTGGTGACTGCACTTATACTTTTGTTATAATTTTTATTTACCATTTAATGTACCTTAACATAATAAATTATAATAAATATCAAATTCCAAAGATCAAAGAGCCTGAAGATAAATTGGGTTTCTGCCCACCATCAACGTGTATTCATAAATATCAAATTAAAATAGTTTCATTTCTTAAGGTGTCAACTACTGGTGCCTTTAACTTAGTCCAGTTTTGTGTGAAATTGAATGTAGTTTTGCCACTATGTGCATCGCTTATGTTCTGTTATTAGTGATGATTGTAATAACATCAGCAAAAGGCACTTGGCTTTAATTCGGTTCTCTTTTTTTATACCAGTCTGGATGCCCTTTACATGAGATTCCTATTCCCCGATCTTTTCTAGAACAAAGCATTGGGGATATTCCATCCCCCTGTCAGACTCCAGTTTTGATTTCGAAGGAATCTGATATTTCGCCTATGAATTTCATTTTGGATGTTGTTCCTGTAAGTGTCTGTTCTGTGATTTTTCGTGTCTTTCGGTCGATCCGAAATTCTTTGATGATTTTAAAGAGGGTTTAATGGTCCACTGAATCGTATGCTTTCCTGAAGTCGATGAATGTATTTACTGTGTTTCTGCATTTCCTCATTTGTAATATCGTTTTTAAGCACCAGATGTGTTCAGCACATTTTTGATTATTATTATTATTACTGTTATTTTCGTCAACCTCAGTGCTCACAAGTTATGAGTGATCCTTGACTCAATTTTTCATCTTTTTTTTTCTACTTACAACGAAGTAGAGCAATTACTGCAGAATCAGCATCTGAAATCGTTTCGGTGCACATAGGATGGCAGCGCAACAATGATTGCGCAACAGTGCTAGACTGGAAGCCACTCAATATGCACATAGGCAGTAAAATGCCAGGCAGTGTTTGCTTATTTCATTTAATAATTCATTAAGAAACATAACAGAAGGTTTTGGACTCATCTAGCAGTTATTCAGGTTGGTTGAAAAGAACGTTCGTAACATTGTATGAGGGAGAGTCATATGAAAACCTTAAATATTTTTTTAAAAATATTATTTATTGTGCAGAAGTGGTACAAAGCTGTGTCACTTTTCAACATAATCTCCCACAGGCTCAATGCAAGTCCTGCAGCGCTTACAAAGTGCATAAATTCCTTTAGAAAAAAATTATTTTGGTAGTCTGCACAATCACTCATGCACAGCATGGCGTACCTCTTCATCAGAATGGAACTTCTTTCCTCCCATTGCGTCTTTGAGTGGTCCAAACATATGGAAATCACTTGGGGCAAGGTCTGGGTTGCTCACTCTATTCCTTTCTGGTTGGTGGAAGTGAACCCAGGTTTCGTCCCCAGTAATGATTCCTGCAAGGAAGCCAACACCTTCTAGTTCAAGGCGCCGATGAGGTTATTCACAAGCATCAACACATCGTTCTCTCATTTTAGGAGACAGCTGCCGTGGCACCTATCTTGCAGGCACTTTTTGAAACTGGAGCACATCATGCACAATGTGGTGTGCTGACCCATGACTAATCTGTAAACATGCTGCAATGTCATTCAGTGCCGCTCAGCGGTTTCCTTCACTATGGTTTCAACTGCTGCAATGTTATGTGGAGTCACAACTCGTTGTGCCTGACCTGGACGAGGAGCACCTTCCACTGAAGTCACACCATTTGCGAACTTCCTACTCCATTCGTAGACTTGCTGCTGTGACAAACATGAATTACTTTACTGAACCTTCATTCGTCGATGAATTTCAATAGGTTTCACACCTTCACTAAGCAAAAACCGAATAACAGAGCGCTGTTCTTCCCTGGTGCAAGTCACAAGTGGGGCGGCCATCTTTATACTGATACTGCGATGGCATGCTACATCAGCTACTGTCGGGCCACATGCAGCATTGCCATTACTTCAAACCGTGGCGGATCCATGTACATAGTGTTCCAGTTGTGTCCAATTTACAATTTACATGCACAATTCAGCATTTTGCTTAACATGGACCCCTTACGTCACCTCAGTGGCTGGCCACATGCACTATAGGCACGTTATGCATCAGATAGTTTCCACGCAGGTGGCATTCTCACCTCTCACCCCCCACCCCCACCCCTCTCCCCTCACTTGTGGGCGTCACCATTTCTGTTCACTCAACCGTCTGCCGCTCCCACAGTACTGCCTGTTGCTGCTGTGCTGGTCTCTCACCCTGTTCCGGAAGCGGGTCGTTTCCATGCAGCATTCTTCACTCATGATCCAGATCTGGGCCCCCTTGTGTGCCGTCCATCCGCCTGTTTCCATGGTACCATCTGCTCCTGGCCACCTGCCGAAGCTACTGCCCTTGTATGAGGACAACTCAGCATTGTGGTTCGTGCTCATCAAGCATCTGTTCGAGTTACGTCATGTGTCTGACGACAACTCATAGTTTCTCTGCCTCGTCACACACCTCCACGACCACTCGAATTTGATTTGTGACCTGCTCCTTTCACCGCAACTTGCACCAAAATATGAGTTTGCAAAGATGACTATAGTGAAATGACTTGCCTGCTTGTCACAAGAGTTAATAATCAAGATTCTCTATGAGGAAGATTCTCAACAAGGAGCATCTGCGGGAATGTGCCCCCTCACAACTCTGGTGCCGCCTTTGATTGATGTGAACGAGCATACCATGCCTGACACCACGCTATGGGCTGTGTGGTCTGCCAAACTACCTACCAATCTACAGATATATCTGTTACCACACTCGTTTGAGTCCATCGGCTCCCGCCTACACATCGCTGACCAGTTGTATTCCCTGCTGCAGCAACATCAGTCGGTTCATTCCACACTGTTTGTCGGCACAGCCGTCCCCGCAACCAACCTTCGGCCAGCAGAGGCAGGGCTCGCTCTGTTGTCACCTCATCTACTTCTCCTGGTGGCGGCGGTTCACCCTCTCTGCTGTCCGAGCACCCCAGGATCGCCCACGCACCTTCTGTACCATTCTATTTAATGGACCAAATCAACTAGGACAAACTGTCCCCACTGTCACAGTCTCCTCCTTACCCTGCTCACCCTTTATACTGGAACGACAAAGTGTTCGGTGACGATGCCAAGAAGTGCAGGTTGCCATGTCAATACCCAAACGCCGACCACAGGAACTAAGAGACGCTGAGTCCTGCGGGGAACCTAACAGGTGTCCTCTTACATTATACTCCGTTCACTCGTCTGCCCAGCCGAGTGGTCGTCTCTATGTGACTGACATTGCATAAGGTCTAGTTTTTCTGGCCGACACTGATGCTGACATGTCGATCATACCTACTTTGATGGCTCCACCCACTTCTTCACAGATGGAGTCACTTCTATAAGCTATCAACATGTCGACGTTACCTACCTCAGGCTCAGTAAAGTTTATGGTGTCCCCATCTCCTCCTCTACGTTTTCCGTGGATGTTCTACATTGCCGACATCGATGAACCGATCCTCGGTATGGATTTTTTGTCTCATTACGAACTATCTCCGAACATCATACAGAGTTCAGTGCTCCACCACCCTACGGACACTCACATACTGGGCACCTGCACCTATGTCCAACGCTCTGTTTCCACCGCAACATGCAATATCATACGCGAGTGCTCCACCCTTGTGGGCAACATTGTGTCCTACGTTACTGACCTACTGTCAGAATACGAATTGGTGACACAACTCCACCAGGACAACAAGAAGCTTAAACAACACATCGCATCCACTTGCAGTGAGCTCTTCACGGCTTGCACCACACTTCTGCAACTGCAGGTCACGGCACCGCCACCTAAACAAGATTGCTCGGCCAAGCCTCTCGAACTCTCACTAGGTTAGTCCAAAAACTTTGCTTGCGTGTGACGTTCTAACCTCCTCCCCTCCCCCCCCCCCCCCCTCCCCCTAAATCACGCAAGCCTCATCCAGTGGCGTGTGTTTCAAACAATGCTGCTAACGACAGCCGCGCGCGTGTTTTGACCAGGCCCACCTCTCGGACAGCTACTGTGTGTGTTCATAAACATTCCCCATCTCTCACTCACCAGCCACATGACCCAGTGGCCATTGTGGCACCATGTGCAACGCCAGTGCCGCTCTTGCCCACGCCGGTTGTCCAGTGCAAGGTTAACAGCGGACAGTTGGTGCCCGTTACCCTCTGCTTGCCGCCGCGCACTCACCCACTCCCTCCACACAAGTGCAGACCACGCTCCCATAAGAGACGTGACTTTCGTGCCACCTTTCCCTACTCGCACTAACGGCTATGCCTCGTCGCACCCTACTTGTCAGAAGACTCAGCGGCAGGACGATAACCAGTCTCATGTGCAGTTCTCAGTTTCTTCTGTCACGATGGAACGACACACAAGATAATTATCACTGCCGGCACTCCTATTAGGCATAAGGTCCGACACCTCAACCCTATCAAGTTGCGCATGGTCCGGCAGCAGATAAATGAACTTTTGGTGGCAGGATCTTTTGGAATGTGCAGCGATTACAGATGCTTAAATGATTGTACTGTCATGGACAATTACCCAATGCCAAACATCAATAACTCCGACGGATTCAAAAATAGCAGTTTCTGAGACTCAGGCGATTACTTGCAAAGTTCGCCGTCCGGGATTGCGGACCGGTTATTCAGCGAGCAGTCGCAACAAAGCTGTCTTTTGCTTATGTGGATTTGTAATTTTTGGACTTCGCAGCGTAAGGAATTATTCGAATGTGGTTAGCTGTGTACGCTCTTCCATAAACTAATCTCAAAATACATCTCTTAATTCAAGTAACAATGCATGGTGTAGGTAGTCGACGATAAACTAGGGAAATAATATCAAATGGGTCAAATGGCTCTGAGCACTATGGGACTTAACTGCTGTGGTCATCAGTCCCCTGGAACTTAGAACTAATTAAACCTAACTAACCTAAGGACATCACACACATCCATGCCCGGGGCAGGATTCGAACCTACGACCGTAGCGGTCACGCGGTTCCAGACTGTAGCGCCTAGAACCGCACGGCCACACCGGCCGGCAGGGAAATAATAATCTAGTTCAAAACAGAAATAGCGGTGTGGGATAAGATGCTGAATGGCAGGGTTCGTCATATTACCCGACATATTTTGAAGATACCATTCCTTATTAACAGCTTTTGTCTTATTTAACAACTGCTTTTGAAAATGAATTTTAGATGCTGTTTTTTTTTTATTTTAAATCCTAATGTCGAGTGTCCATCTGTTAACGTTTTACATTTTATAGACACAATGGCAAGAAATTATACCAGGAAAAGTGACAGGGGAAACTGATAAGGAGGCAATGAATGCAGCTAGATATGAGATAAAACCTCTGTGTAAATGCAACATGAAAGAAACATAACATGCCAGAGCCAACACCACGAAAATATTTGAAATAGACAAGTGATCTCGATGGGGAAGCCTTAAGTGGGCTAGTGTAGTGAAATTTTTTTAAAGAAAAAACTAAAAAATAATGCATCTTTAAATTTATGGATAAAACTTTTACTTGTTTTAGGAGTATCCTCGAAACTTAGGAAGATTTAAACAAACATTTACCGACCATAAAATAGAAGAGCTGAGACGATTTGTCATCGATTTGGACAAACGGAACTCGGGATAACTAATGAACTGTTCGGGAAACTGTGTTTTTCGTATAAAGAAAAACTAGGAGTGAGCCATCGGTTCATCAAATATAAGAAAGACGCTGGAAAAGACTCCTTAAAGTATTTTCGAAATAACTACAAAATAATCCTGAGAAAGCCAGAGACAACGGCAGTAGCACAAAACTCAATCTACCTATAACATCGATGAAACAGGGTTTTCCACAGTGACAACGAAACCTCCTGAAGTGACTTTACCCATAGTTCCTCGCTGTGTGATTAAAGTTTCTTCTGCTGAACAAGGAGTAACAATCACAGTTTTGTGTGGTATGAGTGCTACTGGGTCATATATTCCACCGTTTCTCGCCTGTCCCAGGTTAAGGATGAATCCTACTAATTTAAATGGGGCACCCCAGGCAACCATTGGAGTGGCTCATGAATCAGGACTGATGACTGCTCAAAATTTTATGAAGTTCTTAGAACACTTTACCAGTCACACTCACCCAAGCAAACAAAATCCAGTCCTAAACATAATGGGCAATCACACATTACATCACATCAGTCTGGAGTCTATTGACTTCGGTGAGACTAATGGGAAACTCTTCTGGGTTGTTAGACCGCGTCATATTTCCTCTAAAATAATCGACGTTTCGACCCCTCTGCTGGGATCTTATTCGGGGTCTTCCGGTGTCCACTATTGCTATAACACTGTCAGAGACCAGTGTCCTGTTCTCTTGTAAAGGGGAGTTTTCCCGCGTTTGTGCTCGAGAAGTGGGAGTATTGGTTAAAATTCTTGTGGCTACCATTGGTGGATCATCGTCATAGACTAATATTCTCGCACTTATACAGAAGTAGGGACGTTATTGGCCAAACTCTTGTGGATACCGTTGGAGGCCCATCGTCATTGGATAGAAAGGCATTATTTCACACTTAACGCTGGAGAAGGTTTATTGGTTGAAATTCCTCCCACTGCTGTTGGTTGGCCGTCATCACTGGCTATATGTGAAACGGA
This sequence comes from Schistocerca gregaria, assembly GCF_023897955.1. Lineage (NCBI taxonomy): Eukaryota > Metazoa > Arthropoda > Insecta > Orthoptera > Acrididae > Schistocerca > Schistocerca gregaria. The sequence goes on from NC_064927.1 coordinate 321,708,845, forward strand.
CAGAGCTGGAGAGGGGGAATGTTTACGGAAAATATTTCTGTCCAGCGAGGTGACTTGCAGCGCTTTGTTTATGTCGCTCGCACACCGTGGCTGCATATTCACTTCCTTGATGGCGGGGAGCGACGATGCCGGAAGCCTACAGCCGTCCTCTCCATTGAAATTACATGCATTCTTGGAAATTTCAACCGCTTCTCGGACTTTTCTTCTATAAATGTTTGTTTCCTTGGCCAGCACACGCACGTTATTAAAATCGATGCCAGAGCCACAGTTCTCACGATGTTCCGCCACTGCCAATTTTACACTTTGTTTTAGTCGCGGGTGCCGTTACCCTTCTCCAGCGAAGTTTGGAATAGTGCCTTTCTATACAATGGCGATGGGTCACCAAGAGTATTCACAAGAGTTTAGCCAATAACGTCCCTTCTTCTGCATAAGTGCAGGAATATTAGCCTACGACGATGGCCCACCAATGGCAGCCACAAGAATTTTAACCAAAACTCCCTCCCACTTCTCGAGCACAAACGCGGGAAAACTCCCCTTTACAAGAGAACGCGACGCTGGTTTCTGACAATGTTATAGCAATAGTGGACACCGAAATATCCAGAAGAAGATCCCAGCAGAGGGGTCGAAACGTCGATTATTTTAGAGGAAATACGACGCAGCCTAACAATCCACAAGATTTTAACTTTAGTGACAACGGCCACGAAAGACTGCAGACTTACATAATAATGGGATACGCCTACTAGGATTTCCAGCTCATACAAGTCTCATGCTGCAGCCACTCGATGTGTCTTTCTATGGTCCATTGAAGACTACCTGCTGTCAAGGCTGCGAAGATTATTTACTGTCTACCCCAAGAGCCATGATTGCCAAATACTCCATCTACCTCATTGATTGTAAAGCCTACCCCAGAGTGAGTACTATCCAACTATCCATAGACTGCTATGAACAGGGGCAGAGCTACTGGCACTGTCCTGAGCGCTAAATCGACAGCCAACGCGTAATGGAAATATTTTAGATCTGGTAGCCACGAACATACCAGACCTCATCGGTGGTGTCAGTGTTCAGACAGGGATTAGTGATCATCATGATGTCATTACGACTATGGTTACGAAAGTTAAAAAGTCGGTCAAGAAGGCTAGGAGAGGATTCTTACTAGAAAGAGCAGATAAGCAGTTGTTAGCATTACACTTAGTAAATGAATCGGCTTCATTTACTTCCGGTACGATGGACGTGGAAGAATTATGGGCAAATTTTAAACACATTGTAAATCACACATTGGACAAGTATGTGCGAAAAAGTGGGTTACTGATGGAAAGACCCACCGCAAAAGATCTTGCTGAAAACCCAAGGAAATTTTGGTCTTACGTAAAATCGGTAAGCGGGTCGAAGGCTTCCATCCCGTCACTCACTAATCAGTATGGACTGGCAACGGAAGACAGCAAAAGGAAAGCTGCAATTTTAAATTTAGCATTTGAGAAATCTGTCACGCAGGAGGATCGTACAAACATACCGCCGTTTGAGTCTCGTATGGAGGACATAATGGGGTTGTGAAGCAGCTGAATGGGTTGAAAATAAATAAATAGCCAGGTCCTGATGGGATTCCAATTTTTTACTTAGTGTGTCTACTGTTTTTTGCCCATGCTTTTGCTACGTTATTAAATGTCTTCCTATGTTCTACTTGTAATATCTGTGGCCGAAGAACGGCGTAGTATTTCCGCTGCCGGCCTACGTTGTATAAGGTGTTAAAATGAGAATAAAGAAAAAAATAGCCTCGGCCGCTCTTATCAGCCCAGGCTGCAACGGACGCTAGTGCAAGGCTATTAGATTGTCATGATCCGTATCAAATGTTTACTTGGACGTTGTGTATAGCAAGAACTTTTCTTTTTCATGTCGCCTCTCGCTAGTATCATTTGCTGTTTCCAAAGTTAAATACTGTCAACTGTTTTATAGCAATAAAATTACTAATGTTATTTGTTTGAATTGTATAGTATTCCGAGAACGCTCCATCTCTCAGGCACCCTATTAGCAACGAGTGGGCAAGACCCCACAGAACCTGCTTACTACACTACTGGCCATTTAAATTGCTACACCAAGAAAAATGCAGATGATAAACAGGTATTCACTGAACAAATATATTATACTATAACTGACATGTGATTCAATTTTCACGAAATTTGGGTGCATATATCCTGAGAAATCAGTACCCAGAACAACCACCTCTGGCCGTAATAACGGCCTCGATACGCCTGGGCATTGAGTCAAACAGAGCTTGGATGGCGTGTACAGGTACAGCTGCCCATGCAGCTTCAACACGATACCACAGTTCATCAAGAGTAGTGACTGGCGTATTGTAACGAGCCTTTTGCTCGGCCACCATTGACCAGACGTTTTCCATTGGTGAGAGACCTGGAGAATGTGCTGGCCACGGCAGCAGTCGAACATTTTCAGTATCCAGAAAGGCCCGTACGGGACTTGCAACATGCGGTCGTGCATTATCCTGCTCAAATGTAGGGTTTCGCAGGTATCGAATAAAGGGCAGAGACATGGGTCGTAACACATCTGAATGTAACGTCCACTGTTCAAAGTGCCGTCAATGCGAACAAGAGGTGACCGAGACGTGTAACCAATGGCATCTCATACCATCACGCCGGGTGATACGCCAGTACGGCGATGACGAATACAAGCTTCCAATGCGTTGACCGCGATGTCGCCAAACACGGATGCGACGATCATGATGCTGTAAACAGAACCTGGATTCATCCTAAAAAATGACGTTTTGCCATTCGTGCACCCAAGTTCGTCGTTGAGCACACCATCGCAGGCGCTCCTGTCTGTGATGCAGTGTCAAGGGTAACCGCAGCCATGATCTCCGAAATGATAGTCCATGCTGCTGCAAACGTCGTCGAACTGTTCGTGCAGATGGTTGTTGTCTTGCAAACGTTCCTATCTGTTGACTCAGGGATCGAGACGTGGCTGCACGATACGTAACAGCCATGCGGATAAGATGCCTGTCATCTCGGCTGCTAGTAATACGAGGCCGTTAGGATCCAGCACGGCGTTCCGTATTCCCCTCCTGAACCCACCGATTTCATATTCTGCTAACAGTCACGGGATCTCGACCAACGCGAGCAGCAATGTCGTGATACGATAAACCGCAATCACGATAGTCTACAATCCGACCTCTATCAAAGTCGGAAACATGATGGTACGCATTTCTCCTCCTTACACGAGGCATCAAAGCAACGTTCCACCAGGCAACGCCGGTCAACTGCTGTTTGTGTATGAGAAATATGTTGGAAACTTTCCTCATGTCAGCACGTTGTAGGTGTCGCCACCGGCGCCAGCCTTATGTGAATGCGTTGAAAAGGTAATCATTGCATATCACAGCATCTTCTTCCTGTCGGTTAAATTTCGCAACTGTAGCCCGTCATCTTCGTGGTGTAGCAATTTTAACGGCCAGTAGTGTATATTCATTTCTTGGCCTCGCTCTATAATTTTTACCACCCACACTTCCCTCCATTGCTAAATCGTTGATTCCTTGATGTCGCAGCATTTGTCCTATCGACCGTCCCCTTCTTTTAGTTAAGTTAAGCGACAAATTTCTTTTTTCCTCAGTTTGATTCAGTTCCTTCTCATTAATCAAACGATTTGGCCATGTAATGTTCGGCATTCTCATGTAACACTACATTTCAAAAGCTTCTATTCTCTTCTAGTCTGAACTCACTGTCCACGTTTCACTCCTGTACAAGCCTACAATCCAGACAAATACTTCAGAAAATACTTCCTAACAACCAGAATTTATATTCAACTTTGACAAATTGCCTTTTCCAGAAATGATTTCTTGCTATTGACAGTCTGCATTTAATATCTTATGTATATGTTGCACAGTAGGTGGAATAGCTTTGTAGTTGTTTGCTATCCCAAGTAGCACAGTAATTATGACGGAATGTCGTCTACTCCAGGGACTTAGTTTTGACTTAGGTCTTTCAACGCTGGCAGTGTCATAGTTCTCATCTCCATTTACTTTCTCTTCCTTTTCTATAATACGAGGCATGTTCATAAAATAAGTACACGAGATTTTTATATTTCATTAGAAAAAATATATTTGCAAATGACAGAATATTGTTGATAGACTTGTTGACTACTTTTTCACATAATCACGATCCCGTCAACGCTTGTGGTGAGCCGTGACACAACATTCTTTATGCTCTCCTCGAATAACTCTCTCGCCAGTTCCTTCCCCCACTTCAGAACCTCTTTCTGCACCTATTCGTCGGTTGAAAATGCAATTAGACTCGGGTCTGCCTTCAGGGAGGTGAAAACGAGGTAATCTGAAGGTGTCAGGCCAGGAGAATACGGGCTGTGGTTCAAAACATCCCAGCCAAATGAGTCCAAGAACACTATGGCTAAGGCTGTGTGAGGACTGGCGTTCTCGTCTAACATGCACACTCTTGTCGATACCATTCCCTTCCTTTTGTTTTGAATGCTCCTCTTGAGTTTTTTCAGTGTCTCACACTATCGTCGTACTTTGATGGTCTCTTCCTGACGGAGAAATTCGACCAAAATGATGCCTTCTCAGTCCCAAAACTCTGAGGCCACGACTGTTTTGCTCGAAATTCTGGTTTTCAAACTTCTGACAGATGGGAAATTGATGTGACGCCACTATTACAACTGTCTTTTTGCCTCAGGCATGTAATGAACCACCCACGTTTCATCACCAGTCACAACAGAGCTCAGAAAATCCTCATTTTCCAGTTACAGTCGCTCAAGAAACATGCAAGCACTACTGATCCGATTTTTGTTGTTTTGCTCCATCACCTGGTTTGGGACCCATCTGGGGCAGTTTCCGGTATTTCAGCGTTCCTGTGAGTGTCTCGTATAAGAGCGTTTTGGAAACATCGCAGAAATTTCATCCATTTTTCAGTCGGCTGTCTCCACGAACAATTTCCTCGATCTTTTGCACCAAACCATCAGTCAAAATAGCAGGTCTTCCACTTCTGTGTTAGTCATGGTGATTTGTTGTGCCTGCACTAAACTTTCAGCACATCTTAAGCAAAGTCGTTCTGTTTAAAAAGAAAAAAAAAGACACAGAAAAAAAACCGCTGCAACGTGAGTTTATGTATTATCCTGTTCTTGCGACTCAGTGTTGCCTACTCTCAAAAAACAAAAAGCCCCAGCCCGTTATGGTCATAGTACACTTACTTTCTGAACATGCTTCGTATTGTCTTAATTTTCATTACACAACCTTTCTATACATATCTTCCTGCTTTCAGCTTTCTCTTCTCAGTACTGGCTTGCCATCTGAGCTCTTCATATTCATTCAAATGCGTCTGTTTTCTCCAAAGTGCCTGTAATTTTGCCTGCTTCTTTTCCCTCAATTCTGTACCTTCTCCTTCTGCTAATTCATTCAGTTCAATGCGAATGTCGATAAATTCGGAAAATTTTATAGCAGTTAACACTGTAAGTTTATGATAACTCTTGTGGGACGTGTGAACTGCAGCAGCTGGCCCGTCGTTGGTGATGATTTGTTACTGTTCTTTGTGACTACTTTACTATGAGTGTCATGACTTCGATTAACGAAATTAATACGGTTCAGAAATGCTATGCACTAAAGGGCTTTCGATATTGATGAACTGCAGGAAAATGGAACTTTAGGAATTCGGCTATACTGTATACAGTGGGCCTAATCACTTTTTCTAAAATTCTAGTAGAAGTGACATTTGCAACAGATTCTTAAAGGAAAAGAGTGGTGTGAGGACATTCATGCGCAATGATGCAAGAGTGAGTGATGTTCATGTTGTTCATTAGGGGTATGCTGTTAAGAATATAAAGGCGTTCAACGTGTCGTCTGAGCACCCGAATGAAGTTTTTAGATTATTAGTCTTTGGTTACTACAATATGTAAATGATTTAAGAGAAATACAGACCTCCACCGCTGTCGGCCATTCAATTAAATTCACTAGTGGCAAGTGAAAACTTGATCCAAACCGGGCCTCGGACCCGGATTTGCCACGTTAAGCGAACGGTTGCCTTATGCGCTTCGGCTTTCTGGACACGCTTCCCGTCTAACGCAAATTCTCAGCTTCTCGCGCATATCACACATGTGCGCGCACTGTTCTTTATCCTCACTGCTCGGAGCTTTACTTGATCTCCGCTAGAATTCGGACCTACTGTGCATCCACACTGCAGTTATCATTACCGCCAAGGTGCATGTACGCCATTATATGAGTGGTGTCTGTACGGCACATATAATACATATGCGCCAACAATAAACTAAATATTCAAAACAGCTGAAACTGCAAACATACACCAGGAATGTCTGTACCAACGAAGTTTTAATAAAATTGAAAAACGGGTGCATAATGCCTGGGAGACAAAAAAAAGTCCCGTTACTTTTTGCTCACACCTCGTATATATCCGGCCGCTGTATTGAAAAGGTCTTTTCTGTCGGACATGTGCGACTGAGCAGACATTACATGTATAGTAATACTATACAATATATTGTTGTTGTATCAGTATGAATTAATTAATTTTAATCCTCATAGAATCAGACCAGATTTGCTGCGTAGAGTGAAACATTCTAGGGCAAGGGGCGGCCACTGTGACCGAGCGATTCTAGGAGCTTCAGTTCGGAACCCCGCTGCTGCTACGGTCGCAGGTTCGAAACCTGCCTTGGGCATGGATGTGTTGGTTAGGTTTAAGTAGCTCTAAGCGTAGGGAACTGATGACCTCAGATGTTAAGTCCCATAGTGCTCAGAACCATTTGAACCATTCTAGAGCAAGGCTGGGCATTTGAGCTGCCTTTGGGCATTTGTATCGCAGTCCAGGCACGACGCGCACGCGCTCTCTTACTCGCGAGGATCGAAGACTGCCGACAATATACGATCGACAGCTGACGCTCGAGTTTGTAGTCGTGTTAGATTGTTGGAAGTATTCTATTCGTAGTAGGACAATACAAATACACTCCTGGAAATGGAAAAGAGAACACATTGACACCGGTGTGTCAGACCCACCATACTTGCTCCGGACACTGCGAGAGGGCTGTACAAGCAATGATCACACGCACGGTACAGCGGACACACCAGGAACCGCGGTGTTGGCCGTCGAATGGCGCTAGCTGCGCAGCATTTGTGCACCGCCGCCGTCAGTGTCAGCCAGTTTGCCGTGGCATACGGAGCTCCATCGCAGTCTTTAACACTGGTAGCATGCCGCGACAGCGTGGACGTGAACCGCATGTGCAGTTGACGGACTTTGAGCGAGGGCGTATAGCGGGCATGCGGGAGGCCGGGTGGATGTACCGCCGAATTGCTCAACACGTGGGGCGTGAGGTCTCCACAGTACATCGATGTTGTCGCCAGTGGTCGGCGGAAGGTACACGTGCCCGTCGACCTGGGACCGGACCGCAGCGACGCACGGATGCACGCCAAGACCGTAGGATCCTACGCAGTGCCGTAGGGGACAGCACCGCCACTTCCCAGCAAATTAGGGACCCTGTTGCTCCTGGGGTATCGGCGAGGACCATTCGCAACCGTCTCCATGAAGCTGGGCTACGGTCCCGTACACCGTTAGGCCGTCTTCCGCTCACGCCCCAACATCGTGCAGCCCACCTCCAGTGGTGTCGCGACAGGCGTGAATGGAGGGACGAATGGAGACGTGTCGTCTTCAGCGATGAGAGTCGCTTCTGCCTTGGTGCCAATGATGGTCGTATGCGTGTTTGGCACCGTGCAGGTGAGTGGCACAATCAGGACTGCATACGACCGAGGCACACAGGGCCAACACCCGGCATCATGGTGTGGGGAGCGATCTCCTACACTGGCCGTACACCTCTGGTGATCGTCGAGGGGACACTGAATAGTGCACGGTACATCCAAACCGTCATCGAACCCATCGTTCTACCATTCCTAGACCGGCAAGGGAACTTGCTGTTCCAACAGGACAATGCACGTCCGCATGTATCCCGTGCCACCCAACGTGCTCTAGAAGGTGTAAGTCAACTACCCTGGCCAGCAAGATCTCCGGATCTGTCCCCCATTGAGCATGTTTGGGACTGGATGAAGCGTCGTCTCACGCGGTCTGCACGAACGCTGGTCCAACTGAGGCGCCAGGTGGAAATGGCATGGCAAGCCGTTCCACAGGACTACATCCAGCATCTCTATGATCGTCTCCATGGGAGAATAGCAGCCTGCATTGCTGCGAAAGGTGGATATACACTGTACTAGTGGCGACATTGTGCATGCTCTGTTACCTGTGTCTATGTGCCTGTGGTTCTGTCAGTGTGATCATGTGATGTATCTGACCCCAGGAATGTGTCAATAAAGTTTCCCCTTCCTGGGCAATGAATTCACGGTGTTCTTATTTCAATTTCCAGGAGTGTATAACATGTGCAACGGCGTACCCAGGACCTGAACGGGGGGGGGGGGGGGGGGGGGGGGCACGTCATACTAGTTTCAGGAAACAAGGACTTGAGACAACATACAGCACTTATTAAATAAAACAGTAAACCAGTGAAAAACTGCTTTTAATAAACATTTTAAATACAAGAATGCACTTGTACAATCCGAGAAAACATGCAGCATTTTTTATTATATAAAACAGTAAACTAGTGAAAAACTGCGAATATATCCTCTGGGGGGGGGGGGGGGGCAGCTGCCACCCCGTCTCCCCCCTGCTCCTCGCTGGGTACGCCCATGAACATCTGCGTAGTATTTGCGATAACGTTGCTTCCCTTGTGTTACATAAATCTGCCATCAAATGAAAAAGTAACAACGTTTAGCTTATAACAATTCTGTTGTGAAGAAAAGAAGATGAATTTATTCTACTGTACATGTTTTTATGCAATAGGTCGTCACACAAAGATTTGCATGTCAGTTATTAGTTTGTAAACTAGTCGTGTTTTTTGCCTACATTTGTCAGTAAGGAAAATTCTACGTTTGATTTTTTTTTCCTGAGCGACCTTCTTGTACGTCATGTTTCGCTTTCCTCTCAACTCGAATGTACTGTTCGCTTTGTTAGACAGTTCTAGTCAGTACACTTTCAGAAGACACCAGCAGAGGATAGAGAAGCTACTGACCGGCTGCACTTCGACTGAGGCACAACACAGCGGCAAAGAACCAAATAAGATTAATCTTATCACTTTGTAATGTCGTAACGAGCACAGCAGCGCTGCAAAGTGATACACTGCATGGGCTTGACAGCAGGCGCAAGCAGTACGATAGGTTTCAAATTTCCAAATTTTGTCTTTTTGTTCAGCAGGGAACCGTGTGGAGGGCGAGCGGTTCAGAGATCAAGAAAATAAAATTACCTGTCTCGTGGACTTCATTTCCTCGTCACAAATACAACACCGATACAAAGCAAAAAGTAAAGAACACATGATTTTTTTATATTAAACACCTGCTGGCTCAATACATGTAATCTTACTGAGCAGGAGAGAACGCACGCCTTGCCGCTGGCGACTGGTAACAAACGAGCGATATTAGCATAGAACTGGTGGCTCAGAATGGCCGCGGGCGCCCGTTTCCGTGTTAGCGCCTTTATGCCCAACCCTGGTGTACAGCGATTGTGAATTCCTGCAGACCGGAACCGCGCAACTGCTACGGTCGCAAGTTCGAATCCTGCCTCGGAGGTGGATGTGTGTGATGTCCTTAGGTTTAAGTAGTTCTAAATTCTAGGGGACTGATGACCTCAGATGTTTAGTCCCATAGTGCTCACGGCCATTTGAATTTTGAAACATGTCAGGAAGCGGTGCCGCGCTGAGCTGCTACACGGACAATGGAAAAAGCACTGTGCCGCTGAGCGAAGAGCGAAGACGCTTGAGGCCAAAACCACGACGTTACAAGGCGCAAAGCTGTAAGAGCCCTTCAGCTCAGACGAGATATCATCTCAGTGCAATCACCCTGCTAAAACTACCGAAACTATGAATATAAGAGATCACGATACTGAAGTGGCAGTACACACTGGTAGGTGCTGATACGCCCTTTCCAATCATGTGTCCCCCCCGTCCTCCCCTTCCCCTTCTCAGCCATAAAAATCACAAGTATCGATTTTTGAAAACTTGTTATCAAACGTACAATGAGAAATCATTTTCCTACGAAATACTATCTTGAAATTCAGGACTTAAAATATAAATTCGTATAATCAAAACAATAAAACCACTAGATCTAATGTAAACAACAGGAGCTACCACCTGTCACCTTAGCAGTGTCTCTTCGCTCCCTAGTTCTACTCGATGCATACCGGCTTATTCGGTAGTTTTCGCGAATGTGACGTCATGTTTTAGCTGCTGCCAGACGCAACGTCCAAACAGTCGCATTGTAGCTGCTCGGTGAATGTGTGTCCAGTACTAATTAATAAAGCAATTACCCATGATGGGTCGAGGTCACGTGCAGTCCCGACTTTTCCCTAAGAGTTAGGAAAAAGAAATCATGATGTGACTTGAGACATTGAGTTGGATGTTTAGTAAACGTTTCAAGTGTCATTTGTCTTCTCATGGAGTTGTATTACACATGGATTGATTTAACTCCATATTCGTTAATACAAATAAACATTTAACCACAGATTTCCCTATAGCATGCCTTCACGAAACTTTAATTCCGTATGCCATTTGTACCATAGCAACTGATCGCTGCGTGGCGCCTGAGTTGGTAACAATGCGAGATAGAGAGAAAAACATTTTCCCCTCTCTCCCCTTCTCACTGCGCGGACCTGGCTATCTTATCATGTTTTTCACTCATTGTTACATTCACTAGCGCGGGCGCAGCAGCAAATTACAGTTATTTTGCGATTTGATACACGTGTACTTTTTCAAATCGAAATACTCTCTTTTTCTCCTCTTTTATAAAATGCTAGACTTTCACCCGCGCCTTCAACCACTTGTATTTACCGCATATGTATTGCTAACATCATCTTCTCTCCCTCTGTCCATCTCCTCCTTTTCCCTTTCTCTTTCCACCTCCTTGTTCCCCAGTTTCTCTATTCATCTCTTCCTCACTCTCATCTCCATCCTTCCTCTTCTCCCCCTCCATCTGTCCATCTCCTCGTCTCACTCTCTCTATCTCTGCCCATGTCTTCCTCCCACTCTCTCTGTATCTCTCCTCCTCCCAGTCTCTCTGTACACATGTACATATCCTCCCACTCCACCTTTCTGTCCATATCCTGCTCCTTCCTCTCTCTCCACCTCCAAACCCCATCTATGTCCATTTTGTCGCCCCTCTCTCTATCCATCCTTTTTTCCCTCTCCCTCTGCTCATCCCCTACTCCCCTCTCTCCATCTCTCTCTGTCTATGTCTCCCCTCTATATCCATCCCCTCCTCCTCCTCTTTCAGTGTACGTTTCATCCTCCTACCTCTCTTCCCTCCTCTCTGTACATCCACCACCCCCTTCTTCTACTCCCCTTTCTGTTCATCTCTCCCTCTCCTGTCTCTGACCGTTCCTTCCTCACCCCTCTATCTACATCTCCTCTTCCTCTTCTCTCTGTCCATTCCTTTTCCCCATCTCTGTCCATCCTCTCCTTATTCATCTGATCCTACCCCTCTCTCTGGTTATCTCTTCCTCTCCCCTCTCTGTACATCTCCTCCTCCCCCTCTGTCAATATCCATCTCATCATCCCAGCTCTCTCTGTCCATCTCCTCCACCCCTTTATGTATGTCCATCTTCTACTCCACTTCTCTCTGTCCATCTCCTCCTTCATCTCTTTCTGTCCACCCTCTCCACCCTCATCTCTCTGTATATATCCTCCTCCCCCTTTTTCTATCCATCTCTTCCCCCCCCCCTCTCTCTGTCAATCTCCTCCTCTCTCTTTCTCTGTCCACCCTCTCCTCACCCCTCTCTCTGTCTATCCTCTCTTTGCCCCTTTTTCTGTCCATCTCTTCCTACCCCCTCTCCCTGTCCACCTTTTTCTCTCTGCTCTCTGTCTGACCATCTCTTCCTCACCCACCTCTGGCTCTCCATCTCCTCCTCCCCCAATTTCAATTTACATCTCTTCCTCACACCTGTATCTCTTTCTGCTCTCTCTCCATTCATCTCCTCCATCCTTTCTGTGTCCACATCATCCTCCACCCTGTCACTATCCGCCTCCTACTCTCCCCTCTCTTCGCTCACTGTTCCCGTCTGCTCGTATAGCCCCTTGAATACATTCCAATACTACTCATACAACACATCAGTTGGATGTCAGAGGTTACCAACCCTTCTCGTCCCCACTCTATGGGAACTAGGTGGTTCTTAACCACCTATCAATGCCTTTATAGAAAGCTATCCATCGATATGTGAGAAGATGTGGAACATATATGCAAACATGTACATACATACATTTTTAGATATTTATATGATAAAAGAGTTATGTGGTTTAATTAAACGATGTAGACCATGCAAACGTTAATAGCATTCGCCAATTTATTGTGTAATATGATACAAAACTGCAAGCGCGCCCCTCTTTGCTTCCACTCTATACCATGCTACCAAAATAAGACCAATTACTTAGGCTTTCTTAATTTATTTTGTGACAAGAGTAAATGGGGCGGCAGCAGAACCGGAATTTCTCAAGTGAACACTTAATCGATAATAAGGAATACTTTTGCGAAACCACGAAGCTAATGAGAAAGAGATGCCGCAGCCAGGGGAGCTGTAATATTTTACGAAGCCAGAGCGTCAAACAGTGGAAACGCTGGTGACGCTAAGCTGAGAGGAAATTACAACAATTCCGAAAACGGCGAACCAAATGAACAATGAAGTCACAAACAGCCATACAAAGATTAAGCTTATCGTCAAAGGGGAACGTACCCATCTGTTAACAAAATTCTTTTACTGAAGTTTTCAGCCTCGCGTCACTCAAATATATCGTTAGCAGTTTCGACTTCTTAGTGAGTTATCATCAGCTGCTTTGCTTAAAAAGAAAAAAAAAATGAAGAAGGGTCAGTAAAATATTTCTATCATCTGATGATGGCTTGCTAAGAAGTCGAAAGACGATAATGATACTACACTGATGGAAAGAAATCTCAACTACAAAAATAATTATCGCAGAGTAATAAAGTTTTGTGAATACGTGTGTCTAAATAACATTTAAGTGATTAACTTTGTATCAACACGGGTTAATGTAAGTGCGAGATAATCATTGCAAATGTGAACTGCTGGTACGTTAATGACCGATATAACAGACAGAATGTTGAATGCAAGCATGGAAACGTGCATGCATTCTGTTGTACAGGTGCCGAATGTCAGCTTGTAGGATGGGTTACCGTGCCTGTTGCATTTGGTTGAGCAATACAGGGACAGTTAATGCTGGTTGTGGACGACGCTGGAGTGTCTTACTGATGCACTTCCTCGTTCGGTATGTGCAATCTTGAGACTGTGAAGTGTGACACTGCTGTGGGCTCCTGCAGGCATTTTACGGGTTAATATTTGGATTCAGGTGAAACTGGAGAGGAAGTGATTTGAGAAAGAATGTGGGACGGGTCAAGAGATGGCATGTAGGTGGTAGGATGCTGGCAGGTGTGTCGGAACCTTCATTTGGAAGGGGTAGGGAAGGTTTTAGTTGGCAAGAGGGGAAGGCGTTTGAAATTAGTCTGGGAGAGGACACGCGGTGTGTGGTGATGTATGGAATGTGGGATGTGGTGACAGATGCATGGCAGCAGGCCGGGTGTCTCAAGTACAGAGGATACAGTGGGATGTTGGGATTCAATTTTGTGGGAAACATACCAATGACGAAGGTATTAGAGATGTTTGAGGAGATGATAGAACTGTATAATGTGGTGCAGGATATGAATGCGTGACGGTAGACCGACATGGAAAGCCAGGTGGAGTGAAGAGCGCTCAAGGATTTGGAGGGAATGACAAAACTTGGGAGAGAGGAAATCCATGTAACATTTAAATAGGTGAGGATGTTACAGACGAAGGTCTTGCGGATATATATGTTAAAAATGGTTCAAATGGCTCTGAGCACTATGGGACTCAACTGCTGTGGTCATCAGTCCCCTAGAACTTAGAACTACTTAAACCTAACTAACCTAAGGACATCACACACATCCATTCCCGAGGCAGGATTCGAACCTGCGACCGTAGCAGTCGCACGGTTCCGGACTGCGCGCCTAGAACCGCGAGATCACCGCGGCCGGCACGATATATATGTTAGCCGAGGTTTAATTCCTGTTCTTGAGGTTTACAGTTTTCATCTATTGTGGGCTATCTTTTGGATGATTAGCAGTGGAGGACTCCAAGATAGTCTTTGATAGAGTGTTAGTATAAGATATCTTAGTGTTTTACTTAGGTGAATTGGGTGTTTGTGGATTGTGAGGTGGAGGTCTCGAGGTCAAAAATCTCGGGTGGTATTTTCTTATAATAATTTCCCCGGTTTCTGTAGAATTAATGGAGAGATGCCTCTTGTTACACTGGGAGCTGAAATTATTGAGGATGAGTTGGAGGGATTGTTGGAAGCAATGGATGGCGGAATGGACAGTGAGAAAACTGGTGTAACAACGAGCTGAGGTAGGCACACGGGATGGGACAGTTTAGGAACGTTGGCTGTGGACGGGAGACAGAAGCATTGACAGGATGGATCAGTGGGCCACACTTGCAGTTGGATGCAAAAAAAGTGATAATGTGCGTTGTTTATTGTAATGTATGATGGATGGTTAGTTAAATAGGATGCAATTAGTTGGCTGTAACTGACTGGAGGCGCGTACCAGTGCAGTTTAATACACAGGCTTTTTATATGTTTAAAGAAAGGAAGAGGGAAGGTTAGTGTTTGTTGTGTAGGAGGTAGAATAGGTCTAGGAGTTGACCATCGATTGAAAAATTGGAAAGGAAGCCATTCTTGGTGATGGTAAGAAGGAAGCGTGTCGATACATTCAGAGAGGATGGATTCAAAGGCCTAGCTGAAGACGCAGCTATGGCTTACTGGGTTTCAGGAAGAGGAACTTTTTTCGGTCTTCCATAGTTCAAGGAAGAAACAGGATGTCTAATATGGTGTTTTATAGCCTAGCAAGGGTTCCTAAGTAGGATAAATGAATTTGTTTAAGGTGGTGACACACGATGAAATCATGAACGGAGGCTATATTGTTTCTTTGTAAACGGGGATTTTGTGTCCCGTCCAGCGATTGACATGTTTAATTCTGTTCGTGATGTGGCATGTAAGCGTTGGAAAACATGAGAACGAGGAGGAGCCGATGAGCCTAAGTGCTCATGCATGAGTGAAGCCATCGTCTGGTCGAAATTGATATTATCAGGAATGGAGAAGGTGTCACAGAGGGAAATGATCGACGACAAGACTGGTTCTGTTTAGGCGGCAAGGGTGAGGCTGTCGTTGATGGAGGAGTGCGTAATGTGGAAAACAACTGTGACCTGTTGAGCCGTGGGGGAGTCGCTGGCGCCAGTGATTCTCTTATCTAGTAGGGGCAGTAATCCCGTTCGAGCTGGCATGCGCGTTTTCTCTTCGGTTCAAATGGCTCTGAGCACTATGGGACTTAACATATGTGGTCATTAGTCCCCTAGAACTTAGAACTACTGAAACCTAACTAATCTAAGGACATCACACACATCCACGCCCGAGGCAGGATTCGTACCTGCTACCGTAGCAGTCGCGCGGTTCCGGACTGAACGCCTAGAATCGCTAGACCACCGCGGCCGGCTTTCTCTTTGGTTTTCCTCTTCTGACCGCTATTAAAGCGTCACTCCCGGCTGTGGTTCTCTTGGTTTTCCGGTCCTGGGCCCTAGTGGTCGTGCTTGCCCGTTGCCTGGGCATATGCTGTGTTGGCGAGTCTTGGATTGACAGTTACGGAGAAGAGTTGGTTGCTTGCGGCGCTGTGTTATGATTTGAGGAGTGTGTGAGCGGTGGGCTCGTGCTGATGGCTTCCAATGCACTAGCAAGTCTGTACATTGTACTACCTGATGCTGGATGCCTATGTATGCTATGTGGATTCTCGTCGTTTGCCGTTATTAACGGTGGGCATCAGCTATTCCTTTGAAGTTGTGTTTGTGATCAATCTGATCGTAATTTGTGTTCAAATCAGGAAACAGTCATTTGTATGTGATTATTCCCGACGTGGCGGGAGTGAGAAATTCACTCTCGTTTCCGGTAAATGTTTAGTGCTGTGAGCACTTAGTGTGAGTAGCGTGGAGGCTGCATGAGTCATTCTAGGATAGTGCACAGGCCATGTTTAGTGTTAAGACAGTATGCTTGTAATGTTACTTGAGTATCTTATGATATCCTCTGTGGTCTCCATTTGAAGAGGCCGTGACTTTGGTGTCTTGTATAATAGGTTTTTATGCTCTTGGTTCGGCAGGCTGTTAACTTCTCCAGACTAATGCTTGTTATTGGGGTCTGCCTGTAAGCGTAAAGAATTATTAGCTGTAAGAAGTGAATAGTTTTCCATGCTATTTGTTTGAGGTCTTGTACGTGTTAAGGGTATTAAATTTAAAGGGGTCGGGCATAACTCTGAAATAAGAGGATTCGTGTTGTGTCTTTTGGGTTTGGTTGTCTGCTCTTTTTTTAAATTATTTTTAATGTTACAGTGTACTTCGAGCGGCGGGCACATCCAGTTCCGGATTGACCAATACAGGTCGCGGCGCCTCGTTTGACGGACGACGTTAGCTCGGCAACCCACGTCTTGGTGACGCTCGGCGCTACTTGGCCGTATCCTGTCAGAGTCGCTGCTCGCCCCAGTAGTTGACAGAAGTTGAGTATTCTATCTCCTAATTATTGGAGATTCCTCTCGTTAATGTGTTCGGGCTGCGCCAAGGTGCGTCTTCTGTTCCTAGTAGCTTGGGCACTCGTCTCTTAGGGTGGGTCGTCCATTGGGCTGTGCCTGCTCTTACGTGGCACTTAAACTGAGTATTAGAATAACTGTAATTTCTGCCTTAATATTGTTGTCATGTTTGAAAGGGATTTCACGAATGAGTTCAGTGGAAAAAGTCACTATATAATTGGCGAAATTTCGTTGTTCTATGTTCTGTTTATTGGTTTAAGATTTCCGTCGGGGTCTTTTACTTAAAATTGGTTATTTAATATTCTGTACTGTTGCTTGTTTTGCCAATGTCCCCGCAAATTCCTGTTAAATTTGTGGGCAGTTATGCTTGTCATCTATATTTATCTGGGATAATTTTTTTTTCTTTTGTAAAAGGAAGGATGTTCAATTAACTTGTTTCAATACGTATAATCTTACAAAGACTGTATAAGGTTTTTAATTATATTTGTTATTAAAATGGTTCAAATGGCTCTGAGCACTATGGGACTTAACATCTGTGGTCATCAGTCCCCTAGAACTTAGAACTACTTAAACCTAACTAACCTAAGGACATCACACACATCCATGCCCGAGGCAGGATTTGAACCTGCGACCGCAGCAGTCGCGCGGTTCAGGACTGAGCGCCTAGAACCGCTAGACCACCGCGGCCGGCATTTGTTATTAGTAGCTCCTGGAAGGCCGATTTGTAAAACATTTTGTACAACTGTTTTTGGGGAGATATGTAATAAATCTTTGTGAACGACAAGACTGTGTTTGCGTTTTCTTGTGGCTCACGTCCCACCTGTGAATCGTTGGAAAAGTTTTCAATATTTACTTGAGTTCCTGAATGGTGGTGTACTGTGTAGCATGCAATGTACAAAATGTACATTTTGTGAATGCGCAGTCGGGAACCACTGACAACCTTGCCGGAGCCAGTTTGTCTCTAGAGTGGTCGACATAGTATTCCTTGAATTTGATTTCAATTGGATTATTCACTTGTCAGATCACCATTCAAATGGAAGCTGATTGATGCAATGTAGACGAGTGCCACATCATAGACACACTGCGCTATCAACATTCCAATGACCTGGAGTGACTCTTTTCTACGCAAGGAGACAGAGACGCACAGATCGTATTTACATGTCACATAATTGAACGAATCACATTCTCATCAATGCTGCCCAACTGCCGATGTTCTTCCATTGCTGCGGGTGTACAGAGGGGGTAGAAAAATGTGGGAACACCGCGAGAAAGGCGTCCCCGGAGATAAATGCAGATCCTAGTCAAGCCTTGAGGCTTGCATTTGACGCCGGTGGAACGTCTTTAATAAATTGCAAAGTGTCAGTCGTGGCCAGAATAGTGTCCTTTGCAATTGCGAGTGCAGTATGTCGGAGCAAAGTGACTTCGAATGTGGGCAAATTGTTGGTACTCGTATGGTGGGTGCTTCGGAAACCAAGGCAGCCGAAGTGTTTGGTGTTTCAAATGGTTCAAATGGCTCTGAGCACTATGCGACTTAACTTCTGAGGTCATCAGTCGCCTAGAACTTAGAACTAATTAAACCTAACTAACCTAAGGACATCACACACATCCATGCCCGAGGCAGGATTCGAACCCGCAACCGTAGCGGTCGTTCGGCTCCAGACTGTAGCGCCCAGAACCGCACGGCCACTTCGGCCGGCCGTTTGGTGTTTCAAGATGCACCGCAAATTGAAGTTTATACTGTATACACTGAAAGCAGGAAAACATCGTCCGCTAAGTCACAACGAGGATGAAAGTTTGTGTTGAGTAATTATGACAGGCGATCACTGAAGAGGACGGTGACGAGAAATAAGAGGACGACAGCTGCAAAAGACACTGTAGAACTAAAATGCCTCTCTCACAAACGCTGACAGGAAAAAAACAACACAAAGGCAACTCCGTAAGTTGGGAATTGGAGGAGGAGGAGATTGGGGATTTCAAATTTAACTGCGCACCCTCCGACTCAGAGATGCAATAGTAAAGTTTTGACTGGTTTCGTTGTCTAGGGGCTGGGATACGTAGCTGCCGCATTGCAGGGTAAATGCTGCTGAGTCTACAGTATACGAAAAGAATACACACACGAATCGAATGGTCGAAGTTCCAATCACTCAGCAATTACGAATTTTGAACATAACATAGCCTTTTACCAATGAAGGATTGCAATTAAATAAAATCTGCAGGCACTATCTTAACGACTTTAAATGATGAGTACGATAGTAGAAGTACTTTTGAGAATGCGATATATTTGCGTGTGTGTGTGAAATCTTATGCGACTTAACTGCTAAGGTCATCAGTCCCTAAGCTTACACACTACCTAACCTAAATTATCCTAACGACAAACACACACACCAATGCCTGAGGGAGGACTCCAACCTCCACCAGGACCAGCCGCACAGTCCATGACTGCAGGTATATTTCTGAAAAACACTTTTGGTGTCGATGGTCAAGTAATTAAATAAAATATGAGTTGAATAACAGGGTAACAATAGATTCCTACAGCACGTAATTAGTTATGAACAACAACACAGCTCGCGAGATATTCACTTGTAAACGCACACTACATCTTCACGGTAGAAGCCACGGAAATCTCACAAGTGCACAAGTCGGCACTCCAAAGTATTTCTATATCCGTGATCCCGTGCAAACTGCTCCACTGTCCAAGCCTTTCCACCGACTGTGCCATCCTGTCCAGGACTGCCTCGTGTCCTCTCTCCCGAACTCGCTTCCATCCAGTCTACCCATTCACGAGCGCTGTGATTGGCTAGAGCGCTCGCGCCATGTCTTCAAGCCAACGCACCAACACACATATTTAAACACATACGAATTCTGGAGTTACATTTAAATAACATGAAATTAAATAAATATTCCTACGGCTGGCCCATAAACAGGCTCTAACACACATTATTAAATATATAAACAATTAAATAAACATATATCAAAAGAAAGGAAGCAAAAGGTAGGTCAGGAGCCTAATGTCTTCTGTGCTTTCTAACACACAGTAAATAATTGACCAGTTTCTTCACGTATAGCATATAACGGATATTAACAAAGATATGGAAGAATCAATATATTTATAAGCGTGCTGCTACCGTTTTTTCGTGTAACTGTGGAGTACTTATGGCCTGACGCGATCAATAGTAAGGAGCCACTTTGACCTCTAATAACTCATGTACTATTTAAGTTATATGCCTGTAATTCATACCAAGTCGGCCGCAGTGGCCGAGCTACAGTGTGGAACCGCGCGACCGCTACGGTCACAGGTTCGAATCCTGCCTCGGGCGGCATGGATGTGTGTGATGTCCTTAGGTTAGTTAGGTTTAAGTAGTTCTAAGTTATAGGGGACTGCTGACCTCAGAAATTAAGTCCCATAGTGCTCAGAGCCATTTGAACCAATTTTGAATTCATACCAATTTAGGTTTACATAAATAGCTTTCTAAAAACACGGCGATTGACAAAATCCGATGAATCGTTTATATTTTCGAAATTCGTTGCTGCATGTTACTTGTATAATTTAGTCAGATACTAAACTTTAAACTAATAAAGATATTGAAAATCTGATTACACCATCAGAATCGTCGTGCAAACAATGGTAATGTACATGTTTCTTTTTGAGATATCATGATTCATCTGGCTACTATTAATTTCTATACTAATTGTGAAATGTCTGCCATGATGGTTTCACATGTCCGCCATCTTTGGCACTCCCAGAGTGTCTCCTTTATCAACATAAAGCAGCCCCCTCGCCACAGCGGAATTCCCAGCCAAGCGGCTGGACCGGCCGTTGTGTGGCATCACGCGGTTGCCAAGCTGACGTTTAGCACCACGTGGTCGCTGCCGGGCCGCGGCTTTGACGAGCCTCCTGTGCGGCCGCCCCAACTCCAAGCATATAATATTTCCAGGACGCCACAACTCGCAGTCAACTCACAAGATGGAATTCCAAAACCACCCATCAGTGGTGCAAATACCCGTAGCAAAAATACGTGGTGCTGTAGACATAAAACCTTGAGTATGGAGCAATGGAAGAAAGTCATTTGTTCTGATGAGTCTTGCTTCACACTGTTTCCAACTTCTGGCCGAGTTTACGTCCCAATAGTGAAAGACGGGGTCGCGGAGGGTTCGGCGGTGATTTGGGCACCCATATCGTGATATTCCATGGGTGCCATGGTTACTTGCAAGGTCGAATTACTGCCAAAGATCCTGCGCCCATTCTGGCTGATCAGGTTCATCTCATAGTACAATGGTTTTTTACCGATGGTGCTGCTGTGTTCCAAGATGACAGTTGTCCTGTTCCCACAGCTTTCATCGTCCAGGACTGGTTTTGTGAGCATGAGAATGAACTGTCGCATCTCTCGCAGCATCACAGTCACCGGCTCTCAATAATACTGCGCGTTTCTGGTCGACTTTGGAGAAAAGGGCACGCGATTGTTATCCGTCTCCGTTCTCTTGCCACTATTTTGCAGGAAGGCTGATATCAGATTCCCTTGAAGCATTTTGAAACTAGAACTTTAATTACAATCACCCTGTATCACCGAGGTTTCCGAAGAGGACTGTGCAGAAACTACAAGACATACAGAAAAACGACACGTCAGCGGATAGACATTAGTTTCGATTCGTAATATGCGCCGTAGCGTAGTAACAGAGCGCCCCGCCAGGGGGCAGGTGTGTCAGAACGTATAGACTAGGGTCGGCCACGGAGCGCCAAACTACACCTGAGCACTGTGTGGGCCGAGGCTCGGCCAGTCTCGGCTTTTCTTGGTACTTACCGGCAGGTACTCAACAGAACTGCGACATTTCATTTGCTATTGCGGTGAGGCATGTTTCATTCTTCGGTTCAGCAGAATTGCGGTGTCAGCGCTGTTAACCTTTCGCTATTGGTTCGTGGCAGAAAGGAAGTTCTTAGGAACAGTGGTTGTTTGTACAAAAAGGGGCAGCCTACAGATGCCCCATCTCAAGCCTTTAAAAATGAATGGGAATGACTCAAGAGAAGGATGAGAATTCTCAATTTGTATTATACATTCAGATAATTGACGGATACTCTAAATTTGCTAAGAAACGACATAAAAAACATGCAGAAATAATTTGACGGTTTAATTGACGACGAGAGAGCAAAATATTACACCTATCGACAGGCGGGATTTATTATGCTGTACATAAAGAAGAACTTTATGCTAAATTTGACGGCGTGCAGCACGTGATGAAATTGGTGGTAAGAACAGCTAAGTTTCCTGAATTGCATGCAAACAGTTTTCGTTAGAATTCAACAAAGACTACGGAGACTTTACATTTTACTGCAGAATACGTTGGTCAAATAAGGAGCCATGCCTAGGACGAGTTTTCGATTTAACACCCACTATTGTTGAATTTATAAAGGGAAAAGGATAGTGTTCTAAAGGTTTTCAGAACACTGCCACACTTGGGCCAGTTTTCGAGCTATTTTCAAGACCGTTTACCGTTTCAGTCGAAACCACCCCTGTGCATGTGCAGATGGAGCCGATTGATCTGTAGTGTAATTCTTGAAACTTCCTGGCAGATTAAAACTGTGTGCCCGACCGAGACTCGAACTCGAGACCTTTGCCTTCCGCGGGCAAGTGCTCTACCAACTGAGCTACCGAAGCACGACTCACGCCCGGTACCCACAGCTTTACTTCTGCCAGTACCTCGTCTCCTACCTTCCAAACTTTGCAGAAGCTCTCCTGCGAACCTTGCAGAACTAGCACTCCTGAAAGAAAGAGTTCGAGTCTCGGCCGGGCACACAGTTTTAATCTGCCAGGAAGTTTCATATCAGTGCACACTCCGCTGCAGAGTGAAAATCTCATTCCAGTGTAATTCTTGGTTATTTAGGGCGAGCGTGGTAAAATATTTCGACAAGCGTTTTTGTGTGAACGGCTTTTTTCGATTATGAAATTAAGTAAGTCACGATTAGGTGGCAACCTGAGTGCAAAAATCTGAGAAATGGTCTGTGTTCAGGGGATTTATAAAATAATGTCAACACCTGTATTTACTTGGAATGGTTTATTAATACGGGGTTAGACCCCTGTTTGCACGTAATACAGCTGCGATTCTTCTTGGAATACTGGCTTATAATGATTGTATACTCTCCAGTGAGATGTTATTCCACTGTTCGATCAGAACTTCTTCGAACTCCTCTAATGACGAGGGAAGCGCTAATATGGCCCGGAGTCTGCTCTGCAAGGTTTCTATAATGTTCAAGTCCGAGGACTGTGCTGGCCAGTGAAGGCGTGGCAGTTCGTTTGCATGCTCCTCATACCACGATTGTAATGTCGTGGCTGTGTGAATGGGTGCATTATCGTCCTGAAATATGGAATCATTGTTGGGGAACAACATTTGAATCATGGGAAGCAACCTGATCACTTAAAATGTTCACATAATCTTTGACTGTAACACGGCCTTTGAGAGTAATGGTGGGCTAGCAGAGTACCATGATATGGCTGTCTACACCATCACACTTCCACTTCCATGCTTAACCGTTGGAATCAAGCAATCATGATTTTACGCTTCTTTTGGCGTTCTCTAGACGTAAACCCTTCCCGATGTTGTAAATAACGAGAACGTTGACTCGTCGGACCATATGTCGTGGCTCCACTGATCAGCCGTCCAGGATTTATGCCCCTGACGCCATGTTTTACGCTTCTTTGCGTTGGTTGTCGTCACTAATGGTTTCAGTATAGCAGCTCGCTCGTGAATATTCACTTTATGGAGTTCACGGCGGACTGTGTCGATAGATGTCTCGAAGATGACTATTGAGCTCTGCAGTCCCGCCGGCCGCAGTGGCCAAGCGGTTCTAGGCGCTACAGTCTGGAACCATGCGACCGCTACGGTCGCAGGTTTGAATCCTGCCTCGGGCATGGATGTGTGTGATGTCCTTAGGGTAGTTAGGTTTAAGTATTTCTAAGTTCTAGGGGACTGTTGAGCTCAGAAGTTAAGTCCCATAGTGCTCAGAGCCATTTTTTTCTGCAGTCACTTTAGCTGCCATAGTTTTGTATTATTATGACACAATCCGTGTTAGCGTACGACTATCTCTGTCATTTAGTTTTGAATTACGCCGGCTATTACGTTTACACGCTGTTGTCTTGCCATGTTTTGTGTAGGCTGTCGTGACTATTGAAACAGTTGCTTTTGAAACATTCAGTAAGCTAGCTAGCTGTCTTGGTCACTGCTGCTTCAGCTAAGTGGGCGTTACAAAAAGGTACGGCCAAACTTTCAGGAAACATTCCTCACACACAAAGAAAGAAAATACACTCCTGGAAATTGAAATAAGAACACCGTGAATTCATTGTCCCAGGAAGGGAAAACTTTATTGACACATTCCTGTGGTCAGATACATCACATGATCACACTGACAGAACCACAGGCACATAGACACAGGTAACAGAGCATGCACAATGTCGCCACTAGTACAGTGTATATCCACCTTTCGCAGCAATGCAGGCTGCTATTCTCCCATGGAGACGATCGTAGAGATGCTGGATGTAGTCCTGTGGAACGGCTTGCCATGCCATTTCCACCTGGCGCCTCAGTTGGACCAGCGTTCGTGCTGGACGTGCAGACCGTGTGAGACGACGCTTCATCCAGTCCCAAACATGCTCAATGGGGGACAGATCCGGAGATCTTGCTGGCCAGGGTAGTTGACTTACACCTTCTAGAGCACGTTGGGTGGCACGGGATACATGCGGACGTGCATTGTCCTGTTGGAACAGCAAGTTCCCTTGCCGGTCTAGGAATGGTAGAACGATGGGTTCGATGACGGTTTGGACGTACCGTGCACTATTCAGTGTCCCCTCGACGATCACCAGAGGTGTACGGCCAGTGTAGGAGATCGCTCCCCACACCATGATGCCGGGTGTTGGCCCTGTGTGCCTCGGTCGTATGCAGTCCTGATTGTGCCACTCACCTGCACGGCGCCAAACACGCATACGACCATCATTGGCACCAAGGCAGAAGCGACTCTCATCGCTGAAGACGACACGTCTCCATTCGTCCCTCCATTCACGCCTGTCGCGACACCACTGGAGGCGGGCTGCACGATGTTGTGGCGTGAGCGGAAGACGGCCTAACGGTGTACGGGACCGTAGCCCAGCTTCATGGAGACGGTTGCGAATGGTCCTCGCCGATACCCCAGGAGCAACAGGGTCCCTAATTTGCTGGGAAGTGGCGGTGCTGTCCCCTACGGCACTGCGTAGGATCCTACAGTCTTGGCGTGCATCCGTGCGTCGCTGCGGTCCGGTCCCAGGTCGACGGGCACGTGCACCTTCCGCCGACCACTGGCGACAACATCGATGTACTGTGGAGACCTCACGCCCCACGTGTTGAGCAATTCGGCGGTACATCCACCCGGCCTCCCGCATGCCCGCTATACGCCCTCGCTCAAAGTCCGTCAACTGCACATACGGTTCACGTCCACGCTGTCGCGGCATGCTACCAGTGTTAAAGACTGCGATGGAGCTCCGTATGCCACGGCAAACTGGCTGACACTGACGGGGGCGGTGCACAAATGCTGCGCAGCTAGCGCCATTCGACGGCCAACACCGCGGTTCCTGGTGTGTCCGCTGTGCCGTGCGTGTGATCATTGCTTGTACAGCCCTCTCGCAGTGTCCGGAGCAAGTATGGTGGGTCTGACACACCGGTGTCAATGTGTTCTTTTTTCCATTTCCAGGAGTGTATGTTATGTGGACATGTATCCGGAAACGCTTACTTTCCATGCTAGAGCTCATTTTATTACTTCTCTTCAAATCACATTAATCATGGAATGGAAACACACAGCAACAGAACGTACCAGCATGACTTCAAACACTTTGTTACAGGAAATGTTCAAAATGTCCTCCGTTTGCGAGGATACATGCATCCACCCTCCGTCGCATGGAATCCCTGATGCGCTGATGCAGCCGTGGAGAATGGCGTATTGTATCACAGCCGTCCACAATACGAGCACGAAGAGTCTCTACATTTGGTTCCGGGGTTGCGTAGACAAGAGCTTTCAAATGCCCCCATACATGAAAGTCAAGAGGGTTGAGGTCAGGAGTGCGTGGAGGCCATGCAATTGGTCCGCCTCTACCAATCCATCGGTCACCGAATCTGTTGTTGAGAAGCGTACGAACACGTCGACTGAAATGTGCAGGAGCTCCATCGAGTTTGTCCAGTGCCTTATTACTGCAACTGAATTAGCACAGGAAACAGGAAAGTTGTATTTATGGCTAATAGTCTTATGATTAGAATACCACTACAGAAACTCAATTGTCCCAAACATTGTAACCTACCCATCTGCAGGGTAAAACTGCACAAAATACTATCGAAGAAGCTACTATCTATACAGATATATTTGCAGGACAGTCTCACATACTCCATATAACAATGATCCCAACCGATTTACCCATTCAGCGACTTCAGTTCTCTACCAAGTGCTCATGGGCAATAATAATAAACAAGGCACAAGAGCATAGAGGGGGGAGAGGAGATGGACAGAAAGGGGAGGGGAGGAAGTGGATACAGAGAGACATAAGGCGGATATGGACAGAGAGGTGGCAGGAGGA
Organism: Schistocerca gregaria; assembly: GCF_023897955.1. Classification (NCBI taxonomy): domain Eukaryota; kingdom Metazoa; phylum Arthropoda; class Insecta; order Orthoptera; family Acrididae; genus Schistocerca; species Schistocerca gregaria. The sequence continues at coordinate 321,735,122 of NC_064927.1, forward strand.
GACGGAGAGAGTTGGGGGGGGGGGGGTGAAGGAGGACTCTGGCACTCGTGCCGGGGCACGGCTCATGCTCCGGATTACTGGTCGTTCCTGATGGGGGACATATCACCTGCTCCGCATTGCCACATCGAATTTATTTGCGCCTGCATTCAGGCAACTCGATGAACAGATTTCCAAACTGGCTGCTGTTGCATTGTGCCTCTCTGGGCAACGGCAGCACTGAATTTCACGCATGACATTGTCATATGCAGCGTCACAAACGGTGTTCATTTTGAGCACCTGTAATGTGAGATAAAAAAAAAAGAGTGATGATGTTCTACCCAGTGATACGTGTCTGTTTCCTGTCCGCTTTATTGTTTCCACGCAGCCATCTTCTAAAATCCCGTACGTTCTTATGAAAAGACACTGTATATGTGTTATTGGATGGAAAATAAATAGGTTATAGAAAACTAACCGTTTGTGTCCAACACTGAGGACATTATTTCCTATTTTTAAAAGATCTGGATAGGACTCGGACGCTAAGGGTCCTGTACAAACTTAATTATGTGTATGGATAGTTCATCCATCCTGGGAATCGAGAATTTCGACGATATTTGCCTGTTATCGTTATCTATACTACCAAGATATCAACAATTGTGATATGAATGGCCGTATCATCTGATTGCATTGAACTAAGAACTTAAGCCTTTTACATCACCAAACGACCGTAGGCTTTAGTACGTGACACAAATTTCAACTTGATACTTCCACCGTTGCTGGAAGAAATAGATCTTAACAGACAGGCAGCAAATGGCAAAAAAATATTGTTTCTGTGATATACCACAAATTGACAGTTTTCGGATTATTTCCTTACTTGTACTGTGAAATCTTGCTTCTTAGCTAACTTCATTATCATAGGTCAACGGGAAGTAACCTATAGGTTTCGATAAATGAGTTTGTGAGTATCAAAGTACATACATCAAAAAAAGTTTTGCATCACCTCGGTTCCTAGAGTTCCGGAACCTGTCCAAAAAATTGGAACAGAGATAAACATAAACATCGTTTCCGCCTTTTTATTGCTCATAAGAACCACACATTGCATGTTGTACCACCACACAGCGAGACCTTCAGAGATCAACATAAACATCATTTTCGCCCTTTTTATTGCTTATAAAAACCACACATTGCATGTTGTACTACCATACAGCGAGACCTTCAGAGGTGGTGGTCCAACTGCTGTACACACCAGTATCTCTAATACCAAGTAGCACATCCTTTTACATTGATGCATGCCTGTATTCGTCGTGGCATACTACCCGCAAGTTCATAAAGGCATTGTTGGTCCAGATTGTCTCACTAATCAACGGCGATTCGACGTAGATCCCTCAGAGTTGTTGGATGGTCACGTCGTCCGTAAACAGCACTTTTCAATCTGTCCTAGGCATGTTCGATAGGGCTCTTGTCTGGAGAACATGCTGGCCACTCTAGTCGGGCGATGTCGCTATCCTGAAGGAAGTCATTTACAAGATGTGCACGATGGGGGCACGAATTGTCGTCCAGAAAGATGAATGCTTCGCCAGTATGCTGCCGATATGGTTGCACTATCGGTCGGAGGCTGGCCTTTACGGCGCCTTCCATAACCACCAGTGGCGTATGTCGGCCCCATATAATGCCACCCAAAAACAGAAAGGATCCTTCACCTTGCTGCACTCGCGGGACAATATGTCTAAGGCGTTCAGCCTGACTGGGTTGCCTCCAAATACGTCTTCGACGATTGTCTGGCTGAAGGCATATGCGACACTCATCGGTGAAGAGAACTTGATGCCAAACCTGAGCGGAACATTCAAAATGGTTCAAATGGCTCTGAGCATTATGGGACTTACCGGCTGAGGTCATCAGTCCCCTACAATTTAGAACTACTTTAACCTAACTAGCCTATGGACATCACACACATCCATGCCCGAGGCAGGATGCGAACCTGCGACCGTAGTGGTCGCGCGGTAGCAGTCTGTAGCGCCTAGAACCGCTCGTCCATTCCGGCCGGCGCGGTCCATTCGGCATGTTGTTGGGCCCATCTGTACACCGCTGCATTGTGTCGTGGTTACGAAGATGGACCTCGCCATGGACGTCGGGAGAGAAGTTGCGCATCATGCAGCCTATTGCGCACAGTTTGAGTCGTAATACAACGTCCTGTGTCTGCACGAAAATCATTATTCAATATGGTGGCGTTGCTGTGATGGTTCCCCAGAGCTGTAAACCGTAGGTAACGGTCATCCACTGCAGCAATAACTCTTGGGCGGCATGAACGAGGTATGTCATCGACATTTCCTGTCTCTCTGTATCTCCTCCATGTCCGAATAACAACGCTTTGGCTCACTCCGAGATGCCTGGACACTTCCCCTGTCGAGAGCGCTTCCTGGCATAAAGTAACAATGCCGACGCGATCGAACCGCGGTATTGACTGCCTAGGCATGGTTGAACTACACACAACACGAGCCGTGTACCTCCTTGCTAGTGGAATGACTGGAACTAATCGGCTGTCGGACCCCCTCCGTTTAATAGGCACTGCTCATGTATGGTTGTTTACATCCTTGGGCGGGTTTAGTGACATCTCTGAATAGTCAAAGGGACTGTGTCTCAATATCCACAGTCAACTACTATCTTCAGGAGTTTTGGGAACCGCGGTGATGCAAAATGTTTTTTGATGTGTGTATGTGACATAAATGGACGTATCTTACAAGTTTAAATTTTATACATCGCAAAGGGGCCACAGGCATTAGTACGAGACACAAATTCCAGCTTGGTAAGTCTACTTATTCCCTAGAAAAAGAATTCCTAACAGTCAGTCAGAGAGATGGACTACGAAGTAACCCTATAAGGGTTTCTGTTTTACCAATTGAGGAACGGAACGCTGAGAAGGAAATCTTTTCACGCATGTAAATAGGATCTTCAAAAAAGTATCAATGGTTTAGGATGTAGATGGATAAAATGGCAAGTAAGCAAAAATTATACATGGGGAAAAAGACATTAATAAAGAACAGATGCTATATTTCGAAGCCACAGGGCACAGAAGTAATAGGTCTATTATATACATTCACTATTCGCATACTACACATCGTTTTTGGAGTGATGATTGGGGAAAGTCCAACTAGCATCGGTCTCCGAGGAAAAACGGGCTATTGTTGCGCAAACTAGTACTGATAATGGATTTGAGCTAAACATATCATTAATGTTCATATCAAATTATCATCACAATATCATGAATCTTTTAGAAAATTTTCATAGTGAGACTGTGACTGAGTAAAAATATAGGGACATTCTTACAGGAAAGTAAAAAAGAGCACCTAGCCACTGTTAATAATGTTGTTTATTTAAGACAAATAGAGCCGTTACGGATTTCGAACTGACAGTTTCATCCTTGGACAGCTGTTTACATTTTACTCTACATTTAGTTTATACTGTGCGTGCGATGTTGGCTACAAGGAAAATAGTCAAATTACTTGCATATCATAAGCTAAATGTTATTTTAAACGTCAACAGCCGTTGTGAGTTCGAAACCGGCAATGGCGCTATTTGTATTTGGTAAATAGTATTATTAACAGTGCTTGATTTTTTTATTTTTAGAATCAACCTGTATAGTATCGTGACCTTTCAAAACTTCCAGAAATTGCTCAACAGCAAGTTAATCCCAAATTTCCCACCAAACTCAGTGTTAGTGACTGATAATACTTCTTATTATGGCAGTACGTTTAATCCGTCGTCAACCTTATCTTTTCAGAAAGAGTATTCCGTTTTATGAAGCTGTGTAAAAAGCAGAGATGTAGTCCCTTATTAAAACTTTCATTCATTTAGTCACAAGAAAAGATTCAGAACATTCCGTACTGACACTCTCTTTGCTGAACACGGACATTTAGTTATCAGAGAGCTCACTTAAACTGCAGCGAGAGAATATTAACAGAGGAAGATAAGTGGTAGTAGTTGTAGAAGACTCGTTTGATATAATAAGCAAAATCGAACTGTTCATCAAATTGCTGTGTCGTTCAAAAATTTGATGAGGATTTCCTCTAGTGGAATAAACTATTAACACAATTCATCACTAATTCACAAGTCAACAATGGTAACGACAGCGAAAGCAAAAATTACAGCGGCGGTGATGTCAAAAGTGACAAAAACGCGCTATTACTCAATTTTACGGCCACTGATTTACATATATCAGTTACTGTCGTATCCTTGAAACGCTTGAATGTAAGAAACGTTTCCCAGTCGATGAAATACAAGACACAGTAAGTGTTAAGTTTTTGGGTCTGCACATAAAGAGCTACCTTAGTAGGAAAACTCGCTGCCTGGAATTAAAGAAGTATCTCAGTTCAGTTATGTTTGCAGTACAGTAAGTATGATTACTGTTAGAAAACTAGTTTGTTTTGCGTATTGCCACTTAGTACTGAGTTACGGAATTTTTTTCCGGGAAATCTCAACGCAGAGGGACAATATTTTCAGAACACAAGAGCGTATTCTAAGAATTATACCAGGTGTTAATCCTCCAGTTCTCTCCAAAAAACAGTACTTTAACAACCACATCACGGCATGTATATGTTACCGGCCAAACCCGATTTTAGGATGAACTAGTTGCGCCTAGGTCAAACTTTTTCATTCTGTTACCGATAGGGTAAAACAATTTAGCCTAGGTAGAATCGGTTTATCCTAGTTAGAATTTACATGTTTTCTGATAAACTGGTACGTCCTAGTCTGAACTAATTTTGCCTAGTCGGAACGCATGTCGCTGCCTGTACGAACGGGGAATCCCCGTATCATCTCTGGCTCGCCCCTCGCGCCTCTCAACTACTCTACGCTCGCACTGTTTTTTTTTTTTTTTTTTTTTTTTGAACGGTATTTTGCATCGACGAATGCGCGTGTTAAGTTGCTGGTTGCGTTTAAACGATTTTATTATAATCCTAGAATAATTATTGTGTGGCGTTTCATCGTGAATGAGTCTTCGTGTAGTAGACAAGCCAATCAAAAGCTATGGAGAGAAAAGTTTCTAGAGGAAATTTTGCAGAGTGAAAACAAATAGACGAATATGCAGATTTGGTTAAACAAGTAGAAGACGCGGAAAAGTTGAAAAAAAAACATCATTACAAAAAGAAGAATGAGACGATTTGGTGTTTTGAAAGTTGGTGATGTGAAAAACCCATTGCAGGGTGTGAAGGGAATATAAAATACTTTGTTCCAGCTGATGAACTTTATGTTGTGATTGACGCAGCTCATGTATCTGTGGGTCATGGAGGTCGCGATAGGATGCTAGCCGAGGCATCAAAAAAATACGCCAATATTGTAAGGAGCACATTGTGGGGGCGATCTAGATACTTGTAAAACAATAAAGTGGTAGCCAAGATCGCAGGAATTCTTTTTATTCCGTGATTACCGGTGTCCTAAGATCCGATGATGGCGACTTTAGTTTCGCCGAAACCGATAATCATGGAATAAAAAGAATTCCTGCGATCTTGGCTACCAGTTTATTGTTTGACAAAAATATGTCAATATCAGAAAGGTGATTATATGCCTCTATTTATCAGTATGTGATGTTTTTCAATACAAGAAGACAAAAAAAAAGAGGGCTAGCTTCAAAGCCAATTCTCCATTCGGAAATGAATAGCAGATGCCAAGTCGATTTGATTGATTTCCAAACACAACCAGACGAGAATTTAAAATCCATTTTAATTTACCAAGACCATCTCACAAAATTTATCCTCCTTCGTGCGTTAACATCAAAGAGGGCTGAAGAAATTGGCTTATAATTTGAATGGCATATTCCTAACTGTAGGGGCGCCGTGCATTCTTCAATTTGATAATGTCAGAGAATAATGTTGTAAGTGAACTCGCAAAGCTTTGGGCAGAACTGAAAATTGTGCATGGAAAACCAAGGCACAGCCAAAGTCAGGGTTCTGTTGAACGTGCCAACCACGACATTGAAAATAAGTTCTTCGTTGAAGGACAACAATTCGACGCAATGGTCGCAAGTATTAAGGTATGTCCAGTTTATGAAAAATCGAGCTTACCACTCTGGTATAAAACAATCACCTTACAAAGCATCATTCGGAATCGAACTCAGAGAAGAACTTTCCGCTTCGTTGCCGCAAGAAATCATAAATGATATTCAGGATGGAGATGACTAAAGAAGGCAATCGAAGATGACAGCAATACTGAACAGTACGAAGACAGTGATGGTGGTAACACTGAGAAAATTGACACAAATTACATTCAAAATTATAGAAAAATTGCGACAGAAAATTAAAAAAAAAAAAAACAAGCTAAAAGAATGAAAACTTCCTCTGACAAATCCCATCCACCAGCTGACATTGGAGACAACGTAACCATACCTGTTCAAGATGTAGATAAAGGCAGAGGTGACATTCGAAACATATTTGGAGTAATACTTCAAAAGACGGATGAGGGCCTCTGCAAAGTTGACACCAAACATGGCGTAATTCAAAAACATTATTGCAGGTATAATTTTATTAAAATTTTCCATATTTTTTGTAATAAAATATTAAAAAATATTTCTTTTAGCTTCTTTTTTATTTTTTTTAGAACTTATTTCAACGTCTGCATTCAGAAGCTTTTAGATGTGGGAGATATTAACCAGGATATTGAAATAGCTTTAAGAACTGCAGCCACAAAACATTCTGTTGCATCAGGACAAGGCTTTGTGAAATGAAGTTTCCTGAGAAACTGTACAACAAACAAATGCAACTGTACGAAAAACAAAGTACTCTGCAATTATAAGTGCCACCAAAGTAAACCGTGCAAAAATAAGTACATAAGCAAATTGCAGACAAGGTGATTTCTGTGGATGGATATATGTAAGTTGATCTAGTGAGAGATGTGAAATTACTGATTAGTTAATAAATAACTTTAATGCATCCAATTGACTATTTTATTTCTATCCCTTTGTTCAGTTTATTTTGAAAAGCTTATGGAAGATACAAACTAGGTGAAAGTAGTTCAGACTAGGGCATACCGCGCAGTCCGGAACCGTGAGACTGCTACGATCGCAGGTTCGAATCCTGCCTCGGGCATGGATGTGTGTGATGTCCTTAGGTTAGTTAGGTTTAAGTAGTTCTAAGTTATAGGGGACTAATGACCACAGCAGTTGAGTCCCATATTGCTCAGAGCCATTTTTTAGGGCATACCAGTTTATCCTAAAGCATGTAAATTCTAGCTAGGATAAACCGATTCGACCTGGGTTAAACTCTTTTAACCTGTCGGTAACAGTATGAACGACTTTGACCTAGGCGAAACTAGTTCATCCTAAAATCGGGTTTGGCCGGTAACATATATATGTATTTATGCTCTTTGTCACTAGCAATATTTCGCTATTCTCAAAAAAGAGTGAAAAACACGATTGTAAAACTAGAACAACAAAAATCCTCTACAAAGATCTCAAGGACTAACATTGGTGCAGAAATGAGTCAGATGCAATGATACTCATGTAATCGACTACCTGCTAGAAAACATTACATGTCATGTAGATAAAGTGGGAGGGTTTAATACTGTTCGTACTAACTGACGTTAAATCATCGAATAAAACAGAAATAATATCTGGCGTTCCCCAAAGAAGTGCTATATGCCCTCTGCTGCTCCTGATCTACATAAACGATTTATGAGACAGTCTGAGCAGCCCTTTTTGATTGTTTGCAGATGATGCTGTCATTTACCGACTCGCCAAGTCATCAGATGATCAAAACAAAGTGCACCGTGATTTAGATAAGACATCTTTATGATGCGAAAAGTGGCAGCAGACTGTAAATCGTGAGAAGTGTGGAGTCAGCCGCATGAGTACTAAGAGGAATCCGCTGAATTCCTGTTACACGATAAATCAAACACTTCCAAAGGCTAGAAATTCACCTAAATACATATGGATTACAATTACGAAGAGCTTAAATTGGAACGATCATTTAGATAATATTGTGGGGAAAGCAAACCAAAGACTGTGATTTATTTGCAGAAAACTTAGAAAAAGCAACAGTTGCACGAAACAGATTGCTTACGCTATACTTGTCTGCCCTCTTCTGGAGTATTGGCGTGCGGTGTGGGATCCGCATTTGATAGCATTAACGGAGGACATAGAAAAAGTTGAAAGAAGCGCAGGTCGCGTCGTATTATCGCGAAATACGGGAGAGAGTAGCACGGGTATGAAACGTGAATTGGGGTGGCAGTCATTAAAACACAGACAGTTTTCATTGCGGTGGCTCTTTTTTACGGAATTTCAGTCTCCAGTGTATTTTGTTGATACCCACCTATAAAGGGACAAATGATCATCATTATAAAATAAGAGAAATCTGATCTCGCAAGGAAAGATTTAAGTGTTCTTTCTTCTCAGGTGCTGTTCGAGAGCGAGCAGTAGGTAAATAGCATCAAGTTGGTCCCGTGAATCCTGTGCCAGGCACCTAATTTGAATTGTAAAATAGTCATGCACCTGTAGAGTTAAAGAATTTTGAAATGAACACACCACCATTTGACTGTATTTTTATTTATTACAAGGGTGAGTCAAACGAAAACATTAAATTTGTAATAACAAATCGAAATTTCGCGCCGTTATCCTGTAAGTTGGTAAGCGTGCTACAAACAGCGTGCAGAATGGACTGTAGATGGCAGCATAGTGCAGATGCACGCATACCGTCGCAGCATCAGTATAAAGATGGCCGCGACTTGCACCAGGGAAGAACAGCGTTCTGTTATTCGGTTTTTGCGTAGCGCATGTGTGAAACCTATTGAAATTCATCGACGAATGAAGGTACAGAACGGTGGTGCATGTTTTTTCACAGCAGCAAGTCTACGAATGGAGTAGGAAGTGGAAGATGCTCCTTGTCCAGGACAGGCACAACGAGATGTGACTCCATAGAACATTGCAGCAGTTGAAGCCATAGTGAAGGAAAACCGCCGAGTGGCACTGAATGACATTGCAGCATGTTTACAGATCAGTCATGGGTCAGCACACCACATTGTGCATGATGTGCTCCAGTTTCACAAAGTGTCTGCAAGATGGGTGCCACGGCAGCTGACTCCTGAAATGAGAGAACGATGTGTTGATGCTTGTGAAGAACTACTTCGGCGCTTTGAACCAGAAGATGATGGCTTCCTTGCAAGAATCATTACTGGGGACGAAACTTGGGTTCACCCGTTTTGAATGTCTTCCTCATCCACCATACTCACCAGACCTCGCCCCCAAGTGATTTCCATATGTTTGGACCATTCAAATACGCAATTGGAGGAAAGAAGTTCCGTTCTGATGAAGAGATACGCCACACGGTGCATGAGTGGTTGTGCGGGCTAGCAAAAGAATTTTTTTCTAAAGGAATTTATGCACTTTGTAAGCGCTGAAGGACTTGCATTGAGCGTGGGGGAGATTATGTTGAAAAGTGATACAGCTTTGTACCACTTCAAACCCATAAATAATATTTAAAAAAAATGTTTAAGGTTTTCATTTGACTCACCCTCGTAATTACGACCCAGGTTTCGGCCTTTTACGCCATTTTCAAGTGACTGAGTTTATGTCATTAACACATATTGCAGGACATCAAGCTCAAAGTTGTCGATAAATTAAAAAAAAAATATTCGCTCCCACAAAGTGTCAGATGTAAAATTATCATCTTTTACAAAGATGAGAAACGAACGAGAAAACTGGTTTATATTCAGATTTCTTCGTAGTATTGAGTTGTGGAATTTTTCTGGCGTGTCTCAACGCACAGGGAAGTACTTTCATAATACCAAAGCGTGTTCTAAGAATTATATCAGGTGTTAACACTACAGTTCCCTCTTTAAAAAGACTGAGTGTTTTTACAACCACATCACAGCATATATATATACGTATACTGTGTATATGCACTTATACAGCATATATGCAAAAATGAATGTATATTGGTCTTTTTACAAGATGATGATTTTGCATCTGGCATTTTGTGGGGAGCGAATATTTGTCTTAATTTATGGACAACTTTGAGCTTGATGTCCTGCAATATGTGTTAATGCCATTAACTCAGTCACTTGAAAATGGCATAAAAGGCCGAAATTAAATAAAGAACAACACAGTGAAATGGCTGTGTGTTCATTTAAAAATTATTTTTCGACTATGACAGTTTCTCAGCAACACCACAAACTGTAGAATTAAAGAACGTTCTGTAGGGGAACTCCTTCCACTTCACAGAAACTCTTAAGATAAGTGTTTTAGTTCATAGTGTTAAGTTTAAATCAGAATTAGGATTTAATAGAGCAATGTAGTCATTTTACTGTATTGCACTGAAATGAAATAGAATGTACGTTCTTGTCTTCTTTAGAAATCTCTCTGTGGGTTCCTTTTTATGGTTTTAGGGCGCAAAACTGCAACGATCATGAGCACCCAATCAGTGGCTTAGGGAAAGGAAAAAACCGAATGTTAAATAAGCAGCAATGGGAGTGAAACTCATGAAGGAGGGAAACTAAAAACGGAAGGAAATCGTAGAAAATTATTATTGAAGAGGGGGGGGGGGTTGGTTTTCTCCAAAAAGGAGCTTCAAATGCGTGATGTCATCTCACTGACATTGATAAATGCAAGGACGCGATCGGCTGAGCGCGTATCCTCTGCTAAAAGGGAAGATAGATCAAGCGACAGCGGATTAAAATAGGGGCACTGAAGTGAAAGGTCTCTCATCCTCCACGGTAGAGAGCAGTGGGGACAAGGCGGGGGAGGATCGCCACTTAAAAGACGCCGATGGCCAATAAGACAGTGCCCTCTCCGGAGTCTAGTCAAAATTACCTCCTCTCGACCACGAGGCCGGGAGAAAGAGGGCCAAGCACAGGGAAGGGATTTGACGTCCCGTAATTTATTATCAGGAAGTGTAGACCAATGTGTGTGCCATAAAAGAGCAACACGACGACATAAGACGCTCTGTAGATAGGCAAAGGTAACCATGCGAACATCGGGCCGAGGAAGAGAGACTGCAGGCTTTACCGCTATATCGGCTGCCTCGTTTCCGAGGATACCAACGTGCCCTGGGATCCAGAGGAATGCCACAGAGAACCCCCCCTCCCCCCAGGGAAGCATGTGGAGGCAGTCTTAAATCTGGTGGACCAGAGGGTGGACGGGATAAAGAGCGTGGAGGTTGAGAAGAGAGCTGACCGAATCCGAGCATATAATATACTGTAGCCGCTTATGGTGACGGACGTATTGAACAGCCCGGAGAACAGCGTAAAGCTCTGTAGTAAAATCAGAACACTAGTCGGGAAGCCGAACTCTAATAGGAGCGTCGCCAGTAATATAGGCACTCGCAACACCAAATGTGATCTTTGAGTCATTAGTGTAAAAAAAATGTGGCATCCTCCATTTGTGCGCATAGAGCAGCAAATGCCTGACGATAAACTACGGGGGGGGGGGGGGGGGGGGGGTACCATCCTTGGGAAGCTGACAAAGGTCACGGAGCAGGCAGGCCGTGGGTGAAGCCAAGGTGGCACCATACTCCCATTTGTCAAGAAAGTTTTAGGAAAGTGGAAGGAAAGAGAATATAACAGTTGACGTAAGCGGACCCCGGTGGTAGTAGCGAGGAAGGGCGGCCTGCATACCCTAAATCCAAGGAGGCGTCGAAGAAAAGTGCATGGACGGATGAGCAGGCATGGAAGACATAACTTGCGTAACGACTCAGTAGGACAGCTCGCCGATTGGACAGCGGAGGTTTAGCAGTCTCAGCATAAAGGCTCTCCATGTGGCTGGTGTAAAAATGGAATACGAGTAATATAACGTAACGTTAAAATGCGCTGTGATCTCCTTAAGCTAAGAAGCGCCTTTATTTTGTCGTCCCATCACGGTCAACGAGGATTTGGACAGACGACTTTTTCCGCTGAATGATTTTACCTTTGAACAGCGTACCACATATTGTTACAGAGAAGAGTGTTCTTACTTCTGTTAACGTTTTTCCATTACTAAAAAGAAACTGACTGCCATCATGAAATGAATTTGCAGGTTACGAATACGGCACCACCAAAGCTATACAATTTACTGGAACCAAATAAAAATTTGTGTCGGACCGCGACTCGAACCTCGACCTCCCGCTTTACTTGAGCGATTGCCTCAGTAAATTCGGCTATCGGAGCACTTTACCTAGACAGCCCCAAAATTTATGTCACAGTGTCTACTGCTGTAATACATAAATTGATTAATGGGTTGCTTAATTAAACGACAATATAAAAAGAAGCTGGTAGTATAACCTCAGTTCTTTTACAATTTCCGTGAAATGAGTTTAGGTTAAACATAATCCTTGAGCTAAGAAAGGCCCTGATATCACGAAAGCGTTTTGCTCTTACACTTTTGTGTTGACCGAGGAGCATACTACAGGAAATCAAAGAAATTTTGCTCTAGGCGTTGCACGCTCATCATTCTTCTTCACTGTAGGGAGTCCATTCCGTACTAACTAGTCCAACAGCTACAACAAAACCGACAACAGTTCTATAAGTTGGCTACAGTTTGTGTGTGTAAACAGAAATATGTTGTGACTTGTCTTATAGAAGTTTCCTATTGCTATTGTAGAGAGTGGGAATGGAGCTCTCTGAAAGGTGCTAACAAGGGAAACTCCCCATCGCACACCTCTCAGATGTAGTGGTAAGATGGCCCAGTCGATAGCCCATCAAAAACTGAACACAAGTCAAGCACGACAGCAGGAACAAGGTGTACTGCCGGCCGGAGTGGCCGAGCGGTTCTAGGCGCTTCAGTCTGGAACTGCACGACCGCTACGGTCGCAGGTTCGAATCCTGTCTCGGGCATGGATGTGTGTGATATCCTTACGTTAGTTAGGTTTAAGTAGTTTTATGTCCTAGGGGACTAATGACCTCGGCTGTTAAGTCCCGTAGTGCTCAGAGCCATTTGAACCATTTGAAGGTGTACTGAACTGTGAAAAAAGAAGCATAATAGAAACAGTGAACAGTCCAAGCTCAAGACGTGCAACGTAGAACGAAGTTGAATAGCCACGGCGCCCTTGTTATCTAGCCACGGTGTTGGAGTGTAAAAGGGGAAATCCATGTTCTAATCTTCTTTATGACCCCATGTATATATATATTTCAGAAAATCGTCAACTTCCCGTACGGTCAATGTCGTGTCTGTTCGCTGTATTCAGATTTGTGTCCGTGCCGTGGTGTACCTTCCGTTCGCAACAGCGTGGTATAAGGAAGGGACCTCCAGACATACATGCCTCGTATTTGTTCTATACAAGTACGACATGTTATGATTCTCGCGTCCCATTTTGGAAGTTTCGTCTCTTTCATTCTTCTGTTGCAACATAGTTTACACCCGTTTACTTGTTATTTTAATCTCTGTTAAGGGTCTGTGCAGCATCTCATCTGCTCGCACTATTTATAACATTTACTTGCGACGGCAATATATTCTTACCACATGACTCATATTCTATAACCAATGTATGGTATGACAATTGCTAAGACTACAGAAGGAGAATAGACGCCTCAAATGACCGAACGGAAAGTTTATAATTTTGTGAAAAAAATGGGAGACGAGGGAGGTTTGAACTAGGATCTCCTGCTCTGTTGTGCAGTACCGTGACCGCACAATCACGATGCCATACTATCTGCTATTCACTCGATGTTGCAGATCATGAGCTTGGATCGTCCACTGTTCCTATTTTGCTTTTTTTTTTGTTCAGTAGACCTTCTTCCTAATTTCATGCTTGATCTGTGTTCAATTTTTGAGGTGCTATACACTGGGCCATATTGCCGCAAAATATGAGGATGGTGCGATGGAGCGTTTACCTTGTAAGAAGAATATGCCGAGTAGGTTACCTCCCATTTGAAATTCCCCAATTGGCCTAAGGCATGAGATTAAAGCAATGCATAAATCTGCAGCCAGAATTATATACCTGCTGATTTCTGTCAGTTAAGAGATTTAGCCATCTTGTGTCAGAACAAGAATAAAAAAGGGAGTGCAGGCCACCTACTGATGCGTCCAGGTACGAGGGGAATTCCGGATTGATTTACACCTTATTTTTTGCCGTCATTCATGGCGCGCTATTTGAGTTATCTTTAAAGATGTAAGCACATGGTACTTTGGTCTAACCGTAGGTGGCAGGGCAATCACGTGTAGTGTAATCCTTGCACAGTACAGCCCCTTTCGCAACTGCTATCATCAAGCGAGCGGACAATGTGGAGTGTGATCATCAAGGACGGTGCTGGACGACGTGTCATATCTGAAAAGAGTGTATAAAGACTGAAGGTATTCACAGGCGATTGGTGGCAGTGTGTGGAGAGTGTGCGCCGTCAAGAAAAGTGATCTTGCAACACGATAACGCCGGCCGTTGTGGCCGAGCGGTTCTAGGCACTTCAGTCCAGAACTTCGCAACTGCCCGGTCGTAGATTCGAATCCTGCCTCGGGCATGGATGTGTGTGATGTGCTTAGGTTAGTTAGGTTTAAGTAGTTCTAAGTTCGAGGGGCTGATGATCTCCGATGCTAAGTCCCATAGTGCTCAGAGCCATTTGAACCAACACGACAACGCTCGTCCCCATACGAGTCCGAAATCTACCACTGCCGTCGGTGAAACGGGGTTTCAGCTACTGCCACACCACCGTATTCTCCAGACTTGGGACCTTTAACGTCTCTAGGACTTCCTCGATAAACGTTCGTCAATCTGTCGCGCTCACCGCAGTGAATATGCACAGTGAATATGCGCAGAAACCACGTTGGCCATCGCTGCACTGTCCTCGTTGTCTGCTCACGTAATGACAGCAATTAGGAGAAAGGGCTGTGTTGGACATGAATTCTAATGATTGTGCTGTCACCTACGGTTAGACAAAAGTACTTCATAGTAGCATCTGCAATGATGAGTCAAAGGGCTCACCCTGAATTACGGGAAAAAGTAGTGTGTAAATCAGTATGGAATTCCTCTGAAATGATCGTATGACATTGATGGCCAGGAGATTTCACTTGAGGGAGTACGGCTGCTGAATTGCACATCTTTTCAGTTGACACCACGTAGTGAAAGTTGCATGTCGATAATGATGAAATTTTGATAAGAACAACACAATACCCAGACCCGGAGCAGAGAAAATCTCCTAACCGGCCGGGAATCGAACCTGTGTTCATTTCGTAGCAGTCAGACGCGCTGACTACACAGTTAAGTGGGCGGATTAGGAAAACCTCTCGGAACTACTTTCGTGAGCTGGAAGCAACAGAGTAAGGGTTATACAACCTATTCCTCACCGCGTACTGTGGAAAGGATACAGTCAGTGTTATAAATTCTATCTCTTTCATTAGTTTTTGCACTTAACGGCCTCTTACTCGTATATATGTTGTTGTAGATTGATCTGAAGCTGCGAACCTTATCGCGAAACCGGTTGTACTTTGATCTCACAATAAATGAGGACCAGATGCTACAAGTGGACTCTACAATTATTTCCAAGATTTTACACAAAATATTTTAAGATATCTTTTAGCTAGTTGTAAATTCTGTGCACCTCACATTGCTTCGTGGCTACAAAATATTTTGAGTTCGATGGAAATATTACACCATCTATAGATGAGTATTTCACAGGTCTTTCAAACTGTCCCATGAAGCGATGAAATACATACACTGGGAAAATACTGAACAAGGCGCACTGACAAAAACGAGAACTGGATCAAGAAAATGTGCATTTAGTTAATCAAAAACGCACACTGTTACACAGTCAGAAAAAAAAAAAAACTTGCCGCTAGCCTTAGCTCGACCCACGACGTCGATGGCTGCGACGTCACGCGCGCTGCAGTACGTCACACGCCCTAATTGGGGGGTTAGGCAATCTCGCTCCGTCCCGCCTTAATTACTCGGCCACTGCCCGCAGCGGTGTGCGCTGTGGGGCAGCCACGGCCCTGCTTCGTCTTACGTTCTCCTTCTTCTATTCGTTGTCTCGTGTAATTTTTGTGAAGAAATAAACTGCTCAAAATAGTTTGGTAGAACCTGCGTGTCTGTGAACACGTGAGTGCTTATATTCAACAGAGGCACGAAATGTAAGAACAAGCTTTATGAAAGTGAAAAGAAAAAGAAAAAAGAATGGCCAGGTGCTAGTACAACTGGTGCACAGATGGTTTCGTACAAAAGTAGACAGTTCATCCATGACGAGAATCGAGAATTTCGGTGATTTTTGCATGTTATCAACATTGATACTGGCAAGATATTGGTCCAGGGAATTCCAAAACCTTCGAGATGTTTTAATTTTAATTTTGAACTCGGAAGAAAATGACAGAAGAAATATTTTTTCGTCTGATAGAATTACAAATTAACAATATTCTGATTTTCTCCTTTACTTCTCTTATTGTAATCTTGCTTCTAGCCAAAATCTTATGATTCTAGACCAACGGCAAGTGTCCTGTAGGCTGTAATGAGTGAGTTGGCCTGTATCAAATTATGTGCCATAAAGCCATAACTTTCGATTGCATTGACTTAGAAGCTTAACTTTTTACGACCACCAAAGAACCGTAGACCTTTGTACGTGACTTAAATTTCAATTTGATATACGTATGGTACACATTCCTGAGAGAATGGGTTTTTAACAGTCATACAAACAGAGAGACCGACAAAACAAAGCGATCCCACAAGTGTTCCTGAAACGTCCCCTTAGAAAAACTTATGAATAATTGTGCTGACAAACCACTTGCGTTATTTGATTTTCAAACAGCTGAGCAAAACTAAACGTGCTCAGACATTTCTCTCTTTACTTATCCTGATCATCAATAAACTGACACACAATATTTTTAGCGCAACGCAATCTGACTTTCAATAATCCCTACAAAAGAATGGCCCTGACTAACAATAACCTATACCTTTCATGAATCACTTGCCTCACAAAAATCTTCGTTTCTCGAACTACTGCAATACAGCGAGCGCCAATACTGCCAGCTAAATAAAAAGATTCTAACTACTGAAGGATAGTTAGCAAATTAAGGATTTTGATAGAGAACAAACAATGTATTTAACTTAATAGTGTTCAAAAGTCACAAATTTACTGTCTCTGATGGACACACGTCCAGATCATCCGCTCTCAAAACTCCGCCATCTCTCTCCCCACATCCACCACTGATGGCGGCTCACCTGCAACTGCGCAACGCTACGCGCTGTTCACTTCCAACTGCCCAACACTACAATAGCGAATATTACAACAATGCCAACCAGCCACAGACTGCACACAGCACAGCCAGTGATTTTCATACAGAGCGCTACGTGGCGCTACCAATATAAAAACCTAAACAGCCTACTTACATTCCGTTTGTACCGGTTGAGGTACGGAACCCTAAACACGGCGATAATTTTACTGTGACTCAAAGAAGGCCATGCCTGCAGAAATATGAAATACTCAAAATAATTGTAGGATATTAACGTAATTTAGTACATATACACACCATCTGAGGGAGTGTAAATGATTACAGTTGCAATTCTCTGTGGCAGGTAAAGCGGCCATGGTACTACTTTAGATTGTTCGTTTATAGTGTTGTTACTAGGTCTGTTATGGAATGTAAGGGGCGTGAACAATGTCAGGTGGGGAGTGACTACTATGAACGACACGGAGATGCCGAGTACTCGTGTGAGACAGCGTTATCGGCACCTGTCGGGGTTTGAAAGTGGCCTCATTGTGCGTCACCATTTGGCTGGCTTGTCGAATAGTGCAACATCCAGATTTGTGCAGTGGTCATACGTCGCAATGGGCGGATGGTGGACTGGATGTGTACATGAGGGTAGACATACTGTCGTCAAGGTTTCGACCGACCTTGTCCGACCATCACAAGTGAGGATAGCCATCCTGTGCAGCGGGCACATCGTAACACCTTCACGTCTGCACTTGCCATACGAGGACAAGTAATGCACTTCCTAAATCTTGTGTCATGCCACACCATTGGTCGGAGACTAGCAGCAGTAAGACTAGGGAATTACCATCCCTAAGGTATGCCGACATAAACATCACAAATACCTGCGTTTGGGATGGTGCCATAACCGGGAAACATGGGCTGCTGGTAAATGTCATCGCACTGAGTTCAGTGACGAATCACGGATCTCCACTTCCTGGGGATGACCATCATCCACAGAGATGACCATCAACCATAAGCATAACTCTTCCAATGTTTTGGAGGGGCGCAGTGGTGTTCACTCCTGGCGTGACGGTGTGGGGAGCCATCAGGTATGACTTCAGATCATGGCTCGTAGGGACTTAGGGAACTCTCGCAGCACTAGTACGCCTCAGTTATCCTGCACCCTCTTGTGTTAACTCTAAATCAACAGGGTCGTGGTACCATTTTTCAAGAACACAATGTCGTCTACACCTCGCATGTATCTCTATGAACTGTCTGTGTGATGTTGAGGTACTTCCAAAGCCGGCAAGAGCGCCATGTCTGTCCTCGACAGAACATATTTGGAACCAGCTCGAACTTCAACTCCATTCCAATTGAGGGGATTTCAAGGATCGGTTCCAACTATTATGGGCCAGGTTGCATCAGGAGATGATACAACGGCTTTTCAACACACCTACCAACCGAATCAGTGCATGTATCTGGGCAAGGGGGGAGGAAGTCTTACTGGTAAGTGGTCTCATACCGCCAAGTCGTCCTTGAATTTGACTCGATTTTGTAATAACTACAATAACTCTCAAACCGTGAAATAACATATCTTTTCCCCCACTCTTCTGCGTGCTTCACTTTTTTGCCGGCACTGTACGTAGGGGTAATACTGAGGAGCTGTCTGAAATGAGTTGAACACGAAAACGTGTAATAGGTAAGCCAAATGGAGGGGTTAGATATTATAAAAGGCTTCTGCAACAGTGTAGTGCTTCTGTAAGGGGAACGATGAACCAGACGCTAGCACCATTAACTCTGAAGGTGTGCGGCTATGATCGTAAGCCCATTCGGAAGTGTAACAGAGATGATAGGCGAACTTAAAAGGCAATCTTGCAAAAGAAATGAGGTGTTGTTCTCGCGAAGCTCTGTTGGGTGAATTTAGAGAATCGGTATTTGGGGAAGTCTCTGCGAGAGTTGTGCTATTACCAGCGTATTGGGAGTCATGATGTCACGCTATCATTTCATAGAATCATTGCGCCGCAATGGGCCTCCCGGCCAATGACGCCAAACACTCATTTCCATTGTCCATAGAAGCATAAGTTGAAAACTATTAGAGATTGAGAATCGTGGTTTGTTATAAAACGTTTAGCAGCTCTCAAAGCTATTTTTCCTTCATTCTTTGTTGCAGATTTGACCAGGAGAAGGCGCAATGTGTCAGTGGCAGAGTTGCACTGTACCAAAACTAGGGTTTCGTAGTTTTGGCACAGTAAATAAATGACGCAGTTAATGGTAGGCTTACTGGTAGTACTGATAGCATTGGTAGGGGAAGAAACATAAATGATTATGTAAGAGAGAAACTGGGAGCTGACGACTTGTCTTCGTTTGTTTGTTTATCTGGTTGTCTTTTTACACGTAAGTAGAACTTAACATCATTCATTGTTAGCCCACTGTGTATTTTATATCCGTACAAAATATAAAGTGCATTTTATAAGTAATGAAAATTAGTTCATCGCGTAGCTTCTGCGCTTTAATGTAATCAAAGCAATTACGTTTAACGCAAGTTTACGTGCACAACCACAAAAAATCTACATAATTTTCGTTGTTATTTTGCACTCAATGGGACTGTCTTCAACATGATGAAAGGCAATAACTTCGTGTTGATACAGAAAGGTGAAAGTTATTTATCACTAACAGAAACACGTTTTATATAAGTTCAACGAAGTATGAGGCGATATTTTACATGTTATTGTTTTGCGTATTTAAAATTTTGCCGTTTTTTCAGAAAAGTGCATTTTCTAGTGCTGTATGATAATCTTTTTTTGCTTTTTTTTGTTTTACTACAAGATCTCTCTGTTTCACATTAGAAATAAACAGGTTTGGAGTATAACCTGAATTAAACACTGACAATTTCCGTTTTGCTATAAATTCTATTTATTTTTAACAGACAGGAGATTATCTATGAACAATAATTTTCCATAGACCATTTTTGCCCATTATATATCCTTACCCAGAGACAATTAATCACTTTCGGTTTCTAGGGGAAACTATTAAGAGACTAACATCTTTTGTAAAGAAAGCGACCAATATGAGGTAACGCCTGATACGTATGCAACACATCTCATGCAAAGGTAATGCGAGTATCGCCTTATCTGACCAAAGATACTTGGAAAATTGTCGTACTACACTTACTTGTATTAGTCTACAGTAGTCTATGGTAGTTTTACAACTCATGGTCAACGGTATGCAGAGTCCAAGTGTGTAACAACGGTACTGCGGAATTATTGACGCCAATGTGGGAGGGTACCACCGGCAAAAACAAGGCATAATGAGGTCGTTCAAATGCTTTAGAGAGACAGGCAGTGTCAAAGTCTTTCCTCAAAGTGGATGTGTGCCTGTGTCTGAAGCACGAGTTGACGGAGTGCAAGCTGCATTTCAACAAAGCCCTGAAAAGTCTGTCCGTAGTGCATTACATGAAATATGGGAAGCAATTTCAACTGTCCATAAAGTGTTACATAAGCGGTTAGTAAGCCTTTTTAGGTACAAAGCGCAAATGGACGAAGCACTGCAGCCAAACGATCGTCTTCTGTGGTGTGAATTCGCGCGTTGCATGCTGCCTCCTCCCCCCCCCCCCCCCCCCCAGGTGCCTATAATGACTATCTTAAAAATGTGCAACTTTCTACATTTCTATACATGTGAATCCTCGCAACAATAGGCTATGGGGCTCAAAAAACTTCAGAATACACGTGAACACGTCTGTGATACTCCGAAGTTTAATGTTTGGTATAGCCCAGTGCGCGTTAGGGCAATAGGCCGAGTTTTCTTTGGAGAAACAATCGACAAATTTTTGCGATCACATATCTAAGAGCTCCAGCCGTCCAGCATCTTCCAACCACACACGTGCGGGATGTGCTGAATGACACAATTCCTGACAGGTGGTTACGTCGTGATGGTCCCTTCGCTCTGGACCCGCATTCTCCCGATGCCACGCAATTATACTTTTTCATGTGTGGGTACGTTAAGATTTGCGTGTACACAGTACTAGTCAGTGACATTGCTACCTTTCGTGTAGCAGTTGATGTTCTACGAGTGTCGAATGAGGCATACTCTGAAATTATGGCACAACAGAAAACGAACTTTGACAGCTGCTATACGTTTTACAGCGCATACGACACTGCTCTGTGTCTAATAGTTTCCAAGTTAGTATTTTTTGAAATTATTGCGGGACTTTATGGATATCCTGTGTAATTCGCGTGGAGACTATAAGAATACGATAAGGTGGTGAAGGGTGGAAACAGAGACATTTATACAGTTACTTCTTCCTCAGTCAATCCATAAATGGAACAGAACAAAAAGCCGCTAACACTGGGACGAGTTACCTTCCTCCATGCACAGTGCAGTGTTGACTAGCATTTCATTTGGCACTTGGCATAATGAGCACAGTTCGAAAGGTGTATGTAGAATATATGCTGTATGCACAACGAATTAAATGAACAATACAGATGCTCAGTCATACTCTATCCTGTAGCGAAACAATTTTTAAACTAGCGAGAGGTGGCTGCTAAATACTAATGTAAATTCGAAACCAACCTCTCATAATTTATCCCCATTGAAATTTACTATTATAACTTTAGTTGCTGAGATGAAATAAGGTTTCTTGTTTTTCTTTTTTTAAGTTTTCAAGGTGACCAGTCTTGTACTTTATCAACTTGGTAATGAAATATCAACACCTAACAGGGTGGAGCTTCCGAGATATGTCTGACGCAGAACCTTGCCTGGCAGTTAGTTGGCACATTGGTATCTCAGCAAATATGCAGCGTGATCTGACAACTATACTTTGGTTAATCTGTTGGTTATTTTTCTAACAGAGCTATTAATACTCGCAGCTCATCCAAGTGCGCAAGTTCCTTGCAGAGCAAATCACCTATATTTACCATTTAATTTTGTATTTAGTGTTTATCGTATACAAATAGCTAGTTAGTTAGTTGTTTATTCATCCACAGAATGTTCACAAAATGATATCAGACGTATCATCTTTGAATTTATGAAATTCTCTAGAGCTTTCACACGCTTTAGGTGGTTTAAAATCCACGACCTTTCGGCCGAGTACTCCTCGCAGCAACCAAGAGACAGTCACTACACTTGACAATAGCCGAAGAGTATTCGACGGAAAGTGTGTAGATTTTAAACCACTCGACGCGGCTGGAAGCTCGAGAGAATTTAATCAGTACGATCGCAGCGAAACCATGCATTCTTTTAAAGGAAACGTTGTATCTGTTTTAATACAAATGGGCTTCGAATCTTTATGAGGTCTACATTATAGAGTTCTGCTCGCTGTAATCATGTGGAATCTGATCCCTACTCTTGTTAACATTCCCGAGCTAGTGAAGATGAAATATGAAGAACATGCTGCGACACCACAGGATCTAACTTCCTTCCCAATTTAAATGGGTTTGATTTGATACTTAATTTAAATAATGTCGACATGATCTACGTATCCTCACTTTGCTTCGGCGTATATGCCATCATCAAGTGCCACTTATGACATTACATTTGTACATCATTTTATTCTACGTTTATGTATAGTCAATCGGGGTAAATTTGTACCATTTTTTACTGTTTTTTTTAAATAATGGGCACAAATTATACACTGTAACATTTTACTTCTATAGTTACTTAGTGTTTGTAAAAGTGAAAATGTGTACTAACTACGCCCTATTAGAGTAAAATGTCAATTTTAATCCTGTTACAAAGTTACACTGTCATTCCGGATAAGTTTGGACCAGTATTATAACAACAAAGAATTTCTTCCATATCCAGCGTTCTGGGTAAATTTACATCGTGCCAGTAGGAAATCAGGCGTTACTATGAAGTGAAACCAAAGAGTTTTACTTAAACACTTTAGGTTTACTTTGAAATATGAAAATATATTTTTATCTACCTGGCGTTGTTCAACTTAAATCACTGTCGACAGATGCTCTGCTCACAGGCAACACAAATAAAGGATAATCACTAGAGCAAGAACTTGTAGGAAGTTGGAAAAACAACTGAAATACTAGCTAGAAATCAAGAAGGTACAAAACTGTTACTTTTAGTACAAAATAATCCAAGTAGACGAGCAGCAGCCATCTGAAGCAAAAGTGGTGTTGCTAAGACACCCTGACTGGTAAAAAGTTAACCTGATTGAATTTAATAGTACCATGAGTTTTATCTTATAGTGTATTTAT
The DNA here is from genome assembly GCF_023897955.1 of Schistocerca gregaria. Classification (NCBI taxonomy): domain Eukaryota; kingdom Metazoa; phylum Arthropoda; class Insecta; order Orthoptera; family Acrididae; genus Schistocerca; species Schistocerca gregaria. Next base: position 321,758,369 of record NC_064927.1, read on the forward strand.
CTCTAGGTGAAGTTACGTCGGTAAATCACCTTGGAATGTAAGTTCTTTTATATACTACATTGTTAATATAAGTTACGTTTTTACTTCCTATAAAAGAATAACAGTGAAATATCGCGGGTTTTTTTTTTTTTTTTTTTTTTTTTTTTTTTTTTTTTTTTTTTTTTTGACAGTTGTAAAATGACAGGCGCTCCAGTAATGTTATATGTTTCACAATTAAATTACATTTTAGGTGGTCAGAGGTATTGTGTAGACGTGCGACCTACATGCTTTCTATTGTTTTTAGTTTGTCGTTTTATGTTTATCCATTTTCTTTTTCTGTTATTTCTGTAAGTGTTCCAAGATAATTTTTATGACTGATATCGGTCTGTTCGTTTAGGATGTGTTTTGGATATCTATTTGTGTGGGCATAAATTTCCAGTTGTTCCAAAATGCTCATGGGTTGACCTTGTGGTAACCTATGTAGGATTTCTGTGGAGTTCGGTAATCAACAAGAACTAAACAATGAGTAGCTAGTATTGTCACAAATACAAAGAAGGAAGCGAAGTTCGAAATCTCTTGAAATGAAGCAACGGAAACTGGCATACACGCAAACGTTCATAATACATCTCACCATAACAAACAACGTTGCAAAGATAGCATATCTTATTAGACAGTCGCTCGTACCACGTAACTGATTACATTTTATAAACATGCACATGAAACAAGTTTACGAATGGCTCTGAGCACTATGCGACTTAACTTCTGAGATCATCAGTCGTCTAGAACTTAGAACTAATTAAACCTAACTAACCTAAGGACATCACACACATCCATGCCCGAGGCAGGATTCGAACCTGCGACCGTAGCGGTCGCTCGGCTCCAGACTGTAGCGCCTAGAACCGCACGGCCACTCCGACCGGCGAAACAAGTTTACACGATACGTTGTGATGCAGACAGTAAAAAGCAATAAAAATGACTGGCTTATTAGCAAGTGTTACCCCACTCTTTAACGCAGAACGTATAGTATCTTATCACAACCATTTACACTTCGTGACCTCCGCCTATGTTCGACATCAACGTTCAATAACCGCTCACAGATGGCAGGAGGTAACGCTAGCAGTGGAGGGTATAGCAAGCGTGTCGGAGGATGCGGAAAACAGTGCAAGCGTCGCAACGCAGAAACGCAGGGATTTACCTGACGTCAGAAAGGGGCATGATCATTATCTTTCCGGCCAAGGATGAAAGCATTTCCGAAACGGCTACGTTTGTAAACTGTTAACATACTGCCGTGGTTAATCTGTATCGAGCATGGCAAAATGGCGCTAAGCAAAACGTGCACCGAGGCACCATGGGACATAGATGAAAGGGGTGAACATTGTGGAGATCTGTACGGGCAAATAGATGACCAAGTTGAGCAACTGACCACCCAGATGAATCAAGCGCTAGCAAAAATGTCTTCTGAACGACCGTTCAGCGAACTTTACTGGGTATGGGACTCCACAGCAGAAGCATGGTTCCTGCATCCATGCTTACTGCTGTTCATCACCGACGAAGGCTGGAATTCGCACGCCATGTTGCAGTTACACGTGCTCTGGGTGTGACAAGTGGCCTTCTCATATGAATCACTATTTATGTCTCATCGGACAGATGGCCGTTAACGTGTGTGGCCCTGCAACAATCGTCGTAAAGGTCTAGGCTGTAGGAGCGAAAGTTATGATCTGAGAAATGTTTTCGTGGCATTCCCTGCGTCATTTTGGAAGGCACGATGTATCAACACCATGTCAACCCATACATGCAGTTTGTTTTTTTCTTCTGCACTACCAACGTGTCACACTCGTCACAGTGGGCGTTCGTGGTTCGAAGAGTGCAAGGATGATTTTACTATATTCTCTTGCCATCGAATTCTCCTCATTGAAACCTAATCAAGAATCTGTTGAACCACCTATATAGGACAGTTCGCTCCAACGATAATCCTAGCGCAGCTGGTCACAGAACTGGAGTTAGCTCCACATCCATGTCGGCACATTCTAGAATCTCACAGCCTCTCTTCTTGCACGTCAGCGCTGCAAAACGTGGTTATTCAGGCCTATGGCACATTAATATGACTAACCCGCGTAATTTATTCGAAGAAAGTATTTAGTCCAATTCCTCACGATGTTTTATGCCTACTACCGATTTTAAACACGTGTTTCTGCTGTCATATTGAGGTTATATTGATGTCACCAGTAACTATAATTATATGAGTCGGGTACGGTCTGGAAATGAGACTCAAATTTTCCTTGAAGCTTTCAGCAGCTCTATTATCTGAGTCGAAGAGTCGGTAAAATGAACCAGTTATATCCGTTGGCGTGTGTAACCCTTACCCACACTAACAGAAGCTATCTACTTCAATTTTATTACAATATGAAGTACTAGTGAAAGGAACAAACACACTACCGCCATCTGCATTTAATCTATCCTTTCTGAATACCATTAGATCAGTGGTAAAATCTCTGGTTCAACTTTCCTCTGTCTTTCGCCAGGTTTCATCCTTGATATACCCGTATCATCAAGTGTTTGTTTGGTTCGTTATTCTCGATGTGGTATTATTTGTGAGGGACGGAATTTGTGCACCCCATCTGTCTGCGTCTAGTGTGGTCCCCTCTGAAAGTGTGAGAACGCATTCGCAATGTTTGTGAATCGTGTAACTAAGTCAGTATGTGGGTACCACCCCAGTATTTACTTAGTCGGATGTGGGAAACCGCCTAAAAACCACAGTCAGGCTGGCCAGCCACAGGCACTTGTCGTTAATCCGCTGGGCGGATTCGATCTTGGGTCGGTGCATCTCTCCAAACCCCGGAAGCGGCTTGCTAAGGCGCTTAGCTGTCCAGGCGGGTCTTTAGCCAGCTCTCGGTACCTGTAATAATTTCTATTTCAGTGTTTTCTATAATCGCTTGGAGCCCGGTTTTTTCTACACATAGCTACAGTAATTTGAAACTACACTGCCGATGTTTCCTGGTTCTAAGCCTCGTGCTATGTTTGGTCTGCACTCTCTGAGGCTGAACCCATGATTTTAATTTTCCCGAGGTATTTGTAAGGGTGCATGTATCGATATAGGTTCTACGTGATCTGGCCCTTATTCATCCCTGCTAGACCAGAGCCCACAGGTGGCGCGGGATGCCCCTTTATCCAAGTACGGGAACGGTTTTGGTTGGTATCTGCCGATTTGTTGCGCTGCACTTGGTAACAGAGAGTCTGTGATACACCTAGTTATATGTCAGCTTGTAGTTCTAGGCAGCGGTAACGGCGAAAAATTGGCTATGAATATGGTTGCGTACAACACTATCTACTCCCAATGATGCGGTCCACACACACATTCGGTTTCACAGGTTTTACTTCCGTAAACGTCAGACCCTCTTCACCCAATCAGTCATGGCCAGTCCATGTCTTAATTACGTAATTAAGTCTCATTTACTAGGAATGCACACACTGGACCTTCTGATTGTATCACAATGACCACTGTGCAGAACAACCTAACCAACGTAGAAGAGTCTCATCCAGATGAACGATACGTGTGGCACTTTCATATTAAAATTAATCAGCAATCATTGTTAATTGTCCATCTTCATGGTCCGTCTTCTTATTCACAACAAATCATGGCACCATTACGTTATTGCTGTTTCGTCTGACCCTGGTTCCACGCTCCAAATCTCTGAACAGACGGACTGTAAAAATGGCTTCAGGCACAGTGCTTATATAGTTTTGCACAAATGGCTACTAAAGTTTGACATTGTTAATATGCATAATTTACAATCAGAATTTTACGTCTAATATTGGTGAATAATGCAGAAAAATTGCTTTTGCTCTGAACTTTATGTTACAATACGGATTTCGACTGAAATAAACCTTCTTGGTGATGCAATCTGCAAACATAAGTAAATAAACAACAACATACGTATAAGTGATAATTAACCGGAAACTAATTAAGTGCTGATATTCTTATCGTGTTTTGGAAATATGCTACGTGAATACTTTAAGTATTTCTATGGCCTATTTTCCTTCCTTCATCAGTAATATAGTAATTAAATCTGTTCACATGTCAATAGTGCGATTGGCATGGGGAATAATTGCTGTTAGTTAACTGAAGTGAGATTTAGTAAAACTAGATACTTGAAATTGTTCAAATTAATTAGGAAATATTTCTAATGTAATTTAGCAAAGTTCAGCCTGGTCTTATACTCGGAATTACAGAATGACAGCTTTATCTTATGGCACATCTCTCATTAACATCAATGATAATTAAGAAAACAAAATCATCGTTTAAGGAGACGAATAACAAAATGGGAATGGGTCCCAACCTGCTTTGCTACAAGTCTATGGAGCGAGTCTCAGACGAGCGCGGTTTGCTCAACGTCGCATCGGAGTGCGGAAAGTAGGCAAGAACATAACATCGTTTATTCACATTAGTTTGGTGTCAAAGGAAACATAAATTATTTTACGGCGACCAGACCCACTCAGAAAACAACGGCTAACTCGCGTGGAGTTGTGGAGCCGTGTGAATACTAATATGCTGTGAATGATCTTCAGACATCGTATTGACATTTTCTATGAACTTTAAGTACACTGTAGGACAAAAGAAGAAAAAAAATAGACGCAGCACGAAGGAATTACCCGAATGAGACGGATATCGGTAGCTGTAATGTACATCAATGTACACGTCCACACAAAGAAATAATTACGTTTTCATAAAAACCCAAAAATTAAGCAAGTCAACAACGATTTGGTCCAACACTGGCCCTTGTGCGAGAAGTTATTCGGCTTGGTAGAGTTGTTAGATGTGTTCCTGAGTGATATCATGCAAAATTCTGTCCAATGTTCCAAATGTTCTCAACTGGGGAGAGATCCGATGACCTTGCTAGCCAATGCAGGGTTTAGCAGGCACGAAGACAAACTCTCGCCTTGTGCCGGTGGGAATTATCTTGCTGAAGTGATCTCAGGATGGCTTGCCACAAAGGGTAACAAAACGGACCACAGAATATCGTTGACGTACCGCTACCAAAGGGATTTTGCTATGAAAAGAAATGACACCCCAGACCGTCACTGCTGGCTGTCAAGCCATGTGGCCGGCGACAGTCATGTGGTATCCCACTGCTGTCCAGGGTGTCTCCAGACACGACTTCTGCCTAGGCTCTTACTGACTGGAGCAGAATTGTCTTCAGTGATGAGTTCCACTTTGACTGACCCCCAATGACCAGCGAAGATGTATCTGGAGTCTTCCCAACATCGGTGGGATGCCAACCTGATTGTCGCCCTCCATGCGGCCAGACAGCAAGGAGTAATGGTCCGGGATGCCATTTCTTTTGATTGTGGGATTCCTTTGGGAGCCATCTGTGTGCACCCTTACAGCACAGCGCTACATCGACGATGTTCTACGCCTCGGTTTGTCACCCTTCGTGCAAGCCATCCTAGGATTACATTTCAGTAAAATAATTGGCCACCTGCACATGGCCAGAGTTTCTACTACTTGTCTTCGTGCTTGTCCGCTCGACCTATCAGGTTGCTGTATCTCCCCCCGGTTGTCAATGTTTGGACCATTATGGGCACGGCTCTCCAATCATTTTGAGAATTTGATGATATAACGCGCGCATTGGACATAATTTGGCACGATTTCCCTCATGAGGACCTCCAACAACTCTGTCACTCAGTGCTAAGTCTAATAACTGCTTGCATAAGGGCCAAAGGAGAACCAGTGCGTTATTGATTTGCTCAATTTGTGGAGCTCTTTCTCTCGAATGAATGTCCATTCCCACAGGTGAGTGGTCTGCGCGTCTGACTGACTTGCAGCGGGACTAGGTTCAATTCCCGGTAGTGTCGCAGTTTTCTCCGCTCGGTGACTGGGCGTTGCTTGGTCCTGACCATCATTTCATCATCATCATCATCATCATCGACAAGCAAGTCGCCCATTGTGGCGTCAACTGAAAAGACTCGAAACCCAGCCATCAATGCCATATGCTTATTTCATTTATTGAATAAATCCAATTGTTCTGAAATTGAAATCATTTGTTAGTCTGTTCATGTACGTCACATCATCCGATTTCCAATCCATTCGGATAATTTCTCTGATGTGCGTCGTGTATACTCCTTGCGATTTCGTAATGCGACACTCTCCACCAATGTTGTTACCAGGAAGATCTGATCCCATAGTCCAAGTATAACTAAAAAAAACACTTTTTTTAAAAAAAGAATCTATCATATTACGAGAATAGAGTACAATAGTTATTTATTTTTCAAGGTAATCCCTCTAACATCCTGGGCACTTATGCCAGTACTGTACGAGCTCTTTAATTCCACATTCCATGTGCAAAGAATACTTAGGGGGCGGGGCTGGTGTGCGTGTGTGTGTGTGTGTGTGTGTGTGTGTGTGTGTGTGTGTGTGTGTGTGTGTGTAACCAGTTACGCATTGCTGGCTGGACTTAATCAACGAAACTTCAGACACTGAGAGATTCACCCAGTGGGATTAAAAATGTGATAATCTGAAGGTGCCAGATCTGGGGAATTCGGGGCGGGATTGAGGGGGCGCGAGGACGGTAAGCAGACGGACTTCATGACTTTCTGCACACATCCATGCGCCTTTCTTTCATTTCTCTTTTCAACTATTATGGAAGCCACCTCATATAAACATGCTTGAACGTCAGTGCGTCATGAACAAAATGATGGGCTGATCTGGCACATGTTCACCGCCACTGCAATATCATTCACTGCATCAAGCCAGTTTTACCGTATCAACTCACCCAATGTTATTCTCCATGACACCACAGTTAGACGTCCTGGGCGTGGCGAACGTTCCACAATTGTTACATCCCGCATGAAATTGTCTGTCCACTGGCACCCTTGTGATGGACTCTAACAATTTTTGTCAGCTTGCACTGCCAACCATTGGCGAATTTCGATTGGTTTCAAACCTTCAGCTAACAGAGATCTAATGACACTCCACTCCTCCACGTTGGTGCAAACCTGCTTCAGTACCTCCAACTTGTTTCACTGATTCCCAACATCTCATTCGCTAGGCAGGAGTGCCAGCCCCATTTGATAAAAGTTCTAGAACACCAGCAAATAATAATAAAGAAGCACAAACTTTGTCGAAGTTTAGTATTTTTTGTACACGTTCTTCGTTTATATATTAATGGACCTTGTATTTGAGCTTCTCTAGAGCATACTGTGAAGTACACAATAAAATGGTTTTGACAAGTCACAGAAAGTACCAGTTGCCAATATTTTATCATTTAAATTTTATAGCGCCTGATTCGTTAACTGTAAGTACAGTATGAGTGAAGAGGGAGAGGTATTGTGGGTTAGTAGGTAGGCACATGCCTGTGGGCTAAGACCCCGACGCAGCTCTCGGCTGTTTTCAGGCAAATCTGCTCCAGGTCGGATATCGACTGTGGGACCAAGCGCCGCCGCCCGCCCCTGGCGGCAGTTATCGCCAGGTGGAATTAGCGCCACCAATTACGGCCGCTTTCAGGCGCGTTACTCGCCCGGAATGATTGGTGGGCGCGCCGTGCTAAACGCGAACGCGCACGCGCCTCTGGCGCAGGCTCTCGTAAACTTCATAGCAGGCATTCCAGAGTCAGAACGAGCTTTCAAGAGGGCACTGGGTTACTTTCAGAATTTTAATTATAAATTAAAAATGAAAATAAAAAGTGCACATTATAGCGTATGATCAAGGCAACCACTTTTTGCCTGGACTGCAACTTAAAGGTGTAAAGTCAACAAACCGAAAATTTTGCCATCTCTTGCCGAAACCCTGGATAGATTTCAGCCAAAGTCGACACAAAAACAGCAGGCCTCTTGAGTATTAGTAGATTGGGTTTATAAGTTCCTAGCTCCAATAGAAGTGGAAATACAGCCAAAAAGGTATTTCTCAGTTCCTGGCATATAGATTTCTCTGCACAACAGGCATGTTGTGTGGGAATAGTTTATGGGACCCAATATGTATGCTACCCTGTGTGTCAGGCATGTTGTGTTGGAGTAGTATCAGCCTGTTTTATCGACCTGCTTTGTGTAGCTGCCTGTACATCAGGGGAAATGAATGTTTTTCAAGCCCATGATGTGTAGCCCTCCCTGCATGACAGGTATGTCGTCAGCCAGTTTTATTGCATCCTACTGCAGAGGCTACATGTGGAGCATAGTTGGGGACAAGTTGAGCTGGATGGAGGAGGGGATGGACAGAATGAGGGTGAGGAGGAAATGGATAGAGAGAGAGAAGGTGTATGAGCGAGGTGGAAGTTTTAAAGGGGTGGTGTGCAGGTGGTAAGGAGAAGGGAGAGATGGAAAGAGAGAGGGGGAGCACCATATGATCAGAGCGAGAGAGAGGGGGAGCACCATATGATCAGAGCGAGAGAGAGGGGGAGCACCATATGATCAGAGCGAGAGAGAGGGGGAGCACCATATGATCAGAGCGAGAGAGAGGGGGAGCACCATATGATCAGAGCGAGAGAGGGGGGGAGCGAGAGGGGGGGAGCGAGAGGGGGGGAGCGAGAGGGGGGGGAGCGAGAGGGGGGGGAGCGAGAGGGGGGGGGAGCGAGAGGGGGGGGAGCGAGAGGGGGGGAGCGAGAGGGGGGGAGCGAGAGGGGGGGAGCGAGAGGGGGGGGAGCGAGAGGGGGGGGAGCGAGAGGGGGGGAGCGAGAGGGGGGGGAGCGAGAGGGGGGGGAGCGAGAGGGGGGGGAGCGAGAGGGGGGGAGCGAGAGGGGGGGGAGCGAGAGGGGGGGAGCGAGAGGGGGGGAGCGAGAGGGGGGGGAGCGAGAGGGGGGGGAGCGAGAGGGGGGGGAGCGAGAGGGGGGGGAGCGAGAGGGGGGGAGCGAGAGGGGGGGAGCGAGAGGGGGGGAGCGAGAGGGGGGGAGCGAGAGGGGGGGAGCGAGAGGGGGGGAGCGAGAGGGGGGGGAGCGAGAGGGGGGGAGCGAGAGGGGGGGAGCGAGAGGGGGAGAGCGAGAGGGGGAGAGCGAGAGGGGGAGAGCGAGAGGGGGGGAGCGAGAGGGGGAGAGCGAGAGGGGGAGAGCGAGAGGGGGAGAGCGAGAGGGGGAGAGCGAGAGGGGGAGAGCGAGAGGGGGAGAGCGAGAGGGGGAGAGCGAGAGGGGGAGAGCGAGAGGGGGAGAGCGAGAGGGGGAGAGCGAGAGGGGGAGAGCGAGAGGGGGAGAGCGAGAGGGGGAGAGCGAGAGGGGGAGAGCGAGAGGGAGAGAGAGGGGGAGAGAGGGGGAGGGAGGGAGAGCGAGAGGGGGAGAGCGAGAGGGGGAGAGCGAGAGGGGGAGAGCGAGAGGGGGAGAGAGAGGGGGAGAGAGAGGGGGAGAGAGAGGGGGAGAGAGAGGGTGGAAAGAGAGGGTGGAGAGAGAGGGTGGAGAGAGAGGGTGGAGAGAGAGGGTGGAGAGAGAGGGTGGAGAGAGAGGGTGGAGAGAGAGGGTGGAGAGAGAGGGTGGAGAGAGAGGGTGGAGAGAGAGGGTGGAGAGAGAGGGTGGAGAGAGAGGGTGGAGAGAGAGGGTGGAGAGATGCAATAATGAAATCTTTCTTTCCTGGTCCTCAAATATCAACTCTTGCACCACACTCACAAGAGAGGTTTTTAATTTCATAACTTTTAATACCTTATGTATGCGATACACCAACCTGCTGTGATAACTTTCTTACCGACGTGCGGCGACTTCACGTAAAGTCCATATAAATTCTCCCTGTAGTTTCAGGGGTCCACACTGTCGGTTGCCTATTCCTCTGCACATTCTCAACATGGGGATTTTCCAACCAGGATACTTTACTTGAAACATTTGTTTACAGTCCTTGATGGAGCCTATCTTAATGTAACTCTCCACAATGTCAGTCCGCTATTCTAAAGCATACTGCCCCATTCCTGTACCAACCCAACAGTATGAGCTTTTAACAACTGACAGATGAACACACAGCTGTACTCAACTTTCCAATCAAGTCAGCGTAGCCAACTTTTGAAACAGTGCTGTCATCTTTCGAGACAGTGTTGCCAACTTCCAGAGACAGTGTTGCCAACTTCCAGAGACAGTGTTGCCAACTTCCAGAGAGAGTGTTGCCAACTTCCAGAGAGAGTGTTGCCAACTTCCAGAGAGAGTGTTGCCAACTTCCAGAGAGAGTGTTGCCAACTTCCAGAGAGAGTGTTGCCAACTTCCAGAGAGAGTGTTGCCAACTTCCAGAGAGAGTGTTGCCAACTTCCAGAGAGAGTGTTGCCAACTTCCAGAGAGAGTGTTGCCAACTTCCAGAGAGAGTGTTGCCAACTTCCAGAGAGAGTGTTGCCAACTTCCAGAGAGAGTGTTGCCAACTTCCAGAGAGAGTGTTGCCAACTTCCAGAGAGAGTGTTGCCAACTTCCAGAGAGAGTGTTGCCAACTTCCAGAGAGAGTGTTGCCAACTTCCAGAGAGAGTGTTGCCAACTTCCAGAGAGAGTGTTGCCAACTTCCAGAGAGAGTGTTGCCAACTTCCAGAGAGAGTGTTGCCAACTTCCAGAGAGAGTGTTGCCAACTTCCAGAGAGAGTGTTGCCAACTTCCAGAGAGAGTGTTGCCAACTTCCAGAGAGAGTGTTGCCAACTTCCAGAGAGAGTGTTGCCAACTTCCAGAGAGAGTGTTGCCAACTTCCAGAGAGAGTGTTGCCAACTTCCAGAGAGAGTGTTGCCAACTTCCAGAGAGAGTGTTGCCAACTTCCAGAGAGAGTGTTGCCAACTTCCAGAGAGAGTGTTGCCAACTTCCAGAGAGTGTTGCCAACTTCCAGAGAGTGTTGCCAACTTCCAGAGAGTGTTGCCAACTTCCAGAGAGTGTTGCCAACTTCCAGAGAGTGTTGCCAACTTCCAGAGAGTGTTGCCAACTTCCAGAGAGTGTTGCCAACTTCCAGAGAGTGTTGCCAACTTCCAGAGAGTGTTGCCAACTTCCAGAGAGTGTTGCCAACTTCCAGAGAGTGTTGCCAACTTCCAGAGAGTGTTGCCAACTTCCAGAGAGTGTTGCCAACTTCCAGAGAGTGTTGCCAACTTCCAGAGAGTGTTGCCAACTTCCAGAGAGTGTTGCCAACTTCCAGAGAGTGTTGCCAACTTCCAGAGAGTGTTGCCAACTTCCAGAGAGTGTTGCCAACTTCCAGAGAGTGTTGCCAACTTCCAGAGAGTGTTGCCAACTTCCAGAGAGTGTTGCCAACTTCCAGAGAGTGTTGCCAACTTCCAGAGAGTGTTGCCAACTTCCAGAGAGTGTTGCCAACTTCCAGAGAGTGTTGCCAACTTCCAGAGAGTGTTGCCAACTTCCAGAGAGTGTTGCCAACTTCAGAGAGTGTTGCCAACTTCAGAGAGTGTTGCTACATCACAAGCAATTCCAACTAGAGATGATTAACTGGTACGTGGGGTGTACCAGTTTTATGTGGAACACCGCCATATAATTTATGACTTCAAGTGGCTGCTTCTCTCTTTAGTATTTTCACTGATGTCATCACAAGTGTTTAATTACATGTACTTGCCCCAATACACACCCTTATAGGATCTTTGCTGGACTCATATGACTTCCTTTTTCATTCACTATACACATCGATGAACCAAAACATTGTGACCATGCCCACCGCGAGACTATATGCCACATGGTGACCTTACGGGCTCGTGACGTGTTAAGGATATTATATAAACTGAGCAGAGACAAATAGAGAATCGAGCCGCATACGGCGAATTCTAGTTACATAAGCGACTTTGCAAAGGCAGGCTGATATGTCGCAGGGCATGGAAACGAGCATCTCGGAAACGTCGAAGTTGGTCGGCTATTCACGTGCTGATGATGTGAGTATCTGTGGAAACTAGCTGAGGGACACTGAAACACGACTACACTATGAGGTGTTGCTGGTAAAGAAAAATTTTGGTATACTAACAGTTGAGTTGCCCGCCCGGTTGGCCGTGCGATCTAACACACGGCTTTCCGGGCGGGAAGGAGCGCCTGGTCCCCGGCACGAATCCGCCCGGCGGATGTGTGTCGAAGTCTAGTGAACCGACCAGTCTGTGGATGGTTTTTAGGCGGTTTTCCATCTGCCTCGGTGAATGCGCACTGGTTCCCCTTATTCCGCCTCGTTACACTATGTCGGCGATTGCTGCGCGAACACGTTCTCATCGTACGCGTACACCACCATTACTCTACCACGCAAACATAGGGGGTTACACTCGTCTGGTGTGAGACGTTCCCGAGTGGGTCCACCGGGGGCCGAACCGCGCAATAACACTGGGTTCGGTGTGGGGCGTCGGAGGGGTGAAGTGGACTCTGGTAGACGTCGTGGGGTTGTGGACCACTGCGGCTGTGGCCGAGACGAAGCCTCTCCGTCGTTTCTAGGTCCCCAGTTAACATACAATACATACAATAGTTTACTTTGAGCAGTGATCTAATGGTAACCGCTGCTATGACGCCACTTCCTAGTGAACATTTTGATTTGCAATTGTTTGAAGAGCTATTTGTTAATTTTAGGTTATGAGATAAATTATATTTTTAATTTTTTCTGTTTATGAGAAACAAAATATTATCTATTCTGTTCCGGAGCGAATAACAATATTTAGTCTATTTATCGGTCTTGTTTTCTTTACCGCAAATCTATTTTTTAATTTATACTGTTTATTGTGATCTCCATTACAGCTGAAGTGTTGTCTTACGATATCGCTTCGTTTCCATTCTGATAAACAGTTAACGTTCTTGTGTGACAGCCGTTACATGCATTATTTGTAATTTTCTGTAATTGTGTTTTCGATACGAGAATCGATTTATTTCCATTATATATATTTTTTAATTAGTTCTGTGTTTTTCGCTACAGCTGTAGAGCTATTTTACGATATTCGATTCTCTCTCTTTCACATATACAGGTAGTCCGCATTAGGACATGGAATGAAAGGCTGGGCAAGCATGGGCATGGTTTGTAATGACCTGCTTGTGCCACCATTGCCTTGGTGGCCTGGTCGCCTTACTTCTCATAATTGTTGTCAGACGTATGGTCATAATTCCCATTATATATTCTCCAACTGATGTTTTACATTTGAAAATGACGACGTAGTTCGTTGAACCGGTAATATAACCCTTTTTTCATGGAAAAATTATGTACAGTGACTAGGGCTTCACTATTATAGTGTCAAATAATTATTGAAGATCTACCTAGTGGTAAAGTCAGTGATATAGCACTCGCGTTTCTTTAGAAAGACGTATTACGACAAGTAACCATTTTCTTTCTTTACTTTTGTTTGTTTTCTTCTGTGAGAAAAGATTGAATTCCTTTTCTTATACTCACTTTTCTAGAATATCAGAAGTGGCACCCTATCCTAAGAATATCTTTATTTTAATATTTCTCTACAGTTACAACTTAGCGAAAGAACGCTATTTCACTTTTAAATTCAAATGTTCTCTTTGAAATATTTTTCTTGCGAAAGCTGTTTAATCTGAAGAATAATATTATCCTTTATTCCTACGATCTCTCCTTAACTAATTGTTTTATATTTTCTTCTTGTGGTTTTCTTTCTCTGTCTTTAATCATGAAATAATGAGGCTATATAGTCACTTGCAAATTAACGTAGTCGAAAAATAATATTTCATTTAAAACAACATATTTATTGTTTTATTCATATAATATGAATGCAGCTGTATGCCGCTGCGTGTACTCCAACTACCAAAAGAAATGCGTCCTGCAACGACACAAGCAGCGCTCTTTCTCTTCAAGCGTTGGCGTCTACGCTATCTTTCTTCGCAACCATGTTGCAGTAGATTTGGAAACTCGCCACAGATTGCTCTCAAGTGCGTACTAGCGGTGAACGTGATTCAAATTAATGGTTGCATCCATTCATTTTCTTTCAGAGACACGTGTCTCTTATTTATGCGTGATTAATAATAATAGTTGTAATTCGAAGTATTTGTTTCGCGCTGCAATGAATTTTCGAAGTGGAAACTGTCAGTGTTTCTTATGTTACAAAGAGATCACCACTGATACGACATTATAGCCGCTAAGTTGTTTACAACATGTCTATATTCTCGCAACTGATGCTAAATCGTGCAATAGCGTTCTCGTTTCCCGCGCCCTGGTTCCCGGGTTCGATTCCCGGCGGAGTCAGGGATTTTCTCTGCCTCGTGATGACTGGGTGTTGTGTGTTGTCCTTAGGTTAGTTAGGTTTAAGTAGTTCTAAGTTCTAGGGGCTGATGACCATTGATGTTAAGTCCTATAGTGCTCAGAGCCATTTGAACCATTTTTGATGCTAAATATATTCCTCTAGAAGTTTTCATGCTTGTAATGAGCGGCACCCAATATTAATTTTTGTAGACTGCAGTGCGAAACACTAAGTGGGACTGGTTTTTAATGATGTGTCCGACCTGGGACTAGTGGTAATAGGCGTATGTGAAAACACTACTAATTTTGTACGTCTACTCGGCAGAATATTATTAACTTGTGGTTGTTTTTAATCATTCAGCAGCAGCCACGAGTTCATCTTTAGCAGAAATTAATGTCCGTTAATCCATTCAAGGAAGCATTCTTTGTTTTGTATCTGTTACGTGAATTTTCTGTTATTATGTCAGCTTATGGAAAGAAGAGTAATGAAACAGGTTCCGTGCTGTGGAAACGATTCATTTTACTATGCTACAATCTTGTTAATTGTGTCTTGTTCTCAGTTGCATCTGTTCACTTAAAAGGCAGTTGCACGCTGTTTGACTATCTTTGCAATTTAGAGAAATGGAATAATTTTAAAACAAGGAAATTAAGTGTCAATAAATTCATATTGTGCTGCTTTAGTGGAGATCATGTATTTGTATTCAATATGAAGGTTCCTTATCGCATACCGTATGTGGTACGTGGGTCCAATTGATTCCTACTTGCCTATTTTGTAACGTAATATATGAAACTACTCCTTGCAAATTTTGTTGTATAACTTATAATATTTTGCTAAAGGATTCAATTACCATATCTCTAATTAGCTTTCATAGCTGCGATGTCGTGTTGTATACCCCAAAAATTAATTTTTATGTTGTGTTGTAACTTCACGTTATACAAAGAGTGACGCCATTGGATAGTTAACGATTGGAAACGAGTGATTTGGAGTTCCTTCGCGTTTCCACATACAATCACATAATCAACAGCCAACTTGGGCAGCGTTAGAAGGTACGATAGTACAGTGCCTGGGTCTGTAAGAAGTAGGACGTAGTGTTTTTTCAGACATGAATGCATGCATGGGAATTAAAATAAGTGTATGAGTGTAGGATAATGGACGTCGACATATGGAAGATTGTGTCCAGCCGTGAAATGTGCACGGATAGCCGAAACTGTTAAGGCGATCGCTCCCGCCAAGTAGGAAATCCGGGTTCGATTTCTCGTACGGCACTAATTTTCAATGTCGTCCTTCCATTCTACAGTTGGAGTGTGTCTGTACTCGCAACTACGAATACAATTCCAATAAAGCTTTAGAAGGGTTGAATGTACCTGATGGATATATTACTCAGCTGATATCCAATGAGTACTCCCGTTCGACGGCAGTGAGCTCTCGTGAGCGATCCATTACGCAGTTACTACACTATGTGATGAAAAGTATCCGGACACCTGACTGAAAATGACTTACAAGTTCGTGGCGCCCTCCATCGGTAACTGTGTAATTCAATATGGTGTAGGCCTACCCTTAGCCTTGATGACAGCTTTCACTCTCGCAGGCATACGTTCAGTCAGGTACTGGAAGGTTTCTTGGGAATTGGCAGCCCATTGTTCATGGCCTGCTACACTGAGGAAAGGTATCGATGTCAGTCGGTGAGGCCTGGCACGAGTCTGCGATCCAAAACATCCCAAAGGTGTTGTTTAGGATTCAGGTCAGGACTCGGTGCAGGCCAGTCCATTACGGGGATGTTAATGTCGTGTATCCACCCTGTCATATGCCGTGCATTATGAACAGGTGGTCGATCGTTTTGAAAGATGCAATCGCCAGCCCCGAATTACTCTTCAATAGTGGGAAGCACAAAAATGCTTAAAACATCAATGTAGGCCTGTGCTGTGATATTCCCATCAAAACAACAAAGGGTGCAAGCCCCTTCCGTGAAAAACGCGACCGCACCATAACACCATCACCTCCGAATTTTACTGTTGGCACTACACACGCTGTCAGATGATGTTCACCGAACATTCGGCATACCCACAACCGGCCATCGGATTGCCACGTTGTGTACCGTGATTCGTCACTCCACACTACGTTTTCCCTCTGTTCAATCGTCCAATGTTTACGCTCCTTACACCAAGCGAGGCGTCGGTTGGCATTTAACGGAGTGATGTGTGGCTTACGAACAGCCACTCGACCATGGAATCCGTTTTCACACCTTCCGCCTAACTGTCACAGTACTTGATGTGGGTCCTGACGCAGTTTGGAATTCCTGAATGATGGACTGGATACACATTACGACCCTCCTCAACTCTCCGCAGTCTCTGTCAGTCAACAGACTAGGTTGGTCTGTACACTTTTGTGCTGTACGTGACCCATCACGTTTCCTCTTCACTGTCACCTCGGAAATAGTGGATTTCAGGTAGTTTAGGAGTGTGGAAATCTCTCATGTAGACGTATGACACAAGTGACACCAGATCACCTGACCACGTTCGAAGTCGGTGAGTTCCGCGGAGCGCCCCGTTGTGCTATCTCACGATGTCTAACGACTACTGAGGTCGCTGATATGGAGTACCTAGCAGTAGTTGGCAGCACAATGTACCTAATGTGAAAAACGTATGTTTTAGGGAGTATCCGGATACTTTTGATCACGTAATGTTCTTCTCAACTGACAACACTATATTCCCCGCTTCCTTTTATGGTCTCGTGTCCGACTATCGTGACGTCTAGTGATCAATTCCGGATTACATAGAGATGTAAAAACACTATTGATCAGATAACATATGTGAAACTAGTACTACATATGCGTGAACAGGCCCTCGGCGAGGTGATTGATGGAAGTAATTCAATGAAAATAGAACGAAATATTATTATGCGACGTGTTTTTTTGGCATAATTCATAATTATGTTCCTACACTTTTTTTAAAATCATGAGATGTAGTAGTTCTGTAATAATTCACCAGCTGGTGTTACTTAGAACAAACGCCAAAAAAAAAAAAGAAGCAAATAAATAAGAGACGAGAGAACGAAGGGTTGGCCGTTCCGCGCAGTTTGAACAGCGTCTTTTAACGTGGCCGCATTTGGTTCTCGACTTTCTGTCAGGTTTTCGCGCGCGCGTCAGCTGGCAGGAGACCGGTGGGCGGTGTGTGTGGGCGAGACAGTGTGGCTCGGCGCGGTGGGGATCGAAGCCCATTAGGGCGGACGGAACGTCTGTACACAACAGACAGCAGCGATAAGGGCCGGGCCGCCGGCCGACAGCGCGAGCGCAAGCGGGCCACGCGACCGCGCAGCCCCGCTTCCATTAATGAAGGGGAGAGGCCGGACCCCGAGACTCACCCACTTCCACGAGATTTGCTTTAGTAGTCGGGGATCACTCTGAAGTACGAGGTGTGTTCAATAAGCAATACAACAAATCTTTTTCGGTTCATTTCGGTTGAAAAATGTTACAAGGTATACAACTCTGCTTCCGCCGTTTCCTCCCCAACACTTGGGGCTTTAATGAACCAAATTGGTTACACATGTATCATTCAAAATATTTTCCATCGCTGGTCACAACTTTCTCCCATCTTTCAGGCAGTGTACGAATCTCGCATAGAAAAAATTGTTCATCTTTTGAAGCGATCCGCGAATTGATCCAATTTGTGACTTCTTCATGACATCTGAAGTGTTGGTCAGCCAGGCCATGCACTATTGATCCAAAGAGGTGATAGAGGGAACAATGTCTGGAGAATACGGCGGGTGATGTAGAACTTCCCATTTTAAAGTTTCAAGTAAGTTTCGACCAATTTTTCAGCGCGGGGTCGAGCGTTGTCGTGCTGCAAAATCACTTTATCGTGCCTCCCGCTATAATGCGGCCGTTTGTCTTTTAATGCTCTGCTCAAACGCATTAATTGCGTTCTATAACGAGCACCTTGGTTTTAACACCTCATAGTACACGACGCCGAAATGGTCCCACCAAATGGAGAGCATCATCTTGGAGCCGTGAATATTCGGTTTAGCCGTCGACGTGGAAGCATGGCCGGGATATCTCCATGCATTTTTACGTTTAGGTTTATCGTCCTCGGTCACAATGCGATGCAGAAATCCCTTCCGTTTTTGCCTCTGAAGCAACTGTTCACAAATACACAAACGCCGTTTAACGTCTCTTGGTTTCAGCTCACACGGGACCTTAGTTTCTTCTTTCTGAATCATACCTATAGCCTTGAGACGTTTTGAAATGGCTTGCTGTGTCACTCTCACTAATCGTGCCAATTCGTCTTGAATTTGGCGCGAGTCCTCACTCAGAAATTTCTTCACTTCTGCATTTGCGAAAACATTCTCTCTTCCACCTCAGTGCTGGCCTACGACATTAAAATCACCTTCTAGAAGCGTTGAAACCACTCACGACACGTTCTTTCACTAATAGCGCCTTATCATACGTACTAGAGAGCATTCGATGAGACTCAGCCGCTGTTTTCTTCATATTGACACAAAACAGTAACACCTCCCGCAAATGACGAGAATTAGGCTCATAAACTAACATTTTCAATCAAGACTAATGTTTGAATGAGGTTATGTTGACCGAGGTCCAAGCTAACTGCTTGACGTGTGCAATCTGTTTCTTT
Organism: Schistocerca gregaria; assembly: GCF_023897955.1. Classification (NCBI taxonomy): domain Eukaryota; kingdom Metazoa; phylum Arthropoda; class Insecta; order Orthoptera; family Acrididae; genus Schistocerca; species Schistocerca gregaria. The sequence goes on from NC_064927.1 coordinate 321,777,055, forward strand.
TGACATCTACTTACCGTTTTCGGCACCTATCGGCAAACGGCGGAAGCAAAGTTGTACACCTTATAAATTTGTGGTCCTCGTGAAATATTCCGGCGTCAGCCCCTATACTTCCATGAAGTTCCGACAAGTAGCCGCGCTATACGTAGTCTTCGATATGGTAACGGAGGTGCGATCCAAAACTCGAGCATCAGAGCTTTTCATAGTCGCTTGCAGAAAGTCTAAGTAGACCTTCCAGTGATCAAAAGCACGTTGGGTCGTTGACAGGGTGACTGTCATCATTGCAACGAGGTCGGGCAAACCAGTCCGATATCCCGCATGCCGGACGGCCGCACACACTTGTGACTCCTGCAATGTTTGCACGTGTTCGTCGCCACAAAAATGGAAGTGAACTTCTCCTTCTCCATAGCAATGCGTCTCACACAAGTCTGCCCACCAGAGAGGAGCTCACAAAACTTCACTGAACAATTCTTCCTCATCCACCCTACAGCCCCAATCTCGCGCCTTCCGACTTACACCTGTGTGACCCAATGAAGGATCCTTGGGAAGGAGTACGTGGATTAAAGGGAGGTTATTGATGCAGCACGACGTTGGATCAGACTTCGATAAGTAGAGTGGCACCGTGCTGGCATTCAGGCCCTCCCAGTAAGGTGGAGTCCGTCCCCGGTTGCTGAATGGCCAGCGTGACGGATTGTCAATCCTCTGGGCTCGGGTTCGATTCCCGGCTGGGTTGGGGAATTTTCTCCGCCTTGGGACTGGGTGTTGCGCTTTCATCATCATCATCCCATCATCCTCATCGACTGCAGGTCGCCGAAGTGGCATCAAATTGAAAGACCGGCACCCGGCGAACGATCTGCCCGACGAGGGGCCCTAGCCATACGATTAAATTAAAAAAAAAAAAAACTAGGGTGGAGTAAGGCCGTCACTTTGAAAGGAGATTATGTTGAAAATTATGCTTTTGTAGGCAAAAGAGTGAGGAATAATATCGTGTATTTGAATCGTGAATAAAACCAAACTGCTTTCAGAAAAAAATTGTGTTACACTACTTATTCAACGCCCCTCGTAACTTCTGTGAAAGGTTTACCGGGGGTGCATAAAAATATGAAAACACCAAAAACACAACACAACACTTTACCATGCCTAATAGGGTGTAGGAGTGGATAAATACGGGCTGTTCAAAAAGTCTCTTCGCAGTGCTGCATGATTGTTAGCCGCGCGTGCGTATGCCGCAGTGAATACACCGAAATGATACTCAGTGAAATACAAGTTATTAATTTATTGAATATTGATTTTTAGTTACAAATTTTCACATTAAATGCTGGAAGTGTCCTCCCCCCCCCCCCCCCCCCGTGTTGTTGAATACACAATTCAATTCGTCTAATCATGTTTCCAAACATAAGATATAACATTTCTTCTGTGAAAGTGGATACTGCAGTTTTCAATTCATCGATGGATTTTGGGCGGTTTTTACAGACAGTTGCTTTCGCTGCACCACAAATAGGTCAGGCGATCGTGGAGGCCAAAGTCCCTGTGAAATTATGCGATCACCAAAAAATCAGCAAGCAGTGGCATTGAAACGTGAGCTGTATGCGTGGTTGCACCATCTTTTTGAAAATAATCGTTCAGTGTTCCACTTAACACAAGGTCTCCTATGAATGGGTACAGAATATCACTGCAGTATCGTTGTGCATTTATTGTTTCGTTGAAAAATATGGGACCCACAATCCGAAGTCTAGAAATTGCAACCCAAACTCCTGTTTTCACAGAATGAAGTGGTTCCTCGTGAATACACAATGGATTTGCAGTACTCCACATACGAGAATTTTGCGAGTTTATGTACCCGGATAAATGAAACCACGTCTCATCAGTGAAAAACGTTTCATTAAGAATATCTCTTCCATTTTGTTGAGCGAAATTTTTGAACCATTGACAATAATAATGCAGTCTCTTGCCATGATCAGTATTTTTTCAGTTCTTGCACGACTGTCACTTTGAATGGCAAAAGTTCTAATTTTTTCCTTACAGTTGTGTGGGCCGTTCCGACACTAACATAGATTTTGTTACTGACTTGTTTGGACTCATGGACATTTTATCGGAAATATGGAATAGTTTATCCTCAGGCAAAACGCTAGGACGACCACTTCTCGGTGCATCTGTCACTGAACCCGTACTTCGAAATTTGTTAATCAAATCTCGCACATTATCGCGATGTGGGAGTGTTTTCTACGGGAATACTGAATCAAATGTTTGACGAACTGAAACTGTGTATTTACCGCCAGCTTTGAACACTTGTTCTACTAAAAACGCACGTTCTTCAATGGTTAGCATTTTAACAGTGACAAAAACGAAACAAACGAACAAAGGAACTAAACTTATTATTGCTACAACTCCACAGGATTACATCGTGAGTACACGACTTCCATGCACCAGCCACACAGGATATCTCAAGCACAAATAGCATGTAAATTTTATTATATCCCTCAAGGCAAGCTTCGTTTACTCATGCTCCTCGTGAAATTGTGCGCGATGTTCGACCTTTGCTACAACTCCATAAAAGGTTCACGTCAACACGTAACGACACACACCAACGATACTACTGACGTTGGCTGAGATAAACGAAACAGTGGAATGTTGGGGGGGGGGGGGGGGGGGGCTCTTGAAGGGAAGTAACCCAGGCAGGCGAACAATCATACGACACGCGCGGCTAACAATCATACGGCACTGCGAAGACACTTTGTGAACACGTCGTACATGTGCTGTACGGTTTTCTAGGGAATCTCGTACTATTCTTCTTGCAAAGTACTGGCAAATTCACGTAACGATGACGGAGAAGTAAACCGATCACGTACACTTCTCTCGAAAGTAGACCACAAAGGCTCAATAATATGAGACCCAGTGACTGTGATGGCGAGGGAAAATGCGACAATTCATTCTTGGGCTCAAAAAACCAGTCCTGTATAATGTGAGCCGTGTGAACTAGGGACCTGTCGTCATGGAACACAGCTTCACCATTGGGGAAGAAACGTACCACGGTGTAGACCTGATGGACAAAAATGGTATCATTATTCCTGGCAGTAATGCGACCTTGCAGGCTAACAATGCCACCATATCTCTGTCTGAATCATCACGGAAAACTCTTCATGTTTCACTCTTGGAAGGTAAACTCGACCAGAAGTTGAAAATAGCGTGAAACAAGATTCATCGGACCAAATGACGTTTGCCCATTGCTTTATAGCTCAGGTTTTATGGCTTAATCGGTTTTTCGGTCACACTGATAAGTGGTTTTAGAATTCCATCTCATCCTGTAAGTCTCCGTATAAGGAGCTCCCTTCGTGTTGGGTTGTTGCTGGCGGAGTTCAAGAGTGTGAAGTTTGGTTCTCTAGTGACTTTTTCAGCTATCGTCCTCTTTTTTCTCGTCAGAACCCGTCTGTCACGATCACTCAACACACACTTTCGTTCGCATTGTGATTTAGCGGATTATGTATTCCCGCTTTCTTTACATTTGGTATAAATCTTTGATACGGTGCCTCTAGAAACACCAAACGCATCGCCTCCCTTGGTTACGGGAGCACCCACCATACGAACACCAACAATTTGCCCACGTTCGAATTCACTTTGATCCCACGTCACAAATACACAGAACACTGTACTGAAGACGATTGCCGGCCGCTGTGGCCGAGTGGTTCTAGGCGTTTCAGTCCGGAACCGCGCTGCTGCTACGGTCGCAGGTTCGAATCCTGCCTCGGGCGTGGATGTGTGTGATGTCCTTAGGTTAGTTAAGTTCAAGTAATTGTAAGTGTAGGGGACTGATGACCTCAGACGTTAAGTCCCATAGTGCTCAGAGCCATTTGAACCATTTTGAAGACGACTGAGACTTGCAACGTAGTGCAGACATTTCAACGTTGAACTCAGCCTCGCAACGCCAACTGAAGAACTACAGGAATGAGGAACAGTGACTCAAAGGTCTCTAAAGACGAAAAGGCCTGAAGAGTAGTAGTGTGGTGAATCCGTGCGCCTCCATACAGCATCCGCATGACATCACGTATCAGAGGATGAAACCGGGGCCAGTCAACATCGCGTAGTCTTCAGGGGCTGCTAGTGAGTATAACAAATGTAACTTCATTTTCAGACTGCCTTATCCAGGGTCGTGGTATCAGAATATGAATATTTGAATTGTTCCAGCACTGCAAAACTCCGTTTCGTTATGGATGCCTGACATTACGGCATTCGGAAAGTGCTCGTTGCAAGCCAACCAGATTGAAGATATCGAGACCTGCAGTATGCTGTAGCCAGTGACTCAAGTAGCATGACTTACGTCGCTCACGCAACCGGAGGAGCCACAGACGAGTAGCAGGCAGTGAGCACACCGCAACGGGCCAGAGACACGCTCTCCTAGGCCATGTTACGTCACGTGGCGTGTCCACGTTGTATCTGGAATAAAGTTGCCCGCACTCTGACAGCAAGCCAGTGTCACATTCAGTCTTTATGCTTACAACATACGCGACTGCTGTACTCTTGTTAATAACCTATGCTATCACGTTGAACTATGCTTGGTGCTTGACTCTTAACTGGAGTTCTTAAAGCAATTCGACGGACTTGTACATATACAATAACATCTATACTCTGCAAACCACAGTGAAATGTATGGCAGAGGTTACGACCCATTGTACCAGTTTCTTCCACTCCGTTCACATACGGAGCGCAGGAAGATGATAGTTTAAATGCGTCTGTGCGTGTTGTAATTGATCCCAGAGTCGTCAGTTCAAGCCGGTTGAACGTAGACTTCCTCACGATAGGCGTAAACTATCTTCGAGAGTCTGACAGATTAGTTTCTTCAGCATTTTCCTGACTCTCTCCCTCAGATCAAACACCTGTGAACGTTCGTGTTGCTGTTCTCTGTATACATTCAATATCACCGTTGTAGTCCTATTTGGTATGGGGCACACGCTCTGGAGCAAAATTTTAGACTCGATCGCACGAGTTATTTGTAAGCAATCTCTACTGTAAATTCCATTTCCCCAGTAAACCGACGCCTATCTCCAGCTTTACCCAAGATTAAGTCTTTGTGATTATTCCATTTTATATCCCTACAAAATGTTATTCTCAGGGAATTTTGTGAGGTGACCGTTTCCAACATTGACTCATGTGAGTTGTGCTTGGCATGGTCGATGTTTTCTGAATCCACGCTCGTTAGTATGGACAGAGTCATCCTGTTCAAGACACCTCATTATGTTTCAGCCCAGATTATGTTCTAAGGTACTACAACAAATCGATGTCAAAGGTATTGGATGGTAGTTTTATGTATCACTTCTAGTACGCTTACGGTAAACGAGTGTGACTTATGTTTTCTTCCAAGTACTGGGCACCACTCTTTGTTCGAGGAATCTGTGATTGATTACAGTTAGAAGAGAGTCTATCTCAGACGTAGATTCAGTATACAATCTGACAGAGCTTCGATCTGGCTCTGAAGGTTTGTTCAATTTTAATGATTTCAGCTGTTCCTGAACACGAAGTGAATATGCAGACTGAAGCGACGAATGAAACTTTGTACCAAGGCTAGGATTCGAACCTTTGTCTCCTGCTGAATAGTCAGATGCTCTAACAACGCTCTACGCCACTCTGGCATAATATCTTTGCACAGCTGGATGGCCTACCCTCGCACGCCTCTTTCCTCAAACCAAATTCCCATTTGCAACCGGCCGGAGTGGACGAGCGGTTCTAGGCGCTACAGTCTGGAACCGCTCAACCGCTACGGTCTCAGCTTCGAATCCTGCCTCGGGCATGGATGTGTGTGATGTCCTTAGGTTAGTTAGGTTTAAGTAGTTCTAAGTTCTAGGGGACTAATGGCCTCAGAAGTTAAGTCCCATAGTGCTCAGAGCCATTTGCACCTCAGACCGGCTGGTGTACCCCCTAAACACGAGTAGCACTTCAGGGGACCCAGATTGGAATCCCAGCCTAAGTAAAAATTTTTATTCGTCGCTTCTGTCTGCATAAATACATCATAGATGTTTGGGAGTTGAAAAAGTCTCTGGAACCAGGTAGTGCCATTTTACTGAAGCTTCTATGCCTGGGTTTCAAGCGGGATCCACCGTTTCGTTCGATACCGAGGTGCTATTTCAATACAGTTATAGAGCCTCTGGAATGCTGTTCGAGTTTAGAAATACGAAATAGGCTGCGGCATGAATGAGAATTTGCATAAAGGAGCAAAACACGCTATGGTAGTCCGTGCAGTTGTGCAAATTCACTAAGCCAGGGTGGTGTAGCGGTTAGTATATCGGCTTAGTGAGCAGGAGACCCGGGTTTGAATCCCGGTCGTGCTACAAATTTTCATTTGCCTCTTCAGTCTGAACATACACACAATAGATTTCTGAGGACTGACAAGGTCTCTGGAACCATGTAGCTTCGTTTGGTTTCTCTGCACCACTAATACTCACTCACCTCTCCAGTTGGGCTTTAGCCATGGACTTGCACTATTTCTTATTGCTCGTCCTTCGCATAACCACAGCCAGCCAGAGGTCCGTGCTGTGCGCGAGGTCTCAAGCATTAACTAGTTCAAATGGTTCAAATGGCTCTGAGCACTATGGGACTTAACTGCTTAGGTCATCAGTCCCCTAGAACTTAGAACTACTTAAACCTAACTAACCTAAGGACATCACACACATCCATGCCGAGGCAGGAATCGAACCTGCGACCGTAGCGGTCTCGCGGTTCCAGAGTGTAGCGCCTAGAACCGCTCGGCCGCCCGGGCCGACCATTAACTAGTGTTTTGTTCGAAAACATGGGTGGCGGGAAGTGCAGAAGAGTCTAGCCGCACTTGGTGTAACATCGACGGAAGGCTGATGGAACAGGAGGCGGCGTCGCCGTGTCTGGCGGCGATGCCGGTGGCTGACCTGTTGGCCGAGTGGCGGAGTGCCGGCTGTAGGCGGACTCTGCGGCTAACTGGGGAGCCGTGAGACTTGTTGGGCGCGGGCCGGCAGTCTCCCCCGCCTGATCAATACGCCGGCTCCCAGCGCCTTGCAGTCCCAGTCCGCCGCGGTCTCCACCTGCCGCGGCGGAGGCACCGAGCCTCGGCCAGTGTTGTGTCCACAGGACCGGGGACACCCATCCTCAGCCGATTTAGAAACTCAATCCTAGAGCTGCCGTTTACACTACTGGCCATTAAAATTGCTACACAAAGAAGAAATGCAGATGATAAACGGGTATTCATTGGACAAATATATTATACTAGAACTGATACGTGATTACATTTTCACGCAATTTGGGTGCATAGAACCTGAGAAATCAGAACCCAGAACAACCAAGCCTGGGCATTGAGTCAAACAGAGATTGGATGGCGTGTACAAGTACAGCTGCCCATGCAGCTTCAACACGATACCACAGTTCAACAAGAGTAGTGGCTGGCGTATTGTGACGAGTCAGTTGCTCGGCCACCATTGACCGACGTTTTCAGTTGGTAAGAGATCTGGAGTATGTGCTCGCCAGGGCAGCAGTCGAACATCTGTATCCAGAAAAGCCCGTACAGGGCCTACAACATGCGGTCGTGCATTATCCTGATGAAATGTAGGGTTTCGCAGGTATCGAATGAATGGTAGAGCCACGGGTCGTAACGCATCAGAAATGTAACGTCCACTGTTCAAAGTGCCGTCAATGTGAAGAAGAGGTGACCGACCCGGGTAACCAGTGTCATCCCATACATCTCGCGGGGTGATAGGCCAGTATGGCCATGACGAATACACGCTTCAAATGTGCGTTCACCGCGATGTCGCCAAACACGGATGCGACTATCATGATGCTGTAAACAGAATCTGGATTCATCCGAAAAAATGACGTTTTCCCATTCGTGCACCCAGGTTCGTCGTTGAGTACACCATCGCAGGCGCTCCTGTCTGTGATGCAGCGTCAAGGGTAACCGCAGCCATGGTCTCCGAGTTGACAGTCCATGCTGCTGCAAACGTCGTCAGACAGCAAATGGTTGTTGCCTTGCAAACGTCCCCATCTGTTGACTCAGGGATCGAGACGTGGCTGCACGATCCGTTGCAGCCATGCAGATAAGATGCGTGTCATCTCGGCTGCTAGTGATACGAGGTCGTTGGGATCCAGCACGGCGTTCCGTATTACCTTCCTGAACCCACCGATTCCATATTCTGCTAACAGTCATTGGATCTCGACCAACGCGAGCAGCAATGTCGCGATACGATAAACCGCAATCGCGATAGGCTATAATCCGACCTTTATCAAAGTCGAAAACGTGATGGTACTCATTTCTCCTCCTTACACGAGGCATCACAACAACGTTTCACCAGGCAACGCCGGTCAACTGCTGTTTGTGTATGAGAAATCGGTTGGAAACTTTCCTCATGTCAGCACGTTGCAGGTGTCCGCCACTGGCGCCATCCTTTTGTGAATGCTCTCGAGTCATCAAATGACGCTACATCCTCGCCAATCTGGCTACTACTTTACTGTCGTAGGCATGTGATGGGTCACAGCTGCAACGGCTCCAGGGACGAACTCGTCGCCACTCAGGGGTACACTGCCGCTGTTACATACTTATTAATTGCTCTGTTTTATGTGTTGGCAAGTCGATGCAGCCCCTGTGTTTCATTAATGGAGTGAGGTCTCATTATGGTTGTACGATTCATGCAGAGTAACATTATTCCCAGCAGATCAGCTAGACTTGTCGAAACCTGTCATTGAGGAAATAAAAATATTTCAACACTATCTTGGCTGCATATTTTCTTATGTACCACTTTCAGTTAGTGTTCTGCTAGTGATATATCTTTTTGCCTATTTCTTCCACTGGTGTGCTACTAATTCACTTGCGCATGAAGCCAGATCCACGGGTGCTCGCGTAAGCAACGTGTATTAACGAACAGACAATTCTGATGGAAACTCAGTTTTTGCGAGACTGTGCATCAGCATACTCACCTGAAGATGGCGGCCAGTCACTCCGTTGAAGTATTGTGTCAAAAATTCGTTCAAATGGCTCTGAGCACTATGGGACTTAACATCTGAGGTCATCTGTCCCCTAGAACTTGGAACTACCTAAACCCTACTAACCTAAGGACATCACACACATCCATGCCCGAGGCAGGATTCGAACCTGCGACCGTAGTAGTTGCACGGTTCTGGACTTACGCGCCTAGAACCGCTCGGCCACCGCGGCCGGCTATTATCTCAAGATTGACTACATTAACCGGCTGCTTACCCGACAAGGATATCATCAATCATTACGCCAGGAAAGTCTACATAATTATGTGTAATTATGTGTAATAACCTTATGTTTAAATTCATAATATTTATACAAAATAAATACTCTCACCACAAAATTACCTTTATCTGCTCGGTAACGATATCATTGAACCTATAATTTATTGACTTCCCTCGGAAAACGTGAACTGCAATTTTTTGTGTGTTTTTACCCGTGAAACGAGTTACTTCTATTCACAAATGATCCGCCGAAAGCCAACGCTGGACAGTTCTTCGATATTGTAATAATAAATATTTACTGAAAATATTACAATAAATAAAAGAAGTACATATATATTTCATAAGTTTCCTTTTGATGGTCTCGACCCGTGAGATGATAGAGACGTTGTTTTCAAAATCACGTCGTCATGACCGACCTGTATGTATCACGTGTGGTCTAGTGGCTCGCTATTATGACAGTGAATAGAACTTTCGCTCCACCCCCACTAGGAAGAACGGTGCGACATTAAGCTAACAAGGATTTTTTTTGGACGCGGTGCTATTGCTAGGAAAAAAGATTGAACCGTATAGAGTCATCCACCACAGTGACCAGTCTCAGTACAGTAATCCTAATACTAGGAAAAGATAAAAGAAAACACAAGCATTGTTACTAGTAAGCTAGTGCGTGTTCCTTCCTACCCTTATGCTGTTATAAAATACGCTCATTATAAACGTAATTCTATGTTGAAAACCACTTTTATTTTAGAGTTATACATGCACGATGTTTTCTATTGCTTGTATAAATTCTTATAATGATTTCAGATAGTCGAGACTCCGAAAATGGTTGTCACTTAAAGCTGTCTGACCACGCGGATACCCCATTGCAGTGCGAGTTTTGTCTAAAAAGTATCCGACCTTTGATTTCCCAGCGCAAAATTGAGACGGTAGCGCGCCACAAGACTCAGTGACTCTCGCCGCCCTAGTTCCATTTCGCAGAAGTGGGAAGAGATCGACAGACATCGTGTTGCTTCTCACTGCTGCAAATATTTGTTTATTTGAACCCTTCAACAGGTTTAAATTAAATTCGTAATCATTATTAAAAATAACGTGAGCGAATTTGCAAGGTGCTTCCACAAAACCTTGTCACTTCCGTGTGACATTTATACCAAAGCACATGATCGCCATGAAACATGCATTACCAGCCTTGCTGCAACTGCTTTCTCCTGCGACCGCGATCCCCTGAGCAAGGCTTTGCGATCCCCCAGGGGGTCGAGTCCCACAGGTTGAAAAGCACTGTCCAAGATAATGGCACTCAGACGAAGCTGCCTGTTCCAGCTTGTCCCAAACATGTTCTATCTGGGGATCTTACTGGCCACTGAAGTACCTCAACGTCACATAGACAATTCATAGAAAACAGAGACACGTGCCATGTGTTGCCGAAGATAGCTGTGCTGAAAAATGACGCCACGGTACTGCCGCCTGAGAGCTAACTCATTTGGATTAAAATGACCGTGACATACCGTTGTGCCGCCAGAGGTCTCTCAGTTACCACCAGCTATGATCTGGAGTCATACCCAAAGCTTAAGAAGAATTTGACCTCTCCCCAGCTCGGCGTCATATTTGACAAGGATGGTCACCTGGGGCAATGATGAATCTTTATCATCGTGGAGCGTGGCTATGTGCTGTGCACGGATCACCACGCTTCAGATAAGCAACAGTTTTAAGAACTTCATTTGATAGCTAAGAAAATGAGGCGGCTTCAGAAAGAAACCGGGTTGTTGTACGGGCAATGAAACTTAAGTTCTAGCCTTTTTAATTAAGTGAGCGTCGATGAAAATGCAGCGGGATGGCAGACAGACGGCATGCCAGACCAGAGGTGGCGTGCAGAAGAGTTACAAGAGCCGAGTCGGGCGCGGTAGGCCAGCACGTTGACTTGCAAGAACGTGAAGGCGGAAGGACACAGAAAAGCCAGGGGTAGCTTAGAAGTAAGATGCAGCATCCACAGGCCGACACCCCTTGGGGATGGAGAAGGTGGACTGGTCCGACCAGAGGCTGCCGAAGGGTAAAAAAGTAGTTCGTTGAAAAAAAACTTTAAATTAGAGGGCCAGAGTAAAATTTGCAGAAGAATGTACATAAAAAGTGCATATACACAGAAAGCAGCAAGAAAGTGTAAGGTAAAATGTGTGTGTTGGTGGCTGATGTCACAAGCGGTTTAGTGGGGGAGAAGGGCTCACAGCATGTCACTGTTGAGGACTAGCGGTTTGACCGACGAGCAGTGGGGATGGCCGGCAGGTGCGCTCCCGCAAGATTACCAGCTAAGCTTTGCTTTTTGGCTAAACCTGTATAATACCGTGACAAAGTAACGTTCGCGTAGGTGGAGTCATTGAACACGGTAAGTCACCTGCTGTGCTCGCTCCTGCTGCTGCAATTCTGCTTTTGTTTCTGCCAATGATCATTATGACGAATTGGTTACGATCATGATTCTTTTTATGTGAGATATCAGGTATAAGTAAAGACTGAGTTCCGTGGCATCCGGTAATACAAGATCCACGTGGCAGCTGAGTGAACTATATTAATGCGATTGAGACAACAACCAAATGAAATCGGTATCCGACAGTGATTTTAAATCCACTTAGAGGGGTTTATCCGTCTGACCGCTATCTGGCTGGATTCGGACGTGCAAACTACGATTTATGACCGCAGGTCGTGGTCATGCGGAAGCATTCTCCCTTCCCGCGCCCGGGTTCCCGGGTTCGATTCCCGGCGGGGTCAGGGATTTTCTCTGCCTCGATGACTGGGTGTTGTGTGATATACTTAGGTTAGTTAGGTTCAAATAGTTCTAAGTTTTAGGGGACTGATGACCATAGCTGTTAAGTCCCATAGTGCTCAGAGCCATTTGAGCCAAACTACGATTTTGCAATTGGTTGGTAATAAATTGTATTAAAGGATTTTGAGGCCAACGTGTCTCTAGAATATAATTGCTTTTATCAGAGCTGCGTTGCGTTATTTAGTAGCACCGGAATTCCTCTCCCAAAACCTTAGTTCTGCGTATTTACCAAATCCAGAATCGACGGGGCGCCGAGTAACGTACGAGCAGCTGAACTGCAGGTAAGGGCAGATAAGATTACAGGCGAGGAAGTGCATAGGCTAACTAGGCTGCCACCGATCAGGTAAGTCACAAAGAGGCCCTGCCACGCACGCTTGTAAATCTACCGCTTAGTGTACCAGACAGTCCAAGGGGTCCAGTACGTTATAAGTTACGGTTTGTCATTCCGCAGAGGGGATGTTACAAGGTGGTACATCGGCATAGGGAATGTTACGATAGGTGAACACAGTGTGACGCCATTCATCAGCACCCACGCTTCTCAACTCCGGAATCACTCCAAACGCAGCCTTGTGAGGTTTTAACAGGAGCCTACACAAAGGATTGTAATTCCCTATTCCGGTTGCTGTTCGTCGCCGACCAACGCTGCGGGATGACGACAAATATTGCCATTCCTTGTTCTCGGATGGCAAGCGCAGATGTGGAGGCAGTACGAAGTGCTTGGTGCACAATACGGTGATCCTCCTCCGTCGTGATCTCAGCCGTATCGTTGACGAAGAGTAGGCCTGCTCGCATTCTCCCACGCAGTCCAACAGCCGGTCACTGTCATATCTGAATACCCAAAAAATGCTGGATATTGCACGGTTCGACCAGCCGGTCAAACGAATACCCGCGAAGACGCTCTTTCCAAACACTGTCGAGTAGTGAAAATGCTATCTTCCATGTCCTTCAGACTTATTACTCAACATCTGACGCTGTCCAAGGCCTTACGAGACCTGGTTATTACATTAAACATGAATAGCGCTAATGCACTCTGGTGGTCGTCTTACCTATCATAGAGAAGTACAGTGTATGTAAAAATTTGTACCGCTTAGACTGAAAAGCAGCTGCCCTTCGCACGTATTAATATCAATTTCTACTTAAGGATTACTTGCGTAGTTCATTCGCAATATTTTTCATTGGAAGTACGACGTCTGAGGAAACGATGATTGCTTTGTTGACGAGACATCTGCATTGTTTGGAGCATTTTATTTTACGAACTACACGTAGCAAACGTCTGTACAGAGCAGTATGTTATATTGTTTATTAAGTTCCATTCCATCCCAAGCGTTGTTTTGCGTAGCATTGGAATGAATAAGTAAAGCGTTAGTGCAATCAAATTTCAGTTCAGCGTCTAAATACCCATACAACTATAGAGCTTCGAAATGAATGAAAAGAAATGTAATTTTTTGCTCTAGCTTTCGAACGGTTAATTTCGTTCTTCTCCGGAAATCTGGAACAGCCTGTGTAACAGATTCGTTTGGTGTATAATCTTAAACTCCTTCCTTTTCCGAGTGACACTTGGTTTCTTAACTAGTGACGAAATGACGGGGGAATATTGAAAGCGGGTTAGACGACTGTCTGCGAGAGGGTGAGCTGCCTATGACCCGTGTTACTGGCTTTCCAAAAAATATTGCTTTACTAGTAGATTTCACGTCATAAGCCAACGGCTCCAGTCTGTCTTTAATTTTTTCTATACAGCACCAGTCCCAGATGAGGAAAACGTTAAAATCCTGTAGCAGGTATCATATCCTCATTGCAAGCAAGTAACAGACGATAAAAACTTACCATGGGCTGGGTTTTAACAGTATAAAACCAAACCCGGTTCCTGACAAAAATGCATTTCAGTAGTTGTATGCATAATATCAGTATTAATAACCTACTTGTGCCATGGCGGGGTTTCTGGCGCCGCCTTTTGAATTCCTGGCGCCACTAGCTCGATCTGTCGTGTGATGTCCCTCTGGTTTGAAGACACTACGATCTTTGCCCGGCGAGTAAGGCAAGTACTTGGGCAAGGGTCTTTGGCGCGGAGTTCGGCGAGTGGTTGCTGGGCATATCTGCGGACCAACTTGAATTCGTGGCAGACTTCAAGTGGCTTCTTCGTCCCTAGCCTGGCCAGCTAGTTCTGAGACGTAACACACACCGATGAGAGAGTTGAAGGTAGTTTCGCTGTGCTGAGTTCCTGGCCCTGTTTGGAACTGGCAATCTTCAGCTTCGATTAGTGAACTTCAGTTTTGAGGCCTTAGCTGTTCTGGACTCGCATTCGGGAGGACGACAGTTCACTCCCGCGTCCGGCCATCCTGATTTAGGTTTTCCGTGATTTCCCTAAATCGCTCCAGGCAAATGCCGGGATGGTACCTTTGAAAGGGCACGGCCGACTTCCTTCCCCATCCTTCCCTAATCCGATGACGCCATGACCTCGCTGTTTGGTCTCTTCCCCCAAACAACCCAACCTTAGCTGTTTTTATTGAATGCCTGCCTGTGTGCATTTGGTAATTTTGCTTAACTGAAGTTATCATTGAAGGACTGTGTTTTCTATTTCGGTAATTTTATATAACCGTAGCAGTTATCACTAAAGACCTGCCTGTTTTCTATTTGGTAATTTTACTTAACTGAAGCTGTTGTTATTGAAGGTCTGCCTGTTCTCTTTTAATTAAATTAAGAACTATTTCATAATTTGGGTTAGCTGAAACTCTTATTAATCAAGGCCTACCTGTTTTTACTGCCCTATTATTAAGATCTGATGTATTGTAAATAACTGAAATTATGATTGCCAAAGGCCTACCTGTTTCATAGGTATTTATGTCAATAAGATAGTAACAGGAAATGACTCACGATGGCCCCTAACCTTTCGCATTACATCTCTTTATCCATAATTGTAGGTTTCACTATTTAAATTACAATACTCTTAAGACAAAAATGCGATAATCTGAACTTCAGTTAAATTTTGGGATTTGAGGCCTTAGCTGTTCTGGACTAGCATTCGGGAGGACGACAGTTCACTCCCGCATCCGGTCATCCTGATTTAGGTTTTCCGTGGTTTCCCTAAACCGATCCAGGCATATATATATGAAGATAGCCGTGAAAAACGTATTACATATAAAACAATTGCTGATTCCATGGCTATTAGTCCAGCCGTGTGAATACGCTGAACAGCTATAGTGATTTAATACTTGTACAGTCGAAAAAAAAAAAACTATCACACGGAAAATGGCTAAGTCCCACATCGGTAATTTTCTACGTCAACGTAACAAATTATGGCAACACTATAGTCTCGGTAATGCCCATATTGAGTTATAGAGGCAACATTGGAAATTAATAATTAAATTTATACACAGTCATAGCGAAATACACTGAGGTGAAAAAAGTCATGGGATACCAATATGCACATATGCAGATGGCGATAGTATCGCGTACACAAGATATCCGCATTGGCGGAGTTGTCATTTGTATTCAGGTGATTCATGTGAAACAGTCTCCGACGTGATTTTGGCCACCCGACGGGAATTAACTGACTTTGAGCGCAGACTGGTAGTTGGAGCTAGAAGCATGAGACATTCCATTTCGGAAGTCGTTCGGGAATTCAATATTCCTAGATCCACAGTGTCAACAGTGTCCCGAGGTTATTAAATTTCACGTATTACCTCTCACCACGGACAACGCAGTGGCCGACGACCTTTACTTAATGATCGAGAGCAGCGCCTAGAACCGCTCAGCCACTCCGGCCGGCACACGCCATCCAAGCTCTGTTTGACTCAATGCCCAGGCCTATCAAGGCCGTTATTACGGCCAGAGGTTGTTGTTCTTGGTACTGATTTCTCAGGATCTATGCACCCAAACTGCGTGAAAATGTAATCACATGTCAGTTCCATTATAATATATTTGTCCAATGAATACCCGTTTATCATCTGCATTTCTTCTTGGTGTAGCACATTTATTCTTGATGTAGCAATTTTAATGGCCAATAGTGTACATCCAACCGACATATCCATACGAAGCAGAGATTTTGGTAGATGCCTAACCAATCAAAAAAAAAGTGGTGGATGAAGTCAGTGAAGGTGGGCCGTAACATATTGGGCGCACAGCATTGGGCGATTCAGCAGCAGATTCCAGGCCACCCTTGGTTTCTCAGCTCGGCGCTCACGAGACGAGAAACTGTTAGTATTAGCAGACCAAGGGCTGGTCCCGTGAATAATAATAAAACGACAACAAGTTGTGATCCGTGCCTCATTAACGAGGACATATACGCATAGTAATAGAATGTGATAAATACAATCTTTCAATACGAATACATTGCACAATGCTTTAAAAATTAAGGATTAATTTTCCCGTAAAGTGGCTCTTAGTTCTGTGAACAGATCCGTCGCTAAATGTATTTGTAATTTTATTCGTCTTTGTATCAGAAACTTTAAAATTTTGCATCTTTCCTTATGTTTCATTTCGTATAAGTAAATACTGCTGTACAAAAGTTATAGTCGAGCTATATAAAGTAGTACAACATATGAATCACTCTGTGGTAATGAATAAAAGTGCGAAAGCATATTGCCAGAGGTCTCCCTCTCTTACTCAGAAAATTGAGCGTCATCCGGAGCGAGGTCAGCGTGGAAAAAAAAACTATCCGTCAGTCAGCGAGCAGTTACGGTGTACCATGGTAGTGTTCTGCATTACAGCATTGCCCAGAGGTAACATTTGGTTGACTTCGCACGGGGAACAGATGTCGCTAAACTGGAAGAAGGATGAAGTGTAACAAGTATGACCCGGTATTCTGGTACTGCTCACATCATTGTTTCACGTGCAAGGGGGAGCTTTCCGAACAACAGGCACTGCTGCCCGAAGGGGAGGGGGTGGTCGATCACGGTCAACTACTGCAGCAGGTGACTGCTTCATTGTGCAAAAGGCCATAGGGTTCCACGTCACACAGCGGCCGCTGTTGCAACCTCATTTCACAGGATTGCAAGGCACGCAGTTTCTCGCTCCAAAGAGGCACGGCGACTGCATGTGGGCATTCTCTTCGCCCGACGAACTTTGTGTTCCGCACATCGGCGACACCGTTTACAATGGTGTTGAGGGAGTAGGGACTGGACCTACGAGGAGTTGGGTAGCGTGCCAATGTCGGGTGAGAGTAGATCCAGCCTGAGAACTGATTCTGGTCGTGCTCTCGAACGGTGGGAGATGAAAACACATAATGCACCCAGGAACATTCTCGAACATGATCGTTTTAGTGGTACAGACGTTATGTTGTGAGGAGACATAATGTTGCCAACAGCCTTGCCGCAGTGGTAACCACGGTTCCCGTCAGGTCACCGAAGTTATGCGCTGTCGGGCTGGGTTAGCACTTGGATGGGTACCCATACGGTCTACCGAGCGATGTTGGCAATCGGGGTGCACTCAGCCCTTTTTGAGGTAAGCTGAGGAGCTTCTTGAGAAGTAGCGGCTCCGGTCTCGTAAACTGACATACTGCCTGGAGTGCTGACCACATGCCTCTATATCCGCATCCAGTGACACGGCTTCCGGTCGGTACCGTATGACCTTCGTGGTCTGTTCGGGCGGAGTTTAGAGACATAATGTTGAATGAGCGTGCTGACCTCCAAATATCTGAACACGGTACGCTAAGCAGTGAACGTTATTGCGTCACTGTAGTCATTTTCCATGTACGCCTTTTCAGGAGGTGCATTCGGCCCTGACTTCTTTTTGACGGATAACAACGCGTGACCGCATCGAATAGCGCAGATAGGAGTGCCTTTATAACGAGAGGATATTCAGTGAATACATTCGCCTGCCTGCTCCCCCGGCTTAAATCCCGTTGAGAAAATGTGCAATGCATTGGCTAGGCGTATTGCAGCACGTCCACCAACGACCTTCAGCAGTTGTAATTTGCGCTATCGCAAGAAATTCTTACTAACCTTGTGGATGGCATAGGAGCACACCACAGAGCACGCACTTTCGTCCGTAGTGATCACATACCTTATTAAGGACCATACCCCACCTTTTGTGACATCCAGCGGACCATCATGAACGGCGGCGACTTTCAATAGAAGTATCATCTCTGTTCGTGTTTCTTTCAGTTGTTTTCTGTACTATACTGTAGCAGCTCCAAGTTTCATCGAGCTATGATATTTGGCAATGAAACATCATGAGGGTGGTACTCTGATCCTTAAGTTTTGGACACCGGGTTGCATTTTATGTTAAACTGTCGTGGCTGTTATTGTAACGATGGAGTTAACGATGGAGTCAGACTAACGTCTGTTCCTAAAGACTGGAAAGTAGCACAGGTCACACCAATATTCAAGAAAGGAAATAGAAGTAACCCATTGAATTACAGACCCATATCACTATCTCAATTTGCAGTAGGATTTTGGAGCATATACTGTACTCAAACATTATTAATCACCTTGAAAAAAATGACTTATTGATACATTAACCAACACGGATTCAGAAAATATCTTTCTTGTGCAACACAGCTAGCTCTTTATTCCCTTGAAGTACTGGGTGCTGTCGACAAGGGATCTCAGATCAATTCCATATTCCTACATTTCCAGAAGGCTTTTGATACCGTTCCTCGAAAGCGACGATTAATCAAACTGCGTGCATATGGAGTATCGTCTCAGC
This sequence comes from Schistocerca gregaria, assembly GCF_023897955.1. Classification (NCBI taxonomy): domain Eukaryota; kingdom Metazoa; phylum Arthropoda; class Insecta; order Orthoptera; family Acrididae; genus Schistocerca; species Schistocerca gregaria. The sequence continues at coordinate 321,795,710 of NC_064927.1, forward strand.
TGTGTGACTAGACTCGTGATTTCTCTCAGGGAGGTCACAGTTCTTAGTGACAGACGGTAAATCATTGAGTACAACAGAAGTGATGTCTGGCGTTCCGCAAGGTCGTGTCGTAGGCCCTCTGCTGTTCCTGATTTATATAAATGATCTAGGTGATAATCTGAGCAACCCCCTTAGATTGTTTGCAGATGACGCTGTAATTTACCGTCTAGTAATATCATCAGACGATCAATTCCAATTGCAAAATGATCTAGAGGGAATTTCTGTATGGTGCGAAAAGTGGCAATTAGCACTAAGCAAAGAAAAGTGCGAGGTCATCCACGTGGGTATTAAAAGAAATCCGATAAATTTAGGGTATACGATAAATCGCACAAATCTAAGGGCTGTCAATTCGACTAAATACCTAGGAATTACAATTAAGAGCAACTTAAATTGTAAAGACCACATAGATAATATTGTGGAAAAGGCGAAACAAAGACTGCGCTTTGTTGGCAGAACACTTACAAGATGCAACAAACCCACTAAAGAGACAGCCTACATTACACTTGTCCATCCTCTGCTAAAATATTGCTGCGCGGTATGGGATCCTTACCGGGTAGGATTGACGGAGGACATCGAAAAAGTGCAAAAAAGGGCAGCTCGTTTCGTGTTATCGCGCAATAGGTGTGAGAAAGTCACTGATATGATAAGCCAGTTGAGGTGGCAGTCACTGAAACAAAGGCGGTTTTCTTTGCGGCGAGATCTATTTACGGAATTTCAGTCACCAGCTTTCTCTTCCGAATGCCTAAATACTTTGCTGACACTGACCTACGAAGGGAGAAATGATCATCATAATAAAATAAGAGAAATCAGAGCTCGAACTGAAAGATTTAGGTGTTCCTTTTTCTCAACCGGCCATTCGACAATGGAATGGTAGAGCAGTAGTATGAAAATGGTTCAATGAACTCTCTGCCAGGCACTTAAGTGTGAATTGCAGAGTAACCTGTAGATGCAGATGTAACGTCCAGATCGTCCATATTTTAAGTTCCAGTTTCAAAACGCTGTAGAAAGAGAACCACTGCTCAGAATGACGTCAAATTTGAGCAGCATATCAACGCAGGAGAAAATATTGTGGAACAAAAAAAAATTTTTTTTTGACGAAAATATTACGAGTAGATTGCACTGTAAGCGTCAGAATATGCACTGACACACGCGCGGCGCACGGCTGTTCCTCAGTTTCGCCGGCAGGAGTGCCCGAGCGGTTCTAGGCGCCTCAGTCTGGAAACGCGAGATCGCTACGGTCGCAGGTTCGAATCCTGCCTCGGAAATGAATGTGTGTGATCTCCTTAGGTTGTTGTTGTTGTTGTTGTTGTCTTCAGTCCTGAGACTGGTTTGCTGCAGCTCTCCATGCTACTCTATCCTGTGCAAGCTTCTTCATCTCCCAGTACTTACTGCAACCTACATCCTTCTGAATCTGCTTAGTGTATTCATCTCTTGGTCTCGCTCTACAATTTTTACCGTCCACGTTCCCCTCCAATGCAAAATTTGTGATCCCTTGATGCCTCAGAACATGTCCTACCAACCGGTCCCTTCTTCTTGTCAAGTTGTGCCACAAACTCCTCCCCAATTCTGTTCAATACCTCCTCATTAGTTATGTGATCTACCCATCTAATCTTCAGCATTCTTATGTAGCACCACATTTCGAAAGCTTCTATTCTCTTCTTGTCCAAACTATTTATCCTCCATGTTTCACTTCCATACATGGCTACACTCCATGCAAATACTTTCAGAAACGACTTCCTGACACTTAAATCTATAATCGACGTTAACAAGATTCACTTCTTCGGAAACGCTTTCCTTGCCATTGCCAGTTTATATTTTATATCCTCTCTACTTCGACCATCAGTTATTTTACTCCCCAAATAGCAAAACTCCTTTACAACTTCAAGTGTCTCATTTCCTAATCTAATTCCCTCAGCATCACCTGACTTAATTCGACTACAACGTTTTTATTTCTTTTCTATGGACTTTAACACCTACACCGAATTTTCTTTTGTTTCCTTTACTGCACAATATACATATTAAATACAACTGTCTCACTCCCTTCCCAACCGCAGCTTCCCTTTCATGCTCCTCGACTCTTATAAATGCCATCTTGTTTCTGTACAAATTGTAAATAGCCTTTAGCTCCTTGTATTTTACCCCTGCCACCTTTAGATTTTGAAAGAGAGTATTCCAGTCAACATTTTCAAAAGCTTTCTTTAAGTCTACAAATGCTAGAAACGTAGGTTTTCCTTTCCTTAATCTTTCTTCTAAGATAAGTCGTAGGGTCAGTATTGCCTCACGTGTTCCAACGTTTCTGCGGAATTCAAACTGATCTACGCCGAGGTCGGCTTCTACCAGTTTTTCCATTCGTCTGTAAAGAATTCGCGTTAGTATTTTGCAGCCGTGACTTATTAAACTGATAGTTCGGTAATTTTCACATCTGTCAACACCTGCTTTCTTTAGGAATGGAATTATTATATTCTTCTTGAAGTCTGAGGTATTTCGCCTGTCTCATACATTATGCTCACCAGATGGTAGAGTTTTGTCAGGACTGGCTCTCCCAAGGCGTCAGTAGTTCCAATGGAATGTTGTCTACTCCCGGGTCTTTGTTTCGACTCAGGTCTTTCAGTGCACTGTCAAACTCTTCAAGCAGTATCATATCTTCCATTTCATCTTCATCTACCTCCTCTTCTATTTCCATAATATTGTCCTCAAGTACATAGCCCTTGCAGAGACCTTCTATACGCTCCTTCCATCTTTCTGCTTTCCATTCTTTGCTTAGAACTGGGTTTTCATCTGAGCTCTTGATATTCATACAAGTGGCTCTCTTTTCTCCAAAGGTCTCTTTAATTTTCCTGTAGGCAGTATCTATCTTAGCCCTTGTGAGATAAGCCTCTATTTCCTTACATTTGTCCTCTAGCCATCCCTGCTTAGCCATTTTGCATTTCCTGTCGATCTCATTTTGAGACGTTTGTATTCGTTTTTGCCTGCTTCATTTACTGCGTTGTTATATTTTCTCCTTTCATCAATTAAATTCAATATTTCTTCTGTTACCCAAGGATTTCTACTAGCCCTCGTCTTTTTACCTACTTGATCCTCTGCTGCCTTCACTACTTCATCCATCAGAGCTACCCATTCTTCTTCTACTGTATTTCTTCCCCCCCCCCCCTTCCTGTCTATTGTTATGCTCTCCCTGAAACTCTGTACAACCTCTGGTTTAGTCAGTTTATCCAGGTCACATTTCCTTAAATTCCCACCTTTTTGCTGTTTCTTCAGGTTTAATCTACAGTTCATTACCAATAGATTGTGGTCAGAGTCCACATCTGCCCCTGGAAATGTCTTACAATTTAAAACCTGGTTCCTAAATCTCTGTCTTACCATTATATAATCTATCTGATACCTTCTAGTATCCCCAGGATTCTTCCATCTATATAACCTTCTTTTATTATTCTTGAACCAAGTGTTAGCTATGATTAAGTTATGCTCCGTGCAAAATTCTAACAGACAGGTTCCTCTTTCATTTCTCTCCCCCAATCCATATTCACCCGCTATGTTTCCTTCTGTCCCTTTTCCTACTCTCGAATTCCAGTCACTCATGAAAATTAAACTTTCGGCTCCCTTCACTACCTGAATAATTTCTTTTATCTCATAATACATTTCATCAATTTCTTCATCATCTTCAGAGCTAGTTGGCATATAAACTTGTACTACTGTAGTAGGCATGGGCTTCGTGTCTATCTTGGCCACAATAATGCGTTCACTATGCTGTTGGTTGTAGCTTACCCGCACTCCTATTTTTTAATTCATTATTAAACCTTCTCCTGCATTACCCCTATCTGATTTTGTATTTATAACCCTGCATTCACCTGACCAAAAGTCTTGTTCCTCCTGCCACCGGACTCCACTAATTCCCACTATATCTAACTTCAACCTATCCATTTCCCCTTTTAAATTTTCTAACCTACCTGCCCGATTAACGGATCTGACATTCCACGCTCCGATCCGTAGAACGCCAGTTTTCTTTCTCCTGATAACGACGACCTCCTGAGCAGTCCCCGCCCAGAGATCCGAACGGGGGACTATTTTACCTCCGGAATATTTTACCCAAGAGGACGCCATCATCATTTAACCATACAGTAAAGCTGCATTCCCTCGGGAAAAATTACGGCTGTAGTTTCCCCTTGCTTTCAGCCGTACGTAGTACCAGCACAGAAAGGCCGTTTTCGTTAGTGTTGCAAGGCCAGATCAGTCCATCATCCAGACTGTTGTCCCTGCAACAACTGAAAAGGCTGCTGCCCCTCTTCAGGAACCACATGTTTGTCTGGCCTCTCAACAGATACCCCTCCGTTGCGGTTGCACCTACGGTACGGTCATCTGTATCGCTGAGGCACGCAAGCCTCCCCACCAACGGCAAGGTCCATGGTTCATGGGGGTAGGGTCCTTAGATTAGTTAGGTTTAAGTCGTTCTAGGTTATAGGGGACTGATGACTTCAGATGTTAAGTCCCATAGTGGTCAGAGCCATTTGAACCTATTGTTCCTCAGTTTGCTTCCGAGACGCCAGTAAGTTTCTAAGTAGTATCGCGCGCTGCTGGTAAAGCTCTTTTACAAGAACGGTGACTGCGCCAGTAGTCCTGCAGAAGTTCCGGACACTCACGCGTGTGAAAAATTATTACGAACTTTGAAAAGACAGTTTCTTTTGAAGTGCGATGTGCCAGACAGAGGAAAACAATTTATCCGAGTCTGTCAAAGATGTGGCCACAGCAGTGCAGGAGGGGTCGAGCGATGGTGTGCAAACATGCAGTGTACGGGGAATGGCGCCAACGTTGGACAAGCCTCCAAGCATAGTGCATAAAATTCTACGAAACATCCTGCACTGCTACCCATACAAAGTCACCGAAGTTCAGGAATTGCTTTCTACTGACCTGCCAGCAAGGCAAATTTTTGCTCTGGAAATTTTTCCTCGCCTTGAGGTGGACAATGAATGGCTATGGAACATTCTGTGGACAGATGAAACCCATTTCCATCACCAAGGACAAATCAGCTCGCATAATTGCAGAATATGGGCAACCGAAAATCGGTACGCGCATCAACCGGTACAGCTATATTCTGCAAATTTGACTGTATGGTGCTGGTTGACGGCATCCTTTATCGTAACGCCGTATTTTTTCGAAGAGATGAGTCCTGCGGGTCATGTTACCTCATTTTCCTACAGCCTCGCTATCCAGATCACGTGATCTTAATCCGTGTGACTTACTGCTGTGGGATCATCTCAAAGATTGTGTGTTCAGGCATGCATTGTGCTGTGGATTCTGAATGTGATCCCCTTCAAAAATGGTTCAATGGCTCTGAGTACTACGGGAGTTAACCTCTGAGGTCATCAGTCCCCTAGAACTTAGAACTACTTAAACTTCACTAACCTACGTACATCACACACATCCATGCCCGAGGCATGATTCGAACCTGCGACCGTAGCGGTTCGCGCGGTTCCAGACTGAAGGGCCCAGAACCGCTCGGCCACTCCGGCCGGCGATCCCCTTCCCCCTCCCCCCCCCCCCCCCCCCCACATACCCTTAGATCTGTTGCGGTACACGCTATTTCTCGATCTCAAATTTTGGGAGAAAACGGTGGACGGAAAATTGAACACGTCTTGCGCCACTCTCACGAAAATTAGTAACCGGCGTTATTTTGCTTTTTATGAGAGTTTTGGCCCCAGGACAAATGGAAACTGATAGTTCGCATTCAATATGGTAACTGCCTTGCCGTGGTGGATGGTGCAGCCACGCTTTAATGGCCTTAAACCATAATTTTAATAAAAATAAACTTTAATTAGTTTAATTGAAATATTGAAGTATGTTATAAAAAACGAATACAGTATAATCTTAAGAGTAAAGGAGTGAGAATACTTTAGATCAGAATTCGTTCGTTTGTATTAATCTATGAGTAACAGTGACAAAAGTGGCTAGCTCTCACTTTGTTCAGATCTGTTCTGTAAGAACCTTGCCCGTTGGCACTAATTGTTTCAATGTGATGGGTAACTGAAGTGGAAGTTGAAAAAATATATCAGTATTATTAAAATTGTCAACCCTGGTAGCTGAGTGGTCAGCGTGATAGAATGTCGATCCTAAGGACCTGGGTTCGATTCCCGGCTGCTCGAAGATTTTTCTCCGCTCAGGGACTGGGTGTTGTGTTGTCATAATCATTGTTTCATCCCCATCGACGCTCGAGTCACCGAAGTGGCTTCAAATCGAAAGACTTGCACTCGGCGAACGGTCTACCCGACGGGAGACCCTAGTCACACGACATTTACTATTTCTTTATTATTAAAATTGTGTTTTACTCGATTTATTCTAAAAAGTGTATTCGCAGTATGATCGGCTTTAATTACAAATACGAGTTTCTCCCAAGTGTGATAAATCAGTTAAAGAAATAAAGTGCTCTATTTCCGGAGACAGTTAAAGACAATGAAATTATTAGCATATAAAGAGTACGGACAGAGAACAGCACTGAAGTGATATACTTGATATTCGTTTTCTGAAATTTTAACGTAACCAACATTACGCTAATTGATATTCCATTGTTCTATAATCGGACCGTATTAACTATCAGCCTAGCAACTCTGATCGCTGTAGAAAGCAAGCACTCAAATAGTTTTTGCTGCGAGAAATATAACCGAAGTACTTTTCAGTTTGCTAAACCCAAGACTGTAAAACCAGACAATGAAAAACTTTTTACTGTGATTAATTTAAATCAGAGAAATAATTCAACGACGTTTAGTTCACGATTAAAGTAAACTGTGTTTAACCTGGATCATGAGACACATCGATGTGTTCTTCATAATAAAATCTACTGATAGAACTTAACAAGAAAGAAGCCATGTAAGCACATCGAAATTTTAATGCGATCATCAATAAAAATAGCTAGGAGAACACCAGATTAAACACACTGACGCATGCCACCGTCTGGCTCGACATCAGGAATATGTGGTGCCCAGCTCGAAACTACAGAAAAGATTTTGAAAATGCGATAATACGACGGGGAACATTTTGATCCTAATCCTAGGAAATTAGAAGAAACGGAATTCGACCCACTGCAGAGAGAATGGGGAATTCAACAAAGCAACGGAGAGTAATTCGGAGTTCAGCACTGAATACAAGACGACTGGAATCTGCCGTTAATATAAAGTAACCAGGATTAAAACAACAAAACACATAATTGATTACTATCGTTTATTTGAAGAATTTCTTTGTTGTAAAATCACGAACAATTAGTGAAGTGTATTTGAATGTGTGTATTGTAAATTTTATTGTAACTGATCCATGATTCTATTTGTTTCGTGCTCCTGTCTTGTATGATTTCAACATAACTTCACTGAGAGAATATTTTATCAGTGAAGGTTTATCTGAATACTGAAGTACTGCTGGTGAGATTGCTCATGACTACGAAAGGTAAATACATTGGCATCTGAAAACTAGTCTTTTGCGTAGCATCTTCATTTTGATGAGTAGTAGTGCAGTAATTTAGGCTAGTAATTAATTCAAAGCGAGATATTTTGTAGTTAGTGCTAAGTAGTTAGAACAGTGTGAACTTCTCCAGCTAGGTGTGTGTTAACTGTGACAGGGAATAGATTTGTTGAGAGAGTTTATTGGGAGTTTTGGCGACCGCACATTATAATTTCGAGGCTATCGTGTTCATTTGGCAACGGTTAGGAGCAGAAGAGGAAGGATGGATGCCAATAGACTTATATATATCTCGGATCACGAGAAAATGTAGCAGATTCTGATGATAATAAAACAGAAAGCATACCTAAGCAGTTAGCAGAGTCAATAATCTTGAATCATCTAATCCAGATCTCTCTGCCTCGATCCATGAACATTGTGAACCTGATTCAGCACCAGTTTTACCTAATAAGCTTAAGGAACACATACGAGGTGCGACAATAATGTAATGAGACTGATTTTCTTTGCAAGATGTGACAACCCTGCAGGCTTGCGTAGGAACAATATCTTTGACCTTTCTCTATAAGCTGCTTCTAGTCCAAGCTACACATCGATGCAACTGCTCAGTCGTGAGTTGTGCTGTAATAAGTTAACACGTGTTTGTCCCTCGTCACGGAAATGGAACCTCGTAATATTGTGCAACGGTATGCCATTTCTTGGGCGAAAACGCGACGACAACATACGATAAGCTTCAGAAGGCTTTTGGAGAGGACGTTATGTCAAGAGCTTAAGTTTTTCGTTGGCAAAAAATGTTTAGTCAAGGCAGAACGAATGTTGAAGATGAAGATCGCAGTGGCCGACCCCCATCAACCTCACGGGCGAATGTCAACTTGGCCAGGGTGCGTGAACTCGTACGATCTGATCGAAGATTATCCGTGGAAATGATTGCAGAAGAACTGAACATCAGTCGAGAAACGGTTCATCTAATATAAATGAAGATCTTGGTATGAGAGACTTGTGCAGTGCGCCATCCCATACTGCTCTGTCAGTACAGCAATTTTTAATCTCAAAACAATTTTCAGTACTATCACAGCTACCTTATTCACCAGATATCGCTCCGTGCGACTTTTTTTCTGTTTCGAAGAGTCAAAACGGCAGTCAAGGGGCACCATTTTCAAGTAACATAAGGTGTCCAAAAAGCTGTGACGAGAGTCTTGGTGGATGTTACAGAAGATGAGTTCCAGAAATGTTACCATCCATCAATGGCAGAAGCGCTGGAAAAAGTGTGTGCAATCGGAAGGGAACTACTTTGAAGGAGACAACACTAAACTTGAATAAAACGGTAAGCAACATTTTTTGCACATCAGTCTCATTACTTTATTGTTGCACCTCGTATAATCATTTGCAAAATCAGACAAAGTACCTATCTGGCAACTGCTTCTGATCCGTTTGCAGCTCTTCTAATGAGATTAGACGAAGAACAGGAAGAAAGGGATAAGCGTTTATTCGCTGAACTAGCAGAGAAAAATAAAGAAAGGGAAAAGAATCAGGAAAGGAGGGATAATCGATTCCTCGCTCAACTAGCAGAGAAGGATAAAGCAAGGGAAAAGAGACAGGGAGAATAGGACAGAGAAAGGGAAGCAGAACGAGATAGAAAACTTGCAGAAAGTGATAAAAGGATGTTTGACGACATACATCACTCCGTAATGAGATGGCTGAGATAAACAGGACATACGAAAGTTTACTAGCCTTAACTGCTCACTTAAAATTAGACCTTGGAGTACAAGACAAGAAAAGCGAAGACGAATATCTTTTGAAACGAAGTTGCAAGTGGGAAGATGAGGTGTCTGAATGGATCTAGAACAAAAATGCATAAATTAATACAAAGTAAATAGCGAAATAGCATGTACTATTATTCAGCTAATAAAGGTTCAAACAAGGATGCACAAGCCATGAGCTAAGATTTCAAAGCCGAATTTCGGGAAATTAAATACATTGTAATACTTGAGATTCCTAAATGGCAGGACGAAATTAACCGACAGGTTGAATCACGGGAAAGTGACGTCTCAGTTAGTAATAGCAAATAGCAAGGCATTTTTCCAGCTAGGACGAAGTTTAGCGAAAATGAATCTCCTCAGTGCAGATACGGCAATGAGCATATTATGCCGAGACCGTATTTGGAAAGCATAGAAGAGCCAAAAAGTTACTGTCCGTCTGTCATTATTAAAACTAGAACAGAGCATCATTAAAAATCGAGAGTTCCAGATTTATTCTTCAGAGAAAGATATCACACATCCTAAATATTCATAAAATGTTTTAGGAACATTTTTCTACAATCGTGGAACGAACATCATTTAGTACAGTTCCTAGTTCCTAGTGTCGCACATAATCGGCGATGCTGCCTTGTGGGTAGATGAAGTTGTGGATTTGTGTGATACATACGAAGATGTAGAACGCAGACTCATTGCCAAATTTTGGCCTGATAGGAAAAATGAGAAGTTGAGAAAAGAGGTTTATAGTTCTGAATACTAAAACACGATATTGGGAGGAATCTATCTCTCCTCGCGAAGTACTGCGAATATTGAAAGTCAAGTTACCCGTCAGTACTCGAGAAAAATTGAGTTACGTATCAGATACCGGCCGTGAGTATTTGCGGCCAGTAGTTGATTCTCTCGATATGATTCTCAAGGACCTCAAACAAATGAACGGAAATGAGAATAATCAAATTTTTTGTGGAAATTCTAGGGAAAGTAGCCGCAACCATAATAATGGACATAACAAGACAGAATAATTACTATAACCGAAATAGAAATAGCCTTGCAAATGGAAGTGGGAACGGAAATGGCAACTTTAGCTATCAGCCAGCTCCACCCACTAATTTTAATCAGACCATGTAGTCCTATAACAACCAAAATTACAACCAATACCAACAACTCAACCTTAATAGTGAAACGTCCCCTTTGGAACAATTTATACACGACTGTGCTTAAACTGACACACAATAGTTTTTAGCGCAACGCAATCCTACTTTCAATAATCCCTATAAGAGAATGGCCCTGACTAACATTAACCTTTACGTTTCACAAATCATTTACCTCACAAAAATCTTCGTTACTCAAGCTGCTGCAATACAGCGAGCGCCACTACTGCCAGCTACATAAAAGATTCAAACTACTGAAGGCACTAACTACTGATAGGCATAGTTAGCAAATAAAAGATTTTAATGGCAGAGAACAAACAATGTATTTACCTCACTAGTCATAATATATATAACAGTTCATGACACCAATTCTTACAAATTTCAAAACTCCGCCATCTCTCTCCCCACGTCCACCACTGCTGGCGGCTCACCTCCAACTGTGCAACGCTACGCGCTGTTAGCATCCAGCTGCCGCTGCCCAACGCTACAATGGCAGACAACAATGCAAACCAGCCACAGACTGCACACGGCACAGCCAGTGTCCTTCATTCAGAGCGCTACGTGGCGGCGGTGTTACCAATAAAAAAACCTAAACAGCCTACTTACATAGCCCCCATGCTCCCCACAAAAAAATTTACAAGTTGTTTTGGGCAGTGGCCAATACAGATATGAAAATTTTTTTCATAATTACAATAACAAAGAAATGAAATGCACACACTTATCGATACAATGTTGGTCAAAAGCTAAAATTTTCTCACAGTCCATAAAGACAGTCAAGATCATTCATCAAAGTAAAATTGCAGTGTTTTTCTCAAAGTCTGAGTAGTAAAAGAAAATGCACATGGAAGTGGTGTATTTCCATGCAGTCTGGAAGAAGTAGTGTTGTCCTTCCAATGGAAAGACAGTGCTGACTCTTGATATGCAGACAGGTAATGGGCCACAACAGAACAAACCCACAGCAGAGTCAGTCGAAGTTTTAAAGAATATTGGTACGTAGGTCGTCACAGAGTAGACCCATTGTAGTCCTGGTACAGATTACGGTATTGGTGGGCCACCAGAGGTGCAGACCCACTGCAGTCCTTGTAGAAATAATGGTATTGGTGGGTCATCAAAGGTGTAGACCCACTGTAGTCCTTGTAGAGATGGCCAGCTGCCATCTGTTTGACTGTGCAGGCGCACAATCACCATTGAAGAGTCTTGTGGATAATATAGCAAGTCCATAACCACCACTTGTGCACTCACAAAAATTGTTTTTGAAATGTCCTTAGAACCAGCAATGCTGTTATCCAGTCCCTTACTGAATTATTAACACACGTGCAAACACTATCAGTCCCTACTTCTCACATATTGTCCATATACAATGACCAACAGAAACGTGTAATTTACACGTTACTTAATTTGATGAACTGGTGTCAATTACAATTTTATAACATAAGAATGCAATAACAAAGGTACAAAATACATCTTTAAAGAACATAACAATACAGATAACATTTGCAGTAGTACAGGCTTTACAAAAGAATCGAAATAGCAAATACATCAGTGTCACGAAAATTACGACATAAGTACATACATAAAAGATCAGAATAACTTTTGAAACATCAACTTCACACATGAGCATTAGAACAAAACAGAATAAATAATGTGTCAACATCTTTACAAAGTAAATAACATGTTATTAATGCAAATTATATTTCAGGATAACAGTATTCCTCATCATAGTGAATGTAGCTTAGTATTAGAAAAATTCTACAACGTAAGTCTTATCAGACAAACATATAAAGACAGGAAGAACATAAATACACAAGGGTACACAAACACATAGTGGGATAACACAAGGAAAGGACAGGGTTTGTTTTACTGCAGTATTTTGTAAACAAAACTTTCTTTACTTCTCGGAAATCTCCCTTCGTTCTTCATTATTTCCAAAAAGTCCTATCTATACCTGATTTCTGTACTTTTTTCGTATAACTTCTCAATGCATTTCTTCCAATCCATCGCAAATCATTCTCATATATAGGCTACCCCCTCTTAAGCTAACTTAAATCTACTGAGCTCAGATGCTTAACTAAGGGATGAGGCAATGCAGCAGCACAAAACAATTTACACAAACAGCAATGTTAAAAAAATGGAAATTGGCAAAAAAAAGGCAGTAATATTACAACTAATATAAGGCAATGCGCAGCAAACAAGAAAAATAAATCAGTAATAAAATTGGCTTAACCTAGTAATACAAAGTGAAATTCAGTAGCACTATGCCTGGCACATAGCAGCAGCAGCAAATGCTATAAATTATACCTAAACATGACAAAGCTCAAGCAGAAAAAATATTACGCTAAAGACAACAATGCAGATAAGGGAAATGTATATTCACATCTTAATGTCTATATAATTAAAATGGTGCACCACTACTTATTCAATGAAATAAATTACCAAGTACTTGAAAAGAAAATTATGTATGCAGTTCCTGTTATTAGTCGCTTCTTATTGCTCTTTCCATTCCAAGAGCTCCTTTTTCGCAGAATGTGGATCATAAAATAATTATTTAATAGATCTGTCGACAGAAAGTGTTCACATTAGCAAATGCATTTAATTTTATAAAACCAAAGCTGCAACACAGCTGGAAAACATATCAAATGAAATAAGCAACTATGAACAAAGCATAAAAATATCATTCAATAGTCATGTGACATTTTATAAGTTAGTAGAATTCTCTCAACTTTCGTAGAAAGACGTTTGTTATAATCAGGTGTCAGATGTAAGTATCTTTCTCAGTAATGAGCGTGTCGTATTTGCGGTGCTTTCTACAAAGGAATGTCAATAGAGAGAATAATGGCCTTTTTTTTACCTGTGCCTCTGAAAGGCACACACTAATGGCTTTCTTTTGTCAGGTGATTGTCGCGCAGCTGGGTGCCCACGACGCATTACGTGCAGGTGGTCACTTAACTGTCTTAACGAAATATTTACGACACCAGTTTCCGCTACAGTGGCAGTCTCATGTAAAAAATTTCACAGGTTAAGAATTTGCGTTACACATCTGTAGAAACAAAATTCATATTAATATAACAGTGTCCAAAAATTTTTGGCGGCCTTGTGATACATTCATGCGTATACACACATTTCATAACTCTTAAAGTACGATTCTTGGTTTCCACCATCCTTTTTCACAAACCAGAGTCCCTAACCACTACTCATTATTCCTTACCTTATTACACATATGTATATTCGTCGACACTTCTTCAATATGTCATCATAACAGATACGTAGCATAACCAAATAACTCATATAGCATCAGCTTGAGCATACTTCAGCAGCATAATTCACATCGTCGTCGTAATAATAACATCATAACACCACAGTCAAATTCTCAAAATCTCCGTAGCTTCCTCCAATAATTTCAAAACCTAAAAAAAAATTCTCTGCTCATGTCAAAAGTGTCATCTGCCTCAAACGTACTTTAAAAATCATGATCCCATACCAAATATGTCATTCAAAGCTCTCATAGTATCACAATGGTTCCGAAAAAATATGAACAGTTCACAAAGTACAGACAAAATACAATTTCATAGGTGTTAAATCATCCAACTGTGTAATTGCGTAAACATGTGTCACTGATGATGTAGTAAAAAAAATGTTTATCTCTCAGTTAAATGACCAGATAGCTGTGTAATTTATGTGTTAGAGAAATATGGTACCGATGTGTAAAGTTGTATAAGCAAATACCATATTAGCTAGGGCTCCTTGTGCTTGCCATACACATGGTACACAAAGTAAGCGTGTACCCCCCTGAGGATTAATGTAATTATATCCTCTGGAGTTACAGATTACAGCAATGGAATGAAATGTATCACGGAAAAATTTCTCTGTAATTCAAAAATCTTGAAAAATAAATGGTTTAAGTACGAAATTAATCACTCAAATGCGTGTCCTGTAACGCTAAATGTGCGTCTTACTGTAAGATAATTCTGTGGAAGTGTTGTAGTTATCGTCCTCTGTAAGCAAAGTTCTGCTGAAGTCAATGTACTTACCTCATGATAAACAAAAGTGAAATTCTTTGCGTATAAGTATCTTAGTTATTACGCTTATTGCCGTTATGAAGTAAGTACTGTACTGTACGTATTGTTGTGCTACAGAAATGGCTGTCTCATTGTAGCTATACCACAAACGTTACTACTAAAACATGTTTTCCTTTCCAGACGAATTCAGAATAACTGTGCAGATATAAAACAGATACACCGCAAAAGCACAATGCAAATTGTGTCACTCATTAGTAGCGTCGTGATAAAATCGTGTAGCTGTCACATAAACTAACCACTGTACCATCTGGTATCTCACAGGAAGTACTTTAAATCCAGAATGTATTTTAAAGTAAACCAAAATGTTGCATTAAAATCTCATTAGCAATACTGGTAAATGTTCTAAGTATGTGAGCCTTATAGTCGTTACGTAATCGTGCAACTAACAAGCAAGAAAGTACACACGCAATAACACAGTGATGTCTGTTCACTATAACAATGCACTCGTAAATACTGTCTAAATATGTTCCGTAGGTTCTAGACTGGATAGTAAACTTCAAACATTGTTGCATGTTAACAGTTTCTCAGTGTGACAAAGCATACTAGAAATGTGAAGTGAAATGTTTTATGGCAAAGACAAAGTTAAAAATCAGATTATCTTTCAATAAACGGTTTTACATGTGAAATGTGGTGTAAACCTTTACTCTTCCTCAGTATGCAGCAAATCAACTTGAAGTCAATCATCATGTGGTATACGGCAGTAAAGAACACTGGAATTTTTCTCAAGGTTAGCGACTATGTTATTTTTCTCTGAGCCATCCGGCGCACGCGGATGCCTGCGGTGCGAGTCATTGTCTGTTTCTTTGTTGGCGCGCGTCGTTATTGGGATTAGGAGACCTAACTTCTACAAATTCACCTTGTCGAGAGGGCCCTGCTCTGTTTGAATCCCGCCAGTTCTGATGCAATTCAGGTCTGTCGTTACGATCATATCGTCTGTCGTCATGTCAGTAATTTCTGTAATTAATTTCTTGTCGGTGACGTGGTGGAGAATTTCTCCCAGAATAGTAACTGCGCGCTGCACCGTTGCGTCTGAAGTTATTCTGTCTCCCGTGATAATAATTATTTTGGTTTCTATATTGTCTGTCTCTGTGATATTCATTACTACGGAAATGCGATCTTTCTCTGTAACTATTATTCTGTCAACGGTTGTCATATGGGTGGTGTCTGTTTTGGTCACGATTTGTGTTATGAGAATAGCCTTGTCGTGTCCAGTTATTTCTTTCATCGCGGAATTGCGACGGATGTGACCTGTAGTTGTTGTGTTCCTGTTTTCGCGTTCCGCAATTGTCAGTGTCAATTTCTAATTCTTGTAAGAGTCCCTGAAAAGCTTCAATGTCGTCTTTGCAACGGCCTGCCAAAATAATATTCCTTAAATGTTCCGGCAATTTCATTAAGCAAATGCGGATGAGTTCTCAAGGGCTGTATGGGTTTGAAAGATATTGATTCTTATGCAACATGTGTTCAAAATATTTGACAAGACTGGAAAATTCAGATTGTTCAAAGTGTTTCATCATCATGATGCCATGTTTTACTCGGTCTTGTGTGGCTTGAGACCAATATGCTGAGAGGAAGTCGTGGTAAAATTCTCCTTCACTGTGGCAATCGTGAATGACCGATCGCATTCTTACAGCTGGTTCATTCTCTAAATAGCCACACATAAATTCTAATCTGTGCTCTAGTGACCAGTTGGGAGGAAAACAATGAGAGAATTGATGGAGCCACGCTTGTGGATGAATGTCATTGCCAGAATTCTTAAATGTTTTGAATTTACGTGTAGTAATGAACAGCTTATAGTCAAAATCATCGTCTCGGCGGGTAGCATATCGTTCATTGTTACGTCGAGTTCCATCTCAAAATTCGGTGCACCTTGCCAATTTCTTTCACAATTTCCGAAGTGCCCTGTGTTATTATTTTGTGGCTGTTCCGTATTTCTATGTCCCTCTTCCCGTATTGGAACGCGAGTGTCCTCTGAAATACGTAATTCTTGTATTACCTGTGTCAGCTGATCTTGCACTTCCCGGATTTCTCTTTGGTGTTGTGTATTAATTTGATTCTGATTTTGTTTGAATTTCCTAATTTGTTCGCATTCTTCTGTATCATTCAGATCATCATTTACCTTTGTAGATAAGTTAGTGAACTGATCTGAAAGTTCGGCTACTTTCTCCGATAGTGAACACATTTCCTCAGTGTGTTTTTCTGAACCAAGTTTCAGAGTGTCTATTTGTGTTGAAATCGAATCTACTGTGACCTTTAAGTTTTCCTGAGTTCTTGCAAGTTGCGTAACCGAATCGGTGGATGCAACTGAGTCCATTTTAGCTTGCAAGGTGTCGTGATTTTCGCGAACAATAGTTTGCAGTTCTTTTATGGCTGCTTCATGATTCTGTAATGCATTTTCATGCCGCGAAAACATAGGTTGAAAATGCTCACAAATTTGTGTTTTTACGTCATTACAGATTTTTTGGCATTTCGATTCAATGTTATGTAACTCAGTAGTTACATCTTCACGTGTTTGTTCAAGTGTGGTGTCTAACTTCCGAAGATTTTGTTCCAGTGTGTCTAACTTTTGAAGATTTTGTTCCATTGTGTCTAACTGTTACTGTGTTTGTCTCTGGTTTTGTTTCATTTGTTGCATCAATTGCAATAATAATGTATTAGTGTCTGGAATCTGATCCTCTATGCTTTTCGGCAGTGCATTTGCACCGGCAACATTCACAGTTTGACAAGCAGAAAATGTGTCTCGACTTATTTGAGAAAACGGTGAGGACGCAAAACCTGAATGTACAGTATTTGCAAGATTGTGTCCTATCATATCGGATTCCTGACGCGAGCTGTTGCCGACCAATCGATCGATAATGCTTCCCTGTTCACTAACTGTTTCACTTCCTACACCATTATTTGTAGCCCGCTCCATTTCCCTATGCACTATTACCAAATTACTACTTTGAACATTTGTGAATTCATTACATGGTGGCGCTAACACATTGCTTTCGTCTTCACTGTCATTTCTCAGTTTCTCAGTATTACGTTTTTCACACGCCATTATTGTCACAATATTTCACACGATAACACAGAAAAGTACAATTTGAAGAGCAAAAATAAGAGAACACATTAACATAGCACTGAAAATAATATCTAGTTAATTGCAAGCGCAGCTGCAAAATACTTGGTGCAAAGCTACATGTATGCCACAACTGTTTTACTGTACAACAATGAAAAACTACAACTACAGAGGAAATTCTCTCTACAATTACGCGCAAGCAATAAACAAAGGCTATACTAACTACACAAACTACAAGAAAAAATCAGAACATTCCAGTGAGGTATCCTTGGCTAAGGGTCGACATATGAAACGTCCCCTTAGAAAAATTTATATAAGACTGGTCTATGTGAAACGTCCTCTTTGAACAATTATACACGACTGTGCTTAAACTGACACACAATAGTTTTTAGCGCAACGCAATCTGACTTTCAATAATCCCTATAAGAGAATGGCCCTGACTAACATTAACCTATACGTTTCACAAATCACTTACCTCACAAAAATCTTCGTTACTCAAGCTACTGCAATACAGCTAGCGCCACTACTGCCAGCTACATAAAAGATTCAAACTACTGAAGGCACTAACTACTGATAGGCATAGTTAGCAAATAAAAGATTTTAATAGAGAACAAACAATGTATTTACCTCACTAGTCATAATATATATAGCAGTTCATGACACCAATTCTTACAAATTTCAAAACTCCGCCATCTCTCTCCCCACGTGCACCACTGCTGGCGGCTCACCTCCAACTGCGCAACGCTACGCGCTGTTAGCATCCAGCTGCAGCTGCCCAACGCTACAATGGCAGACAACAATGCAAACCAGCCACAGACTGCACACGGCACAGCCAGTGTCCTTCATACAGAGCGCTACGTGGCGGCGGTGTTACCAATAAAAAAAACCTAAACAGCCTACTTACAATAGTCGCAAAAGAAAAATGTAACGGTAACTATAATAAAAAGAATTATAATTCTGATAATCAAAAGATGAAAAATCAGTTGGATCAAAATTGAAATCAATGTTCTTAACAGCTTTCTGGTGCTGCTTTCGCTACTGAATGACGTTTACAGATGCAACAACTATTAAAATAGCCAGAGTAATAGTGACACCGATCCTAAATACTTCAAAATCGTGGCCGCCTACCGCCATTGTGTACACATAGTAGACGTTACGGAAGAATCCCGTAACGAACAGATCCATGCAGAGAACTAAAAGCGACCAGTCTTAGCTTCCGTAGCTGGTCACGGAAAATGAGGGACGCGATGATGGAATCCGAGTACTAATGTCACGATATAAAGACAGCATAAAGTTACAGGATGAAAAAATGGTTCAAATGGCTCTGAGCACTATGGGACTTAACATCTATGGTCATCAGTCGCCTAGAACGTAGAATGACTTAAACCTAACTAACCTAAGGACAGCACACAACACCCAGTCATCATGAGGCAAAGAAAATCCCTGACCCCGCCGGGAATCGAAGCCGGGAACCCGGGCGTGGGAAGCGATAACGCTACCGCACGACCACGAGCTGCGGACTACAGGATGAACTTAGCAAATAACCTAGAAAGTGTAAATCAGGCAAAGACAGTACGGTACAGACTATGATTAAGCCATCGTTCAATGATATATCTGTAGGTATAATTATAGGTATTCCAGGTTCTACCTCCATGATGAGGTGTAATTCGTGCAGGCAGCTCAGTTTAAAAAGTAAGATTCCAGTTTATTCCGTTCAGAAATGTAATGTTACTGGATCCTTGGGGGGAGAGGGGGTGGGGTAGTCACAGATTATAAAGTTTCAAATACAGGTCGAAATTGTAATCCAAAAGGAAGTATTGAAAAACGACTTCTTTCTATTGAATCAGTTATCGATCACTTTTATTTGGGGATGGGATTTCCTGTGCGAGAGGAAAACTATAATGGACCTCGAGGGAGGAAGATTAGTTTTAGAAAGTAAAGGTAACAGTATACGGTTGGACCTTGTGAAAATGCTGGAATCTCACAGTAAATGATGACACCTAATTGATATAAAATGCGTCAGTTCAGTGGTAATGAACAGTGAAATTGAATTTAGTTTGACTGATTCTCATAATCAGGAGGAGGTAGAGATTTCAGAACTTTTAAGTATTAAAGTGACTGAATCCATGTATCTGACAAAAGGATCTTGCTAACCTGTTGAATAATTATATTAAGGTATTTGACGATAGCCCTGGAATTATAAAATGTTACATAGACCATATAGAAGTTTATTCCCATAGAACCTTCTGTCGATCTTCTTACTCTGTACCTTGTTCTTAAAAAGAACCAGTGATCAAGAGACGCGTAAAATTTTAAATTCGCGGATCTTTGAGCCATAAAATTCTTCGTACATCAGTCCATTACTCGCTGTGACCAAGTCAGATGGTAGTATCCGCTTGGTTTTGAACGTGCAGGACATTAACGAAATAAGTTTACCTGCCGAACGTGACTGGAAAGCTTGGAGGATCTATTACAGAAATTTTAGGGAGTGAAACACTTAACCTCCATGAATTTAAAATCCTTGTCCTGACAGGTTAAAATAGATAAAGAATATAGGAAGTACACAGCCTTACATATTCTCTGGTAGGATCTATCAGTTTCGAGTAATGCCGTTTGAACTAAAAGTGAGCGGAGGCACTTTTATCTCAGCACTGGATACTGAGTTGGAACCAGAGATGCTTGATAAAGTTATTATCTATGTGGATGATCTGCTAATTACCACAGAAACGCGGAAAGAACACCCTGAATTACTAAAAAGAGTATTTGAAAAGTTCGCAGAATATGGGGTTACCATGAACCTGCTGAAATCTAGGTTTAGTGAGAATCAGATTAAGATTTAGGCCATATTATAACACCATTAGGAATAAAAACAGATATTAAGAAGCTGAATGATCACATCGCTCTAACAAGAGACAACTAAAATCGTTTCTGGGCTTTGCTTCGTTTTTCCGTAAATTCGCGCCCGGTCAGTTGTTGAACGATGACCATTTGTTGAGTTTATTACGGAAGAATAAGCGTTTTATTGGTCCCCAAAATGTGTAGAAACGTATGAACAAATAAAAACTTCCTTAGTAGAATCAGATATTTTGCATCACTCAAATATGAATGAGAATTTTTGCATAGCTGCTCATGTGTCACTAATAAGATTAGGTGATTGCTTATTTTAAGAAACTAAGAATGACGATCAACAGTAAATCATAATGGTAAGTCTTGTCAGCTGGATTTTGTCCAACTGCGACAGAGGTTGTACTGTAACAGAAGCACTTGAGGTAAAATGGACTTTGGAAAAATTAAATTGTTTCGTGTGTGGTAAACGAATTAAAGTGTACTGTGACCACCAGTTATGGTGTCTATGGGTAAAATTTTCTTTTTTTTAACTGTTTCATGGCGTTTCCCTCTGGGCAAATATGCTGTTCAAATTTGACGTCATTCAGAGCAGTGGTTCTCTTCCTACAGCGTTTTGAAACTGGAATTTCAATTACGCACACTTTGTATTTTGTTGACTATTTATCTCGTCCCATTAACTTTTATCTTTTGCAATGAGATCAGACCGTTATTGCTTGTATGATTATGTGAAATAATTGTATACGGTGAAATGAACCCTGCCTGAAACGAAATAAAAAACACTCACTGCCGGATTCCGATCACTTCGCATTTTTCTTAGCATGCGTCGGGAAGTGCGAAGGCTCAGCTGCAATTTGACATCCAATTAGAGCAGACAACGCTGGACCAACGACCGCCCCGAGTGCTCGAGCCCATGGATCGGCACGGCACACAGGGCGTTATGGGGCAGGTCTGCCGTTATGCCCTGGTGCCGCCTCACAGCTAGCCTCCCTGCTTCACCCCATTCCTGGCCATACACCGGCGCTTTTATCGCCAGATGAAGCCGTCTACACGACACTTATCCCGGCCGTTACAGAGGCGGCAGTTTTGCTCAAATCCTTAACGCTGCCATCTTCCAGCGCCGTTATTCCTCTCCATTCCGAGTTTCTTGTGCGCGACATTATACTGTATGTGCTCTTCCAGACGCTATTCGTAAGATGCTGCAGTTTCTGCATCTCACGCTGACAATTATCGACGTTACTTCCGAGAAAAGTTTCATCTTACCTGTTTAACAACTGCCAAGGTGCACGTCTGCTCCTTCACATTATTCCGAATATTGCCATCTGAACGACATTCTCTGATATTTGTTATAGAGGCAAGTTGTACCTTCCTCCATTTCGACGCCATTCCTGTCCTCACTGATATTACCCTTTACTGTTCTTTCCCTTTTCTATCCACATTTAACTCCATTTACTGAATCGGTAAAAACGGATCCTTTATACACTGAAGTGCCAAAGAAACTGGTATAAGCATGCGTATTCAAATACCGAGATATGTAAACAGGCAGAATACGGCGCTGCGGTCGCAAACACCTACACAAGACAACTGTCCGGCGCAGTTCTTAGGTCGGTTACTGCTACTACAATGGCGGGTTTTTAAGATTTAAGTGAGTTAGAACGTGGTGTTATAGTCGGTGCGCGAGCGATGGGACACAGCATTTCCGTACGACCATTCCACGAGTGTACCGCGAGTATCAGGAATCCGGTAAAACATAGTCCCCGACATCGCTGCGGCCAGAAAATGATCTAGCAAGAACAGGACCAACGACGTCTGAAGAGAATCGTTCAAGTTGACAGTAGTGCAACCCTTCCGCAAATTGCTGCAGATTTCAATGCTGGGATACAAGTGTCATCGTGCGAATCATTCAACAAAACATCATCGATATGGGCTTTCGTAGCCAAAGGCCTACTCGTGGACCCTTGATGACTGCACTACGCAAGGCCGAACGCCACACCTGGACCCGTCGACACCGACATAGGACTGTTAATGACTGGAAACTTGTTGCCTAGTCGGACGAATCTCGTTTCAAATTGCATCGAACGGATGGACGTGTACGGTTATGGAGACAACCTCATGAATCCATGGACCTTGCATGTCAGAAAGGGACTGTTCAAGCTGTTGGAGACTCTGTAATTGTGTGGGGCGTGTGTCTTTGGAATGATATGGAACCCCTGATACGTCTAGCTACGACTCTGACAGGTGACAAGTATGTAAGCATTCTGTCTGATCACCTGCATCCATTCATGTCCTTTATGCATTCAGACGGACTTGGGCAATTCCAGCAGGACAATGCGACACACCACACGTCCAGAATTGCTACATAGTTGCTCCAGGAATATTCGTCTGAGTTTAAACACTTCCTCTGGCCACCAAACTCCCCACGAATGAACATTGTTGAGCATATCTGGGAAGCCTTGCAGCGTGCTCTTCAGGATAGGTCTCCAAACCCTCGTATTCTTACGAATTTGTGGCAGTCTTCCAGGCCTCATTGAGTCAGTTCTTTCCAGCACTACTTCAGACATTAATAGAGTCCACGCCATGTCGTGTTGCTGCACTTCTGCGTGCTCGCGGGGGCCTACGCGATATAAGTAGGTGTACCAGTTTCTTTGGCTCTTCAGTGTAGAATCACTTTGCTGACCACCTGTCTGCCTGTCTCTCCTAATCATTTACTCAGGAACGGGTTGAAGTCTCAAGATGAAATTTATGTCACACACTAAGATCTACGATCCCTTAACGATGCAAAAAATTGAAGCTTCGAAGCTAATTCAATCACATAATTTGATACTTGTAAACATACTCATTACAATCTATGTTATTCTTCCTGTTGACTTAAATCATGAAATTAGACAAGAAGCAAGGTTTCACAGTACAAGTAAATGAAAAAGATCAGGAAATTGTTAATTTGTAATTATATCACACGAAAAAATATTTCTTTGGTTATTTGTTGTCCTACTTCAAAATTAAAATTGAAACATTCTCGAACGTATCAGAATTCCAAGGTTCGGCCTCTTACCAGTGTCATTGTCAGCAAAAGGCGCAAATCGTCGAGAAAACAAGGTGTTTTCTCCGCCGATTCTGTATGGTCTTGCGTATTTTGAACTTCCCATAATTATTTCAAAAGGAATAAGTCGAGCGAGAAAGAAGCCACACAAAAATATTCCCTATCATCCAAAGTATTATCAGCAATCCTAGAGGAAGTTTTAAGAGTCCTAAATTAGAAAAAAAGAAGGAATGTCTGTTAATGGAACGTTTCCCCCCCTCCCTGAACCACCGACGTTTTCCTGATGACATTGTACTGTTTATTTACAGAGCAGATGAACGTAAACGACGAATGGATATATTTGAGACATATTGCGGTAACATTATAAAGTGAACGGTGCCATTTCCAAGTTTCTCAGAAAATCCAGGATCCTATGAACACATTTATTACAAACACAGTGCCGTTTCCGGCCCCAACGAAGAAACAGTTTTTGCCGGCTTCTGAGCAGGGATGGAGAGAATAAGGTAGAATGTTATTAGTGGTAAGAAAAGTGAAATCACATGGTACGGTTAGTTGGGAGATCCTGAGGGGTAGGTTCAGCCGCCTACTTGGAAAGGGTTTCGCTATCCCTCGCGCACTCAGGCACTCATCTCTCGTGAAGTGTGAGAGTCCTGTTACGTTTAGATGACCGTACGGTTGTGTGCCTAGTGCAATCTCATTTGCTGATGAGAGAACGGAGAGCGTGAAACCCGGTACCAGCACATAGGCTACTCGTCTCGGAGAGCACCTAGTGACCACCGAGCTTAAAGACGCCAACCAACGTACGGATCACCATCAACACCGTCGCATGACCTCATCACGTAAGAGTGCGCCTCCATAGTGCAGGCCCCCACGCAAGGGGGCTCGGGTTCGATTCCCGGCAGCGTGACTGGGTGTTGTCTGTCCATAATCATTTTCATCGTCATTGACACGCAAATCGCTGAAGTGGCGTAAACTAAAAAGACTTGTAATACGGATGCCTAACTCCGAAGGGAATATCCCGGCCAATAAATGCCATACGATCATTTCATCACTGCACGAGACACTGGAGTGGTTTTGATTTAATCCGGGACATTAGCGTTAAGCCTGGTGATTAGGAACTTTACAACGCCCCTCTTCCTTGTTCCTTAAAGGAAAGGGAAAAAAGCCAAACAGCGTGTAGCACAACCGGCTGGTCAACCATCCAATTACCAGGTGCGCCTGAAGTCGTTTGACTTCGTTTGTTTGAAGGGCTGGTGATTAGCCATATGAAACAGCAAACTGCCGTATGTAAAATTACTTGCATTAGATAGACATCCGTGTTTGAATTTACAAGTGCATCATTTTGTATCATCTGTGTGGTTCGGCCACCTTTTTTTACACTAACTTTATTCTTTCGTTTAAGAAATGTACATCACAGGGTGACAAATAGTTAATGACAATATTTGCACTGAAAGCTTTGTGGAAGTAATTTGTTTTTCTTTTCTATTTCTTTTCAAGTGAATCTAATGGCTAACATTTGGGAAATTTAATGGTGCAACATGGAATGGTTGAGTACACAACAGCGAACAGAATGGGGAAATTTTAGTTTGCTAGGCAGTACTCAGTTATCTCTGCTCAAAAAAAAAAGGTTTCGCGGGTGTGCATGTCCTTCTCGAAAGTCAGCTCTGCGATATGTTGAAACCCACCGACAGAATATTTTTGCATGGAAAGCGATCGCATATTCAAAAGGATTGAAAAACTTTGCTGTAAAGAATCAAAGTCCCGTGTATAAAATAACGTCTGGTTACTTTACAAATGTGTTAATGTGTTGAATATCTAACTTCAAATATGTGACAAAAATCCAGAATGAGATTTTCACTCTGCGGCGGAGTGTGCGCTGATATGAAACTTCCTAGCAGATTAAAACTGTATGCCGGACCGACACTCGAACTCGTGACCTTAGACTTTCGCGGGCAAGCGCTCTACCAACTGAGCTACTCAAGCACGACTCACGCCCCGTCCTCACAGCTTTACTTCTGCCAGTACCTCGTCTCCTACCTTCCAAACTTAACAGAAGCTCTCCTGCCAGGAAGTTTCATGTGACAAAAAGTTTAGCAAAGCTTTGAAATTATGCTTAAAGTTCGTTGGTAGTCGCTAAATGTTTTCATTGTCAAACACTGGATGAGTATAGTTACTCTCCGTTGTAAGTAAAAGCTAGTTCTCCCTGCATCTTTATGTTTAGGACGTCAAGTCTCTTGACATCTGTGTCGTACAATGATATAATTTTACAAGTACATTCAGTGGTATATGCTGTGGCCTTCTTCACCAGACATCACGGCACCTAGAGTATCAGCAACCAAACTGACAGCTTGCATCTGCGGGTTGCCCGCCTCGCAGGCACACCGAAGCACTACACAACCGACAGGCAATATTCATGAACGGCCACAGCAACTACAACAACAACAACAACAACAACAACACAGCAAAGACACCAGCGGCCACCAGGGGCCACTACCGGCCCACATAAACATAAGGTAGAGGTCGCTGCAGATCCCGGAACTATTTTCACACGTCAAACCACTTGATGGAAAATAGTTCCGAGGTACTCATCCGCCGAAGCGCTATAAAGGCCGGCCGCACATCGGCAGTTCATCGACCGCCAGTAGACGTGGATAGCTGCCGCACCCGGTATCCCTGCTTGGATCTTCTCGCTGATCTCTCGATTGGGCTTGGTATATCGGAGAAGTCTCTGGCGGAGACTAGTACGAAATTGTTTCAGTTGTTTTGTATATTATTCTTGTATGTAGTGGTGATTCGCAGACGGATCACTGTTTTGTGTTGGTGTTATACTTGCAGGATTTGTTTTGGTTAATTGAACAGTCCAATAAATTGTTTCGGACTTTGATCGTTAGTTTCTTCTGCTTACGCAGACAAATCAGTGTGTGAATATTGTCTGCAAAATACGTTGCTAATAGAGTTACTAGTAAAAAAAGTAATAGATTAAAATATCTAGCATGGTGCTGATGTCTGACTGCATGAGTACCGTAAATGTAGTAAGCTATAAACTTTTTTCCTTCCATCATTTTCTGGAGGTGCAGTTTATTTACTCATCAGTTACAGCGTGTTCAGGCCACAACACCACCATGCCAATGGAGTCCAAGACACAGCACTGAATCTCTACCGTTCACACAGCTTTCAGCTAATTTATGGGTGATGTAGGGTTCACACAGAATCGGATAATAAATGAGCACAACAGCCGCATGTGAGAAGATGTAAATCCTCGAGCGCTCATGGAAGAAAGCCATTGGGTTCGCCTTTTGTATCGACGTGTTGACAGGTATTGTGGGTGCCACAGTCATACTTTACTGGACGAGTTAGCTGCTGCTCTTAATCGTCAATTTCTATTCGAAATATTTATCTGCGCTCTCTGAGAACCCTCACAGAAAGATTGCTAATGTGGTTTATATACGACGGGCCACCATCCTATTATGTACACTTCCTACGATAGTACCTGACAGAAACGTTTGGAATGATAGAGGTAGTGTAGCCTCTTTTTCACTTGACCTTAATTCCTTGGTACTGGCTATGACGATGTTTAGAAGCACTATTATATTTCAAAGACCTGATCCTATGTCGTAATGTGCAGCGCGAGCGCTTAAGGGACAGGAAGGTAAGCCACACCTGGATCCAGCCAGCGAGGCGATTTAACGACTGTGGGCTGGTGTACAGGCCGCCCTGACTGGCGCTACGCGGTTTTCCACATTCGCTTAGGCGAAGGTCGAAGTAGTCCCACAATTCCACCTCAGCCCTGACTGGCGCTACGCGGTTTTCCACATTCGCTTAGGCGAAGGTCGAAGTAGTCCCACAATTCCACCTCAGAGAATAAGCAAACAGTTTAAATATGATAACAAACAACTGCACAGATGGTGCACATGACTTCACTCCCCTAGATTACCACGACGACTCTGGCGCCAAGACTAGGATACGGTCACAAAGTTAAATAACAAAATATACTTTACCCAATCCTAAAAAGTGGACCCTGTATTGGTATATTCCAGAGTCATGGACAATGTGTACACTTTAGGGTAGTATGTGTATCCATTGCATATGAAGAAAACTGTGGGCATCCATTTTGACGATTTCACGATTGTTTTAGAAGTGCTGAAGGCTGTATGTGAAAGAGTCGTAACGACACTGAATGTCTTCTGTAGTAACCTATGGTTATCACAGGAGAGAATGATCCATTTCTCAAGTATTTGTTTCTGGACTGATGTATCCCTGGATAGTGGGACGCATATTTTAAACTCCCTCTTTAACTAAAGAAAACGTCAAATGAAAACTCAACTTGGGACGCTTCCTCGATGTTTGTTGCTAATTGATATATGTTTGGTGCACAAGTGTTTGATTCGCGTTCTGTTTGTAAAATTGTTCTTCTGATCTTCGCTTTCTAGTTCTAAATCCACTTAGAAGTTTCAGTATGATTCAAAACACTCGCATGCCCTAATAAGAGAGTCCACACGTGGAGTCAAAGAGGCCTGAATTCTAATCTCCCTCAATGTAGTTTGTAGATAAGTGTATAAAAACATCAACAGCAGTTGGTGGAGGAGGTTCAACAAGCCGCATCCCAGACATGTTCCGCGACGGAGATATCTCGCGAAGTTCATGCCAGTCAAGTGGTAGTCTCTGTCGTCATCGCAGAAGGCTTGCACATGACTCTTCACAGCTTTCCTCTCAACGTTTGCACATAACTCACAGAGCTGGGCTCAAGCCGAGCTCATCTCACTCGATGCCGCATCATATCTGCTTTATACAACTGATGCAAGCTGACCTAGCTGGTCAGTGAAATGTTTCTTAAACAATTACAGCACAGTTCAGGAGGCATAGGATGATGCACCGTAGGCAAGGTGCCTTATGCGAGCAAGATTATACACATGGCCAGACAGTACGTTTTTGTTTCTTTGTCAAAAATGATTCAAATGGCTCTGAGCACTAGGGGACTTATCATCGATAGTCATCAGTCCCCTAGAACTTAGAACTACTTAAACCTAACTAACCTAAGTACAGCACACAACACCCAGTCATCACGAGGCAGAGAAAATCCCTGACCCCGCCGGGAATTGAACCCCGGAACCTGGGCGTGGGAAGCGAGAACACTACCGCACGACCACGAGCTGCGGCCTGTGCTTCTTTGTCGGTAGGCTACGATCTCACATGCTCCCAGAGCACCATTTCATTCCATATAAGTGTCCCCCGCACGAGAGTACCTCCAGTAGCTGCCTGAACGCTCCCTCTTGGCAAGCAGAGTGATTCCATTGTCGTAGATTCACACTTATTCTTATCCTGCTATCGGCGCGTATCGAGAAGCACCACGACTCGTCGGTCCAGGAGCTACTTTGCCGTGCTTAGAGCTCGAGTTGTTTTCTGCGTCGTCTGTCATGTGGTGAGCAGAGGTACACAGGTAGATCTGTAGTCTCGGTGTCTCGTAATGAGGATTTGTTTTGAGTAATATGGTCGATCACCAGTTGGTCTGCAATAATGAAATGGAGGGAGATTTATGTGCATTGTGATTCGCCTCTCCGCTGTCACAATCGACGGTAGCCCCTGTAGCCTTAGAAGTAGATACCTTAGGGGTTGCGAAGCAACTCAAATCGCTTGATATGGGCAAGTCTTAAGGTCCAGATTGTATACCGATTAGGTTCCTTTCAGATTACGCTGATACAATAGCTCCCTACTCAGCAATCATATACAACCACTCGCTCACCGATAGATCTGTACCTACAGATTGGAAAATTGCGCAGGTCGCACCAGTGTTTAAGAAGAGTAGTAGGAGTAATCCATCGAACTACAGACCTACATCATTGACGTTGATTTGCAGTAGGGTTTTGGAGCATATACTGTATTCAAACAATATGAATCACCTCGAAGGGAACGATCTATTGATAATCAGCATGGTTTCAGAAAACATCGTTCTTGTGCAGCGCAGCTAGCTCTTTATTCGCATGAAGTAATGGCCGCTATCGACAGGGGATCTCAAGTTGACTCCGTATTTCTAGATTTCCGGAAAGCATTTGACACCCGTTCCTCACAAGCGACTTCTAATCAAGTTGCGGGCCTATGGGGTATCTTCTTAGTTGTGCGAATGGATTCGTGATTTCCTGCCAGGAAGGTCGCAGTTCGTAGCAATAGACGGCACATCATCGAGTAAAACTGAAGTGATATCAGGTGTTCCCCAGGGAAGCGTCCTGGGACCTGCCGTTTCTGATCTATATAAATGACCTGGGTGACAATCTGAGCAGTTCTCTTAGGTTGTTAGCAGATGATGCTGTAATTTACCGTCTAGTAAGGTCATCCGAAGACCAGTATCAGTTGCAAAGCGATTTAGAAAAGATTGTTGTATGGTGTGGCAGATGTCAGTTGACGCTAAATAACGAAAAGTGTGAGGCGATCCACATGAGTTCCAAAAGAAATCCGTTGGAATTCGATTACTCGATAAATAGTACAATTCTCAAGGCTGTCAATTCAACTAAGTACCTGGGTGTTAAAATTACGAACAACTTCAGTTGGAAAGACCACATAGATAATATTGTGGGGAAGGCGAGCCAAAGGTTGCGTTTCATTGGCAGGACACTTAGAAGATGCAACAAGTCCACTAAAGAGACAGCGTACACTACACTCGTTCGTCCTCTGTTAGAATATTGCTGCGCGGTGTGGGATCCTTACCAGGTGGGATTGACGGAGGACATCGAAATGGTGCAAAAAAAGGGCAGCTCGTTTTGTATTATCCCGTAATAGGGGAGAGAGTGTGGCTGATATGATACGCGAATTGGGATAGAAGTCATTACAGCAAAGACGTTTTTCGTCACGGCGAGATCTATTTACGAAATTTCAGTCAGCAACTTTCTCTTCCGAATGCGAAAATATTTTGTTGAGCCCAACCTACATAGGTAGGAATGATCATCAAAATAAAATAAGAGAAATCAGAGCTCGAACAGAAAAGTTTAGGTGTTCGTTTTTCCCGCGCGCTGTTCGGGAGTGGAATGGTAGAGAGATAGTATGATTGTGGTTCGATGAACCCTCTGCCAAGCACTTAAATGTGAATTGCAGAGTAGTCATGTAGATGTAGATGTAGTTGCTCATTAGATTATACTTTGATCACGATGTACTTTCTCGAATCGAAACAGTCTTGACGCGTTAGTACGTTGAAAGCCCATCGCCTGCAAAGACTCCTGGTATGGAGTGCCCGCTATTATATATGCTGTACCGCAAAGTACTGCACCTCCAGAGCGCGACTGCCAATCCATCGGCCTGTACGAAGTCTGACATCTGTCACATGACACACCGGCCATTTCATTGGCTGCTAGGGCAGAAGGCTTGACATTTGAACACAACAGCTATCGATCTTTCTATTGCTCTAGAGAGCAATTCATGATTTCAGAGTACAAGGAATAGTTCGGTAATCTCAGACAGATAAGCAGAGACCCCTCGCACCATATTTCTCGGGAGTCAAAGATTTCTTGTAGGTATCCGCAATCAATGCCTTACCGAGGTAAACTTGCACTAGACGCAGAACTGCCTAAGCTACACTCCACACGCTCCGACACCCAATCCTTATAAACCAACTTTTTACGTTTTTTCTACGCAGATTTAACATATTCCATGATTCTATAAATAAATTTTATAAATATAAATCAGTATTAAAAAAGGAATTTTACTAACTAAAAATGTTGCATACAACAATTTAAATTTAGCATTGCACTAAATAAATTACAAATTTAATAATCTTTCTAAATCTTGAAGTAAAAAATATTGATAACTTATTGTTTATGGCAGTTACTGTACAGTAGTTTCACTATCATGTAAGGGTTGACTTAGTTGTCCCTACCAATGTTTTATGCAACCTGCAATGATATCTGGCCTTCCAAAAACCACGTGCGAATTTTCATATTCTCTCATTCGTACAAGCAAACTATTAATCCTACAGGAAAAATGAATGCAACCTTTTAGTAGGAAATTTAAAGAAGTTAAATTTTGTACTGGGATGTGCTTACGCTGAAGACCACGGTTTTCGAGTTACTCCGGAAAAATGTGTTTGAAGGTCAATTCTGTAAATTTTTGGTGAATATTTCTGAAACTTTGGCCTCTAACGAATAGGGAATTAATTCCAAATTTTAACTACATTCAATTTCCTACAAAAAAGGTCGTCTTAATTTTTTCTGTAAGGATAATAGTTGGCGCTAAATAATTAATAATATATAAATAATTATTAAGCGAAATGTTAGCACATAAACTATGTTAGCGATAGAAATTTGTTCAGTAGTAGTCGTTTCTTTACGATGGTGTTTGTACAAAGTGACGCTATGACAACAGTATGTGTACACAATCGTAGGCCGAGGGAAATAGGTACACGAGGGGTAGAAAGTCTCAGTACCTCTCCCTGCTAGTTACTAAACCATCTCTCTCTCTTGCTTCTGGTCAGTTTTTGCACCTTGTTGTGGCTACACGCTCTGCGGAGGCCTATCTCGCTGCCCCATCGGTACAGGCCCACTCGCAACGTGTTGTCTCGAGCGTATACACTTCTCTGACACCCGTTTACACTGTCGGAAAGAAAGAATAGTGCACCTGGAAAGACAACATCGATTTTGATCCCATGAGGGCACATGCCACCTAGGGGATAGTAGATTTACTGATAATAGTTTCAACTTGTCCGCCAATAGATAGCAATGTGGCATAGCTACAAGAGCGTCATCTGTGTCTACACTTTAACAAGGTATGCTCACAGCCAGAAGGCTTAGTGCGGTGTAAACGTGTGAAACAAGCAGGTAACTATGCCGTGGAGACGCACTCGTGCCTTAGACTTTGAAAGGGGTCAAATTTGGTTTCCTATGTGGTGGCATGGTTCTTCCGGAGACATGCCACACAAATTGTACGTGTTGTATCAGTTGCTGTCAGTGGTGACGTGAACATTCTCATACACGTAGACGAGGTTCTGGACGTAAATGCAGTTCAGGCGCCCGACAGGATAGTCGTCGTGTAAGAGCAGCAGTGGCAGATCGTACAGAAACCACAGTGCAGATGAAGAATTTTGAGCGCAGACGTGTCAACACGAGCTGTTGCGAACCACTTATCAGCTTGACTGGTGCCATCAGAGGATCACTTGGGAGGTGGAACGGCACGCCGTGTTCTTTGGCAATGAAAGCAGATTCTGCCTGCACGCCGGTGATGGGTATGCGCTGTCTCGTGGAGTGTATTCGTCCATGAACTCTGATACCTATGTCTTGCATACTGGGGTACGATTATCTACAACTCTCGTTCAGCTTTGCAGTTTCTGGAGGGGACTCTAACCAGCACTCTGTATGTGCAGAACGTTGTTAAACCCGTTCTTCTGTCATTATTGCAACAGGAAGGTGACCTGTTGTTCCAACAGGACAATGCTCGCCCACCTACTGTCCACGAAAGTAAGGCGCTCTGTAAGAGGTGTGGCAACTTCCCTGGTCAACACAATCTCGGGACTTGTCTCTAATTGAACACATGTGGGATATGATGGGACGAGAAGTGACTCGTGCAACTCGTCAACCAACACTTCTTACAGAACTACGTGTACAGATCGAGCAGGCTTGGCATAATGTATCACAGGACAGTATTCGTCATCTTTAAGATCGACTGGAGGCCAGAGCCTGCAATGCCACATACTAATGTGGTTGTTTACAGCATGGATCGATACCTGGCATATCAGAACCACTTGTGCTATCGACCTGTAAATGTAATCATTTCATGTACACCATATGCACTGTTACAACAATAAATCTTGAGTGACATGCATACCTCTAGAAGGCTGTACTAATTTTTTCCCGGCAGTATAATACTTGACTTTTCTCGTAGAAGAGGGGCAGAACGTATGTTACACAGCCACAGCGCTATTATAAAGCAAGCGAAAACGACGGTTACTGCGTCGTGTAAAGCTCTATGGGTACGTCTACAGCTAGAGAGCTTTAAACGTATATCTGCTATTGGAGAACCATTACCAAATACTTTTACTACACTCTTTAAGGAACGCCACGGCAAATATATTAAAGAAATGTACAGAACATTTCACGAGAAGTAGTATATGTTTGACACGTTTCAACCAGTTATCTTTATTTTGGATGTTTATGTATAAAATATGTTATCAGTTTTACAGTTTTATCACTCTCTCTCTTCAGACACTCATATGACTGTCTAGTCAGTCGTGTATGAAATGCAGCAAATCAGATGGTGTGCACATAGATGTATTACGCAGGGCGACAAATCAGCATCCAGTCGTCTTGGAAGGGCCACTACAGGTCCTGAATGGTTTTCAAGGTAATATTGTGCCGTTCTTCTTGCAAAATAGTGGCAAATTCAGGTAATGGCGATGGAGGTGGATAGCGTTCACACACACTTCTCTCCAAAGTCGACCACAAAGGCTCAATAATATTCAGACCTGGTGACGGGAACATGTGACAATTTCATTGTCATGTTCACAAAACCAGTCCTGAACGACACGAGCTGTGTGAACAGGGTCCTGTCCTCTTGGAACACCCCATCGCCACTGGGGAACAAACATTGTGCCATTGGACTGACCTTATATGGCAAAATAGTCACACAACCATCGGCAGAATTGCGACCTTGCAGAGAACCCGTGTGGCCAATCGAATACCATGAAATGGCTGTCCATACCTCCACCGGATCCCTGCCATGTTTCACTCTTGGGACGTAACTCGGCCGTAAGTTGGAAACAGCCTGAAACAATACTCGTTTGACCAAATGACTTCCATTACTCCACTGTTCAATTTTTCCTGCAACGAGCATTTGCATCACTGATGAGTTGTTTCTGAATTTCTTGTTAACAAAAGTCCCTTTGTCACTTTTGTGTTGACTGTGTTGGCGCGTGCGACATTCAGTTCTGTCGTGACTTTTGTGGCGACCGGCCTCTTATCTTTCGTTACAATCGTCTTCAATGACTGTCCTTCACGATCAGTCAACACACACCTCTTTCCGCTACATGGTATATAAATCTTCAATACGGTGCCTCTTGCACTCTTCGGCTACCTTGTTTACCACCAATTTGCCCACGTTCGTTTTCGATTAGTCCAATGTAACGCACTCACAACTACCAAGAACGCTATTCTGACCGCGACTGAAATATGAGACGTATTGAGGACATTGAATATGTGCCGTTAGTGGTCAAAAACAACAGCGCAACCTGCAGGTTTAGCTAGTATCTGCATTTATGTTCAAGGGTGCATTTCTCATGGTGTTTTCTTTTTTTTTTTTTGTCCATTCTCTGTATCTTCTTTGTTCATAGTCGATAGGTGGACACTCATACTGATGTCTGAACATGGAGTGATATAACTCTAAATTTAATAACATACCATATATATTAACATCCAAAATATATTGATAACAAGCACAACTTCACACCCAGAGAATGCACTTCACTAAACGCTTCATATAAAAATTACCCCAGAAAAAAAACCCATCGAAGTAGCGTCCTTCGTTAAGTAGCGTACACTGAATTAATTATTTAAGTCGGTAAAAGAAGAAAAACTCTTAAAAAGTAAGGATTCGAAAGTTTCAACCTATCCTGATCTAACTCTTGAGGACGGTACATACAATATATTCCCCAGTGTCGTTTAAATATTTCTCAACCTCAGTCAGTATGAGACTGGAACGAAGAACTGATGCGTATCGTTAAGGGTTTGTTTGGTCAGTGTGTGCGACGTAATCCTCACGTAACTCTACATAGTGAAGCCGTCAAAGACATGCTGCCTCTCCTGCTAAATATAAGGGCCAGTCAAATTAAAAAAAGACAGGCGGAAAAAAGTAAGTTAACTATTTATACGTGATCGGCATAACTTAA
Organism: Schistocerca gregaria; assembly: GCF_023897955.1. NCBI lineage: Eukaryota > Metazoa > Arthropoda > Insecta > Orthoptera > Acrididae > Schistocerca > Schistocerca gregaria. The sequence continues at coordinate 321,830,963 of NC_064927.1, forward strand.
TACATTTACCCTACTGTGATACAAGGCAGTCAATGCCTTCATGGGAAAATGTTTGAAGTTGCCTAAAGAACTACAGTATTGTACCCTGGCGTGCACCACTTTGCCCGAAGCAAATCGGTGGCTACGAATGTCTTTATTCAGGGCTCAAAAATATGGAAATCGCATGGAGAGAGATTAGGACTGTATGGAGCCTGTGTAAAGGCTTCCCAGCGAAATTTCTGCAGTGTTCTCGAAACAACCTTGGCAATATGTAGCTGCCCTTAGCTTCGGTGCAATTATCGTTCCATGAAGGCAATCGCAGTCTGGTTTCACAGTGGGGTAAATGTAGTAACAGCTATGGCGATTACTTTTGAAATAATCAATAGTTTGGTTACTTTTTTCTGTCTGGCTCGTTCTCATCTGCCAGCCCCTTATAATAGAGGAAGTTATGAGTACATTTCTCAGACAGAATTTTACTATAGTTAGTGATAAGATACTGAGACTGAGATCCTGGCTGAAATTTCCCCTCACAGAGATACGGTGTCGCTGCTAGCTACAGAATTTCCTTTTCCTGTGAGAACGGCTACTGCACAAAGTATCTTCGCTAGCGACAACTCGAGGGAAAAAAGTTTTAGATGAACAAACGGAGCTCTTCAAATGACTTCTTAACATGTACTTCAGCAGCTATATATTTTCTCCAGATCGTCTTGCTATACTACATTTATCCAGATAAAAGCGTATCATTTTAGCTAGGACGAAGGAATTGAAATTTAGTTGTTTTGCGGGGTGGCCCTCTTCTCAAGAGGCTACTTTGTTCTGACGTGACTGGTTAGCAATCTCTATCCGACGTGTTCCCATAGTTTCAGAGCAAGACTTCATCTACCCGGCAAGCTTCGCGTTCTGTCGCAGACTGGTGCATATTAAAAACGTGCTCACAAAGCTGCGGCATTATGAGCAGAGAATTTCATTTCCTCGTCGCTAGACATCGAGCGATTTCATTAAGATGCCATCGTTTTGCGCTTCAGTGTGCTGCGCTCTTCTTTATTTGTTGTCGCATGCAAAGTTTGACCCATACCCCTACAAATGAGCTGATATGTTGTTTCTAAAGCAGAATGCTATGTTTATAACCTCTGCATAAGAAACTCTGGTCGAAAACCGCTTGCGTTTTTATTCTAGACACGGCAAATTGTAGAGTAACAAATTGAGGTATTTTAAACCGTACAGTATGTACAGTATCTGATTTTCAAATGAACTGAATAAGTGGTGCTGATGAATGTTACGTCATAACCACACTTCCTAATGAAGGTTGTTTTTTCCTCTTTTTACATACAAACCCAGAAGGGTTCCATCGGTTTCGCACCAGGCGTTGGTGGCCAAGATATCAATGTAATTTCACTACCATGCTCTTCAAACCACTGTAGTTCGCTTCTGGCTTCGAGACACAGACAATTACACTGTTGAAAGATGACATTGACGTCAGGGAACACAGGGGATGCAGGTGCTCCACAGTTGAAATGATGTCTTCGATTAATGCCACAAGTCCGATGCAAGCGCAGGAGAATGGTTTTCATAGAATAATGCTGCTGACAGCCTGCGCCTTGGCGCGGTTCATGTTTGGAGCCGCCGATCGCCTCGATAACGGCATTTGTGGAGGCGACCATCGACCTGGTGTAGCAAGAACATGATCCAACCAATGAGCCGACAGGTTTTCAATTATATTCGGTCGTATCCGTTTGTCCCCTGCCCACTGCATTCGTTATTTTCAATGTTGTTGGGTCAATAGGTCATAAGGAACAAGTAGGGGTCATCTGCTGTGGAGTTCCATGTTCAACATGTACCAAGAACAGTGTGCCCCGAAACATTTGTGCGTGCTGAGATACCTACTTTACGGAGCACAGAAGCCTCCGAACCTCACGTTTTGTGAAGAGTCCTGGACGTCTAACCACTTTGCACCTAGTGGTAGTATCATTTTTCTGTCCGCAGCTCGTGATCTCGCGGTCTCGAGCACGCGGTACTGGGTTCTATTCCCGGCGGGATCAGGAATTTTTACCTGACTCGAGATAACTGGGTGTTTGTGTTGTCCCCATGATTCCATAATCATTCATGAAAGTGGCGAGTTTGGAGTGAGCAAAGGTTGGGAATTTGTACGGGGGGCACCTTCCGTAGATGCTGACAACAGTAGCATGTGAGCATTCGACCAGCTTCACCGTTTCCGAGATACTCGTTCACAGTTGCCGTTAATCAGAGTCACTAATCTTAATGGATTTCCCCACTTGCAGCCCATATCTTCGCTAGCGTGTTCTTCACATCCGTCTCTGTTCCTCTTACATACTTTCCTTACCGCCTCACGTGCCCACGACGCCACCATGCGGCACCGACGTAGCGGTGAGCAGTGGTCATAATGTTTTAGCCGTTCGGTTTATTTTCCCATGGGCAGCATGTCAGGTATTGAAGTGAGGATACTTGGACGCAAAACGGTTATCCTTACAGGCGTAGCCTATTTAGTGGTGGATTTACGACAGCGCAGAAATCATCAGGTAGTAAATTATGTGACATGTCTGCAGGAAGACTGTTAGACGAAGAGAAAAATCAACCAACACTCTGAAGTGGGTACATATTAAGTAAACAAAGATCACAATATCAGCCTGTGCATTCATTCTCTGCAAAACACTGTGAAATGCATAGCGGAGATTACTTCCCACTGTGCACTACCTACGCACACGGGAAAAAAAGTTAGTTCTCTCCAGAAGACACCTTGCTAAATACCTCTAAAGCGGTCTGTAGCCTCGCTAATGTCTAAGATCCGCGAAGGTGGGATTATGTAAGTTTCTTCAAATAACGCATATTCAGTTGATGCCATTTATAGGTGATTACATAGGAAAGAGGTACCAGACTGCAGGGATGTTCATAGTATAGTTTCGAAAGCAGTCCCAAACGTTTTCTATGACATTAACAACTGGTGATATAGCGGGTCAATAGCGTTGAGATAAGATGCTTGAGTAGTCATCACGCCAAGAATGTACGCATATAGTCAGTGAACATACTGTTGTTGGCTAGGAAGATAGGACTGTATATAGCATATTCGTCATGAAGATGCCGAAAAAATGGGCAACACTAAGTGTTAACTGAGTATGTTGAAATAAACATTATGTTCATGTCTGCGATTGCCTGAACGTATAGGCCCAAGTTACGCTACGAGAAACTTCACAGAACCATTTCCAACCTGCGGGTTAAGCACTTCATTGGGCCGTCTGTGTAATGAGTGTCATTTGGACCAGTAAAAACGATCAGCTTCATATGCTTCTATTAAATGTGGTCTATTGTGAAGTATCCGACTCCAAATGTCAATTGCCCTTCGCACTTTTCGATGGGAAACTGACTGACATAGACTCGTATTAATCGGCGGCTCCTGTCAGCATTGAAACCAAGGCATGAGACTAGTCAGTTAGGATGTGTTTACGACCACTGTTGTTACGTTGTGTTACAGGGCCTTCCTTGTAGACACCGTGAACAGTCCGCATTGAAACATCGACAAATCGAGCAACTTCACTCACCGTGTGGTCATAGGCACGTCCAAGCATAATAATTCCTTTATGTCACTCTGTCGCGTCTCCACACGTACCGGGCGAGGAGACGCGATGGTTAGCATATTGGAATCGCATTCGCAAGGACGATGGTTCAAATCCGCGTCGGGCTATCCAGGTTTGCTTCATTTAAGGAAAATGCGGAGATGGTTCCTTTGAAAGGCAACGCCTAATTTCCTTCCTCCATCCCTGAAATTTTCCGAGCTTTCGCTCCGTCTATAATGACCTCGATGTCAAGGGACTTAAAGCCTATTCTTCCTTCCTTCCTTTCTCCAAGCATACCCAACTTACGGCGTTTATTTCCCGCAACCGCCTGGTACATACAGACAACTTCACCCCCATGCCTTACGTCATCCGTGGAGGGTGCCATAACCGCCTGGTAGCAGTTCTACACAATCTACCAAAGACATGAATGAGCTCTTTCCGTTCCTTTCCATACGTATATAGAGCGCGTTAGGAACGACTGCTTAAATGGTTCTGCCCAATCTGGCCTTCACAGCTCCTAAGAGAGCGATAAGCTGGAAGCTGTAACATGAAGTGTAAGACAAAACGACGGACCATGAAGAAGTTATGGAAATTGGTCGCAAACTAATATTCATTCAGGCATCAAAGGAAAATGCAAAATTGTAAATTTAAGAGGTCGATGGATGACTGTGTTTTTGCAGCGGAATTTCACCGAGCAGCAGACAAGGACAGTAAATACAGAACATGTGGATATCAGGGCATAAAGTCTTCACGAATTTCATTCCGCGTACTCTATTGGACAGTAACTGGGCCTCACAGACAGGCGCATGAAGGATATACACAGGTGTCAGCATTTTTGAGGGTATGTAACTCGGCTCAGAATAGACGGTTGAAGTAATCGGCGAATTGTTCGACATTTGAAAAGATGCTATGCCATTATTCGACGATGTTGGCACAAATGGGTGAATTATAGCCGAACAGAGCGTCAAGAAGGAAGTGTTCGACCTATAGAGCCGACAGGACGTGAGCACAGAGCAGTCGTTAGACTCTCGACCCATCATTATGACCGATCTGACATGTAATTGGTGCCTCAGTGACCATAAGGACCATTCGCGCTGACTACCATTGACCACTGTACACCAACAAGACCGTTTGCAGTTGGACACATTCTGCCTGGAATCTCATTGAATGAAACACAGTTGTCTTCAGTGATGAGTCCTGCTTCGAAATGAGCCTCAATGAGCAGCGGAGAAGTGTCTGGAGACGCCCAGAGCACCAATGGGATACGAACCTGAGCACCGCCCGCTACGTGGCCCAAGAAACCGGAGCGATGGTCCGGGGTGCCATTTCGTTTCGTAGCAGAACCCCTTTCGTTGTCGTCCGTGGCACCCTTATACACACCCGTACGTCGACGATACTGTATACTCCATTTTGATGCCCTTCATGGCAAGCCATGCTGGGCTTACATTTCAGCAGGATAATATCCACCCGCACACAGCGAGAGTGTCTACTGCTTGTCTTCGTGCTTGCAAGGACAGTAAATACAGAACGTGTGGATATCTGGGCATTTGTAAAATGACCTCCAGGTAATTGATGAATGATTCAGGCTCTGGCAATTGACCCTGGAATGTAAATAAATGTAACATATTGCGCATACATAAGGAAAGAAATCCACAGCTGTACAACCACACTATTGATGACAAACTGCTGGAAACAGTATCTACGATAAAATATCCAGGAGTAACTATCCAGAGCGCCCTTAAGTGGAACGACCACATAAAACAAATTATAGGAAAAGCATATGCTAAACTGCGATTCGCAGGAAGTAGCTTAAGAAAGTGTAACTTACCCATGAACAGGTCGTTTAGTTGGCGCGAGAGATTTACAGATACGCTCAACTAACTCCAGTGGAAGATTTATAAGGGAGGCGCTGCGCATCACAAAGATAGTTGCTGTTGATATTTTGAGTGAGCACTTTCCGGGAAGAGTCGAACAACATATTACTTTCAACCACATACATCTCGCGAGAAGACTGCGGCGAGAAAATCCGAGAAATTAGAGCTAATACAGAAGCTGAACGACAAACTTTCTTTCCATGCACCATTCATGCGTGGATCAGGATAGGAGGGATCTGTTAGCGCTACCAGAAATACACACCGTTAGGTGACTTGAGGAGTATAGTGTAAATATAGAGTAATAAATAAAGGGTATTTCAAAAATGACCGGTATATTTGAAACGGCAATACAAACTAAACGAGCAGCGATAGAAATACACCGTTTGTTGCAATATGCTTGGGATAACAGTACATTTTCCGGCAGACAAACTTTCGAAATTACAGTAGTTACAATTGTCAACAATAGATGGCGCTGCGGTCTGGGAAACTCTATAGTACGACATTTTCCACATATCCACCATGCGTAGCAATAATATGGCGTCGTCTCTGAATGAAATTACCCGAAACCATTGACACCGTGTCTGGCGGAATGGCTTCACATGCACATGAGATGTACTGCTTCAGTTGTTCAATTGTTTCTGGATTCTGGCGGTACACCTGGTCTTTCAAGTGTCCCCACAGAAAGAAGTCACAGGGGTTCATGTCTGGCGAATAGGGAGGCCAATCCACGCCGCCTCCTGTATGTTTCGGATAGCCCAAAGCAATCACACGATCATCGAAATATTCATTCAGGAAATTAAAGACGTCGGCCGTGCGATGTGGCCGGGCACCACTTGCCTAAACCACGAGGTGTTCGCAGTGTCGTCTAAGGCAGTTTGTACCGCCACAAATTCACGAAGAATTTCCAGATAGCGTGATGCAGTAATCGTTTCGGATCTGAAAAATGGGCCAATGGTTCCTTTGGAAGAAATGGCGGCTCAGACCAGTACTTTTTGAGGATGCAGGGACGATGGGACTGCAACATGGGACTTTTCGGTTCCCCATATGCGCCAGTTCTGTTTATTGACGAAGTCATCCAGGTAAAAATAAGCTTCGTCAGTAAACCAAATGCTGCCCACATGCATATCGCCGTCATCAATCCTGTGCACTATATCGTTAGCGAATGTCTCGTGCAGCAATGGTAGCGGCGCTGAGGGGTTGCCGCGTTTGAATTTTGTATGGATAGAGGTGTAAACTCTGGCGCATGAGACGATACGTGGACGTTGGCGTCATTTGGACCGCAGCTGCAACACGGCGAACGGAAACCCGAGGCCGCTGTTGGATCACCTGCTGCACTAGCTGCACGTTGCCCTCTGTGGTTGTCGTACGCGGTCGCCCTACCTTTCCAGCACGTTGATCCGTCACGTTCCCAGTCCGTTGAAATTTTTCATACAGATCCTTCATTGTATCGCTTTTCGGTCCTTTGGTTACATTAAACCTCCGTTGAAAACTTTGTCTTGTTGCAACAACACTGTGTTCTAGGCGGTGGAATTCCAACACCAGAAAAATCCTCTGTTCTGAGGAATAAACCATGTTGTCCACAGCACACTTGCACGTAGTGAACAGCACACGCTTAGAGCAGAAAGACTTCGCACCCACAGACTGCGTTGTCTTCTATATCTTTCACATCACTTGCAGCGCCATCTGTTGTTGAAAATTGTAACTACTGTAATTTCGAAAGTTTATCCGCCTGAAAATGTACTGTTGTCCCAAGCATATTGCAACAAACGGTCTATTTCTATCGCTGCTCCTTCAGTTTTTATTGCCGTTTCAAATATACCGGTCATTTTTGAAACACCCTGTATATGGAAAACGCTAGCAAGACGAAGGTACAGAGGGTGAGACATGTATTATACTTAAGGAATTATTTGTGTGGTAGCAGACGGAGCTGTAGAGAGCAAACACTGTGGGAGAAGAATGCGAATGGAATACATTCAACAAATAATAGAGTTCGTTAAGCATAATTGCTACTCTGAGACAGAGTTAGGCGCAGCAGGGGAAGCCATAATAGGCCACGTCAAACAAGTCAAAGGAACACACACACACACACACACACACACACACACACACACACACAGTGAGTGAGTGAGTGAGTGAGTGAGTGAGAGAGAGAGAGCGAGAGAGAGAGAGAGTGATATATTAATCGAACATGAGACCGCAAGTCTCCAGGACTTTGTGGAGTGCCCTGGCCTATGTCTGTACATATGAGGATTATTGCCATCTCAAGCAGCCAGACGTGAAAATTAAATTATTTTCTAACCAGTAACTGAGACATGTCGGCAGTGTTCTTTATTCTGGGACATTAAAGTCTGGAGAGTGGACAAAAAAGCCTGAGAAAAGTTAATATGGTAGTTCTCACAGTTGGTTGGTTTGGGGATAGGGATCAAACAGCAGTATCATCGGTCCCATTGGATTAGGGAAGGATCGGGAAGGAAATTGGCCGTGTCATTTCAAAGGAACCATCCCGTAATTTCCCTGATGTGATTTAGCAAAATCACGGAAAAACTAAATCAGGAAGGTTGGACGCGGGTTTGAACCGACATGGTTCAGGTACACTTTAATTGTAAATTGAGATCCCTTCCCCACACCCGCGTTTCAACACATCTTTCATTCAGCTATGTGAAACTGTCAGGAAAATTCTTCTTTGGGACGTTGTTCAACTTGCACACCACTTTCACAACATACTTGGTCTTGGCGAACCACTAAAGGCCCATTCTGTACTTTGTCGTTTGGTAATACGTTCGTTTTGATAACACCAATTCTCGTCACCGGTGTCAATTTTTTCCAGAAAAAAAAATGTGCCCGTTTTTCACTTAAATAAAGTCACGGCAGGCGTCCATTCATCGTTGTATCTGTTCGGGAGTCAAAGTGTGCGGGACAAACTTCCACCACATTTTTCTCTCCTTGGAAACGTTCTGGAAATTTGTCTTGAACACGTAGTTTAGACATGTTCCGTCAGTTTCTCCATGGTGATTTGAGACAACAGCGCTGGCGCACTTCAGCCGCACGTCCACAGCCCGAGACACTCTGTTCACGACAGACTGGTCGAATGAACGTCTGTTGTTCACAGGTGTTAGTTGAAGCCGCCACCGTCGTAACTGCACTTTTATGCCAGAAACAAAATCAGTGTCGGTACTTTTTGAACAGAGGGTGTTGTAGGCAGAGGTCCACTAGAAGGGCGAGGAACAGTGTAAGTAAGCACTCACCAGTTCGGCGTGGAGGTCGGCGCTGCGCCGCGACGTGTCGCAGTGAGGCAGAGGCAGAGGCAGAGGCGGGGGCGGGGGCGGAGGCGGGCGGCTGCTCGAAGGACACACAGTGGCGCCAGCAGAGGCCACAACCGGACGGGCCGCAGCTCCTGCAAGCAACGCAGGCCCCGTATTCACACACCGTCTCAACCTGTATTACTACTGGGTAGTCGCATAAAAAACTTGATTGACTGCCGCATATAACGACTTATGTAGTTATACAGGGTGTTACAAAAGGTACGGCCAAACATTCAGGAAACATTCCTCACACACAAATAAAGAAAATATATTATGTGGACATGTGTCCGGAAACGCTTAATTTCCATGTTAGAGCTCATTTTAGATTCGTCAGTATGTACTGTACTTACTCGATTCACCGCCAGCTGGCCCAATTGAAGGAAGGTAATGTGGACTTCGGTGCTTGTGTTGACATGCGACTCATTGCTCTACTGTACTAGCATCACGCACATCAGTACGTAGCATCAACAGGTTAGTGTTCATCACGAACGTGGTTTTGCAGTCAGTGCAATGTTTGCAAATGCGGAGTTGGCAGATGCCCATTTGATGTATGGATTAGCACGGGGCAATAGCCGTGGCGTGGTACGTTCGTATCGAGATAGATTTCTTGAACGAAGGCGTCCCGACAAGAAGACGTTCGAAGCAATTGATCAGCGTCTTAGGGAGCACGGAAAATTCCAGCCTATGACTCGTGACTGCGGAAGACGTAGAACGACGAGGACACCTGCAATGGACGAGGCAATTCTTCCTGCAGTTGACGATAACCCTAATGTCAGCGTCAGAGAAGTTGCTGCTGTACAAGGTAACGTTGACCACGTCACTGTATGGAGAGTGCTACGGGAGAACCAGTTGTTTCCGTACCATGTACAGCGTGTGCAGGCACTATCAGCAGCTGATTGGCCTCCACGGTACACTTCTGCGAATGGTTCATCCAACAATGTGTCAATCCTCACTTCAGTGCAAATGTTCTCTTTACGGATGAGGTTTCATTCCAACGTGATCAAATTGTAAATTTTCACAATCAACATGTGTGGGCTGACGAGAATCCGCACGTAATTGTGCAATCACATCATCAACACAGATTTTCTGCGAACGTTTGGACAGGCATTGTTGGTGATGCCTTGATTGGGCCCCATGTTCTTCCACCTACGCTCAATGGAGCACGTTATCATGAGTTCATACGGGATACTCTACCTGTGCTGCTAGAACATGTGCCTTTACAAGTACGACACAACATTTGGTTCATGCACGATGCAGCTCCTGCACATTTCAGTCGAATTGTTCATACGCTTCTCAGCAACAGATTCGGTTACAGGTGGATTGGTAGAGGCGGACCAATTCCATGGCCTCCACGCACTCCTGACCTCAACCCTCTTGACTTTCATTTATGGGGGCATTTGAAAGCTCTTGTCTACACAACCCCGGTACCAAATGTAGCGACTCTTCGTGTTCGTATTGTGGACGACTGTGATACAATACGCCATTCTCCAGGGCTGCATCTGCGGATCAGGGATTCAGTGCGACGGTGGGTGGATGCATGTATCCTCGCTACCGGAGGACATTTTGAACATTTCTGTCACAAAGTGTTTGAAGTCACGCTGGTACGTTCTGTTGCTGTGTGTTTTCATTCCAGGAGTAATGTGATTTGAAGAGAATTAATAAAATGAACTCTAACATGGAAAGTAAGCGTTTCAGGACACATGTGCACATAACATTCTTTCTTTGTGTGTGAGGAATGTTTCCTGAAAGTTTGGCTGTACCTTTTTGTAACACCCTGTATAAAGATCTACGGAACGAAAAATGGAAAAAAAGTATTTAGAAAGAGGGATATAAATAAGTACAAAGAGAATTTATTAAGCAAACGAGCAAAGCTCTGTATACAGCTCATTAATAAATACGTGTCTTGCTCAACCCAAATAAACATTTGTCCAGCAGCTAAAGAAATACAGACTAAGATAAAAAGATGATGACACCACCGAATGGAACGGAAATCGGTAAATGTGATGTACAAACAAATGATCACAATGTCAGAAAAGTTGGACGAGTTATTCAAGGCGAAGACCTTCACAGACAGAGGTGTACGAACGCGTTATTGACTTTCTGACTCTTACGCAAGCAGTTATTCGGCTCGGCACTGATTAATAGAGTTGTTGTGCCGGGTGATCAAAAAGTCAGTATAAATTTGAAAACCGAATACATCATGGAATAATGTAGATGGAGAGGTACAAATTGACACACATGCTTGGAATGACAGATGGCGTTTCATCTGATCAGACTCGCAATAATTAGCATAACAAAGTAAGACAAAGCAAAGATGATGTTCTTTACAGGAAATGCTCAATATGTCCACCATCATTTCTCAACATTAGTTGTAGTCGAGGAATAATGTTGTGAACAGCACTGTAAAGCATGTCCGGAGTTATGGTGAGGCATAGGCGTCGGATGTTGTCTTTCAGCATCCCTAGAGATATCGGTCGATCACGATACACTTGCGACTTCAGATAATCCCAAAGCCAATAATCGCACGGACTGAGGTCTGGGGACTTGGGAGGCCAAACATGACGAAAGTGGCGGCTGAGCACACGATCATCACCAAACGACGTGCGCAAGAGCTCTTTCACGCGTGTAGCAATATGGGGTGGAGCGCCATCCGGCATAAACATCGTACGTTCCAGCAGGTGTTTATCAGCCAGGCTGGGGATGATGGGATTCTGTAACATCGGCGTATCTCTCACCCGTCACGGTAGCAGTTACAAAACCAGAATCACGCATTTCCTCGAGGAAAAAGACCCGATAACGGCAGATGTGGTAAATATGATACATACCGTGACTTTCTCGTCGTTCAGAGGAGTTTCCACGACAGTTCTAGGATTTTCGGTAGCCCAAATTCTGCACTTGTAGGCGTTGACAGACCCTCGGAGCGTGAAAAGAGCTTTGTCGGTCAGCAACACGTTACGCAACCAATTGCCATCTTCCGCCATCTTTTGAAACGCCCACACCGCAAATGCTCTCCGCTTCACTATATCGCCAGGTAACAGTTCATGAGTCCGATGGATTTTGTACGGATAGCATCGGAGGGTACGCCTCAGTGCCAACCAAACAGTAGTGTATGGAATGCCGGTGCGACGTGCGACTGCAGGAGCGCTGACTTCCCCGTGCATTGACAAACCCGCTACAGTCTCTATTTCTTCCTGAACTGTCTCAGCAGCATTACGCCTTGTGCTCGGTCGGCCACTACTGGGTTTATCGTCTAAACAACCCGTGGCTTTGAACTTCGAAATCATTCTCGCCACAGCTGCATTTGTCAACGGAACTTTACACGTTCGAATCCCCTTCCTTTGGCGATAGGATCGTAACGCTGAACTAGCACATTCCCCATTCTGATAATACAGCTTCACTAAAAGTGATTTTTCACGTAACGTAAACATGCTGCGACTGTTGGCGCATCTTATTCTCTCTCTCTCTCATTACAGCTCCTTTTGTATACGATTGTCATGCGCAGTCACTGACGTTTTTCTGTCCAGTGCCATCTGTCGGACATTTTGTGACCTTTGTTTTTATCTTTTTTTTGTTCTAATAAAACCCCATGTCATTCCGAGCATGTGTGTTAATTTTTACCTCTCTATCTACATCATTCCGTGGTTTATTACGTTTTCAAATTTATACTGACTTTTTGATCATCCGGTGTATCCTCCCGAGGGATATCGTGCTAAATTCTGCCCAGTTGGTGAGTTAGATTGTCAAAACCCCGAGATGGTTGGGGGGCCCTGCCCAGAATGCTCCAGACTTTCTCAACTGCGGAGAGATCCGGTGACCTTTCTGGTCAGGGTAGCGTTTGACGAGCACAAAGACACTCTCTCCGTGTGCGGGTGGGCATTATCTTGCTGAAATGTAATCCCAGGGTAGCTTCCCATGAAGGCCTACAAGAAGCTACGAAAAGGAGAGCACCCAGGCTACCACTCCTGGTTGTCGAGCCGCACGGCGGGAGACAGGCTGGATCCCACCGGAGCGTCTCCAGACACGTCTTCGGTCTGGAACCTCATTGACCGAAGTAGAATTGTCGTCAGTGACTACCCACGCTTCCAAGTGAGCTGCTGTCACCAGCGAAAGCATCTGGAGACGTCACAGGCAGTAATGGGATACCAGCTTTGTTGTCGCTCACCATGTAGCCTGACAACTACGAGTGATGTTCTGCTGTGTCATTTCTTTTGTTAATAGTACTCCTTTGGTTGTCATACGTGGCACCCTTACAGCACAGCAGTACCTCGACGAAATTCTACACCCTGTGTTGTTGCCCTTCGTGACAAGCCAGTTGAGCTCACATTTCAGCAACAGGATGCCCGCCCGCACAAAGCGAGAGTGTCCACTGCTTGTCTTCATGCTTGACAAACCTTATCTTGGCTAGCAAGGTGGCCGAATCTCTCGCAGTCGAGAACGTTTGGAGCACTAGGAACAGGGTCCACCAACCGTGCCGGGGTTTTATCGATCTAGCAGGCTAGTTGGACAGAACCTAGCACATCCCTCAGGAAGACGTCCAGCGACTCTGTCAATCAATATCGAGCCGAATAACTGCTTGCGTAAGACCGAGAGGTGGATCAACGCGTTATCGACTACCTCAGTTTGTGTAGCTCTTTCTCTTGAATAAAGAATCCAATTTTTCTGAAATTGTAGTCATTTGCTTCTCGGTACACGTACACCACATCTACCTATTTCCGCCCCTTTAGGACAATTTGTTCATGGTGCACTGTTTTTTTTGTCTTGGAGTGTTAATTATTCAAATGAGAATAATTTTTTTAATCAGACCGTAAAGTATAACATTTTTCCTAGTCCCATACAGATTCTTCTGAAAATTGTGATTTGAATTTTCAATTACCATGACAATACCTGTAAGATGTGTAGCGAAAAACATGGATGCATCCGGTACAAACTTTATGCATGAATAATTCATCTCCTATTTACTATCTATTGTATGCACCCCATTTTTTTCTTTATAAATTAAAAATTCATAATCACAAATTACTGGAACAGTGTGTATGATGTTTGGGATCAGTGTGGCTGTAGGAGACATTTTTTGTACTTTTCATACAATTTAGAAATGTGTTAGAGCAAACATTTATTTTTATTTAAATAATTATTTTCTGCTTTTTACTTTTTTAATGTTGCAAGGTATTGTGATCTAACAAGTATCAGGAACAACTCCAAGAACGAGCAGTAACTGGCCCGACCGGCCAGTAATCATGACAGCAGTTAGCCAAATGTGAACAGGAGGGCAACAACAGGTAGAAAAAGGATAACGGGCACAGCGCCTCAGACTAACAAAATTCAGATGTGTAAAAAATGGTTCAAATGGCTCTGAGCACTATGGGACTCAACATCTGAAGTCATCTGTCTCCTAGAACGTAGAACTACTTAAACCTAACTAACCTAAGGACATCACACACATCCATGACCGAGGCAGGATTCGAACCTGCGACCGTAGCAGTCACACGGTTCCGGACTGAAGTGCTTAGAACCTATCGGCCACCGCCGCCGCTCAGACGAGTAATCCAAGAGCGAAAATATAAGGCGTAGCTAAATCTGAGAACATACCAAGAGTGTTTAATGAGAAGGGTACGAGAGCATATCAAATACACAGCTGAAGGCAGAGCCGCAATGCAACTAGGTTTACAATGCAGCCGCAGGAACTAATTGACAGACAAGCTCGTGGGACGCCACGAGACCTGCGGTGCAGAGGTAATACTAGCGCTCGCAGATGTAGCAGTGCCATTTAGAGGCCATCATTGAAAGTCACGCAGACCGCCTGGAATGCATTCCAATACTACCCACACAACATTCCATTCCTGCAGAGTAGCCAAGATGTCAGGCGTTAACAACCTCTTCACACTCACACCCACTGCTTTGGGAGTTAGGCCGATCAGACAGACAAGAGAGGAAATTAATAGTGCAGTGTTATCCAGTTCCGAGCTATGTTTAAAATTTCGAATCTCTGGCTCATCAGAAAGTTATTTTAAAACCAACTGGAAAATTTGTAATGAACAGGCAGACAAGAGAGCCTTCTGATATAACAATGTTACAAATATATCAATCAAATGTTGTTTGAGTACCATTGCGATATTAACCAGCATGATTGCCTTTCTTATATCTTTGTTCATTGCGAAGATATGGACTGCAGTATATTTTTTATTTGGTTATCTTCATCCTCTCTTCAAGACCTACTCAAAAACATATCACATACTCATGTAAACACAAGATTCGACTTAATATTGAAGAGAAACCGGGATAATTGATACCATTTTGATACACTGTAATCCACTGTGGACAAAAAAGTCGTAGTATTCAGAAGAGCTCAGCATGGCGAAAGGGTTCAGTACTTTTTTCACTGTTAAATGCTGAAATGATAAATTCTCGTATGTACTCTATAATTATTGGAGTATTGTCACATACGACGTCTTTTATGATTCCCCAAAGAAAAAAAACATAGTATGTAAGTGAGGAGACAAAACAAGCGAATCCACTTTTACTCCACTATGAACCCATGTGTCAGAATACCTTCGTTTTAGAACATGATGTTCATACAAGGCATTATGTGCTGGAGATCCAATATGTTAGCGCCACATAAATATTCTGGCTCTTAGCGAAACTTCATTGGGAAGGCGAGAAAGAATTAGTGTGATAAAGTTATCATATGACCTTTAAAGATATTCTTAGTTCATTATTAGAAATGAACAGTTCAGTCACATTAACAATCGTTTTTGCTATCTGGTCGATTCTTACCCAATCCTTATATATTTTCATCTGTAGGTTCTGCTTAATGATTCAGTGACAGTAACACTATGGGAGATAACAAATAGAAGAAAGACTGCTAGTAGAATGAAGCAAATAAGATATCCTTATCTATGGTTCAAATGGCTCTGAGCACTATGGGACTTAACATATATGGTCATCAGTCCCCTAGAACTTAGAACTATTTAAACCTAACTAACCTAAGGACATCACACAACACCCAGTCATCACGAGGCAGAGAAAATCCCTTACCCAGCCGGGAATCGAACCCGGGAACCCGGGCGCTGGAAGCGAGAACGCTACCGCATGACCATGAGTATCCTTATCTACTCGGCTCACAGATACGAGGTTACCAAAACACAATACAAATTCGAATTAAATCAGCAACACAAGTTCCTTACAAGAAACATAAGAAGAGTGACCAGCTCAGATTACAGATTGAACTACTGCGGATAGTGAAGACATACATCTCAAGAACACGAAAGTGTGCCAAGTTGCCCTACTTGGCCTTCAGCTCCCATCTCTTATAACGGTCCGTCTCCGAATCTACATCTGCATACAGATGCAAGCCACCGCACGGTACGTGCAGAAGGGTACCCTGTACCACTACCAGTCGCCTGCTTTTAGTTCCGTTCACAGATAGTGCGAGGAGAAAACGGATGTGTGTATGCCTCAGTATCAGCACTATTATCTCTTATCTTCAAGATCCTGACGCGAAAGTGTGTTCGCGGCAGTAGGATCGTTCTGCAGTCACCTTCAAATCCCGGTTCTCTAAATTTTCTAAATAGCATTCCTCGAAAAGAATGTCGCCCTCCATCCAGGGATTCCCATTTAAGTTCTCATAGCATCTTTCTAACACTTGAGTGTTGTTAGAACGTACTGGTAACAAATCTAGCAGTCCACCTTTGGATAGCTTCTGTGTCTGCATTTAATCCGACCTGGTGCGCATCCCAAACACCAACGTTCCATATGCGGTCTCCTCTGCAGATAAACCACACTTTCTTGCAATTTTTACAATAATCCTAAGTCGACCATTCGCCTTTCCTATCACAATACTCACATGCTCCTTCCGTTTCGTATCGCCTTGCAATATGACTCCAAGATATCTAAACGACGTGACAGTGTCAACCAGGACACTAGTAATGCTGTATATCAACATTAGGGGTTTGTTTTTCCAACAAACGCGCAATAACTTTCATTTTTCTACGTTTAGAACCATCAGCCATTCATCATACCAACTAGAGATTTTGTCTACGTCATCTTGTATCCTCCTACAGTCTCTTATATTCAACACCTTCTCGTACACCACAGCATCATCGGCAAACAACGGCAGATTGCTGCTCACTCTATTGGCCTGATCGTTTATGTATATAGAAAATAATAGCAGTCCTATTACACTTTCCTGGGGCTCTCTTGACGATACCCTTGAGTCTGGTAAACACTTGCCGTCGAGCCCAGCATACTGGCTTCTATTAGATAAGTCTTCGAGCCACTCACATATCTGGGAACCTTTTCCATGTGCTCGCACCTTCCTTAACAGCCTGCAATGCGCCACCATGTCAAACGCTTTCTGGAAATCTAAAAAATATAGAATCTTCCTGTTGCCCTTCATCCACAATTCCCATTATATCACGTGAGAAAAGGGCAAGCTGAGTTTGACGGGAGTGATACTTTCTAAAATCGTGATTTGCGAGTTTTCGGTCTCTAGGAAATTTATTATATACGACCTCAAAATATGTTCTAGGATTCTACAGCATATACGACCTCAAAATATGGTCTAGGATTCTACAGCATACTGATGCTAAGAACATTGGTCTGTAACTTTGGGGGTCGGTTTTTTACCCTTCTTATACACCGGCGTCACCTGCGTTTTCTTCCAGTCTCGTGGAACTTCGCGCTAGGCTAGAAATTCCCGATAAATGCAAGCTAAGTATGGGGCCACTGCCGTAAAATATTCTTTGTCAAAACGAATTGGGATTCGATCCAGACCAGGCTACTTATTTTTGTCAGTTCTTTCAGTTATATCTGCACGCCAGGGATGCTTATTACTATGACGTCCATATGGGGGCTCTGTGCGTTGGTCAAAGACTTCTGGGCCGTTCATCCCCCAAAACCCAAAAAATTCCTTCCTCCTGTCCATGTTCCAACCTTGCGTAAATTCAACGTGGAGGGGACGACTCCAAGCTGTGGTTGTTGTGCTGGACGAGAAATGAAACAAAATATACGAAAAATTGGCGATTGACAGCAAACTTTCCATTTTTAGTGTACTATATCCACCATGAGGTGGGCAGCGGAATTAAGCAATGTTACATTGATTGACGGGACCGTACATACCATCCACTCGCCCATGGCACTGCGCAGATAAACCAATTTTTTTGGGTGAAATGGAACCAATGTTCCCCGCTAGCCATGTGGCACCATGGTGTCTGGGCCTTTGACGTGAGTACAGGAAAGCAAAAATGTTTTGCTTGAATTATCTCCAGGAGCTGGCAAGGCAGGCGCTGAAAGGCAGCAGAGTGGGCATAGCCTGACTTCTGCGAAAGTTGCTCAACATCCCAGGGGGGCATGCTTGAGCTCACAAGATCCACAGACTGCTTTCTGAAGATGAAGGAGACCCGAGACCATACCGGAGACGCGGAGCCCACCTGCACCGCTAGTAGGGTGCGCAGCTTCTTCGCTGAGAACACATTTCCAGTGCCCACAAACGTGCCGCAAAATTATAGCCGAGAAATGAATTTGTATCTCACAGCGATATGCGACATAATATAAACAGTGATTACTGCCTGTGGTGTGCGTACTGTAAGACCTTCGGTACACACACCATCAGATTATTTGACTTGTCGCTCTAACGAAGTAGGCGAGTGTCAGCAATATGTCTAGTAGTCTTATCATGGCGTGTTTATCTTCTGCCATTAGGTCAGACGATAGAAACGCCACTTGCACCTTTAGAGTAGCAGATAGACGGTGACCGACTTTAAACAGACAAATTTATTAAAATAATAAAAAGCATAGACATTACGTAACTTGATTCTGGATGCTGATTACAATTGACAGTCTGAAGTTCCTTTGGTCTTGGTACGTTAATCTTATTCTCATATATCTCTGATACTTGACAAAGTGTCTATACATTTATCTTCATGGCTATGTACAGGAATGTGGTAATCTTATTAGGCGCAGACTGAAACTTGACTATAGACTGGTACAGACGAATGCAGACTGGTGCAGACAAATGCAGACTCGTACAGACTACTGCAGACTGACTAATCGGAGGTTTGTACACTCGTTATAATACCTTGTGCGTTCATGTATAACTGTGCGAGTGTGATTCTCGATGAGAAAAGGTTCTACGTTAGCAGCGACCTCATTGGCTGCGTTACATATTAATACGTGGATCGGCGGTAGCAGAATGTGGTCCGTCTCTAAGGCAGCGCCATCTCGTAGTGCGGAGACGGACGAGCGCTGCGCCTTCGCTGTTGTGCTTAGCGGGGCGCGCTCTAGTGGGAAAGTTGTGTACGTGCTGACTACGCGGAACTATGTACACAACACTGCCATTCATTTGTTATTTACATTTGCAATGCTCCCTGGCTTAAAACTGTTTACATTGCCTGAGTAGAACCCAATTTTTTTTTGTATTTTCTGCTAGTACAACTGCACAGTGTGACCCATACCTCGAAGAAGTATAGTATGTGAGCCAACACTATTCAGATAGTCCATTCCGCCAAAACAAATTGCTGATTCTTCTAAGCAGCATTTTCTAGTAGCAGAAGTAAATAGGTAGAAATACAACAGGATAGCGTATAGATAGGCATATGAGGTAAAGAACGATTGGATGTGTGATTTAATTTGTGATTGGACATAGCAACTTACTGTCACACTATTATGTCCACTTGTAAAAGATATAAGAAGGAAATATAAAACATAGGCTATGGATATTGCTTTTGTAACAGTTTCACTAGACAGCCTGTTTACAAATCATATTTTATACTTCCTCCTTCTTCTATAATTTACAAGTGGACATAATACTGCGACCACCACAGACTAATATCACTTCAAAGGGTCACGTTTTTAGACTGACTTCGTAGTTTTAATGTATTAATGAACAGCCACTCCAGTGGCCATTTTCTTCTTCATACCATCACCAGCTTCGGCTTTATTATTTAACCATTTTTTCTGGTGGATCTATATCTGATATGTAAATGCGTGACATAATGCCTATGTAAGTACTTCATATAACAGGACGCAAAACACTTCGTTTGCACATCTACTGCCTAATTCACACTGTGCTACAAAGTCAAATGATTACGGAAGCAAAAGTCGGGTATATTAAAAAATAATATACCAAATGATATCACAGGAAAAATGGGCGTGTCACGATTATTACAATTGTAGATTTTGATACATTAAAAGTGTTGGCGTGCTGTAGTTTTGAAAAGGAGCTGCATTTGAATAGATTTGAAATGTTAACTTGCTTGCTTCACTAAATGAAATCTTAAAGATAGTTTTTAGGCTCAATAAAATTCTGTAATACTTTCTGAGGACGGTGTGCCCAGGTCGAGCGTAACGTAACGTGACGTCCTTTAGCGAGAGTGGGCAAGTTAGGACGCAGGGAAATGTAGAGGACAGTGGCGTGTCTTGGGCGTAAGGTGCACTACTTGTGACAACATGTTCACTATCATCTGGATGCAGGTACAAAATTGGGGAGTACTTCTAAAGGAAGTTGTCAATAACAGGGCGGAATATGTGCAAGAAACTGATGTTTCTCATTGTGCACCGATCGTTGACGTCTTTGCCCTGGGTTGTTCAGGTGGGTACAAATTTACGTTTCTTCAAATGTGTCCATAAAGAATCAGGTCTTCTTTGTATGAAGAATTAGGACGTACTATTCCATACTGTCCACTGTGTGGCTATCTATTACACGGTCCAGTCACATTAATGTGACAACCGCCTAAGTCCGAGGTCAACGTGCAGTAACCGCTAACAGACGGAAGGTGGCAGAACTATATTTTTAGCAATGTAGGATATATGATGCTTGTCGGAGGGACGCAGACAACATCACAGTCTTCATAATGTGGAAACGGAGAGATTTATCTGACTTCCAAAAGGCCATGATCATTGACATTCGGACCAAGGGTTGAAGCACTTCCGAAACGGCTAAGTTTGTAAACAGTTAACGTGCCGCCATGGTTGAAATATATCGTGCACGGCAAAATGACGCTATCCGGCATCGAGGAAACTGTGGTGCACCTTGGGCGACGGATGTCAGGGAAGATCCGTGGGTGCGGTGATTGAAGCGGTGAACAGCAGTGCAACTGTTGAACAAGTGGCCACCCAGATAAACCAAGGGGCTACCAACAGTATCTCCTCAACGACTGTTCAGTGACTGTTGTTGTATATGGGCCTCCGCAGCATGCGCAAGGTTCATGGGCCGATGCTGACTGCTGTTCACCGCTGTTCAGCGACTGTCGTTGCATATGGGCCTCCGCAGCATGCGCAAGGCTCATGCGCCGATGCTACATCTACATCTACATCCTGACTGCTGTTCACCGCTGTTCCTTGACTGTCATTGCATATGGGCCTCCGCAGAATGCGCAAGGCTCATGCGCCGATGCTGACTGCTGTTCACCGGCGACGAAGGCCGGAATTTACACGCCAGCACCGCAACAGGACGTCAACTGAGTGGCAATAGGTGGTCTTTTCAGATGAATCATGTTTCACGCTCCGTCGGTGATATGGCCGTTGAAGTGTACGGCGCGGAGCGTCTGAAATCAAAGGATCAAGGCAAGAGGAGGAAGCGTTATGGTCTGGGGAATGTTTTCGTGGCTTTTCCAGGGTCATCTCGTCATTCTGGAAGGCACGTTGGATCACCACATATATGCATCTATCTTTGGGGACCGTGTCCACTCTTAAATGCAATTTGTTTTTCCTCGACTCGATGACATTTACCAGCAGGATAATGCAGCGAGTCACACAGCCGTGTCACACAGCTCGCAGTCTACGTGCGTGGTTCCAAGAGCAACATGACGAGCTTATCGCACTCCCCTCGCCACCAAGCTCCCCGTATTTAAACCATATCGAGAATCCGTGGGACCACCTCGATCGGGCTACTCGCGCCATGGTTCCTCAAATGAGAAACCATGCTCAACTGGCCACGGCACTGGAATCGATATGGTTCCGTACTTTCCAGAACCTCCTACTGCACGTCTCACAGCCGTCCACGCTGCAAATGTGGGCATCAGGCTTTTGACAGGTTGTCACATTAGCGTGACTGGATAATGTATGAGGAACTTGCGAAGGTGGGTTTATTTCCTACGTTTTTCCTTTTAAATTTTGTGTGTTCCTTCTGTATCTATTATATCATGGATTTGTTTGCATGTCACTTTCATATCCTCTGGAAAGTGCGCTAAATATAAAAGACGAAGCCGGTCGTGGAGTAGAAAACGTAGTAGCAACTGGAGCGGCTGAAATGTGTCTGACCACTATGGGACATCTGAGGTCATCAGTCCCCTAGACTTACGACTACTTGAACCTAACTAACGTGAGGATAACATACACATCCATGCCCGACGCAGGATTCGAATGTGCGACCGTAGCAGCAGCAGCGCGGTTTCGGATTGAAGCGCCTAGAACCGCTCCCCCCATGAACCATGGACCTTGCCGTTCGTGGGGAGGCTTGCGTGTGTCTATGATACAGATAGCCGTACCGTAGGTGCAACCACAAAGGAGGGGTATCTGTTGAGAGGCCAGACAAACGTGTGGTTCCTGAAGAGGGGCAGCAGACTTTTCAGTAATTGCAAGGGCAACAGACTGGATGATTGACTGATCTAGCCTTGTAACAAGAACCAAAACGGCCTTGCTGTGCTGGTACTGCGAACGGCTGAAAGCAAGGAGAAACTACGTCCGTAATATTTCCCGAGGGCATCCAGCTTTATTGTATGATTAAGTAAATGATGATGGTGTCCTCTTGGGTAAAATATTCCGGAGGTAAAATAGTCCCCCATTCGGATCTCTGGGCGGGGACTACTCAAGAGGATGTCGTTATCAGGAGAAAGAAAACTTGTGTTCTACGGATCGGAGTGTGGAATGTCAGATCCCTTAATCGGGCAGGTAGGTTAGAAAATTTTAAAAGGGAAATGGATAGGTTAAAGTTAGATATAGTGGGAATTAGTGAAGTTCGGTGGCAGGAGGAACAAGACTTTTGGTCAGGTGACTACAGGGTTATAAACATAAAAACAAATAGGGGTAATGCAGGAGTAGGTTTAATAATTAGTAGGAAAATAGGAATGCGGGTAAGCTACTACAAACAGCATAGTGAACGCATTATTGTGGCCAAGATAGATACCAAGCCCACACCTACTACAGTAGTAAAAGTTTATATGCCAACTAGCTCTGCAGATGACGAAGAAATTGAAGAAATGTATGATGAAATAAAAGAAATTATTCAGATAGTGAAGGGAGGTGAAAATTTAATAGTCATGGGTGACTGGAATTCGAGTGTAGGAAAAGGGAGACAAGGAAAAGTAGTAGGTGGATATGGATTGGGGCTAAGAAATGAAAGAGGAAGCCGCTTGGTAGAATTTTGCACAGAGCATAACTTAATCATAGCTAACACTTGGTTCAAGAATCATGAAAGAAGGTTGTATACATGGAAGAACCCTGGAGATACTAAAAGGTATCAGATAGATTATATAATGGTAAGACAGAGATTTAGGAATCAGGTTTTAAATTGTGAGACATTTCCAGGGGCAGATGTGGACTCTGACCACAATCTATTGGTTATGACCTGTAGATTAAAACTGAAGAAACTGCAAAAAGGTGGGAATTTAAGGAGATGAAACCTGGATAAACTGAAAGAACCACAAGTTGTACAGAGTTTCAGAGAGAGCATAAGGGAACAATTGACAGGAATGGGGGAGAGAAAAACAGAAGAATGGGTAGCTTCGAGGGATGAAGTAGTGAAGGCAGCAGTGGATCAAGTAGGTAAAAAGACGAGGGCTAGTAGAAATCCTTTGGTGACAGAAGAAATATTGAATTTAATTGACGAATGGAGAAAATATAAAAATGTAGTAAATGAAGCAGGCAAAAAGGAATACAAACGTCTCAAAAATGAGATCGACAGGAAGTGCAAAATGGCTAAGCAGGGATGGCTAGAGGACAAATGTAAGGATGTAGAGGCTTACCTCACTAGGGGTAAGATAGATACTGCCTACAGGAAAATTAGAGACCTTTGGAGATAAGAGAACCACTTATATGAACATCAAGAGCTCAGATGGAAACCCAGTTCTAAGCAAAGAAGGGAAAGCAGAAAAAGCAGAAAGGTGGAAGGAGTATATAGAGGGTCTATACAAGGACGATGTACTTGAGGACAATATTATGGAAATGGAAGAGGATGTAAATGAAGATGAAATGGGAGATACGATACTGCGTGAAGAGTTTCACAGGGCACTGAAAAACCTGAGTCGAAACAAGGCCCCCGGAGTAGACAACATTCCATTGGAACTACTGACGGCCTTGGGAGAGCCAGCCCTGACAAAACTCTACCATCTGGTGAGCAAGATGTATGAGACAGGCGAAATACCCTCATACTTCAAGAAGAATATAATAATTCCAATCCAAAAGAAAGCAGGTGTTGACAGATGTGAAAATTACCGAACAATCAGTTTAATAAGTCATAGATGCAAAATACTAACGCGAATTCTTTACAGACAAATGGAAAAACTGGTAGAATAAGACTTCAGGGAAGATCAGTTTGAATTCCATAGAAATATTGGAGCACATGAGGCAATACTGACCCTACGACTTATCTTAGAAGCTAGATTAAGGAAAAGCAAATTTACGTTTCTAGCAATTGTAGACTTAGAGAAAGCTTTTGACAATGTTGATTGGAATACTCTCTTTCAAATTCTAAAGGTGGCAGGGGTAAAATACAGGGAGCGAAAGGCTATTTACAATTTGTACAGAAACCAGATGGCAGTTATAAGGGTCGAGGGGTATGAAAGGAAAGCAGTGGTTGGGAAGGGAGTGAGACAGGGTTGTAGCCTGTCCCCGATGTTATTCAATCTGTATATTGAGGAAGCAATAAAGGAAACAAAAGGAAAGTTCGGAGTAGGTATTAAAATCCATGGAGAAGAAATAAAAACTTAGAGGTTCGCAGATGACATTGTAATTCTGTCAGAGACCGCAAAGGACTTGGAAGAGCAGTTGAATGGAATGGACAGTGTCTTGAGAGGAGTATATAAGATGAACATCAACAAAAGCAAAACGAGAATAATGGAATGTAGTCAAATTAAGTCGGGTGATGCTGAGGGAATTAGATTAGGAAATGAGACACTTAAAGTAGTAAAAGAGTTTTCCTATTTGGGGAGGAAAATAACTGATGATGGTCGAAGTAGAGAGAATATAAAATGTAGATTGGCAATGGCAAGGAAGGCGTTTCTGAAGAAGAGAAATTTGTTGACGTCGAGTATAGATTTAAGAGTCAGGAAGTCATTTCTGAAAGTATTTGTATGGAGTGTAGCCATGTATGGAAGTGAAACATGGACGATAAATAGTTTGGACAAGAAGAGAATAGAAGCTTTCGAAATGTGGTGCTACAGAAGAATGCTGAAGATTAGATAGGTAGATCACATAACTAATGAGGAAGTATTGAATATGATTGGGGAGAAGAGAAGTTTGTGGCACAACTTGACCAGAAGAAGGGATCTGTTGGTAGGACATGTTCTGAGGCATCAAGGGATCACCAATTTAGTATTGGAGGGCAGCGTGGAGGGTAAAAATCGTAGACGGAGACCAAGAGATGAATACACCAAGCAGATTCAGAAGGATTTAGGTTGCAGTAGGTACTGGGAGATGAAGAAGCTTGCACAGGGTAGAGTAGCATGGAGAGCTGCATCAAACCAGTCTCAGGACTGAAGACCACAACAACAACAGAACCGCTCGGCCACACCGGCTGACAAACTGGAGCGGCTATTCATTATTATACAGATGAGGCGCAACAGCTCTCTCTGAACATGGAGAAACTATAACCTCATAGTATCATCTTTTGCATAAAGAGCAGATTTAGACTTACGAAATGACTGCCAATGCGTGGCCGAGCGGTGCTAGGCGCTACAGTCTGGAACCGCGCGACCTCCCCGGCAGCAGGTTCGAGTCCTGCCTCAGGCATGGATGTGTGTGATGTCCTTAGGTTAGTTAGGTTGAAGTAGTTCAAAGTTCTAGGGGACTGATGACCTCAGAAGTTGAGTCCCTTAGTGCTCAGAGCCATTTGAACCATTTTTTTGATAGCCAATGTCAATCAGATGCTACTATTAAAATTATGAAACAGTAAAGTATACTTAAAACTGGACAACAGCTGTTAAGAGCATCCGTGCAACAAGCGAATCGCTAAAGTGATTATTCACAGAGCACATTGAGCATTTTAGATGGGCAAGTAAGTTATATGGTACAGTAATAATTCTATGAAAACGTTAATGCCTCCCAGTTCATACTGATAACTTTTCCCAGAAGCGATCTTACGCGTATGCGGATAAATTTAAACGTATTTTCTGCCTTGCCTGGTCGCACCACTCGACACACTAAATGTAACTAGATGCTTTGCCAGTCCCATTACTTCCGGCGTTTCGCGTGTTTTCATCACCAGCTGCATTCCTAACATCTCACCTGTACATGTTCTTCATGTAAGTTTTGGTAACATTCTTTCAGAGGCCAGGAAAATTTGTTCGAGGAGAAAAAAACAATTACTTCTTTCCAGTTTGCATTTTTATGGCTACTCTGCCTCAGTTTGCAGTGAAATCGAGATACTCCTTCCAGGCTTCTCCTGGAGAGAGACTAGTAAACATCCCGTATCGAGATCTTACTGCTCACTGGCGGAAACAGGATTCCAATATTCGGCAAGCGTAAACAAATTTTTCTGCGGCAGAGAGAAAACAACGAGGCCGGTGCTCGGTGGATGAAGAAGGGGGAGAGGAAGGACTCTACGCCCAGTTTTCCACGTGTCGTGGCCCGTCAGTAGCAACAAATGCTGCGAAAGTTGCGGTAATAGAAAGTTGTAAACACTAACACGGGCCCCGACAAATACTATTCAGCGTCGAACAGAAGTAAGGCGCACGCATCGTATTTAGGAAGGGCTCGCTCACTGTGAATACAGTTGTTGGTTTACCTGACTTCCTCTCGGAAGATAGTAAAAGGTGACTCCTCTTCCCAGAGTTGTCAGAGTTGGAATAGTGATTCAGTCTAGTTATTGTATAAATCGATCTGCGGAGAAGGCCGATACTAGGTTGAAATACGTTGGATGGATGCTAAGAAGTGTGATCATACATGAAGGAGTTCGCTTCCAAAACTGTCATTCTACAGATTCTCTGGTATTGTATATCATCTGTCAATACGGAACTAACGAGGAGGCAGAGAAAATTCAGGAAAGGACTGTACGATTCGTCACGAATTAGTTTGGTCAATGCGAAGGTTAAAAAAAAATGGCTCTGAGCACTATGGGACTTAACGGCTGAGGTCATCAGTCCCCTAGAAGTTAGAGCTACTTAAACCTAACTAACCTAAGAACGTCACACACATCCATGCTCGAGGCAGGATTCGAACCTGCGACCGTGGAGGTCCCGCGGTTTCAGACTGTAGCACCTAGAATCGCTAAACCACTCCGGCCGGCCAGCGCGAAGGTATTACAGGAATAATCAACGTCCCTAGCACGAAGAGAGGCAACGTTCATCACGTATAAGTTTCGTCTTAATGAGGAAATAAATACGTCTCCAGCTTCAAAAGAAGTGTTGTGACATGTCACCTAAAAATACAGGATTATTCAGCTATCCCTACCGATATTGTTTTTGCAATCCGCAGTCTTACATCTGGCCTTCTAAAACCACGCGCGAAATTTTCATATTCTCTCGCTTGCCATGCGCCTACATTAGCCCTACAGAAAGAATGAACAGAAGTTTTTTTTGTAGGGAATTTAATGTAGTTAAATTTTGTATTGGTATACGTAGGTCGTTGAGTTATCGATAAAAACGTACGGAAGTGACTTTCGAAGGCACTCCCACCCCACACTCATCCCTCACCAGTCAGGATTTGTACTACGTTGTCCGTGGCATTCCTTCCTACCACTGCACAAAATTTCCAACTACACGAACCATTCGCCCTTTTTTGGTCTCTATTCTTTGGGATATTGCGCCACAAGCATAGTCGGCTTTTTCGTTAACATTATTAATTTAAACACGCCCGCGAGGGTTATGAAAATAAAAATTATTTTTGTAAACGTCAGTCTAAAACTAATTACGTCGACATTTCGATCCAAACTTAATCCTTAAAAGAACGGTAGTTTCGTAGTAGAAACCCTGACGAATACTACGATATAATTGTTTGTTTTATGCTGTTTACACTTACAAGATTGTTAGGTAAAATTTGCACAATGTCAACCTTACAATTTGCAAGTGCTCGACTAAACCGGTGCCATAATAGAACCAGACAGTGAAGACCAAAAAGGGGTGAATGTGAGAAATAATTCGTACAGTCGCAAATTGTTGTGTAGTGATAGGAGTGATTGCCATGAAAAAAATACTAGAAATCGCGACCGTGGGGCTGAAAGTGATGCATTTGAAGGTCAATTTTGTAAGTTTTTGTTGAATAATTGGAAAACTGCGGCCTGGTGGAGATTGAATCAGACTGGTTTGTATACTCTGAGACCATTTAAATGCATCCCATTTCAGCCATACTGTCGTCAAGAAAGAACTCGTTGGTGTAGGAAAAATGTTGGTTGACGTCAGTAACAGAACGATTTTCTTCGCCGAATCCTGTTTCACTGTGGCAAGTAATTCTGGCTATCAGTGTGAAGAAAGAGGGGAATAAGTTAGACACCACAGCATGTTCATGAAAGTCCTGAGTGTGGCGTAGTCGTTACGGTGTGGGCAGACATTAGGCACAATGGCCGAACATCTCTTCGTATCTGTGCATGAGGTACGCTACAGCACGATGGTATTACAGGGAGATTATTTTGTATCATGTCTGTCTGTTTAGGGATGCGATAGTTCCCGACTACCTGCTTATATACAATGCACGCCCACACAGGACCGCTGACATGTCAGACACAATGGAAAGTGAAGATATTGAACTTATGGAATGGACTAGTACTCTCCGGACCTAAATTCTGCACAGCATGTTTGGAATGTTCCTGACAGACATGTTTCTCACCGAACAGTGCAAGACCTGAAACCGCCCTGAAAGAGGAGTGGGACTATCTTTCTCAACGAACCCTCAACAATTTCTCAGCCAGCATGAATAACTGATGTGAATCAGTGCTCGAGAAAGACCTCTATGTTGGGAGTCTGACCTGTGTCAAACATGGATGTTATTTATGTCTGTTACCCTTCTTTCCCATGTGATGAAATCTGTACCTTTTTTAACTATAGATATACTATTGTGCTTAAAGGTGCACTCCACAATAATTGTTACGTGGCTCTGAAGGTCTCTATTACACATCGAAACCCATAATCCAAATAAAATGTAACAGGTTACCCAGACGGTGTCTCTCGCAGTTTAATAATACTAATATGAGAGAGAGAGAGAGAGAGAGAGAGAGAGAGAGAGAGAGAGAGAGAGAGAGAGAGAGAGAGTCTCCGACAGGCAGTGCTCTTGGTGCTGTACTCGGCCACTGAGCCTTCCCTAGGCATCTGTGTGCGTTTCCCCACGTATCGTGTACGGCAGGTAATCGCAGCGGTCGGTAGGCTGGAAATCGATTGTGCAGCATTTTCAACTACCACAAATAGGCTACCGAGCCGAAATGGAAAATATCGCATGTCTGCCTGCTGCAAACCCGTTAGCGCTGCTGTTCCACAAATGGAAAGTTAAGGAAAACTGCTAGCAACATATTTTGAAAGTATTGGCAGGGATTCTTTGTACCAACAGAACTTGTGCTGGTATATCTGTTCAGCAGTTACTCACGTTGTTCATTTCAGCTCAACCACAAAAATACAACTCGAAAGGTGTTTGGAACTATTTGCTGAGAACACGAGTCTGCAAAATTGGTACGTTTGTAGCAAATAAACAAAATGTCGAACGATTGTAAACTATTTTGTGTCATTCACTGAAGTTTCTAGTTTTGTATTAAGCACAATACACGCAATTTCTGTAATAGAAAATTATTTTTAAAGCGTTATTTTGTAATGGTGGTCACTAGTGACACGATGTAGTTTGAGCATTTGTTTTGTTCTTTCGTTCACAAGTCTAATGGCAGAAGACCGTATGGCAGTTGTGAAAGAGGAAGATTTTGGACAGCAATAGTTTATATTGTTCCACCGAAAGGCCGAAATTTGCTTTGGAATGACAGTGGTCGTGAAGATGGCGATGTCACAGGCATTTGTAGTACTTTCATTGAAGGGGAGATGAAGAATATTGTAATAGGAAATAAAGAATAACCTTGCACAAGGCGTCAACTAGAATGTTACAAAGTGTCATATAATAGAACGAATGTCTACCCTGTACTGTCCTGAAAAGCGAAAGTTATTCGTTTTTGAAAGGAGACAGATGTTGCTACTTCTCCTAAAAAAACCTGCATGACATATCGCCTAGTCAGCGTTTCGAGTTCTTTTTGATGAAGTAATTTAGTTATCTATTTATCAAATTATACTTCAAGTCTGGAAAATGGAGATATCAGTTTCAGCATTACACCACAGGAGCTAAATGTAGTGCTAGCAATATTTTTGCTAAGTGGCTATACCGATGTACCTAGTTGCCGAATACATTGGGAACAAAAATACGACGTGAATAATTCTGCAATTTCTCTGCAGTTTCAAGGAAGTGATTCATACAAGCATTGAAGTTTCTTTATCTTTATGATAACACATGTGCAGATAAAAATGGCTAAATTTTTAAGGTTTCAAAATGTTAAAAGAAAAATGGAGACAGTGCTACCACAACAATCCATACATTCACGTTTATGAGGCTATGCTTCACTATGAAGGTCGCCAAAGTGCTAAGCCACACATAAAAAGAAAGTCTTTTAGATTCATATTTAAAATATGGTCTTTAAGTAACAGAAATAGATACTTTACACAGGAGAAACCTTATCAAGGCGCGTCAGCAACTTGTTAGCCTTCAATGAGTGTAGACACCTCACTACCGCCAAACCTCATTGCAGAAATGCCTGGACAGTATCACTTGACCCTTGAAAGTTGCTTTACATACGTGAAACTGATTGATAAACTGAATAGGACATTTTTCGGACAGGTATGATTCGGCAAGACAAAGTCGAATATGCTCCCCTTGCAAAATCTCAAAAACTTGGAAAGCAAAAGAGACTCATTTGACCAAATAAGAGATATTGCTTCTTGTGCTACAGTGATTCGTTATAATGACAGAGGTGTGGTTACGGTTGCATCTTCTCGTGATGGGATGCGTGAAGTTGGTCGAGCTGCACACCCGAGAAAGAAGACGAAAAAACTGCAATCAAACAACAGTCTGTAATCACAAAATACAACACACACATGACAACAGTTGTTAGAATGGATGAGAACTTGGAAAAACTAGAATAAAGATAAAGCTATGAGAAAGGCATTAGCAGTTGTCCCAGTTCCAAGGTAGTCGTCCTGTCCTTAGTACCTGGCAGTTGCTGAGACTGACAAGACAAGGCAGACAAAATCCTTCTGATTTTTTAGGTTTCACTAGAAGAATTACTTTCCTTTACCTTCAAATGTGTGTAACAGTATTCTCCTGAGGTTGAGTACGAACCGAAGAGCAAATCGCTGGTAAAGGAGTGACCAAGAAAGCTCAGTTTGATAGTAAACCATTATTTCACCTCCAGTGAGAAGATGGAAGATGTGGATTGTATGAGGAAAAAAAAAGTTGATACAATCTTTTGAGTGCAGAGTACCAGTTCAGGCCAATATTTTTGATATTTTACTCTGAACATTAATATTTTATCTGTTAGTTTACCAGATATAGCTATGTATGTATTTGCAGTCACACAATAATGTAAAAATTTTAAAAAAGAGAAAATTATATAAGGTTATTTGATATAATTATTGTTATGAATAAATTCTACCCTTCCATGCTTATTTGCCCAGGTTTTTTTTTGTGAGTCAAGAAGTAACAATCAGTAGCACATATGGGCAATATGGTACCATCTCTGATTATTGTTCTAAAAGTAGGACGTAGTCATAATTCATTCGAGTAATGAAAGTATTCAGATTTGAAATATGTACAATGTCTTAAGGATTGGTCTAAACAGCATGACTAAGTATCATATTTTTCGAAAGAAAAATATTTTACCTCCTAATGGATTAAGGAGACGAGGCAACTTGTTATTGCTCTGTCTACTTCCTTAAGTAAGTCGAAAAGTTGCTAACTTTTCGACTTACTTAAGGGAGTACTTTACTTCTTAATTTCTTAATTTTCTCCTTTGTTAATGGAATGAAGACTGAGGCTTTAGTTCCCGTCGAGAATAAGCTCATTAAACATGGGACTGTTGAATTACACAAATAACGTTTGGTACCCATCATAAAGGTACTAGGAAGCGAACTCCCGACCACATAAAGTAGATGCTATATCGAAGTACGTGCAAGCAGCAACTGTCTTGTCACAGAGCAAAATCTCACTACAACAAAAGCATTGTTGCCAATACAGTGAGCAACGATTAACAATCATTCTTTAAAAGAATATGTACAAATACTCAGCTTTAGTGCGGTGTTAATGAAAAGCGTAGCATCGATTTTAGAAGTTCTTAACACTGGTCTAAACCTAACTCACTGAACGAAGGTTAACTAATCTAATAGCAATTGTAATCTGGTTCTGCTGTTGTTGACAGTATCTAAGCTCTATCTCTGTTAACAACGCACATAGCGACACTATGCTGTGTCAACTGTGAGGTGATAGCTATGCGGTAACTAATGGCCACTTGTGACAACTGATGCCAACTAGTCGAGTGAAGCTATGCGTCCGATTAAATCCGCGGTCGGCGGATGAATGTTCATTTGCGAGCTATTTGTCTGACGCCAGACGGAAACTAGGATGTAGTCTCTGTTATCATCGCCCTCTGTGACGTCAGACCTGATCAATGGTGGATGGGTCGGGCTATATATACGACTTACGGCGGAAACATAATATGGTTCCGTTAAGTTTGTCTTCTGTGGTGACTAACGTTAACTATGCGATCCACACTGGAGACTGGCCCTGTCGTGTGGGCCCTTTGTGTACTCGTACGTTCACTGCGCAACACAGTTAAAGGGTCACTTTTCCTAAACCCCGTCGTTGTCTCCTAGTAATTTGCAATTTGGCTCAAACGTGTTTACAATGTTCGATGCTGCAAAAGCATTCGAAGTCACCTTGTACTTGCGACGTCTTAGGCAGCAACGTACTGATATGTGCGGAAAAAAAGGGCCAGAGCTCAGACGTTCATGTGAAGCATCAGTGGGTCACATGTGAGATTATCACCAAATTTCACCACAATTCTGCCCAACGCCACCGTAGACATTTCTTATGATGGAAAGCTCGTCACACCCAATCTTATCCACATTTTACCCCTTCTATTGACAACTCTCCGATTGAGGTCAGACCGCGACGCACCTGGCTGAAATCGCGTGGTTTTCTTAAGGATGGGCGAGAAAAACATTTCAGACACACCGCCGCTGAGATTAGGCAGGTAAATTCCTCAGGGGGTGGTACATACATCAAGAAAAGTTTTGCAACACCTCGGTTGTGAGGGAGTCCGGAACCTGTACCGAAAATTGGAAAAGAGATTAACATAAACATCATTTCCACCCTATTTATTGCTGATGAAAACCACACATTACAAATTGCATACAGTGAGACCTTCAGAGCTGGTCGTCCTTTAACACCCAGTGGCACGTCCTATTGTGTTGATGCATACCTGTATTCGTCGTGGCATACTATCCACAAGTTCTTCAAGGCACTGTTGGTCCAGTTTGTCCCACTCCTGAATGGCGATTCGAGATAGATCCCTCAGAGTTGATGGGTAACGTCGTCCATAAACAGCCCTTTTCAATCTATCCCAGGCGTGTTCATTAAGGTCTGGAGAACATGCTGGCCACTATAGTCGAGCGATGTCGTTATCCTGAAGGAAGTCATTCACTAGATGTGCACGATGGGGGCGCGAATTGTCGTCCGTGAACACGAATGCCTCGCCAATATGCTACCGATATGGTTGCACTACCGGTCGGAGGATGGCATTCACGTACCGTACAGCCGTTACGGCGCCTTCCATGACCACCAGCGGTGTACGTCGGCCCCGCATAATGCTACCCCAAAACAGCACGGAACTTCCACCTTGCTGCACTCACTGAGTTGTGTGTCTAAGGCGTTCAGCCTGACCGGGTTACCTCCAAACATACCTCCGACGATTGTCTGGTTGAAGGCATATGCGACACTCAAGAACGTAATGCCAATCCTGAGCGGGCCATTCGGCATGCTGTCGGGCCCATCTGTACCGCTCTGCATGGTGTCGTAGTTTCAAAGATGGACCTGAACATCAACGCCGGGAGTGAAGTTGTGCATCATGCAGCCTATTGCGCACAGTTTGAGTCGTAACACGACGTCCTGTGGCTGCACGAAAAGCATTATTCAACATGGTGGTGTTACTGTCAGGGTTCCTCCGAGCCATTTTCCGCAGATAACGGTCATCCACTGCAGTAATAGCTCTTGAGCGTCCTGAGCGAGCCATGTCATCGACAGTTCCTGTCTCTCTGTATCTCCTCCACGTCCGAACAACATCGCTTTGGTTCACTCCGAGACTCCTAGACACTTCCCTTGTTGAGAGCTCTTCCTGGCACAAAGTGACAATGCGGACGCGAAGGAACCGCGGAATTGACAGTCTAGCCATTGTTTAACTACAGACAACACTCCGTGTACCTCCTTCCTGATGGAATGGCTGGAACTGATCGGTTGCTCATGCATGGTTGTTTACACCTTTGGGCGAGTTTAGTGACATCTCTGAACAGTCGAGGGGAGTGTGTCTGTTTTATCGACAGTGTACGTCTACCTTCAGGAAATCTGTGGACCGGGGTGATGCAAAAATTTTTTTGATGTGTGTATTAAGGGCCAATGAAAGCACGTTTTCCATTCGGGCATTGATTCCTAAAGTACGCTAGGTCTCTCGGTTGAGGGTCCATGGCACGAACAGTCTGGTGCATCTGGTCCCATAGATTCTCGATTAGATTTAAAAGCGGGGGGTTTGGTGGCCAAGGGTGTACGGTAAACACATCCTGGTGCCCTTCGAACCAAGCGCGTACACTGCGATCTGTGTGTCACGTTGCATAGTCCTGCTGTTAGATGCCACCGTAACGACGAAAATTAAACTGCACGTACGGGTGGACAAGAGCCCGAGGATACATGCATGCTTGTGCCTTTCAGAATGATGATATCGCCCGGGAGTACCACGAAAGCATCCTCCAAAGCATAAGAATTGCACGGTGCTTGCTTTCAACCGTTCACGCCGTACACGCCAACGGTCACCTGTCCGATAGAGCACCTGTCGCCAGTGAGTGGACGTCCAGTTGAAGTACTGGCGTGCAAATTCCAGCCTCCGTCGCCGATGAACAGCAGTCGGTATGGGTGCATGAACCCGGCACTGGCTGTGGTGGCCCAAACACAACAGCGTTCACAGAACGATCGCTGAAGATACATTATAGGTAGCCCCCTTGGTTCATTTGGTCTGCCAGTTACTCAGCTTTTTCACATGTACTCGCTCCTAAACATCTCCGCAGTCGTCGTTCACCCCTGTCGTATACGGTCTGCGGTGCACCACAGTTGCCTCTTCGCCGGTTTTGGATAGCACCATTTTGCCTTGCACGACATGCTCTAAACACGAAAGCACGTAAACTGTTTACAGAGCCGTTTCGGAAATGCTTCCTCACTTGGCCCCAAAGCCAATGGCCACGCCCTTTTGGAAGTCAGATAAAGCGCTCCGTTTCCGCATTAGGGCGATGACTGCACTGTTTTCTCATTCCACCGACACACTTTATATGCCCTCCACTGCTAGTGCTGCCACCAGCTGTCAGTGAGTGGTTATTGCAATTTGACGCTGAATATAGGCGGCATTAAGGTGATTTGACTGTGTATTTGGTGTCGCGAGTCTGCAGGTAACGCAAATCGCTTGTTTTGAAAGATTACTCACTTGCGCATGAAGATTATATTAATTAGATGTGTGGATTATTTTGCTTGGATTTGTAAATCGCCTATCGATGTGAGCACATGGCTCTTTTTCTTAATGAACGTTAAGGTCGCGAGTAAAATAACTGGTACTCCTTTTGAAATCTCCACTACGTCAGTTAGTAGTTTGCTTGAGGCCGAATATCCGAGTCACGTATAGCAGCAGTCCATTTGATGCCGCTGTACCTGGTCAGGATCCGACGTCTCGCCTGTCAATGCGCACCGACAACTAGTTGGAACGAGGTCACTAGGCCAATGCAGTTTACAGAACTCTGCTGTCTTTTTCAACTGCGGTCCCCACACAAAAACATTGATAGCATTTGTAGGGGAAAGGTGATACCCAAACAGCAACAAAACCATCGTAGACCGCTTTTCGTTAATAGTCCCTTTTACACTATAGATCCATCAAACCCAATTATCTCCCTCATTTGAAGATTCGGGATCCATCACCTCAGATGTTGAGCTCTAATAGCTTAAGACATGTCTCCAAATTCCTTTCTGGTCATTCGCATTTATGATTTCAATACTTTCCCATACATTTCTTGCAAACGCTGAGGCGTTTTACGACTGGCTCTCATATCACCTTGCTGCTGACGATAAATTAATTGTTAAGAAAAAGGGAAAAGAATTAGGAAATATACTGCCAGGAATATTAGTGATAGTTCTGAGAAGAAGCAAGGAAGAAATGTTAAGAATGCGGATGCTGCTGCTACCATGACACGGAGCTCTTCTCAGGTTGAAGGCTGCTTACGGAAGACAAAATGCGACTTATCCGTCGCACGCATTCCCCTAGGAACGATAGAAACCAATACATCTGAGGACATCAGTCCCATTGACTTAGCAACTACTTCAACCTAACTAAGCTAAGGACATCACACACATCCATGCCCGAGGCAAGATTCGAATCTGAGACCGTAGCAGAAGCGCGGTTCCGGAATGAAGCGCCTAGAACCGCTCGGCCACATCGGCCGACTTGACTGACTGAGCCCGCCGACAGTTGAAGAGGGCCATAATGTGTAATACGTAGACATCTATCCAGACGATCACAGGGTAATTCCAATTTGCATCACGATCCACTGAAAGTATTATGACAGTTTGGCGGGAGGTGAGAAAACTTGGATTTCATGATCGAGCGGCTGCTCATAAGCCACACATCACGCCGGTAAATGCCAAATGACGCCCTCGCTTGGCGTAAGGACCGCAAACACTGGACGATTGAACAGTGGAGAAACATTGTGTGAAGTGAAGAATCACGGCACACAGTGTCGCCACACTGTGGCAGGGTGTCGGTATGACGAATGCCGGGTGAACGTCATCTGACAGCGTGCGTAGTGCCAACATTAAAATTCGGAGGCGGTGCTGCTATGGTGTGGTCGTGTGGAGGGGGCCTGCACCCGTTGTTCTTTTGCATGGCACTATCGCAGCACGGGCCTACACTGATGTTTTAAGTACCTTATTGCTTCCCACTGTTGAAGAGCAATTCTGGGATGGCCATTACATCTTTCAGCACCGTCGAGCACTTGTTCATAATGGACGATCTTTGACGGAGTGGTTACACGACAATAACATCCCTGTAATGGACCTGAATCCTATAGAATGCCTTTTGGATGTTTTGGAACGCCGACTTCGTGCCAGGCCTCACCGACCTACATCGATACCTCTGCTTCATGCAGCACTCCCAGGAAAAATGGGCTGCCATTCTCCAAGAAACCTTCCAGCACTTGCGAGAGTGGAAGCTGTCATTAAGTCTACCGATGGTGGGCGTCCCAAACTTGTAAGTCATTTTCAGTGAAATGTCCGGATATTTTTATTACATAATGTACGTATGTAAGTGAGAACATACATTGTACAAAAGACTCGATTTTGAAGTAGCCGAAATGACGTCAAATGCGCTCTCAACACGTGAAGTTTCATTTCGTTTCCTCGCTTCTTTGTCAGGCAGTGTATTTTACTTCATCATAAATTCTTCTGATCTCTCCATCCACGAAGCTAGTAGGCTTATAACTCCACGGCGATGTGCACTGGCTTCATGTCTGTCTTGGTTGCTAAGGTACGGTCACTGTGCTCTTCATGTGACTTAATTCCTGTTTTCTTATTGATTACTGGACCATCTCCCCGATTATCTTAATGTGTTTTTTTATTTATAACCTTCCTAAGTATAACATGGACCTCACCATTCTCCTTCTTTTATTCTCTAACTTATCTACCCAATTAACGGATCTAGCTTTCCATATGTAGAATGTCAGTTTTCTATTTCCTGATGAAAACTACTTCCTGAGTAGGCTCCGCACGACCAAATGAGAGGGCCATTTCACCTCCAGTAAATGTTACTCAAGAGGACGCAATCGCATGCCCTCGGGAAAAATGATTGTAGTTTCCCTTTGCATTCAATCTGTTCGCAGTTCCTATAATGTCGTACCGTACTGGATAATGTCGCTAGGGCAGAGCAGTCAGTTATTCGGACTGTTGTCTTAGCAACTACCAAAAATGCTGCTGCCCCTCTTCAAGAATCACACTTTAGTATGGTTGCATCTACGGTGCGGCTATCTGAATCGTTGAGGCATACAATCTACGCCATCTAGCCAAGGTTCACTGTTCATGGGCGTATTCTCACGTGCATGTCATTAAATGATCATGATGGGAAAACCAGAGAAATCGGAGATAAGACTGAGTGAACCGACGTTCGTTATTGCGGCACACTATACGCGACTGAAACAGGGTGCGAATGTGAGTGATAACGTAAGTATATACTCGCCCCACACAAAAAGTGTCTCGTGAAGCATAGCGTAAATATAGACGACATTTTGTGACGAGTCATTAGAGAGCAAACTGAAAAGCATGGCGGTGGCGGACCACCGTGCTGCAAGCCACGAATATGGTTTTGCAGATAAACCAAAGTCAGACTGAATGATTACTGGCGTCAGGAATGAAAAAGGACACGAACCTACAGTCTGCACCTGATTTAAACTCCAAATCAGTAGAGAAATTCAGATACCTGAGAGCTTGACTCACTACATAATCAACTAAGCCTTGATTTAAAAGAGAAAACACAAGTTGCAGGGAGATTGGTGTGCAGAAAACCCTAAGATCCAAAGCTCTGTCATACAAGTAAGGTTCCATAACATTATAATTTGCCCAGACGTAATTTGTAGACGGTAAACGTGACTAAGATTTGTAGAAAGAGACTTGAAATTTCCAAAAGAAGGTCTGAGATGCGAATCTTCTGACCAGTTAAAGATGGAGAGGAATAGAAACAACGGACGAATGATGAACTTTTTATCGTAAGGCAACAGTTTTATTCTGATATTTTTCGAGGGGGATTCGCAAAATTCGGTCGTAATCTGCGAGTATTTAATCATAGCACATGCAGATCTCTTCTACGTACACGAATAGTTAGTTTTGTTATTAAGACTTGGTTAGGAGATACGGGAACAGAAACTATGCCCATCGTTTGTTCTGTTTTTCATTGTAGGACAGCCACTAACGTGCACTGCTGAGAAAAACGTCACTGCAGCCTAGCTGTGACTACAGGGACTCTCTGGCGGTACAGAAATGGCTTTAAAAATGGCTACGTGTATTATAAGCTAGAGCCAACGAGAAACGTGACATGCAGCGACATTTTTTTCCACGTTTGAGTAACGATAAATTGCTGATATCTTATACATAAGATAATGTCAGGTACGAAAACCGACGAGAGTATATGGGGGCTGAAGACAAACTCCCTTCCCCCCCCCCCCCCCCCCTCCTTTCCCTCCACCGCTCACCAGTTTCACCAACTTTTCGGTCAGAAGTGCAATAAGCTGAATAATTTCTATTATGAATTTACATATCTTTGTGCTATGTTAAGAAACTGTAAAAGCTCAGAAGTGATTTACTTGAAGGATAATTGTTTCATAATGAGTGTGCACGGTTGATTCAACGAAACTGTTACTACAACGTCAAAATATCTAAGATATTTGTGAAAACGGTATTTTGTGTAAAACTATAATTTGGTGGAAAGAGTGAGAAGATTAAATTTCAGTACATTTCCATCCCACAAAATATGGTTATTTTCCGCACCTTCCGTAAAGTAGTAGGAAAATCCTGCTTTACCAAGAAGATAATGGTGGATGCGTTCTTCGCCCCCATGCGTGATACGATTATTTTACAGCGCAGCTTTATTTCAAGAAGTTGTCAAAAATAAATCCTTACGAACGCCGCTGCCTCTCGACTTTGTCATAAAAAGGCGGAGAAAATTCCCTTAGACGTCGCGTCTGCGAGTAGTCCGGGCAGCTCCTGTCGTAAATCAGGACACAGCGAACTGTTACAGAGGCTCGCAGACACGGTTTCAGAGAAATTATGGCCACTCCCAGGCGGCATACACATTGCCTGGCACCGCAGGCCGTCCGAAAGGTCACAGACTAAGCGCTACATCGTTACATGGGCAGTGAGTGTTTTCCACAGCAGATGGTTTTTTACAATTGCTAGTATGAAGCCATCTACAGTATGAATTATCTGATATCAGTTCAGAGACATCAGTTATCTCACCGAACAAGGCTGTATTCTGTATTATTGCAATCCCCACGCGCATCCCATTTGTTGTCCTCCAAACAGGTTAAGCACTACACAAATGGCTCTTTAATCTAAATATTAGAAAATTTGAGCCTTAAATCAGATTGGTAATCAGGAAATGGCAGTTATAGCTGAGATAGCAAATTACACTACTGGCCATTAAAATTGGTACACCAAGAAGATGACGTGCTACAGATGCGAAATTTAACCGACAGGAAGAAGATGCTGTGATATGCAAATGCTCAGCTTTTCAGAGCATTCACACAAAGTTGGCGCTGGTGGCGACACTTGCAACGTGCTGACACGAAGTAAGTTTCCAACCGATTTCTCATACACAAACATCAATTAACCGGCGTTGCCTGGTGAACGTTGTTGTGATGCCTCGTGTAAGGAGGAGAAATGAGTACCATCACGTTTTCGACTTTGATAAAGGTCGGAATGTAGCCTATCGCGATTGTGGTTTATCGTGGAGCGACATTGCTGCTCGCCTTGGTCAAGATCCAATGACTGTTAGCAGAATATGGAAAAGGTGGGTTCAGGAGGGTAATACGGAACGCCGTGCTGGATCCCAACGGCCTCGTATAACTAGCAGTCGAGATGACAGGCATCTTACCCGCATGGCTGTAACGGATCCTGCAGCCACGTCTCGATCCCTGAGTCAACAGATGGGGACGTTTGCAAGACAACACCCATCTGCACGAACAGGTCGACGAGGTTTGCAGCAGCATGGACTGTCAGCTTAGACACCATGGCTGCGGTTACCCTTGACGCTGCATCACATACAGGAGCGCCTGCGATGATGTGCTCAACGACGAACCTGGGTGCACGAATGGGAAAACGTTATTTTTTGGATGAATCCAGGTTCTGTTTACAGCGTCATGATGGTCGCATTCCGCGTTTGGCGACATCGCGGTGAACGCACCTTGGACGCGTGTATTCATCATCACCATACTGACTTATCATCCTGCGTAATGGTATGGTGTGCCATTGGTTACACGTCTCGGTCACCTCTTGTTCGCATTGACAGCACTTTGCACAGTGGACGCTACATTTCAGATGTGTTACGACCCGTAGCTCTACCCTCCATTCGATCCCTGCAAAATCCTACATTTCAGCAGGATAATACACGACCAAATATTGAAGGTCCTGTACGGGCCTTTCTGGATACAGAAAATGTTCGACATTCTCCAGATCTCTCACCAACTGAAAACGTCTGGTCAACGATGGACGAGCAACTGGCTCGTCACAATACGCCTGTCACTATTCCTGATCAACTGTGGTACCGTGTTGAAGCTGCATGGGCAGCTGTACCTGTACACGCCATCCAAGCTCTGTTTGACTCAATTCCCAGGCGTATCAAGGCCGTTATTACGGCCAGAGGTGGCTGTTCTGGGTATTGATTTCTCAGGATCTACGCACCCAAATTGCGTGAAAATGTAATCACATGTCAGTTCTAGTATAATATATTTGTCCAATGAATACCCGTTTATCATCTGCATTTCTTCTTGGTGTAGCAATTTTAATGGCAAGTAGTTAACATTCTAAGACAAAAAAAAAGAAACAACGTAATGGAATTATCCGAATGGGACGTAAATCGGTAGATGTGATGTACGTACACAGATAAACAAATATGTACAGTTCCAGAAAAATTGGATGATTCATTCAAGAGAAAGAGCTTGAGAAATAGAGCAAGTCAATGCCGCATTGGTTCACATCTGGCTCTTATACAAGAAATTATCCAGTTTGGCATTGTCGTCGGATGTACTCCTGAGAGACATCATGCCATTTCTGTCCAATTGGCGCGTTAGAGCGTCAAACTCTCGATCTGACTGGAGGGCTCCTCCTATAATGCTCCAAACATTCTCAGTTGGGGAGAAATCCGGCATTATGTTGCTGAAACGTAAGCAGATGATGGCTTGCCGTGAAGGGCAACAAAACGGGGCGTAAAATATCGTCGATGTACGGCTCTGCAGTAAGGACAACCAAAGGGGTGCTGGTACGAAATGGCACCCCAGATCATCACTGTTAGTTGTGAGGCGGAGTGGCGGGCGACAGGCGGGTTGGTACCCCGTCGCTGTGTGGGGACTCTCGAGACAC
This sequence comes from Schistocerca gregaria, assembly GCF_023897955.1. Lineage (NCBI taxonomy): Eukaryota > Metazoa > Arthropoda > Insecta > Orthoptera > Acrididae > Schistocerca > Schistocerca gregaria. The sequence continues at coordinate 321,873,278 of NC_064927.1, forward strand.
GTCTACGGCGGGGATTTGCGTCTCTATTAGAACTGAATCCTGATGACCAGGGGGGACTAGTCCGGAGCAGTGACGTATCAAATACTGAAGTTTGAACATTTATTAACGTGTAACTGTATAATGTAACTATCTTCAGTTACGTTAACAAGCAGTTGTAATGGCTGTATTTTTTACTGTAAAAAGAAAACCAAATAAAATCTAAAAAAACCTTTTCTTCGCTAATGCCACTCTTCTGCGCTTCGTCTATACAGGGCCAGTCTATACAGTGTTCCGAACACAGAGGGAAGCGCAACGGAGAAATGAGAAGGCGTAGAAAGGCCCACAGAGCAATACAGTCGCACGAGCAGTGTCTTTAAGATTTGTTGTCATGTTGCATGGCCACCAATCTGCTCCTTGTAGGAGTTGTATTAAATTCACGTTTGCATTGTACTGTTTCTCCTGGGTGGACATGAATGTGAAATGTATAGATCAGATATTTTTACGATAAGTATTGTATGAATAACTTACGAGCTTTACCAACGAACTATATATTATGCTACAATGTATGCGTGTTCCATGGAATTGAGATTCTGTGTTTGAACTCTAATCTCTTTTGTCATTACTATTCTTCTTCTTGATTTATGGTTCAAATGGCTCTGAGCACTATGGGACTTAACTTCTGAGGTCATCAGTCCCCTAGAACTTAGAACTACTTAAACCTAACTAACCTAAGGACATCACACACATCCATGCCGAGGCAGGAATCGAACCTGCGACCATAGCGGTCGCGCGATTCCAGACTGTAGCGCCTAGAACCGCTCGGCCACTCCGGCCGGCTCTTGGCCTATGATCTGGACGCGAACCGTAAAAAGCGTTTAACGAAGGTTCATCTTGCTGTATCAGCCAATGTAACTTATTAACAAAACTGAAAATAGAGTTGTTGGTGACTTAAACATTGTGTCCGTGTTGAAATCATTTTTAATCCTAAACCTTGCTTGTCTAGAGTAGACATGATCCTTAACAGAAATTCTTCATTGTTAGGCGCAATATTAAAAAATAATTAAGAACTTTCTTTTATCTCATCATCGAGACGTGCCATCGGTCAGAAAACTAAACCTTTCTTTCAGATTCTACGAGCCTGGCGGTCGCTGCAAATAATTTAATAAGATTCACTTTCAGATTTTCTCAAAGTTGCGATATGACATCCCTGTCAGGAAGGCCTGGTCACAGGATTCTAGTTTTGGTATAAGATTTCATTTGCAAAAGCTGCGCTGTTGTCTTATTTTGGGAATCAAGACGAAACCACGATTATGAGTTACGGAATTTATTTTTGTACAGTGAACGAACTAGTGAAGTATTCTCTGGTGCTGTAACTTCCATAATTTGACGTCGACTAGGCAAATATTGAGAAATATATATGTGATGTTTTAATAGTTAAACAAATGAGTATTTACAATCCAGTAACCCCTGAGAGCCGGCCGCGGTGGTCTCGCGGTTCTAGGCGCGCAGTCTGGAACCGTGCGACTGCTACGGTCGCAGGTTCGAATCCTGCCTCGGGCATGGATGTGTGTGATGTCCTTAGGTTAGTTAGGTTTAAGTAGTTCAAAGTTCTAGGGGACTGATGACCACAGCAGTTGAGTCCCATAGTGCTCAGAGCCATTTTTTAACCCCTGAGAACTAAGCTAGTTTACTGAGTGCTTATACGCATCGGGCTAATTTAAACAACATATTACACGATTAATAATATTACTACATTAGTTATTCCTCTTTAATGCTGAGCCATTGCATTAATGGGTGTTTCTTATTTATACAAGTCACGGCTCATATTCATTCTATTACATTACACTGTTAGTAAAGAAAAAGAGTCACAACTATGTTTATTTTATTAGATTACAGCATTACGTGTTTTAAATAACCGTTTCTCAACGTGTGGTTCGTGAACTATCAGGATTTCGCGAAATATTTCAGCGGATTTGACAAATTATTATTATTGTTATTATTATTTTAAGATTAAAATATTAACACTGTGATGCCTCTTATTACATACATGTAATATCGGGAACTTATCGCATTACTTCCACAATAAATTAATTTTTATCGTGAATGCCTGATTTACAGTTATGTAACAACTTTAGGAACGAATCTGATTTCGCTACAACCGAAATTTAGTCTGCCAGCTTCTTCGTGTTCTAACAATACTAACAACAATACCGCCACCCCACTAAGGAACGATGGTTACATGGCGGTCAGGTCTCTGATTTTCAACAATAGCCTACCTCTTTTTTTTCATGTGGCGAATGCAGTAAGTTATCAGTGGTGTATCAGAGTCGTTTCCGTTCTCATTAAAATGGATAATTGGTTGAAAAGTGAAAGTTTGTAATGGAAAGACTGTTTCACAAAATCGCAAGTTAGTGTGGTATCAACAGGTCATTCTGCTTCTAGTGATGTCTGTCAATTCGACAAAAGTGAACCGTGTGTATAGAAAAGAAAGTACGATGATAATTACATTATGTTTGGATGTTCATACACAAGTGACAAGGACTCTCCAAGGCCACAGTGTATTGTTTGTGGCAACATTCTTGCTAACACTAGTGTGAAGTCTTCCCTACTTGAACGCTATTTGGAAACTAATCACTCCACCTGCACAAACATATCTGCTGATGTTTTTGCACAAAAAACTAACAAGTGGAAAAACGATTTAACTACTCTTGCACCCGCTGCGAACATTGACAATGAGAATGCTCTTCAAGAGTCTAACCGCATAGCTACAGAATTCCTAAAACTGCAGAACCTCATTTAATAGCTGAATATTTAGTGCAGCCATGTATAAATGATGTAGTACAGTTACGATGCTTGGATAGTCTATCACAAAAAAAGTCAATATGCTACTACTGTCCGACAATACGATCAAACGCCGGATTAAAGACATGTCAAAATTGAAATTTTGGAGAGAGTTCGTGAGAGTCCTTTTACGATTCAACTTGACGAATCAGCTATTGCCATTTTACCCATACTGTTAATTTCATCCTTTATATTAATGGGGAGTCTGTAGACGAGGAACTACTATTCCGCAGACCCGACAAATACCGTCGTGAAGGCTCCGGGAGTAGACAACATTCCATAACAACTACTGATAGTCTTGGGAGATACAGCCCTGACAAAACTCTACCATCTGGTGAGCAAGATGTATAAGACAGGTGAAATACCCTCAGACTTCAAGAAGAATATAATAATTCCAATCCCATAGAAAGCAGGTGTTGACAGATGTGAAAATTACCGAACTATCAGTTTAATAAGCCACAGCTGCAAAATACTAAAGCGAATTCTTTACAGACGAATGGAAAAACTGGTAGAAGGCGACCTCGGGGAAGATCAGTTCGGATTCCGTAGAAATGTTGGAACACGTGAGGCAATACTTACCCTACGACTTATCTTAGAAGATAGATTAAGGAGAGGCAAACCTACGTTTCCAGCATTTGTAGACTTAGAAAAAGCTTTTGACAATGTTGACTGGAATACTCTCTTTCAAACTCTGAAGGTGGCACGGGTAAAGTACAGGGAAGGAAACTCTATTTACAATTTGCACAGAAACCAGATGGCAGTTATAAGAGTCGAGGGGCATGAAAGGGAAGCAGTGGTTGGGAAGGGAATGAGACAGGGTTGTAACCTATCCCCGATGTTATTCAATCTGTATATTGAGAAAGCAGTAAAGGAAACAAAAGAAAAATTCGGAGTAGGAACTGAAATCCATGGAGAAAAAATAAATAAAAACTTTGAGGTTCGCCGATGAAATTGTAATTCTGTCAGAGACACCAAAGGACATGGAAGAGCAATTGGATGGAATGGACTGTTTCTTGAAAGGAGGATATAAGATCAACATCAACAAAAGTAAAACGAGGATAATGGAATGTAGGCGAGTTAACTCCGGTGATGCTGAGGGAGTTAGATTTAGGAAATGAGACACTTAAAGTAGAAAATGAGTTTTGCTATTTGGGTAGCAAAATAACTAATGATGGTCGAAGTAGAGAGGATATAAAATGTTGACTGGCAATGGCAAGGAAAGCGTTTCCGTAGAAGTGAATCTTGTTAACGTCGATTATAGATTTAAGTGTCAGGAAGTCATTTCTGAAAGTATTTGTATGGAGTGTAGCCATGTATGGAAGTGAAACATGGACGATAAATAGTTTGGACAAGAAGAGAATAGAAGCTTTCGATATGTGGTGCTACAGAAGAATGCTGAAGATGAGATGGGTACATCACATAACTAATGAGGAGATACTGAATAGAATTGGGGGAAGACAACTTGTCTAGAAGAAGGGATCGGTTGGTAGGACTTGTTCTGAGGCATCAAGGGATCACCAATTTAGTACTGGAGGGCAGCGTGGAGAGTAAAAATTGTAGAGGGACACCAAGAGATGAATACAATAAGTAGATTCAGAAGGATGTAGGTTGCAGAAGGTACTGGGAGATGAAGAAGCTTGCACAGGATAGTAGCATGGAGAGTTGCATCAAACCAGTCTCTGGACTGAAGACTACAACAACAATTACTATCGTGAAGATCCAATAGACTGGACTTGCTGTGTAGGCATTTGTTCAGACTGTGCGCAATCTATGACAGTGTGGTATGCTGGGTTTCTTGCCAAAGTGAAATCGGTAGCTCCGAGCGCTTCTTGGACACATTGTTGCATTCATAGAGAAACTCTAGTTTCTAAACGCATGCTATATGGACTGAAATCTATGCTGAACGTTGCAGTGAAAATACGAGTAATTGATTTTACTACGTCTCGCCCTCCAACTTCCCCATTTTCGGGATGCCTTAGGGAGAAATGTGAGGCATTTATAGGGTTTATTGTCCCACACTGAAGTTAGGTGGCTATCTTGATGTAGAACTATTTCTAGACTGTATGAGCATGTGTTTCAGAAAGCAAACTACATGGAAGATGATATCTGGCTTCAGACTTTACCTTAGTTGGAAGATATTTTCTCAAACATTAACAGTTTACATTTGCCCTCCAGGTATCAAATATAAACGTTTCTATTGTACAAGAACATATCGAATCATTCACTAAAAAACTTAGTTTTTGGGAAACGTGTTTCAGTAGAAATAAAACAAGGTCTTTTGATACCCTTCACGACTTCCTGGTGAAAAATCATAGTTCCTTGGACGAAAATTTAGAGAAAGTGATTAAAGAACATTTGAAAGAATTTGGAAAAACCTGCAGACAATATTTCCCTGCTATGTTCAACAATAACAGTTGTATTCGCAATCCCCTCTACGAGTCAACAATTTTTAGATCCACAACAAGCGTAAATGAAAAAGAGCAACTCCTTGAAATTTCACTTACAGAAAAAATTATAAAACAGTGTCAGTAATTCGTTTTCGGTTAAGTTTAAAGAACTTTCCAGTGCTAGCGAATAACGCTGTAAGTGCTTCATTACCCTTTCTATCCACACACTTGTACGATTAGTTGTTTCCTTCATACGCTTATTAAATAAAGAAATATAGAAACAGACTTTGTACTGAAAGTCATTTGAGACGTTATTTAACTTCTGTGATTTCTGACTTCAAAGCTCTGTGCCAAGTAAAGCAAGCCCAACTTTCTCACTGGGTTACATGGAAAAGGTTACAATGAAAACTTGTAATTATTATAACTTGTAATTATTATTAACACGTTGTGTTACTTTTAAGCTGTAACTAGAGTAGCTTTAGGTTTTGGCCGTTAAAGGTTAAAATTTTGAGGTTATTAAACTTTGGGATTGGGATCAAATGTTGCGCATGTCTGCTGTACGTATATTTTTAAGTCAGTGTTCATCCAATTCAGATCGTTCTTGAAGTTGAAAAAGGTAGACAACCACTGTACTAAATCATACCATGTTTTCCAAAATGCGGACATTGGAGAATCCATATTGCAATGCTACAATATCAGAAGGGCAAATAATTCATTTATGTTTATTAACTAACTGTTATGATTAGAAAAACTCTCTTTCATAACGTTCAACCTGTCTATGGATCCCACTGTTTTTCATCATTTGGCAAACTGGTTTTAACTTTATAGCCGGATGCCACAGTCGTTAACTAACCTACGGGAGAGAAGTCGAATGCCATCTGTCTGTGAATGGTGTAAACTTTATTCTGCGTGTTATCGTATTTTAACGGATTATTTTATGCATCTTCTGAGGTGGAGGTTGAAGACAAGCCCAGCATTTGCTTAAACGAATGCTAAGAACTGCCTAAACGCCACATTCAGGCTGGCCCAGTGTACCACGTCAAAGTTTTTTCATCGCCTTGCGGATTAGGTCTGGGTATAATTTCTTTTCCCTGTCAAGGTAGCTAGTGCGATGAGAAATGTTATAAATGTTATCAGTAGTAAAATGTTCTTTAGTTTTATCAACAGCTCGAAAGAAACGAGGTCCTGTTGCAGACAAAGCAATGGAAACAAAATTCGGCTCATCCACCCCAATAACGTCTACCACCTTAAAATATTAAAACTAATGCGTTTCAGAGTGAGATTATATTTTCAGATACGCAATATTACAAGGTTTAGAATATCTCAATAATAAAAGCATAAATCGCTTCATCAAAATATTAATACAACTTTGTCGGGTAAGTTCTCTTCGTCGTCCTCTTTTCGGCAGCCATCACTGTTATGACCAAACGTATTTTGACTCATGCAGCGTCCTTGGTTAGTTGACTTCCACAACCCTCTTCTGCTGTTCATATGATGTACTGAACAAACACGTACACTACACGAACGCGTCAGAAGCTGAACCGAATCACCACACGTTTACGTTAAACTGGGAAGTATTTAACCATCAAAGGCTAACAGCACTTTGTAGTCACTAAAGTTAGTAATGTGATTCATATGTCCTTGGTAACATAATTTGTGCCTCTTAGTCTTTCGTCCAGACACTATGTTCTGCCTTTCAAGGGATATTCACAAAGACCAAATTTGCCTATCAAGTGGCTCTGCACAAAAGCGTGGGTTTTGTTTTCTTTTAAAATCTCTCTTCATTTTTCATTGTTCTTAACTTTTCCCCCTCCGTCCCAACACATTCATCAGTTTCTGGATCTACGTATTACCATCTAATTTTATATGATTTGAATTATCTTTTTTTCTATTAGGCAATGGCATCTCCCGTGATACTGTTTTTAATTGCGATGATATGCCAGTCTTTGTAGTCACACAAGTCTAATTGCTCTTATACGTTGACGACTTTTAAACGCTGACCATGCCTTTATTGTGTTTCATTTCTTTGCGAACGAAAGTAGTGATGCTTTTTAATTTTATTTTACTGAATTTTTGCGTGAATCTTTCTTAAGTCGCAATTTTAATTTTCGTGTTCTTGACTACACGAAAACTCAAAAACTGCTTTTATCAGGTTTTGTTACAGCACTTTTTGCTCCACAAGCGACAATTAGTTTAACTGGTGTTTTATATGTACTCATTTTCACCACTCTTAATTACTCTGTAAGTCGGCTGTTTAGGTTTTTATGTTGGTAACGCCACGTAGCGTTCTGTATGAAAATCACTGAGTGTGCTGTGTGCAGTCTGTGGCTGGTTAGCATTGTTGGAATATTCGCTATGGTAGTGTTGAACAGTTGGATCAGCGCGTAGCGTTGCTCTGTTAGAGGTGAGGCGCCAGCAGTGGTGGATGTGGGGAGAGAGATGGCGGAGTTTTGAGAGCGGATGATCTGGACGGCGTGTCCATCAGAAAGTGTAAATTTGTAGGACTGTATGTCATGAACTGATTATATATATAATGAATTTTAAACACTATTAAGGTAAATACATTGTTTTTTTTCTGTATCAAAATCTTTCATTTCCTAAGTATGCATATCAGTACTTAGTACCTTCAGTAGTTAGAATCTTTTATTTAGCTGGCAGTATTGGCGCTCGTTGAGTTGCAGTAGTTTGACTAACGAAGATTTTTGTGAGGTAAGTGATCCATGAAAGGTATAGGTTGTTAGTCAGGGCCATTCTTTGGTAGGGATTTTTGAAAGTCACACTGCGTTGCGCTACAAAAAAGGTGTGTCAGTTTAGTGTTGATCAGAATAAGTATAGAGAGTAGTGTCTGAAATGGTTCTGAGCTCTATGTGACTTAATTGCTGAGGTCATCAGTCGCCTAGAACTTAGAACTAATTAAACCTAACTAAGGACATCACACACACCCACGTCCGAGGCAGGATTCGAACCTGCGACCGTAGCGGTCGCGCGGTTCCAGACTGTAGCGCCTAGAACCGCACGGCCACTCCGGCCGGCAGAGTAATGTCTGAGTACGTTCAGTTTTGCTCAGCTGTTTGAAAATCAAATAACGTAAGATGTGTATCAGCACAGTAATTCCTTAATTTTTCTAAGGGGACGTTACAACTCTACTTTGGAAAAGTAGCAAATCTTCATAGTATGCTTTATTTTCCTGTTAGATCCTTTGTTTATATATATTTGTCATGCTGTAATGTTTTTATATTAGCAATCGAAAGTTGCGTTATTTACGATTACAAATGATTTAATTGTTTAGCCCTGTCTTTTTTTATCATGGACGATTATTCCTGAAATTAGAGACTGTCAGTTAAGCAGATTGATATCGTATTCATGACAGCATCTTAGAGAAGGCCAGTGGGATCCACAGACCTAAACGAAATCCAAACTCCTGTAAACATATGTCCGACTTGTTATAAAAGCCGTTTTCCCCCTTTCATGAATTCCCGATCAATGTATTATCGCCCGTCAGATCAATCAATAACTTACATTTTTTTCAAGGTAAAAATTGTGCTTGCATTATTGGAGAACATTATAGAATGTTCATAGCGGCACACAAATTCAAAATAGAACTTTGTAAAACACCTATTATCCGGAAACTGCAAAATTCAACACATAAGAACAGCCCTATTGTAGGTAAGGCAAGAAGTCAAGATGTTACAGCCAGAGTGTTATATCCGAAGGAAGTAAATAACATTTGATTTCAATATTTTAAACATAGCTGCACAACAGCAACGGTTTCACGTAATAAAATTATAACCAGCCGACCAGTTTCAATGGATAAAGAAATTCTTTCCTAGGTTTCGACAAATATAAATTTGTCTTCTTCAGAAGGTAACGTAAGGGCAATGAACATCATAGCTTACATTAGAAAAGTATGAAACTTATAAGCCAAGAATAAATTTTAAGACAAATTAGAGAACTCTTGGATTACAGAAGTATGATAATGACGACTGGTACTTACAATTTTACATTAGTAAGGACTAATATACCATCGCCGTTTTTACGATTGTCGGCATAGATCCATGTGTCAAAAATAAAATGTTTCTCGGCACGAGCGCCACCTGCCCTGTTTTCAGAGTAACAACGCTCGCGGATTACACTTAATCGGTTGTGAGCTCTGCAAGACCCATGAGCTCTTTTATATTAACGTGACAAACCCTAATTCTAGGACTATATTTTATTTTTGACACATGGATCTATGCCGACAATTGTAAAAAAGGCGATGGTACATTAGTCATTACTAACGTAAAATTGTAAGTACCAGTCGTCGTTATCATACTTCTGTAATGCAAGAGTTCTCTAATTTGTCTTAAAATTTATTCTTGGCTTATAAGTTTCATACTTTTCTAATGTAAGCTATGATGTTCATTGCCCTTACGTTACCTTCTGAAGAAGACAAATTTATATTTGTCGAAACCTAGGTAAAGAATTTCTTTATCCATTGAAACTGGTCGGCTGGTTATAATTTTATTAATATTTGATTTATAATTACGAACATAACCTCAACTTGAAGTTGGGCCTTATCTGTGATCCATCTTCTTCACAAGACGACCGGCAAGACCGGCCTCGAGAACTACAGAGACATATCTCCAATGTCTTTCACCTACAATATTTTCTCTAGAGCCCTTCTAACTAGAGTCATCAACCAACTTGACTCTCAAGACCACCTCCAAAGCCAAATTTAGCAGTGAGCTGTCTGAGAGTTTCACCATTCATACAGGAGTTAGACAAGTTGATGGCCTCTCGTGCATGCTCTTCAGTTGAATGCTGGAGATATTATCAGGTAATGGACTTGCTCAATACCGTCGGGAACTAGACAGAAGATTGGACACAAGAAAGGTAACCTCGGTGTACCCTGCCTAGCTTTCAACTCGTTAGTTAACAATGTAGCGGGGGTACTCACCAACTAGAGCATCTACAGCATAGCAGCTAAAAACTGAAGATCAGTAAACAAAAAGCTGGGGTCATCATCTGCTATTCTACTAGACGGCACCACAATTAATTAAGTTCCTGAAATCAAGTACTATGTGATAATAATTAAAGTAAAACTACTCACGAAGGTCTAGTGTGGGCTACAATTATCGTATGGCTGCGAAACTTGGTAGATATGCTAATGCTTAATGCGAAACCGAAAAGAATTAGTCCCTATTTTGGCTAGTAGGTGCGAATCTGGCGCTGTATACATTTGTATGACGGTATGACATACAAGCTGTCATTTGACAGTCCTTATCGTAAGTGAACAGTACGGCGATCTAGAAGGGAGACAGTGTGCTGTTACTGAAACTGTTCTACGTGGACAGCAGCACTTACAATGCTGCATTAAGAGAGTACCGCCGCCTGAAAGGTGAGCTTGGTGAGGTACCTGGAAGAGGAAGGCGTCCAATGCCGGTGGCAATTATTGACGAGGTTGCTGTTGCTGTAACTGACCACACAGCATGTGCCCTGGGTAGTGCCAGTGCTCGTGCAGTGCCACAAGAATTGTCCATCAACAGTGCGGAAAGTTTTGATGCCCGTTTTATACTGGTACACTTCTAAAATCCAGACAGTGCAACAGCTGAAACTCCATGATCCGAAGCAACGTTCTGAATTTGCTCTTTGGCTTCTCGAAAGGATCAAAGTTGATGACATGTGGCCGGTCAGTAACATATGGAGTGACGAACATTTTTTGCTACAGGGTGCAGAGGATAACAAAACTTCCGAATTTAGGATACTGTTAAACCGCATGTTGTGCATGAAGAGCCACTGCACTCGCCGTATCTGACCATGTGGTGTGGATTCACAAGCATTTTTATTTTCTTCTTTGAGGAGAGTACAACCAAAGGGCCTGTCAGATGTATCCTCACATCTGCACGTTGTCGAGATCTTCTGGAGCAGCATGTGATTCCAGCACTGGAAGAGCCCAACTGTGTGAAAACCACTGATTTCATTCAAAATGTAGCAACACTTCATGTCACTTGCCCAATGAAAGATGTGCGTAATGCTATCTTCCACGGATCGCCTGATCTGAATCCAGGCAACTTTTGGCTCTGGGGATATCTAAAAGAACACATTTACCAGGGATAAGTTCAATTTCTACCTGATCTGAAGGCCAGTATACAGGAACACGTTGCTCAGATTCCACAGCTGCCAGCAGCTGTTGATCACATCATTTTACGGGTGTAGTATGTCATCGATGTCTCAGGTGCTCATAATGAACCAATTGTGTAAGCGGCGGTCACTAATAAAATCGACGTTATGCCTTTCTCACTTGTCTGACCTTCTCTGCTCGCGTCCCGTTCCTAAACCATTATGTGTGGAAATATTTCTATAAGCCTTTCTTGCATTCACAACACCAGATTTGCACCTGATGGGCAAAATTAGAACTAATTTTTTCTGGCATAGGTCGGTTCCACATTAATGCATAAGAAAATCTACAATGTTCCTCTGTCATAAGACACACACTGGACCTTCAAGAGTAGGTGCATTTTGATTATAACCACCCGGTATTTAGCAGAGTGGGTTTCAGCAAATACCATTCAACAGATACCAGATGTACCAAGCTGGAGACTGTATACCACTCCTGCAACAGCATTTCTTCCCCAAATACCTTTCCTAGAATCTTGAATTCAAATATCACAATTCAGAAGTAAGTCCCTCGGTACACTATGCTTCTGAATACCGCTTGATAAACAGCAAGCGTCCGCTCAGGGAACTTGAGGAGCTCAAGAAACGAAAAATCCTATGGAGAATAATAGGGCAAATAAGAGGATGGCACCTACAGGATCTGACGCAAGTCTCCAAGAAGACGTAATAACATCTATTAGGGAAAGGCGACTGGTGATCTATGGAGATTTGAACCAAATGAGCCTCTGCAAACTCACGAACAGGGTCTAGAACAGCGACAGGTAGGGAGGAAGCCTACAAGAACAAATGGATCACCAATGTGAAATGAGACTTTGAACAACTCGAAAACCCATTAGAGAACATATAAGACCAGTTAAAATTCCGGAAAATTACTCTACAGGGGATATTCCCAGGCTACCTTATACCAGCAAAAGAGCACAGGAACCAGCAGAGGACAGGAAGCTTGCTCACAGCCAGAAAATGAAAGCTTCTCGGATAAGAAAAAATAGATAACCCGTATAAAGAGGCAAAACGAGCCTCATGGTTCTAAGTAGGCCCAAACGAAAAGAAATATAAGAGTTACAAGCAAAAATCCTCTAGAACAGGAGTGAGAATATCGCCTAAAACAAAGATAAGTGAATGATAGACGTTCTAGAACATGGAACTAGTAACAAGAAATAGACAAGAATATTTAAAATAGCATTAAGTAATCGTAAATATAAAATGTGTGTGTTTCCCTGGTAGTCATCTTCTATCATTTCTTAATGATATTTTAACTCCACATATTTTTCCTTTGACGTAAATAAAGAACTCAACTAAATGCAAGGAACTTACAGTTTAACCAAGGACATCCAAAACAATAAATGTATGTCTCTAAATTTAATGTGAGGCAATATAGCTAAATGGTTCCTTATGTCAATATTTAACAGCTGGTTATAAGATGCGTACGATAGATAAAATTGAAAGAAGATATCTAATAAAAATGATGGGTTCAATAGAATCATAAAAAGGTTAGTGAAATTGAAACAAGGAAAAAATTATAAGAAATTGCCAGCAATGCGATTCAGTCTCCGACTCGCCTTGAAGATGGATGGGACGTTTCTAGCCGAAATATCGCAAGAAGAATTGTCGCTGTCCCGAGTGCACGCTCGAAAGATGATGGAACAATTGCCAGTAACTTTGGCAAAAGCAAGACTGAGACATTTCACCATCTTTATAGAATTAATGAAACTAGAAAAAAATTTAAGTATTTCCGTACCACTGAGAAAAGAAATCAACAGCTGTTTAAATTGGCGAAGTCAAAAATCGTGTCGACCGATATAGCAGAGTCTACTAAAAAGCAAATATACGGTTATTTAGGAAAAAATATTTAGGTTTTGTAAATAGATTAGATAGGTAGTAAATAGATTAGAATTTTATAAATAGATTAGGTTTTGTAAATAGATTACGAATAGAAATCTATTTGTAAAAAGATTGTAGATAGATTAGGCTTTGTAAATAGATAGATAAATAGATTTGTAAATAGATTAGATTTGTAAATAGATGTAATAGTAATAGGTTTTGTAAATAGAAGAAAGCGTCATTCAGTAAAAGAGCTCTGCTGATATCAAATATGGATGTAGAATTGAGGAAGACATTCCTGAAAGTGTGTTTTTTAAGATGGTTTTGTGTGAAAGTGAATCGTTGACCATTTGAAATCCAAAGAAAAACTGGAAGCATTTGAAATGTTTTGCTACTGAAGAATGTACAACATTAGCTGCATAGATAACGTCCGAAATGAAGAGATAAGGAAAGGCAAGATAAGAAGTGTACGAAAAACCATAACCAGTAGAAGGGGCAGATTAGTGGAACATCCAGGAATGGGTAGCTTGACACTGAAAGCAACAGTGGTGCGGCCAGTAGTAAAGCCAGACAAAGACCGGAACATGCAAAACAGATTATAGAGGAAATAGTGCATACTAATTACGTAGTGATAAAAAGGTTACTTCAAGATATAGAAGAATGGATCACAGCATCTAGTTAGAGGTTTATGACATGAAAATTAAACTTAGAGCTATTCTAAGACAGAGAGATAAAAGAACTAATGCTAAGGAAGAAAGCAAGAAAGCAACGACGAAGAGAAAACATTAAAGTTTATTGTAAAAATAGAAAATTACAAAGGCAAACGAGGATTTAAAGCTGTTGCGCGATCCTTGATGATAAATACAAGAGAGGAAGTAAAGCGTGTAAGAGGCAACATCTGTTTGTGACGCGTTTTCTGTTAAAGCTGCTGAGCTTTAAATATGTGTAAGATATCTCATAAAGCTCTTCAGAATAATTGCAACGATCAAGCTGACAACAAAAGCTTCTAAATAAAGAGTAATCTCTCTCAAGAGCACTCAGCGTGAAGGCGTCGTTTCTTTCGCTTGACATAAGAGAGACGCCCCGAAATTAAACTCTTTGTTGTTAAGACACTAATCTGAGAGAAGATCTCTGAAAACAGCACATTCAGACAAAGTGAGAAGACGTCAGAGATCACTACGATCGTTTGAGAGAGCCTTATTGCGATACTATCAACGTAGAGGGTGTGAAGGCTTAACGAGTAATTAACGCAACGATCATTAATGATGAATGTAAAACTTTGGCGAAAAATTCTAAATAGGACGACCAAGATATTGATACGAACGCTGTCAAGTGACGATTCTAAAAGATAATACGTGCAATTGTGTTGCTCTGGCAGTATTGGCTATCACATATACTTAGTTTTCCTACAAACATTGGTGACAGTTCATCGTCAGTCACTCAAATACTTACGAATGTCGTTAAGTATTTATTAATTAAAATCGTAAGTGATCGAAAATCTCTTAACCAATGAATTTACGAATGTTAGTCATCGGTTACCGATGACGACTTCGGAAACTTGAAGTGACGTAATTAAACATGAATTTGCGCTTGGACACTGAGACACGGTGTTCAACTAATTTAATGAGCATATGTAGTATTCGTGGTCGCATTTTCAAAGCCTGCACGCGTACGCTTTATACAGATTACCAAAAGTGTAGTAAATTATAGATATCGCGAACTTGTGTCAGGCAAGATCTATGCCTAAAACGAAAATTTGAAAATCTGCTATAGTAGAATCTCAGAAAGAATATCTCTGTCAGCTGGCGCAGCTCCTTCGGGCGTCTGTCTAAACAACACACACAATGCGATTTTGTATACGTTTCTATAGCATTGCCTGTTTCGCAGCGCTATAGGCGACTTTACACTAACTGATCAAAAGTATGCGGACACCCCTATTTAATGCCAAATTGACCAGGAGATGTCACCAGAGGCGAACCCTCCATAAAGAAAGTATGTAGTTGTGGCCGAACTGTCGGAAGAAGAAACAAGCAAGTCCCACTTACAATCTCCAAAGTTGTTGGAAAAAGGCATTCACCATAGAAGCTCTGGGTAACATATAGTTCGACGGGCTTTTTTCTCTAGGCAGAGCCAGGGTTTTCAAGAAATTAAGAGAGATTAGGGAGTAATTTACATCACTGCACAAGTTATACAGGATAAGAACGTCGTATGTGGCTGTAATAAAAATCTTACTAAGACCGGACACGTTTGGGTTTATTTTAAAGCATCTTCAGTGGTCTACATATATGTGGTAGAGTTGCTAGGCACTTAGTACTTTCAGCACCACTAAATAAATTCACGTTTTTTTATGAAGCTTCACTATCGTCTCGCCACTTCGTGTACTTCGTTTTTGAAATTGCGGGGTGCGTTCGTCTTCTATTTGGTTTTGGGGGTAGCAAGAGCGTCTGCTATTGCTCTGTGACTGTTTATATTTTTCTAGTGGTGTGTGTGTGTGTGTGTGTGTGTGTGTGTGTGTGTGTGTGTGTGTGTGTGTGTGTGTGTGTGTGTGTACGTGCGTGGGAACAAGGAGAGCTAATCTGCCCTAACTTCTGTGAGCATAAATTGCAGAGTAGTGGATGGTCAGGGCTGGGTATATTGCCTTGTTAATGTGATACGTTTTTTGTCTTGTTTAGAGGAGCTCTTCTTTATCTATTACACTGAAGGGCCAAAGAAACTGGTACACCTGCTTAATATCGTGTAGGGCCCCCGCCAGCACGCAGAAGTGCAGCAATACTACGTGGCATGGACTCAACTAATGTCTGAAATAGTGCTGGAGGGAACTGACACCATGAATCCTGCAGGGCCGTCCATAAATCCGTAAGAGTACACGGGGGTGTAGCTCTCTTCTGAACAATACGTTTTAAGGTATCCCAGATATGCTCAATGATGTTCATGTATGTGGAGTTCTGTGGCCAGCAGAAGTGTTTAAACACAGAAGAGTGTTCTTGGAGCCACTTTGTAGCAACTCTAGATGTGCAAGGTGTCGCATTGTCCTGCTGGGATCGTCAAAGTCCGTCGGAATGCACAATGGACATGAATGGATGCTGGTTGTCAGACAGAATGGCAACAGGCAACATGGTATATGAGACGACCACCTTTCGAAATAAGAGTGTTTTGTTGCTGTAAATGCGACCTGACGAAGAACTCACAGCTTTGCACTATACATTAAAAATATCTGTCTCCAACCAAAAGCTGCTTTATTGATTTCTGTGCTTTTAAAGGTATTTCTAGTCTTAGGAAGTGGAGATGTATTACGTTTTTGATAGTGGTACAGTGATTAGGATATAAGCTTGTATTAGGAAGATGTGGGATTCAAACACCCGTCTGCCAATCCATATTCAGATTTTCCCCGACTTGTCAACATCGTTTTGCGCAGACGTCGGAATGGTTTCATTGAACAGGCCAATTGTTTTTTCCTTCCTCATTCCACGTCCAACTCAGGAAATGTCCCATCTATAATGATATATCTCTTGGTTTCTTTCTTGTATGGCAGTAATAGAAAATAAACACACAATAAATGCCTAAACGTTATTTAAACAAGGAAACAAATACACTGAAGCGCCAAAAATAAAATGTAGAGATACGTAAACAGGTAGAAGACGGCACTGCGGCCGGCAACGCCTATATAAGACAAGTGTCTGGTGCTGCTGTTAGATCGGTTACTGCTGCTACTATGGCAGGTTATCAAGATTTATGTGAGTTTGAATGTGGCGTCATAGCCGGCGCACGAACGATATAACACAGCATATCCGAGGTAGCGAAGATGTGGGTATTTTCCCGTACGACCATTTCACGAGTGTACCGTGAATATCAGGGATCCGGTAAAACATCAAATCTCCGACATCGTTGCGGCCGGAAAAAGACCCTGCAAGAATGTGACAAACGACGACAGGAACGAAGGGTTCAACGTGACAGAAGTGCAACCATTCCGCAGATTGCTGCAGATTTCAACGCTGAGCCACCAACATATGTCAGAGTGCGAACCATTCAGGGAAACACCATCGATATGGGCTTTCGCAGCCGAAGGCCCACTCGTGTACCCTTGATGACTGCACGACACATAGCTTTACGCCTCGCCTGGGCCCGTCAACACCGACATTGGATTGTTGATGAATGGAAACAGGTTGCCTTGTCGGACGAGTCTCGTTTCAAATTGCATCGAGCGAATGGACGTGTGCGGATATGGAGACAACCTCATGAATCCATGGTACCTGCTTGTCAGCAGGGGACTGTTGAAGCTGGTGGAGGCTCTGTAACGATTTAGGGCGTGTGCAGTTGTAGTGATATGAGACCCCTGATACGTCTAGATACGACTCTGACAAGTGACAAGTACGTAACCATCCTGTCTGATAACCTGCATCCATTCATGTCCATTCTGGTTCAAATGGCTCTGAGCACTATGGGACTTAACATCTGAGGTCATCAGTCCCTTAGAACTTAGAACTACTTAAACCTAACTAACCTAAGGACATCACACACATCCCTGCCCGAGGCAGGATTCGAATCTGCGACCGCAGCATGTCCATTGTGCATTCCAACGGACTTGGACAATTCCAGCAAGATAATGCGACACCTCACACGTCCACAACTGCTACAGACTGTCTCCAGGAACATTCTTCTGAGTTTAAACACTTCCGTTGACCTCCAAACATAAACATTAATGAGCATATCTGGGGTACATTGCAACGTGCTGGTCAGAAGAGACCTCCAGCGCCTCTTACTCTTACGGGTTTATAGACAGCCTTGCAAGATTCATGGTGTCTTTTCCATCCAGCACTACTGCAAACTTTAGTAGAGTCCATGCCACGTCGTGTTGTGGTATTTCTGCGTGGTCGCGGGGGCTCCACACAGTACTAGGCAGGTGTACCAGTTTCTTTGGCTTTTCAGTGTAATATGCAGTGCAGAAGGATTAATCCTGGAGGAGCGGCAGAGAAGCAGAGTACAGGCAGCAGAGATGGATGGAATAAGGAGGGCAGCTAGAAATGAGGAAATTAAAGAGATAATGGACATGGAACAGCCACTCGTGCAAAGAACTGAAATAGTGGTGTTCAATGGTACGGCCATGTACGACTTGTGGAGCAAGGACGATGGCCAAGATCAATCCTGGAAAGGCCGCCAGGAAGGGGAAACCGTGGTCGACAGCGATTAACGTGGAGAACGGGAGTAAGGGAAGAGAGATCTAAAAGAGAAATATTGCCGTGATAGTGAAACTGGCGAATGGAAATAAAGAACAACTGCTGAAGAGCGGTGAAGCCCTAAAAAGTAAGTAACGAACAGTTGGTCACGATTTTCAATGTGGCCCTAGCCCTTCGACTGTTCACAGCTTCATTTTCATACTTCTTTATGTGCATTACATTCAAACTGTCACTCACGCATATTGTTTTCATTTCACGACTGACATTCGTAGATAACATGTGAACGATGTACAATACTATAGGCTGTTGCTATCGACGAAGGCAAAGACGACTTTTTTAATGACAAATATAATTTCTGAGTCCCAAAGAAGATGATTTCCCAAGGTTCTGATCTACAACAAGAAATAGAATCAAGAAAAACATCAAAGCTTAATTTTACCCTCTTATTCGCATTTCTACCTACAGTAGCCTATGAATGCAACATAATTTCTTTCGTTGTATTAGATTACTCAGGAAAGCCTGCAACTGTGTCATTTGTGATTTAAACGATGAAAACCGCACCAGTTACTTTTTTATCCTTATCATAAAATAAGTAACTGGTGCAATTTCAATTATTACTTAAATAAGAAACATCGTTTTTCAGACTTCCCATTTCGCTCTCGCTTACCTAGGAAAAGTCTCGTCGGAGTAAAGTGTATCTCACCAGTAAATGGCTTCTCCTCGTTCTGTCACACAGCGACAATTCTTGAATATGTATTACGTAACACGAGCCCAGTGCACGGAAGCAATTTCTTGCAGTAGCTTCGGAGCTCGTCCTTCCGTTATTCGCAATTTTCTGCGTTACATAAAGGAGTGCTTCTGTGCAAAAATCTTTTGTAACCGCTTCAATTACAGATCTATTTCGGTGTAGTTGCTTATTGAAATTTCTCAGACTTTACATGTATAAACTGAATTTCCTTTCCCTTTTATTTTCTTAGTTCTTCCAATATTTATCGCTGTAATGAAAACAACATATCCTGATACTATTATGTCATACTGTTTTTATTTTTAAGGAACACAGTAACAATCTAAAGCATATGGAGGGTAGAGAAATGACAGAAGACTAGCTGTTGTTTAACAGGGTGTAATCTAAGTCTTTTTTTTTTATCGCCACTGCCGTCCAAAAAAATCAAGTGAAAGCAAATTTCAGAATCTGAAAGCAAGTAAAAACGAAATAAACGCAAATCATGTGGTTCGCATACGACATGATCCAGCTGGAAGAAGGAAAGAATGAGACGTGCGCAATGGGATACCTACATGCTACGGGAAATGAACGTAGAGCTACACTATGTGATGAAAAGTATCCGGACACCTCCAAAAATACATGTTTTTCATATTAGGTGCATTGTGCTGCCAGGTACTCCATATCAGCGGCGTCAGTAGTCATTAGACATCGTGAGAGCAGAATGGGTCGCTCCGCAGAACTCACGGACTTTGAACGTTGTTAGGTGATAGGGTGTCACTTGTGTCATACATCTACATGCAAGATTTCCACACTCCCAAACATCCCTAGGTCCACTGTTTCCGATGTGATAGTGAAGTGGAAACGTGAAGGGACACATTCAAAAGCCTACAGACCGACCTCGTCTGTTGACTGGCAGAGACCGCTGACAGTTGAAGAAGGTCCTAATGTGTAATAGGCAGACATCTATCTAGACCATCACACAGGAATTCCTAACTGCATCAGGATCCACTGAAAGTACTACGACAGTAAGGCGGAAGGTGAGAAAACTAGGATTTCATGGTTGAGTGGGTGCTCATAAGCCACACATCATGCCGGTAAATGCCTCCTCGCTTGGTGTAAGGAGTGTAAACATTGGACGATTGAACACTGGAAAAATGTGTGGAGTAACGAACCACGGTAAACAATGGCAGGGTGTGGGTATGGCGAAGGCCCAGTGAACGTCAACTGCAAGCATGTGTAGTGCCAACAATAAAATTCGAAGAGGTGGTGTTATGGTGTGGTCGTGTATTTCATGGAGAGGCGTGGAATTATCACAGCACAGGCCTACACTGACGTTTTAAACACCTTCTTGCTTCTCATTGTTGAAGAGCAATTCGGGGATGGCGACTGCGTCTTTCGACACGATCGATCACCTGTTCATAATGCACGGCCTGTGGAGGAGTGGTTACACGACAATAACATCCCTGTAATGGACTGGCCTGCACAGAATCCTGACCTGATTCCTATAGAACATCTTTGGGATGTTTTGGAAAGCCAACTTCGTGCCAGGCCTCACAGACCGACATCGATACCTCTCCTCAGTGCAGCGCTCTGTGAAGAATGGGTTGCCATTCCCCAAGAAACCTTGCAGCACCTGATTGAACGTATGCCTGCGAGAGTGGAAGCTGTCATCGAGGCTGAGGGTGGGCCCACACCATATTGAATTCCAGCATTACCGATGGTGGGCGCCCCGAACTAGTAAGTCATTTTCAGCTAGATGTCCGTATACTTTTATCACATAGTGTATATTCATGGTAAGAGAGAGAGACTGGGGACGAGACTTATGAAGAGAAACAAAGCAGAATAACGATGTGTTAAACATCAAAATAGGACAACAAAACCCAATAATTTCCCATCCTCGGAACAAAATTTAAGGGAAATGGCTGAATCTAAGCAAATAGGAAAATATCACGCACGTGAAAGAAAAAATTCTTAAAAAAAGGAATAGTTATTTTATTGACAAGAGTATTGATCGCATTTGTTGCGTGTCAATTTTACTATAGCAGAGATGAAAAAATTTCAAAACCGTCCTTAGGGTCGCACTAATTACATAGAAGTGAAACGTAGATAATTGAGTAAACAGGAAATTGAAGTTTAAAGTAATTTAAAATACACTACTATTCGGCTAAAAGCTTGTAAGAGTGGTAGTAGCATATTTTAAATGAGATAAGAGAAGAAGTAAACATACTTTTACTTCTTCCTCGACTTCGTTTTCTATGGAATTTCGTTACCAGAAACAGTTATACGTTATTGGTATAGAAGTAATAACTTTGGAAGGTGCAGTAGACAGGAAAAGAGTGTAGGAACAGACAGAGATAAGAATACGTAAAATATGCCCAAAACCGTTGTCTATTAGGCGTGCAGAAATGAAACGAGTAAAAAGGGAGAAGAAAGAGCAACGTTAAATCTTTGGAAACATGTTACCTCCCAGAATAGGGAAATGAAACTATCAACTAGAGATCAGAAATGAGTTCCATATACCAGATTTAAACTCGTCAGCGTGTCTTGTAACGTCATCTCCGTGTGTCCGAAGCAACACCTTCTAACATACAGGCCTCCCAGCCAAGACGAGTAGGCCATGTGACGTCACTTCCACTAGGCCATTGGTGTAATGACAGATTCTGCTACAACTAGCGCTGCTGGTGGCCAAAGCTGGATCTAATAGCCATACCAACCACGTAACAAAAGGCACCGTTAGGATACATTGTTCGTTTAATGAAAATGAGTATATGAAGCACTGCAAGAAAAAGTAGCACCGTTTACAAAGCAATATGCGATAAGAAATCTGCACCGTGAGACGCTGTGCTTAATTCGTGTGGATTTACCTTTATAAGCAATTCGAAATTCTGTGTTTATGTTGGCTAACCTACCCGGGAAACAAAACTTGTGTTCTGTTTACTTTCAAAGTATAGTGGTTGATTCGTCGAAATTACATCTCCGTTTAACTCTGAGATTTGATTTAATCGTTCGAAATGGTGTATAAGTGTTGTGTTCCACGTTGCAGAGGAAATTACGAAAATGGGCCGCGAGTAGCGGTGTTTTCTTTTCCTAAAAGCAGAAATGGATATCTGCAATACATCGTGAAAATTTCCAGGTTACACAGAATTCGAAGGTAAGCTCAGGTTCTTTACAATTCAGTTACATTGTCCCAGGGTGTGTGTTCTTTAATTTAGAGAGCGGGAGCAACCAATCACATATTTAAGTAGCACGCTCTTTAGATGTTCATTAACAACATGAATTCGATTCATTTCATGTCGTTGTCTAGAAGATCAACTACATTACATACATTACTGAGTCACTGGAAAACTGTGATTTACTTATGCAAGAATAGCTTTAGCCTTTTAACCTGAAATACCGAGTGTTCAATAATCGATTTGATCTGAAGATAACTGACACTAATCCCATGTGTTTGCATTAGTTCCCCTCTGGATTATTATATGTAGCTGATAAAAGATTTTCCCGTTATTCCAAGGCCTGCGAGCTCCACTTCACTGAAGACGTCATTCTGAAACATAGTGAATATTTCGACAGTTCCACAGGGAAGAAATATTCTGTGCCACTTCCAAAACCTCGCCTTAAAACAGGAGCCATACCATCCATTCTGCCTAACTGTCCGAAGTATCTTTCGTCAGCTTCTTGTTCGAGGGAAAGTGGAGATGAGAGACGAAAGCGTCTAGAAAATAGAGACTTAGAAATAGCTATTGCAGCGAGTGTAGCAACTCCTGCTCAGCATGAACAGGAAAGACATTTTTTTGTCGACTTTAATGGTTTTGTTAAATGTTTAGTGGGTATCAAGCTGCCTAATGACTGACATCTGATGAAGTCAGAAAGTTCCATAACTTTTGTTCTAATAGACGTCGAAGATATTCCTACGCTTTTGTGTTCTGTTGTGGTGACTTCTGACCTGAGTATGTCTTTATATGAAGGTAAAAGTGTAATCTCAAAACTTGGTGCAAGAAAGTTCCCTTTAACCATAAACCATTTAAATGACTTAATTAACAATATTGATAACTTGGAGAACTTTACTAGGAAAAACAATGGTAGCACTGGAAAAGACCACTTGCTATTCGTTACTGATTATTTGAAAGATATGGCAAAACATTTTGATGAGAGTGAAAGTAACAAAATAAATTTTTATGTGAGCAATTGAATCTAATGGGAGTCCGCAAGAGCCATTACATATACACCACAAATGAGTCTTATTTCACGCTTTTGCATTGGTTAAATGAGCGTTTGTAATTAAACTTTTCACTGTGACAATATCGCCAATATCTATGCGATCATTGATGAGCGGCTCATGCCGCAGTGAATTACATCTACATTTTTGTCCCAGTAATAAATTTATGAACTCTACAATAATTTCGTCATCCTGTCTGTTAACTGTTACAAAGTATCTCCGTTAGTGTCATTTACTGACTAATGGATCTAGGATTCTGTAGCGAGATCACACTGTGTTGTAATCAGTGTGCCACATTGCACGCGATATCATACAAGGGCGGCAAAATTTCTCTGTAAAGGGCAAATTGAACGGTCAGTGAATTTGTTATGGTTTCACGAAAGAAATACACCGTTCATCGGCTCTAGCGCACAGGCTGTCTTGCAGCGGCAGAGGGTGTTAGCCCAGCGTTGATGACACCATAAATCCGCCGTGAGGCCTGTGTATCAGAAGGTGTTGGTCCGAAGTCTCGACTCGCGAGTCTCCGCCGCGGCCCACTAGTCACCTGACCCTCTTGATGTGTTCGAGTGGACTCGACTCGCTCAGAAAGGAGAGCGAGTGCACGAGTTCGCAAGTATAACTGGGAACTCGAGGCATTCCTGCTGCATACGCAACCTTTTTGAAAGAAATTTCCGCCATTAAACTGTAAATTACTATTCATTTACTTCACACACACATGATTTCGGCTTTATAGCCATTCGCAAGTGCAAGTTGAAATGTCGCAAAACGTCCGAGCTGCCTCAATGACAAAAGCAGCCATTGCACATGACGATTGTTATATACCAGTATAATGACAGATCAGATAGCAGTGAATACTGTTCTTTCATATATACGGATAAAACTTATTCGAAGACTGAGGTAAATTTAATGGTTCAAATGGCTCTGAGCACTATGCGACTTAACTTCTGAGGTCATCAGTCGCCTAGAACTTAGAACTAATTAAACCTAACTAACCTCAGGACATCACACACATCCATGCCCGAGGCAGGATTCGAACCTGCGACCGTAGCGGTCGCTCGGCTCCAGGTTGTAGCGCCTAGAACCGCACGGCCACTCCGGCCGGCGGTAAATTTTAATATTTAATATCTATTCAGGGAATGTCTAACAGTTACGTTGATATACACACACTTTCGGGCCATTACTGAATCTGTAACGACAGTACCAGAACACATGACATGAGGACGAAGTGAATTCTTAAATGGTGATTAATTATTAAAATAAATTACAGAAATTAATTATAAGCTACACAGTTCGCTGTCAGCCCATAAACACAAATTGCTATGATCAAACATAGAAATATCGAGCTTTTTTGTCGCAGGGAAATAATAGTGACGTTATTCCGTGCTGACTTTTCATTTGCCGCAGTGCATATAGTTTCTCGTGGTGGAGGTGGAATAAAGAAGAGTACAACCATTTCGTTTACAATGTACGAAATTTATATGTCCTTCGTTTCAAGAGTGTGCTATAACATGAAAAACATGAAACTTATTCCAGATATGGGTCCTCCTAATACTGGAACAGAATTGAAGTTATTTACTTTGCATCAGTTAATTTTCGTCTTACACCCTCCACAGCATCACAAAACATAGTTTCGTTAAAGCTGCCATTTCGCCTTGTCAGATACTTTACAGCTATTAGCTCGTGTAGTCATCTTCCGTACTAACAGTAAATCACGATTAGCTTTACACTCCTGTGTGCTTCAGTAACAGAGATCGAGTCGATAAGTTCGAAGCGAGCTAACAGCCTGCAGCATTACACTCGTACTCTCTGCGTTTCTGATCACTACTACAAGCAAGGCACAGCAGTACACACGCTTTGGAGAGGAAGCAGCTTAATATCACAATCCAGACTACGAATTAGGTTTCCCTTGGTGTTTCTAAATAACTTGAGTCAAATACCAGTACTTCATAGATGAAGTGAAATTTGTTTGCACTTTCGTTGGGTGCAGGGCTAATTTTACCTATTCGTTACTCACCAAGATGCTCAGTACTATACTTTATTTGAGCACCTTCGTTTGAACGAAATAACAAAAATCAGGCTCAACAGTTACCACCAGTCTTCAATCTACAACCACAACAAGGGCCTGTAAACTGTTACTTGAAATACCTGTGAACAGTTACCTGTAACCTTCATTTTGCTTGCTGGCTTCTCAGCTTTCACCAGCCAAAATACTCTTACTTAATAATTCTGTGAGGCCATGAAAAAATATCTGATTGAAGCTATTTAAACACATTTTAATAAAAGCCTATGCATTATGAGTTCTTTTGATCAAACTCGCAGGAACATTAAGAAATCTTGTTTTCTTTTTTTCCCTTTTTTCTTAGTCATCAGTCTTCTGACTGGTTTGAAGCGGTCCGCCACGAATTCCTCTCCAGTGCCAACCTCTTCATCTATCTCTGACTTCCTCTACAGTTTTTACCCTCTTCTGCTCCCTCTAGTACCATAGAAGTTATTCTGTGATGTCTTAACAGATGTCCTATCATCCTGTTCCTTGTCCTTGTCAGTGTTTTTCATATACTCCTTTCCTCTCCGATTCTTCGCAGAACCTTCTCATTTCTTACTTTATCACTCTACCAAATATTCAACGTTCGTCTGTAGCACCACATCTTAAATGCTCCGATTCTCTTCTATTCTAATTTTCCCACAGTCCATATTTCACTATCAGTCAATGCTGTGCTTCAAATGTACATATCAGAAATTTATTCCTTAAATTAAGCCCAATGTTTGATACTAGTAGATTCGTCTTCGGCAGGAATGCCCTTTTTGCCAGTGCCAGTCTGCGTTTCATGTCCTCCTTGCTCCGTCCATCATAGATTATTTTGCTGGGTGGGTAGCAGAATTCCTTGACTTCGTCTACTTCGTGATGCCCACTCCTGAGATTAAGTTTCCGGTTCTCCTCATTAATTTCGTCTTTCTTCGATTTACTCTGTCAATACTCATTAAACTGTTCATTCTGTTCATTTTCTTCCCTTTCACTGAGAATAGCAATGTTATCAGCGAATATTACCATTGATATCCTTTCACTTTGCATTTTAATCCAACCAAACATCATACACCAGGTATAGATCAGATATGAAATTTCTTTAATAACAGTTATTGTTGATGTTAAACATCGACCAGTTCAGTTAGTGATAGCTTTTCTCGCCCATAAATTTGTAAGTATAATGCTCCACTAGCCAGGCGAATTTTGGATTTAGGCGGCACGTACCAACTGGCGAATACCGATAATTGTGCCTCAATAACACTTTTTATTCTCCTTTGGTTTTCATAAAATCCACATTAAAGTTCAAATTTATGAAATAAAAAATGTAATACTCAGACAGTTTCACTCACTATTATGCAACCTTTTATCCGTATAGGGCCGGGAGACCCGTGTTCGCCGTCAACCACAAAGGCTACGAGCATGCAATCGTAGCATGCCTCATGAAGCTTACACACCGATCGCTTGCGGACGAATCCCTCTGCCTACAACGCTATTGATTTTGTCACTCGGTGCTGACGGCGAAGGGAACATCCTATTTCTTAGTGCCAGTGCATCTAGTTGCTCGCTCAAGCGGTGAACTCGCTCAACACCAAGTCCAAAAATATCTTTCCTACTGGAGGCAATATTGGCCAAAATTGAAGGAAAAGTTCCGATATTGACATATCTGGAAATAAATACCTGTTGAGATATGGGCCGTTCACTATCCACAGGATTCTGAAGAAATGGCATATTAAATTATCACAATACGCACGTATGGGCAGATGCGAATCCTCGAGGAGTGAAGGTGAGGCATCAGCATCGCTTCAGCATCAATGTATGGGCGGGAACTGTCGGTGATAGACTCACAAGGCAACACACTTTGCCAACAGCTGCTGTAGATCCCCGATATCTGCATGGTGAATTATCAGCGCAATTGGAGAACGT
Organism: Schistocerca gregaria; assembly: GCF_023897955.1. NCBI lineage: Eukaryota > Metazoa > Arthropoda > Insecta > Orthoptera > Acrididae > Schistocerca > Schistocerca gregaria. Next base: position 321,900,522 of record NC_064927.1, read on the forward strand.
TTCCCTAGCAGGGAGACAACCACTGTTGTTTATACACCATGAGGCACCACCTTTTCTTCGGATTGCGGTTTAGTCTCCAACGTTCGACGATGCGCACACGTTGCAAGAGCGATTGACCAACGTGGCGCAATCCGAATGGAACCAGGTGTACTTGAACGAGTGCGTAACTGGCTGCGAGGAAGGGCTGAAAGATGTGTTAGTCTCAATGGTAACTATATTCAGCAATATCTGACGTTTTATGTAAGTCTGCAGGCTTTCGTGACCGTTTTCACTGAAGTTAAAATCTTCTGGGTTATTAGGCCGCGCCATGTTTCTTATAAAATTTAGACGTTTCGACCCGTCTGCTGGGATCTTCTTCAGGATCCTTTGGTGTCCACTATTGCTAGAACACCGTGCTAAAAGGAACTCGTTAAACTTCGGTTACACGATAAATCAGTTTAATCTAAAAGCCGTAAATTCAACTAAATGCCTAGGTATTACAATTACGGGCAACTTAAATTGGAAGGAACACATGGAAAATGTTGTGGCGAAGGCTAACCAAAGACCGCGTTTTATTGGCAGGACACTTCAAAAATGTAATAGATCTACTAAGGAGACTGCCTACACTACGCTTGTCCGTCCTCTTTTAGAATACTGCTGCGCGGTGTGGGATCCTTACCAGATAGTACTGACGGAGTACATAGAAAAAGTTCAAAGAAAGGTAACACGTTTTGTATTATCGCGAAATATGGGAGAGAGTGTCACAGAAATGGTACAGGATTTTGACTGGAAATCGTTAAAAGAAAGGCGTTTTTGGTTGCGACGGGATCTTCTCACGAAATTCCAATCAGCAACTTCCTCCTCCGAATGCGAAAATATTTGGTTGACACCGACCTACATAGGGCGGAATGATCACCACGATAAGGGAAATCGGAGCTCGTACGGAAAGATACACGTGTTCATTGTTTTCCGTGCGCTTTACGAAATTGGAATAATAGAGAATTGTGAAGGTGTTTCGATGAACCCTCTGCGAGGCACTTAAATGTGATTTGCAGAGTATCCATGTAGATGTAGGTGTAGATGAGGACAGGAAAGCATCTGTTTCTATTAAGACCATAAATTACATGTTTTACATTGCAACAATGTATTTCGTTAATTTGCATATATCATTTTACTTAAAAGATAATCACCCTATCGTTTTGAAATGAAGAGAGGGATTACTTTTATTGAATGAAATTCCTAGTTTCAATTAATTAAATTTTGTAGGAGTAAAATCTTACATTTCTATATAGTCGTCATTACAGTTCCTTTAACTAACACCAATAAAACATGAGTATGCTTAATTCTGACTGAAAATTTATCATGTCATATATCTATTAGGGATACAATTTGTTTTTAGCTTGAATACATAACAGTAGCTGTCTTTCGATGACTAGAAATATAGAAACCTTAATCGTTAACAACTCCATATATACAATATCAAAATTATTTCTATCATATGCCTGAAGTTTGTGTAACGTACAAATTGTGATGGTACATCAGCTTTTAATCCAATGTGTTTCCTTCATCCTGCACACGTATTGGTGAGACCCGACGTAAACAATGTCTAAACAATAGCTTAAATTAGTGCAAATTACTAATTTTCTGTAAAAGAAAATCTTCTGTGTGTTCGAATCCACATAACTAGGTAACCAGAAAACACAAAACCAAATCAGTAGTTTAAATTGGTGTAAGTTGCCGATATTACACATATGCCCTTCGGGAGATTGGGGATGCGGCTGGAAAAGGATGCAGCATTCCATACAGGGTTGTGGTATTACAGCAGATAGGCACAACAAAATACTGTCTGGTTCCAGCTATTAGAGACTGTGGTCATGTGTGTGTGAATTGCGCTTGAGCAGGGGGGTGCGTGCGTGTGTGTGTATGTTGTAACAGCAATAAAAAACCGAAAGCAGCTTATTTCAGAAACGTGTTTTATTGAGTGGTTTTAACAGTTAGGTTCAACTGGAGACGGAAAGAATTGTGTAATCGTAAACCAGTTGTTTCAATGATCCCTACGAGAAACTTGCACACCGGTACTCGGCCATTCAGTATGACAGATGATAACTGGCACAGAACTGAAGCAACGTGGAATCAGGTATCAATATCTTTTATCCGAGCTCAGTTCAACTGGATTCGCATCTGGGTTAGAACAGTTGTTCCTGCCAGAGGGGTGCGTACTTAATTTCACACTTTGTTTACCCCTGAATAACCTTCAGAATTAATTATGTATTCTTCTGCTGTACTGTATAAGCGCAACATGTAAAATTTTTCTATTTGCTACCCTGGCTGGTGTTGCAAGTTGAATGCCCAGCTGGGTGCGGAGCAACCGTACGCTGGCAGATGCGGGCGCGCTGGAGCGTTGCTACCACGGACGCGGGACACCGGCCGCCCGCCGTCCTTTGGCGCATCTGGCTGATGGGCGCGCGGCAAGTGTCGCGATAACAGCCCGGGCGCAGCACACAAAAGGCGCGCGCTGCCTCGCCGCGCGCCGCGCCGCGTCACTGCGTCCCGTCCCGTCGCTTCCCTCTCACTGTGCCGTGTCCCAGCTACTCGCCCACGCACGCACAATGTGCGACACGGCGCCGCACCGCCAGCTCCCTCTGCTTTCCTCTAATCTGCGGACTTTTCTTTTCATTCGTTTTATAATTACGTCCTCCATTGTTCATTATGCGGTTTTGTAGTTCTCGCAGTACTTGTTTTTGCAGACAAAATTATTGGATTTCAGGTCCGTCTGTCATCCTGACAACTGTATAAACCCAACACGATTCAGCACCTTTCTGCCATCGTCACTGGGTATAGAAAATTTAAGAACTGAATAAAGAACACCTACTGACGGAATAATCTCTTTGAAATTTTGAAGGTGCAAGGGTAAAATACAGGGAGCGAGAGGCTATTTACAATTTGTACAGAAACCAGATGGCAGTTATGAGTCGAGGGACATGAAAGGGAAGCAGTGGTTGGGAAGGGAGTGAGACAGGGTTGTAGCCTCTCCCCGATGTTATTCAATCTGTATATTGAGCAAGCAGTAAAGGAAACAAAAGAAAAATTCGGAGTAGGTATTAAAATCCATGGAGAATTTAAGGTTCGCCGATGACATTGTAATTCTGTCAGAGACAGCAAAGGACTTAGAAGAGCACTTGAACGGAATGGACAGGATATAAGATGAACATCAACAAAAGCAAAACGAGGATAATGGGATGTAGTCGAATTAAGTCGGGCGATGCTGAGGGAATTGGATTAGGAAATGAGACACTTAAAGTAGTAAAGGAGTTTTGCTATTTGGGGAGCAAAATAACTGATGATGGTCGAAGTAGAGAGGATATAAAATGTAGACTGGCAATGGCAAGGAAAGCCTTTCTGGAGAAGAGAAATTTGTTAACATAGAGTATAGGTTTAAATGTCAGGAAGTCGTTTCTGAAAGTATTTGTATGGAGTGTAGCCATGTATGGAAGTGAAACATGGACGATAAATAGTTTGGATAAGAAGAGAATAGAAGCCTTTGAAATGTGGTGCTACAGAAGAATGCTGAAGATTGATGGGTAGATCACGTAACTAAAGAGGAAGTATTGAACAGGATTGGGGAGAAGAGGAGTTTGTGGCACATCTTGACAAGAAGAAGGGATCGGTTGGTAGGACATGTTCTGAGGCATCAAAGGATCACCAATTTAGTATTGGAGGGCAGCGTGGAGGGTAAAAATCGTAGAGGGAGACCAAGAGATGAATACACTAAGCAGATCCAGAAGGATGTAGGCTGCAGTACGTATTGGGAGATGAAGAAGCTTGCACAGGATAGAGTAGCATGGAGAGCTGCATCAAACCAGTCACAGGACTGAAGACCACAACAACAACAACAACTGACGAACCCACATAGATGACAGAACATGGGTGTTGTTTTTAGGCAAGAGACCAAACTGTGAGGTCATCGGTCTCTTCGGATTATGAAAGGACGGGGAAGGAAGTCGGCCGTGCCCTTTCGAATGAACCATCCCGGCATTTGCCTGGAGCGATTTACGAAAATCACGGAAAACCTAATTCAGGATGGCCGGACGCGGGATTGAACCGTCGTCCTCCCGAATGCGAGTCCAGTGTGCTAACCACTGCGCCACCCCGCTCGGTGGCGGAACATGTTTGGGCTTATATAAATAACAGTTGTTGGCACGGATTTCGGATCTGATGTTTAATAATTCTATTCCATACGTTTGTAACAGCCACGATTGGTGCAATACATTTAAATGTACGATGACGAGCCGTTTAATAACGGGAATATCTTGGTAACATTTTACGAAGAGTGTTACGTAAATGAGTTGTTCCACTTGTTAACGTAAAACTGAGTTCATAGAAACAGGATTCAACTTAAAAGGTAAACATTGGCCAGCACTGAGGAATCGAGAATCTCGACGGTTTTTACCTGTTATCGACACTGAGTTTTTTCCCTTCACTTGCACTGTGAATCCTTTCATCTTCCAATTTCTTGATTCTAGGTCAACAGAAAGTACCCTACAGGTTTCAAGAGTGAGTTTGCGAGTACCAAAATGTGAAACATAAATGACCGTATCTTCAGATTGCACTGACTTAGAAGCTTAAATTATTTACACAGCAGAATGATCGTAGGCCTTAGTATGTGACATAAATTTCAACTTGATACGTCCACCCGTTTCTGAGGAAAAGGACAGGTAGACAACAGACAGTGATCCTATTAAGCTTCCGTTTTCTACCGACTGAAGAACAGAACCCTAATAATTGATAATTTTATAAAAGAAATATGAAAACAAATTATGTAGGATTATAGCTCCTCTGCCTAACTTCAAACATATAATAAGTCGTGGTACCTAGCTCAAGCTTTCATTCAATAAAAAAATTAAAACTTGAAATTTCTATTCAGAGCACACAGAGGGGTGAATAGAGGCAGCGGTGTTTTTGTGGTGAACTGGGACATGTCAAAATCTCTTTTGAATCTAGAAGACTACGAAACAAAATTTATGTTCTTCAAATTTATGTTCTTCAAAACTTATGTTCTTCAAAAAAAAATTAAAAATATTCGATGAATTGTTCTGTTTTCCAAACAAAAACTGTTATGTCTCTAATTACTTTATCGTAACATTAAACTGAAGAACTGACTTTGTTTATTAATATGAGGGATATTCGCAAAGAAGATTCGACCAGGCGCAAAATGGAAACCACAATGACAATCCGATGAAACTCTGAGCAGATGTAATGGGCAGTGTCTTTAGCATGGCCATCCATTGCGTCCCATCACTTTCTTCAGATGTAGTGTGAACAGATAAAAAGAAAGTGTTTAGTGTTGTTGTCGAGGAAGGTTAGTTTAGCCTTAGCACTGCCTTCTTCTTTATTATATTGCTTGACACAGGAATGCCTAATCAGGCTGGAGACCGAGATTAATGCGTAAGGTTACAACTTGCTTTTGTGCTGGGAAAATGTCTGTTCCTGACCCATCTGTTTGCTGTTGGTTATACTCTGCTGAAGTCTTTCGGAAACAAATCCCACTCTCACTTTTCTGTTTCCACGGTCACAACTTTCTCAAAAATTCCTTGCAGAGGTTTAACGTTAACATCGATTGCCGACTAAGGTGGTGGGTGTTTCCGTTACATGAGGACAACATTTTGGCACAGACAACGAGCTGTAGACCAGCGTATAGAATTGACAGGAAGCACAGGTGACTGCCTCCTATGACGAGGGTATTGGAAAGTTGGTACAGCGCTACAACGAATGTCCAAGTCGGAGCGGCGACTGTGTGGATAAGTAGCTGGAAGGTGTAGCTATCTGTTGTAAATAAAATATTTTTTTTATTTTCACAGTGGTTTCCATTTCGCAACCGATCGGACCTTCCTTTCCGAATAGCGGTCGTACACTATGCCATTAAAACGTTTAAAAATCATGTCTTTTAATCTACAAGTAGTTCCATTGGAAGGAAAGAGGAGATTTCGAACAACATCTCCTTGACTAAACAAAGAACTCCTCATCTGTTAGAATAAACTTGTTTAACTGTCCTTGTCTTTTTTTCTTCAAAAATACATCTAAATAATCTTTGCCTCTTAATAACAAATTTACAGCCATACATTCTAAATTATTGCTTGCTTTTCTCACGTTCTTCAATCACAACATAATCTCCTAGATTGAGAACAGAGCCAGATAGATATTCATTACCGTAAACTGGTCTCCTCCTGAAGATACACTGATGATTACTGTTTCTGTTCACCTCACAAATTCCGAAAGCACATCTGTAAAGTTTCAAGTAGTCGATATGTAAGTCAGATTATCATATGCTTTAAAACTGAATTTTTGGTTAATGAAACGGGATTGCAAATGTCCTTACCATTTACTTAACTTTGTGTTACACATGTTCATTGCAGTGTACGTCGGTTAATGGTCACTTCTACGGCGTTTTTAATCATTCCTAAGGCTGAAAATACACGCAGGGCAGTGCACCGATAGGAAGTATGCACTGGGGTGCGCTAGTGCATTTTCAGCCTTAGGAATGATTAGAAACGCCAGTGGAGCGTCATTAACAGCTGTCCCCTGCTGTGGAAGCAAGCACCACACCGTTAAATGAAAAAAAATATTTAAATTGATACTTAGAAGTAAAGTTACTCTGTCCGAACAGGCCTTGGAAGGCCCAATGGTACTGACCGGGCTCCGTGTCATCCTCAGCCCATAGGCGTCACTGGATGCGAATATGAAGAGGCAGATGGTCAATACACCGCTCTTCCGGCCGTATGTCAGTTTACGAGACCGGAGCCACTACTTCTCTGTCAAGTAGCTCCTCAGTTTGCTTTACAAGGGTGAGTGCATCCCGCTTGCCAACAGCGCTCGGCAGACCGGATGCCCATCCAAGTTCTAGCCCAGCCCGACAGCGCTTAACTTCGGTGATCTGACGGGAACCGGTGTTACCACTGCGGCAAGGCCGTTGGCTATAAGTAAAGTTAGAAGTAAGGAAATTAAGCAGCACATCCGGTGTTTGTCGTAGAGTGAACGAAACATCAGCAGACAGTGTCGCCAACTTAGAAATTCATAATTTCCATGTTATTTTGGTTCGCTACCAACGTAGAGAAACACAACTTCGAATGATATTCCATTTGTCTTTGGACATTATAGGAATTTTTTGGAAATTTCGATTCTGTTCACCGCATTGTTTCTATTTGCCCATTTTATGGTACATTTAAAATCAGCTGTCAGTCCTGGCACCGATGCTGATCATTTGCAATTCTGTCTGCATTTCGTAAAAAGTTTTAACCATGTCACCCTTATGTTCCTTGAGTGACTGATGTTATTTATGAGGCCATTCATACGGAGTGTTAAAAACGCTCCATATTCTTGCAGGAAATACAATTTTTCAAAATTAGAATATACACTCACCAAGCAAAAAATTAATCACACTGCGAGAGATACAACGCCGATACCGTCGATTACCTCCTGAAGCCTAGACAGTGGTGTCATTTCTGCTAGCAAGAGAATCCACAATCTTCTTCTGGGACGCCTTACTCAGTTGATAATTACTAGTTGATGATTAGATGCAGCAGAGTTACCAGTTTACTAGGAAGTTGATTGGATCCTTGATCTCGCCTTTCCAGATAGTCCCAGATATTTTCTATAAAATGAAGTGGGAGTGATTCAGCGGTCCAGTCTACATGCGACAGCGTGCCTGAGCATTAGTCAAACAGGAACGCATGTTTGCAACTCAGAAAACGGGACTTACCACAGAGCGCGGAGGTGCATCATACTTCTGTGAGGCAGCAATATCAGCGCTGACAGAATTTAAGAGGGGCCTCATTGTGGGTTCCATTTGGCCTGGTGGTCGAATCGTGCAATATACAAATTTCTGGGACATTTGGACGTAACAGTACCCCAATGCTGGTCTGTATGGGAATGTGACGACAGGTTTTCCGTCGTCAGGGATCCGGTCGACGACCACCACAAAGGCGTATTCTTCACGAAACACATCGTAACCTCTTTACATCGGCTGCTGCAGTACGAGGACAAGGGATCGTTCCGTACAATCCCGAATGACCATCATCGGCGTATGTGGCATCGACCTAGGGAGAGGTCTCATTCTTCCAATGTTTTGGAGAGGTCCAGTGGCACGGGTACGTGCCTCTGAGAACTGGCTGCGTGATGTTGAGGTACTCCCTTGTCCAGCAAGAGCGACAGACCGGTCCCAGCTCGGATTCCGATTCTGTTAGAGTGCCATTATCCAGGACATCAAGAACCAATTACAACAGTTGTGTGTCAGCTTGTCTCAGGAGAGACTACCGTGTTAGCACAAATACTTTTGAGTTTCGTCTTGTTTATTCATATGTGTATATTAATAAGTAATTTGTATTACTCTGTAATATTAAATTATACGCAATAAAACTTTATATTAATATTATATAAGAAGAAAGAAAACTAGACTGAGACTCTGATTGGTTGTAAATGGTGTTTTGGGGAACTGATTGAGAGCAGGAGCTCTTGTTCGGAAACATCATCCAATGCTGCTACAGAACATCGAATTAATGATGGCAACACCCCTTCCGCTAAACCATCTCTCGGTTTTCACGCATGTAGCGGCTCCCTCAGCCGTGGACCCTTTAGACGCCAGATAATATTCTATAAGTTCTGCTTGCGGTCTGTCGGAGTAGAAACTCATGTTCGATGACAAAGGAATAGCCTATTGCCAGGCACTTTTCATTTGTTGACCCCACGTCACAATCCCTGCCGGACAATCCACCCTTGTGTCATAGTGGTGGGTCAACGTGCCTATATGTAAGCGAGGCAAAGAGATGACAACTTTGGCCATCGTCCCCAGATGCCGCCAGCAATGAACGCACTATTATGCCACGCCTTGTCACGTACGCCATTCACGCACAACGAAGACATCACACTGCTTGCGGTGTCAACGATAGCCCACAGCATCAGCCAAAAGAGTGGAGTCAGTATACTAATCTGGGCCGCTTTGTAACTCGTGGCTCAACGAGTCAGAAGACAGTAAGTGTCTAGTATCACCTCGGCCGTCAGTGAAGGCATATTTTTTAATACGCATGAAAAATCTCTAGAGCAAAAATAATGAAGGTCATAAACGTTTTTCTTTCATAGTTTGGTGTAATATTTCCGTTTTTTATTTTGTGAAATCTGATTCATAAAGAACCAATTTTTAATCAGTTTAAGTTTTGACTTGGCCTTTCTTAATTTTACTCTTATTTATAAAACTGTAATATTTTTTAAATTCCAGAATCTACTAAAAAAGCAATTATATGAAAATAAAATGAAATTGTAATTACTTTTCCACAATTGTGTCTGTTGATTCATCTTATGCAGTTTCAGTCGCAAGTGATAATCATGACTGTTTCTCTGCCACCTCATTATGTTACATATCCAGTTTTCCCGTCCATCAAAGTACCTCTCCTCCAGCAGTGAATTACAAAGATCCACCCTGGATGTCTATCATTGTCTTACTAAAGTAATGTACGCAGACTATTCTGGCAAGCTGCTAGAATGAGACTTTTAATAAATAAATCTATGCATAATTACTTTAACTATGTTACATATTTACAGGTGCAAATGAGAAATAATATAAAGTCTCAAAAAGCTCTTTGTCATAACAACTTCACAAGTTTGATGGGCAAAAACGCGAACAACAATGGATTCATGAAAATAACGAAACATATCTCACAATAATTTGGAGAAAGGGACGAACTGAGTGCGGGAAAGAATAAAAACGTGCAACGAAACTTGATCACTGCTACGATCTGGGCCCTTTGAGAGCAATGAAAGCTACTGACTGCCGTGTCAGGCGCAAATTGGTTGAACTGAAGAATTCATGCGTGTAACGAAACATATTACAGAGAACTAAATCGGTACTGCGAGTCCCGTAGAATAACCTTTACCTAGTAATGAGTACACAAGACTACCCACTCCCCTATCCCATACCACAGCAACATTAGGTACACACGCTAGCAGCAACGTAGTATCCTGTTCGACTACTCGCATGGGTGGGAAAACGTATTAACGTCAGCTATATCAAACTGTTTCATTTGTGGCAGCGTGAAGTTTGTACAAAAATTAACTTTTGGGACATGCAACACCATAAAACATAATTATCACATTCATGAAAGCTAATTAGAGGTGTGGTGAGTTAAAATCTTTGGCACATTATTGTAAGTTTTGAAACAAAATTTCTTAGGTGTAATTTTATATATTAAATATCAAATAAATAGGAATCAATTGGCCCCACGTACCACATACAGTGTGCGATACGAAACCGTCTCCAAGTAAGTAGGACAATACGTATTTATTAACATTTAATATCCTTTCTTGAGATTTTGCTATCTATTTCTTAATAGTGTCAAACAGCACCCAACTGCGGTTAAGTGGATAGACGCAACTGACAAGAAGATGAGGAAGACACAAGTAAAGTACATTACGTGTAGAATTACAAATGAATAGTTTGCATAGCACAGAAAAGTGAGAAATCTGAGTTTGGTGCCTCAATTTTTGTCAAAACTTGATGGATTATTCACCTTTCCATTAGGTGACATGCTGTAAAACGTAAAGGATACTTGTTTGGATGGATTAACAAAGCCGTTATCTTCTACTAAAGATGAAGTCATGCCTGCTACAGAATCATTGAAAACACTCTTATGTTAGCCATATTATGCCCAGCAGATTCACGCCCTTTTTTACCACTAGCCTCAGATCAGACATAAAACTAAATAGCAGTTTCATTTAGTGTTTCGCTGTCAGTGCAGTCCACGAGAAATAATGCTGAGCGCCGCTCTTCACAAGTATGAAAACTGCTAGAACAATACATTTAGCATCGGCTGCTAGAGTGTATACATGTTGAAGGTGGCGTGAAGGTTGCTGTTCTCTCATGGAGGAATATGAAAGACATTACAAATGGTTCATGGAAAGTTTGAGTATTGTATGAGATGTACATTTTTCTAAGGGAATTAAGACAGAGAGAAGTTACAAGTATGTTTTAATCAAGCTGTTGAATTCTATTTGCGACATTACAACTCGATCTTATGCAGCCACATATCGGGACTCCTACAGGAGCGCTTGAGCGAAGCCAAATAACGAAAAATAACGTAAAAAGATGCCCCAATTAATTAAAACCATGTTCATGTCTCGGCGGAATATTGATGCCGTAGTTATAAGTAACACTGTGGTGTATCTTAGCAGTAATCTTCCCAGATTCAAGACAAAACTGAAGAATTTCCTCATGGCTTACATCTATTCTGTTGGGGAGTTCCTAGGAAAAATTTCAGAATATTCCTGTATTCTATTAACTTAGAGTAATGCAATTTTGGGAATACATTTGTCTAGGTAATATATTTAGTGATTAACATTGTAAGATCACAGGTTAAAGTAGAAATGAAAAAAGGTCATTGCGAATGTAAAAAGCTGGTACATTAATAACCGGTGCAACCGCCAGAATGTTGAATAGAAACATGCAAACGTGCATGCATTATATTGTACAGCTGCCGGATTTACGTTTGTGGAATGGAGTTCCATGCCTGTTCCATGTGGTCGGACAGTGCAGTGACGGTTAATGCTGGATGTGGGTGACGCTGGAGTTATCGTCCGATTATGCACCAAAATTGCTCGACTGGACACAGATCTGCTGATCGGACAGACCAACACAACATGTCGACATTCTGTAGAGCATGTTGGGCTACAACAGCGGTATGTTGGCGACCGTTATTCTGTTGGAAAACACCCACTGGAATGCTGTTCATGAAGGCCAGCACGGCAGATATAATCACCATACTGATATACAAATTTGCAGTCAGGGTGCGTCGGAGAGCCATGAGAGTACTCCTGCTGTTATATCAAATCGCACCTCATACCACAACTCCAGGTGTAGATCCAGTGTGTCCAGCACGCAGACAAGTTGGTTGCAGATTCTCATTTGGCCTCCTTCTAACCAATGCACGGCCATCACTAGCACGGAGGCAGAACCAGCTTTCATCAAGAAACATAACAGAACTCCATTCTGCGCTCCAATGAGCTATAGCTTGACACCACTGACGTCACAAATGGCGACGGTTTGGGAGCAGTTGAATGCACGTAGCAGGGCGTCTGGATCGGAACTGGCATTGAAGTAACCGGTTTGTAAACGATTGTTGTCACTGCGGTGCCAACCGCACCTCATATTGCTAATGCAGATGTAGTACGATGTCCCAGAGCCATACGCCGAACACGATGGTCTTCCCTCTCGGTAATGCTACGTCCGCAGCTCGTGGTCTGGCGGCTCACGCCCGGGTTTGATTCCCGGCGGTGTCAGGGGTTTTCTCTGCCTCGTGATGACTAGGTGTTGTGTGTTGTCCTTAGGTTAGTTAGGTTTAAGTAGTTCTAAGTTCTAGGGGACTGATAACCATAGATGTTAAGCCCCATAGTGCTCAGAGCCCGCTGAAGATGTGAAAGAGGAATAATAAATTTAAAACTGCATCTTTAAAAAAGCTGGCACGGAAACTCAACGTGGTAGGTCAGAGGGTTAGCTGCCCTCTATAATAAAAAAACTGAGTTAATGGATCAACGACGAACTGAAAAGGGTGTTTTGCGACGTCCGCCCCGAGCAGCTACAACGAACGAAAACGAACAAAATGAGATTTAAAAAAAGTGGGTAGCGTTGCTGCCTCTGGATCACTGGGTCCTAGGTTCGATTCCCGGCCAGGTTGGGAGTTCTTTGCCCGGGGAGTGGGTGTTTGTGTTGTTCTCATCATTTCATCATCATCATCATCATCATCATCATCATCAACATTCGTGACAGTGGCTAGATTGGACTGTGTAAAAAAAAAGTGTACTGTATAAAAATTGGGACTGTGACGACCACGCAGTTGAGCGACCCACAAACCAGACATCATCATCATCATCGTTGGCAATATTACGTGGCCGTCCAGAACCTGGTCGTCTTGCCACCGTACTTTCTCGTAGCCCTGTTACACGATCTCGTTCAAACTCAGTGAGCACTCTCATGTTTCTGGCGTGAAATTTGAATAGACATCATCTTTCAGATGTAGAAACACACCTACCAGTTTTCATTTGGTGCTGTGATTTTTTTTCCAACATACCATAGGGGTGCAGGGAAAGCCGAGACGAACAGCTTGATATGAGACACTTGTGGTCTATCAAGTCGGTAAACTACTTCAATTTCCATCAGATCATCTACCATTCTCTTTACTTTAGTGTTTGCTTCTTTATTATTAAAAAAGCTTTTCCAAGACGCTGTTAAACATGCCTATCCTAACTTCATTAGTCTCACTAGCCTCAGTCCTATCACTACTATCATCACTTGTAGTTTTGTAAGTAGGCTGTTTAGGTTTTTCTTATTGGTAACGCCGCTTAGCGCTCGATATGAAAAATCACTGGCTGTGCTGTGCGCAGTCTGTGGCTAGTTTGCATTGTTGTCTGCCATTGTAGTGTTGAGCAGCGGCAGCTGGATGCTAACAGCGCGTAGCGTTGCGCAGTTGGAGGTGAGCCGCCAGCAGTGGTGGACGTGGGGAGAGAGATGGCGGAGTTTTGTAATTTGTAAGACTGGATGTCATGAACTATCATATATATTTTGACTGTTAAGGTAAATACACTGTTTGTTCTGTATTAAAATCTTTCATTTGCTAACTATGCCTATCAGTAGTTAGTGCCTTCAGTAGTTTGAATCTTTTATGTAGCTGGCAGTAGTGGCGCTCGCTGTATTGCAGTAGCTTGAGCAACGAAGATTTTTGTGAGGTAAGTGATTTGTGAAACGTATAGGTTAATGATACTCAGGGCCATTCTTTCGTAGGGATTTTTGGAAGTCAGATTGCGTTGCGCTTAAGATATTGTGTGTCAGTTTAAGCACATTCGTGTATAATTGTTCAAAGAGGACGTTTCACATAGACCAGTCATGTACAATTTTTCTAAGGGGACGTTTCATATGGCGACCCTGCCAGGATTCGAACCTGGAATCAAGCCATTAGTGTGTGCCTTTCAGAGGCACAGGTGAAAACAAAAAAGAGGGAAGCCATTATCCTCGCTATTTACATTCCTTTGTAGAAAGCACCGCAAATACGACACGCCCATTTCTTGGAAACATTCTTACATCTGCACACCTGATTATGACAAGTGTCTTTCTACGAGAGTTGAGAGAACTTCTTCTGACTTATGAAATGCCACATAGCTATTGAATGATGTTTTTATTCTTTACTTTGAATAATTGCTTATTTCAGTTGATATCTGTTTTCCAGCTATGTTACAACATTGGTTTTATAAAATAAAAGTAAATGCATTTGCTAATGTGAAAACTTTCTGTCAACAGATCTGTTAAATAATAATTTTATGATCCACATTCTTCAAAAAAAGGAGCACTTGGAAAGCAAAGAACAATAAGAAGGGACTAGTAACAGGAACTGCATACATAATTTTCTTTTCAAGTACTTGGTAATTTATTTCATAGAATAAGTTGTGGTGCACCACTTTAATTACATAGTCATTAAGATGTGATTATAACTTTCCCTTATCTGCATTGTTGTCTTTAGTGTACTATTTTTTCTGCTTGTGGGTTTGTCATGTTTAGGTATAAGTTATTATATTTATTGCTGCTTGCTTTGGTTACTTGCACTTTTTTGTCATTGCTGTTTGTATTAATTGTTTTGTGCTGCTGCATTGCCTCGTACCTTAGTTTAGAATCTGAGCTCAGTAGATTTAAGTTAGCTTAAGAGGGGGTAGCCTATATAAAATAATGAGTTGCGATGGATTTGAAGAAATGCACTGAGAGGTTATATGAGAAAAGTACAGAAAGCAGGTATAGATAGGACATTTTGGAAATAATGAAGAACGAAGGGAGATCTCCGAAAAGTAAAGAAAGTTTTGTTTACAAAATACTGCAGTAAAACAAACCCTGTCCTTTCCTTGTGTTATCCCACTATGTGTTTGTGTACCCTTGTGTATTTATGTTCTTCCTGTCTTTATATGTTTATCTGATAAGACTTATGTTGCAGAATTTTTCTAATACTAAGCTACATTCACTATGATGAGGAATACTGTTATCCTGAAATATAATTTGCATTAATAACATGTTATTTACTTTGTAAAGATGTTGACACATTATTTATTCTGTTTTGTTCTAATGCTCATGTGTGAAGTTGATGTTTCAAAAGTTATTCTGATCTTTTATGTATGTACTTATGTCGTAATTTTCGTAACACTGATGTATTTGCTATTTCGATTCTTCTGTAAAGCCTGTACTACTGCAAATGTTATGTGTATTGTTATGTTCTTTAAAGATGTATTTTGTACCTTTGTTATTGCATTCTTATGTTATAAAATTGTAATTGACACCAGTTCATCAAATTAAGTAACTTGTAAATTACATTTCGCTGCACACGTTTCTGTTGGTCATTGTATATGGACAATATGTGAGAAGTAGGGACTGATAGTGTTTGCACGTGTGTTAATAATTCAGTAAGGGACTGGATAACAGCATTGCTGGTTCTAAGGACACTTCAAAAACAATTTTTGTGAGTGCACAAGTGGTGGTTATGGACTTTCTATATTATCCGCAAGACTCTTCAATGGTGATTGTGCGCCTGCACAGTCAAACAGATGGCAGCTGGCCATCTCTACAAGGACTACAGGGGGTCTACACCTTTGATGACCCACCAATACCATTATTTCTACAAGGACTGCAGTGGGTCTGCACCTCTGGTGGCCCACCAATACCGTAATCTGTACCAGGACTACAATGGGTCTACTCTGTGACGACCTACGTACCAATATTCTTTAAAACTTCAACTGACTCTGCTGTGGGTTTGCTCTGTTGTAGCCCATTACCTGTCTGCATATCAAGAGTCAGCACTGTCTTTCCATTGGAAGGACAACACTACTTCTTCAAGACTGCATGGAAATACACTACTTCCATGTGCATTTTCTTTTACTACTCAGACTTTGAGAAAAACACTGCAATTTTACTTTGATGAATGATCATGACTGTCTTTGTGGACTGTGAGAAAATTTTAGCTTTTGACCAACATTGTATCGATAAGTGTGTGCATTTCATTTCTTTGTTATTGTAATTATGAAAAATTTTTTCAAATCTGTATTGGTCACTGCCCAAAACAATTTGTAAATTTTTTTTGGGGAGCATGGGGGCTATGTAAGTAGGCTGTTTAGGTTTTTCTTATTGGTAACGCCGCTTAGCGCTCGGTATGAAAAATCACTGGCTGTGCTGTGCGCAGTCTGTGTTTAGTTTGCATTGTTGTCTGCCAGTGTAGTGTTGAGCAGCGGCAGCTGGATGCTAACAGCGCGTAGCGTTGCGCAGTTGGAGGTGAGCCGCCAGCAGTGGTGGACGTGGGGAGAGAGATGGCGGAGTTTTGTAATTTGTAAGACTGGATGTCATGAACTATCATATATATTTTGACTATTAAGGTAAATACACTGTTTGTTCTGTATTAAAATCTTTCATTTGCTAACTATACCTATCAGTAGTTAGTGCCTTCCGTAGTTAGAATCTTTTATTTAGCTGGCAGTAGTGGTGCTCGCTGTATTGCAGTAGTTCGAGTAACGAAGATTTTTCTGAGGTACGTGATTTGTGAAAGGTATAGATTAGTGTTAGTCCGGGCCATACTTTTGTAGGGATTTTTTGAAAGTCAGATTGCGTTGCGCTAAAAAATATTGTGTGTCAGTTTTAGCAGTCGTGTATAATTTTTCTAAGGGGACGTTTCAGTTTCCGATACCTTGTTGTTACAATATACAAATGTCATAGCTAACGGGTTCAAATTATTATTACGCATGCTGCAAATGCTACCTACTACAGACGGGATCTAGTTTCCCTTACTCTGTGATTTTGGTACATTACCTACTCTTAGTATCACCTGTCGTCTGTTTTGAAAATCATCATCGTCACGACTTGGAGAATGCGATCTATACATAGGTTCTTGTTGTTTCTGTTAACTGGTCTGTTTACCGTAGCATGATGCCAGCGTTTTGCCCTTCTCCCATTATTATTATTACTATTATTGCGGAACACGTCCATTCACTTTGCATTTACATTCTGGAGGTTTTCCACGTTACTTTGGGGCCTGAAGTTCTGTCTATCTTGCACTTCTTCCTGCAATAATTTTGCCACCTTTTCCAAATAATTAATAAGGAGCAGCAATTATTTTGTTACGCCGATTCGTAGACAATTTCTTTTCTAAATCCATAATAATCTGTCAGGCTCTAATTTATTCGTTAGATATGACAGATTAGTAACCCACTTTAAAGAGAACCTTTTCACACTTTTTCTGGGATTAAATTTTTCTCCTGCCTAGAAACAATTTTGCAACCTCATTTGCTTTTGTTTACCCAAATGTTCTTTGAAAGAAGCTTTGTTAAACATTTCTAAGGTGTCACACAGCTCAGTAGCAGTCACGCCCCATGTTCTGTGCTAGTGTAGAGTCTCATATAATAATGTATCTTCAATGAACAGCTGATGTGTGCTTAGTAACTCGAGGTCTAGGTTATGGTCAAATGTGTTAAGACTTATCTGAGTCATGGTACAGGTTACGATAAGTGTTACATACTGGCGCAATATGCAAACGTTTCGAATCAAACTCCACCTTTAAACTTAAAATGATAGAGAAGAGTTGCAAGGTGGAACCATAAAATGTCAGAGGTGGCTTGTGGTTATTGTCTATAAAACACGTTGGTGATCTCTATTTTAATCTATTAAAGTACCTTCCAGCATTATATCACGTTAATTATGTAATAGATAAAAATGTACAGAAAACTATCAATGCGATAGATAAAAAATGACAAAATTCATACATGACATAAACACTGCGTTTCATCGTTCGTGTCCAGTGCAATTGAAAGACGGTCATAAAACAAAGGCGTTTTCTGTTATAACTTAGTACCTGACACAGTCAGTACGATATAAACACTGGTTGTATCAGGTACTAAGATGTCAAGGCGTAACATCTTTGTTTTGTGACAATCGTTCAACTGCCCTGGCCACACACGATGAAAAGCTGTTTTTAATTATGTCATGTACGAATGTTGTAATTTTAAGAAAGATTTTAAGGGTGTGTGTAGCCGCAATGGCATCAGCACTGCTCAAGAATGATTTATGATCTGAAGATGGCGAGACTGTTAGCTGAAAATTGTAATCAAATCAAGTAAAGATGATTTTATGTGCTCTTGATTCAAGGGTTATCAATCCCTAACAGAAATAACAAAATGAAATATTTGCTGTATCCATTTTACTCATTCTGCTTTGGGGAGATACCTGAACCCTGCTCCACTCTGCATAACCTCGCTCCTTCCCTAATCTGCACACTAATGACTTCTTCAGTTTCAACGTTTAGTTTCACTGAATTGTTTAACTTTTGCTTGTCAACATTTTTTGCAACTTCTCAGTCGGCACTACCACACCTCTCTTGTTCTAACTGATGAAAAATTAGTGAAATTAACGAGTAATTATCACAGTCTCCGAAGAAGGTATTTTCCGCAATTACTTTTCGTGATCCCTTTTGCGCTCTCATTGCGAGGTAGCAACTTGCGCTACTGTAAATGTAAGATGACTTAGAGTAGTCGCAGGACCAAGTTAGCCCCACTACGGCCGGGTAACCAGCTCCCCTTGCCGCCTTCTACAATGGTGAATTGTGGCATTAACAGAGAAAACACTTCCTTTCGTATTCGTTTGGACAGGGAGATGAGGTCGTTAAACTGGAATTCTTTTCATATTTTTGTTCCATCAGTTACAGTATCTTTATCCTTTCAGAAAGGGATTCACGTTTATCCACACTATTGTACCGTTTCAGCATTATATGAGTCTCATTCTGTTTGTTATTTGATTTTACGTCTGTATTTTTACAGCTGCCAGCAAGCCTTATTGTTCTGTTCTTGTTATTGTTATTGTTATTGTTATGAAGGGTCTCTACGTGAATCTCTTCATGATTTTCCGATAAAAATAACTTCATTTCTGTACCTCGGGTTAATTCCAAGTGCAGCCAGCCGTGGTGGCCGTGCGGTTCTAGGCGCTTCAGTCTGGAACCGTGGGACTGCTGCGGTCGCAGGTTCGAATCCTGCCTCGGGCATGGCTGTGTGTGATGTCCTTAGGTTAGTTAGGTTTAAGTAGTTCTAAGGTATAGGGGACTGATGACCTAAGCTGCTAAGTCCCATAGTGCTCAGAACCATTTTTTAATTCTAAGTGCAATCAGTCAAGTCCCTCCGATTTAAGAAGACTGAGCAGTTGAGTGTGTTTATGTCGACCACAATTGACATATTTTCTGTATTTCACATTACATTTGTCTCCTAATCGTCCGATCCAGATGAACTAGTAAGATCTTCATTGAATTATTGCTGATTCTCGGAGGCTCACATGTATGTTTAAGAAGTTTCTGTTCTTTATCCTGCTGTACCTGTCATGTCTCTTATTCGAATAATTTAATGTATGGCTGAGAGTGCGTAAGTAAGATTTCCACGTTTACATTGACGGAAGTGGGATAGTCCGCTACTCTGACAGTATAGCTAACTTCAGGAGACACGTAGTGGATAGCAAATTGGTTTTTGTTTGCTTTGGTCAGACCTTTTGAGAAGATAGGCGTAATACAAAAGGCTGGTTCTCCAGTCACTTCCGTTGGAGGAAAAACCTCTTTTTTCGGAGCGCAATCTCGCCGCTATTCAGTGGGATGCACGATAGGCAAGATCAGCTGCGCGTAAGATTTCCTCTTCAGTATGAATTTAATGTTGTGTTTTATCTAAGTTTTCAGATCGTGTCAAAGTTTGTGATTACTTTCATCGTTTATAGTTTATTAATGTAAGTGAGAAATTTTACTTTGCATTTCGCGAGCATTAGAATCCAATGGCCGTGTGAGCTATTTCCAGTTCAACCGGTTACTCAAACACATGGAGCGGTGTCAACTTTCTTCTTCGGTATCCAAGTGCCTTAAAATCTTAGATTCTGTTTCCTTGTAGTGAATTCTGCGCAAACTGATTCCTTCGTTTAAAATTCCTTACTTATTTTGTAGGGACCACATGGTCTTGTTCCAATGGCGACGTCTACAATGCCTTAGCGTTAGTGATTTCCTCCTCCCCCCTCCCCCCGGTAGTGTATCTGCATTAATTTTGATTATTAGTTATGCTTCAATTTTAGCAGTTCATTTAAATAGAAATTTTGTTCTTTGAACCCGCGTGTTAAAATCAAGGGAACAGACCCTCTTGCTAACAACGTGTGCTGTGGTGAAGATTTTTAGTTCATTCCAGTTACTCTCTTAAATGTAACTGTTCCTTATTAAAACATCCATTGTTTAATTCTCTCCTGTCTAGCCGTGCGGTCTTGGGCGCCTTGGCACGGTTCGCGCGGCTCCCCCCGTCGGAGGTTCGAGTCCTCAGTTGGGCATAGGTGTGTGTGTGTTGCCTTTAGAGTAAGTTAGTTTAAGTTGGGTTAAGTAGTGTGTAAACCTAGGGACCGATCACCTCTGCAGTTTGGTCCCATAGAAACTTACCACAAATTTCCAATTTCCTCTCGTATAGATTATAAACCTTGCAGGGGACTCCGAAGTAAAGTTACAAGTTTCATTAATATGAACGCAGTAGACCGCAGGGAACAGCAACCATCATAAACTTACTATACATACTCATGTGTAGGATAAAATTTATCGAATCAAATGAAAGTTCATAACGAATATCAACCACCTACAATGCTCTTAAAATGGTTTTCATTTTATAAATTATTCACGATGAGGCCATTTCCTGTCTTTCCTAGAATTACTAGCTTCTCCTTGAATGTACACTAGAGACGCGTATCTGACTCTAGTTGGTCTTTATGTAAGCTATTTTCCTTGACAGCTTGGACGACAGTCATCCAACAATGTAGCTGGCTGATATTCGTAATAATCATGTCATTAAAAGACATATTCTGCAAAATTTTTGTTTACGGTCTCACTGCTAAAATTGCACTTCATGCTTCGTCCAAGTCTGATCTAGGATACATCCAACTATATTCCTTTTGCGCGTCACATACTGTATATTAGTTACCATTCATGATTAATTGTGATGATACCCCTCTTAGTACTTAACCGTTCATATGCAAGATTAAGTGTAAGAACACCTTTCAATTATTATTATTAATAAAAAAATGTTCAAATGCGTGTGAATTCCTAAGGGACCAAACTGTGTAAGTAGTCTGTTTAGGTTTTTATATTGGTAACGCCACGTAGGGCTCTGTATAAAAGTCACTGGCTGTGCTGTGTGCAGTCTGGCTGGTTTGCATTGTTGTTTGCTATTATAGTGCTGGGCAGTTGGCTGTTAACAGCGCGTAGCGTTGCGCAGTTGGAGGTGAGCCGCCAGCAGTGATGGATGTGGGGAGAGAGATGGCGGAGTTTTGAGAGCGGATGATCTGGACGTGTGTTCATCAGAGAGTAAATTTGTAATACAGGATATCATGAACTGATATATATATATATATATATATATATATATATATATATATATATATATATATATATATATATATACTTTTTAACATTATTAAGGGAAATACATTGTTTGTTCTCTATCAAAGTCTTTCATTTGCTAAGTATGCCTATCAGTAGTTAGTGCCTTCAGTAGTTAGAATCTTTTATTTAGCTGGCAGTATTGGCGCTCGCTGTATTGCAGTAGTTCGAGTAACGAAGACTTTTGTGAGGTAAGTGATTCATGAAAGGTGCAGGTTATTGTTAGTCAGGGCCATTCTTTTGTAGGGATTATTGAAAGTCAGATTGCGTTGTGCTAAAAATATTGTCAGTTTCGTGATGATCAGAATAAGTAAAGAGAGAAATGTCTGAGTACGTTCAGTTTTGCTCAGCTGTTTGAAAATCAAATAACGTAAGTGGTTTACCAGCACAGTAATTCATAAATTTTTCTAAGGGGACATTTCAACTGCTGAGTTCATCGGTCCCTAGACTTACCCACTAACTTATGCTAAGAACAACACACATGCCAGATGGAGGACTCGAACCTCCGGCGGGAGGGGCCGCGCAATCTGTGACATGACGCCTCAAACCGCGCGGCCACTCCACGCAGCCAGTATTAATATTATTATTATTATTATTATTATTATTTTATAAAGAAGAGATGAGTTTACACAGAATGACATAAGACAGAAAAATAGCTGCAAGAGGTGGCATAATAGTGTAAAATAATGCGAACACTCAAACATATTCACTGGAAGTTCAAAAGAATCCGCAATTTATAAAAAAAATTATATTATTAGTTACTTCTGGATTATTAGTGTGGTGACACGTCCGCTCTTATGTGATGAAGTTACCTTAATATTGCAAAATAAATTTAAAATAATAGAGTAAATAAAATTAAGAGTTATCGGTTCGCACATCTCCCAGTGTGCTCTTCAAGTCTTCGTAGAATGCGGTAGCAGTTTGCGACCCTATACATAGCCGGGGAATTTTCATTTCACAGTCAAATCATTAGCTTCTCTTCGTCCTTCTTGACGTTTCTCGGCTTAGGAGAAATGCTTTGTGATATGTACAAGGGAGAAAAGGCGTTGTGGCAACACAATGGACGGCGAACTCTAATAACGTGGCCATCAGTGGCCAGGGCAAACTGCCAAGGAAAGGAAGAGAGAAGATAACGGATGAGAAGAGAGACACAAAGGGAAGATGTGTCGTGGGAGACCTCGTGGCTCCAAGTCTCTGCAGAAAATGAAACGCTTCGGGGACGAGCCGAGCCAAACCAGGGCAGGCGCAACGACCGCCGTGCCGCACGCATGCGCGACTATAGCGAGAGAGAGAAGAGAGAGAGAGAGAGAGAGAGAGAGAGAGAGAGAGAGAGAGAGAGAGAACTTGTGGCAGAAGGAGTATAAGGGAGAAGAGAGAACCAAAAGAGAGGGGTATAGTCGAGTCGATAGCATCGCCTGGCCAGCGTGGGTGCACGCGTCACTCCCCCCCCTCTCCCCCTCCCACCCACACCCTTAGAAAAAAAAAAGAATCCTGACGCGTGTTTCGCGATTGGGAGCGCGGAAACGTCTACTGTACCGTACTTTGTCGATCACTTTGTTGTCACGATATAAGGAACAAATGCAACAGCCGAAACTCAGGACCTTACCTTATGCTGCGAAATTCCCATTATGAGAACGTAAGTCCACAGCAGCATTCTGTTTATTTTGCTCCACTCTGTGCAATATAATCATATTTCTGGTCCTCCAAACTGTATAAAATAACATAGACAGGGTAAAAGTTGTTAAAACCGACTAATTTCGCAAGGTTGCATGGGACACCAAAAGAAACTTTTTTTCTAATATCATAACAAAATGGTTCAAAGGGCTCTGAGCACTATGGGACCTAACAGCTGAGGTCGTCAGTCCCCTATAACTTAGAACTACTTAAACCTAACTAACCTAAGGACATCACACACATCCATGCCCGGCAGGATTCGAACCTGCGACCGTAGCGGTCGCCCGGTTCCAGACTGAAGCGCCTAGAACCGTTCAGCCACTCCGGCCGGATAATAATAACAACCTGTGAGCATTTTTTAATCCGGTAAAGCGTGTAATCGCTCTCGGCACTCGACAACTGCGCATAACATGGGGACGAATCGGACGAATGTGAGAAACGTCCTTCATGCGTAATTTATTAATCATTTTGACTTACTTACATGCTACATAGATCATTTGAACGTCTTTCTTGTCGAAATGATGTGACACGAGTCATCTTACAAGATATGTGTACATGATTAGTCTTAACATTAATGAGCTCATTATCATTTTATTCCTACTCAGGAACTACATTTAAACACTTTTTTAACGGCTACCAGTCTTTAAGTAGAAATTCGTCAGTGGAATAGAAGGAGTTGTTCAGGAGAAATGATTTTAAATTAGATTTCAAAATTGCCTCGCTATCTGTTAGACGTTTTATGTTACCAGGCAAATGATAAAAAAATTATTTTTGCGTGTTGATTTACTTTCCGAGCCACCGACAGCTTCAATAATGGATAATAAAAGTCGTTTTTACCTCAATTGTTAGAGGTAGGCACATCATTGTTCTTCTCAGATTGTGATGGATTATTTATGACGAATGTCATCAGTGAAAATATGTATTGTAACGGCACAGTTAAAATGTGAAAATCACATATTATTCTTACTGCTCGCTTTTATGCAATCAACACTTTCTTTGATGAGACAGCCCAGAAAATTATTCCTTACGACATTATTGATTGGAAATATGCGAACTAAGTTGGGAGGTTGAGCCAACGGCCTTGACACAGTGGTAAAAACCGGTTCCTGTCAGATCATCGAAGTTAAGCGCTGTCGGGCTGGGCTAGCATTTGGATGGGTGACCATCCGGTCTGCCGATTGCTGTTGACAAGCGGGTTGCACACAACCCTTGTGAGACAAGCTGAGGAGCTACTTGATGAGAAGTAGCGACTCCTGTCTAGTAAACTGACATACGGCCGGCAGAGCGCTGTGCTGACCACATGCCCCTCCATATCCACATCCTATGACGACTGTGGGCTGAGGATGACACGGCACCCGGCCGGTACCGCTGGCCCTTCATGGCCTCTTCAGGCGGAGTAAACTTTTCTTTTCTTTTTCTTTTTTATCCGGAGGTTGATACGTTTCTTTCCTAGATTAGCAATTATACGAAGATCATGTGCACAAGCTAGAACCAAATGATTGGCCACTCAGGGCAGTTTTCACGGTGGTACCGGGAACAGTGTCAAATGCACCCTGTACTTCAGACCTCTCTGTTGTTTACAGATGAGGCAACGTTGGCGCTTGATGGGGTCTTCAACAGTTCGCATGTTTTGAGTGAGGTAAATCCACCTCCAGTTTTACTTTCGCTCATGAAGGGAAGTTCTATGTGAATGGTTGGGCAGACCATTAAATAACGGGCATCACTACAGTTTCCAGAGTGAAATCTTCACTCTGCGGCGGACTGTGCGCCAGAACGTTGCCAGAGTTGCTGGGTGTCGTACCACTCGCGACAAGACAGCGCATGGGGTTCCAGCATGACGGGGCACTGGCGCATTTCAGTCGTCCTGCTGCTCGATTCATGAACCGACAGTTTCCAGAAAAGTGAATTGGCGGTGGTGCTGCTGTACCATGACCTATTAGATCAACTTATTTGACCCCTCTGGACTTTTTTCGTGTGAAGAGAGTTCTGCATCCTTTTTTATAAAAACCTATTGAGTCAAAGAGGATCAGGTTGCCCGGATAGTAGCTGCAGCAGGAATTAAGGAAACTTCTGCAGCCTTTGACCGCGTTAGACAGAACGTGACCCACTGGTGTTTACAAGTCTATGGAGGCATTTCTGAACCTCTAGTGGAACTGAAGTAACTGTATTGTGTTATTGTCTCTTGGTAATAAAGAAGTAAAATCTGCTTGTGTTACAGTTTGTCAATACAGGGAAACACATTCCAAAAAGTGTTTTCATTGGCCCATCAAATCTCCCAGAGAAAACTTTCTCTACCGGTTTAGAAAATTCTCACTAGAAGATATGACACTGAAGAAAAATATTTGTTTCGGTCTCTCATAGTTCGTGGGTTTAAATACACTCCTGGAAATGCAAAAAAGAACACATTGACACCGGTGTGTCAGACCCACCATACTTGTTCCGGACACTGCGAGAGGGCTGTACAAGCAATGATCACACGCACGGCACAGCGGACACACCAGGAACCGCGGTGTTGGCCGTCGAATGGCGCTAGCTGCGCAGCATTTGTGCACCGCCGCCGTCAGTGTCAGCCAGTTTGCCGTGGCATACGCAGCTCCATCGCAGTCTTTAACACTGGTAGCATGCCGCGACAGCGTGGACGTGAACCGTATGTGCAGTTGACGGACTTTGAGCGAGGGCATATAGTGGGCATGCGGGAGGCCGGGTGGACGTACCGCCGAATTGCTCAACACGTGGGGCGTGAGGTCTCCACAGTACATCGATGTTGTCGCCAGTGGTCGGCGGAAGGTGCACGTGCCCGTCGACCTGGGACCGGACCGCAGCGACGCACGGATGCACGCCAAGACCGTAGGATCCTACGCAGTGCCGTAGGGGACCGCACCGCCACTTCCCAGCAAATTAGGGACACTGTTGCTCCTGGGGTATTGGCGAGGACCATTCGCAACCGTCTGCATGAAGCTGGGCTACGGTCCCGCACACCGTTAGGCCGTCTTCCGCTCACGCCCCAACATCGTGCAGCCCGCCTCCAGTGGTGTCGCGAAAGGCGTGAATGGAGGGACGAATGGAGACGTGTCGTCTTCAGCGATGAGAGTCGCTTCTGCCTTGGTGCCAATGATGGTCGTATGCGTGTTTGGCGCCGTGCAGGTGAGCGCCACAATCAGGACAGCATACGACCGAGGCACACAGGGCCAACACCCGGCATCATGGTGTGGGGAGCGATCTCCTACACTGGCCGTACACCTCTGGTGATCGTCGAGGGGACACTGAATAGTGCACGGTACATCCAAACCGTCATCGAACCCATCGTTCTACCATTCCTAGACCGGCAAGGGAACTTGCTGTTCCAACAGGACAATGCACGTCCGCATGTATCCCGTGCCACCCAACGTGCTCTAGAAGGTGTAAGTCAACTACCGTGGCCAGCAAGATCTCCTGATCTGTCCCCCATTGAGCATGTTTGGGACTGGATGGAGCGTCGTCTCACGCGGTCTGCACGTCCAGCACGAACGCTGGTCAACTGAGGCGCCAGGTGGAAATGGCATGGCAAGCCGTTCCATCTCTACGATCGTCTCCATGGGAGAACAGCAGCCTGCATTGCTGCGAAAGGTGGATATACACTGTACTAGTGCCGACATTGTGCATGCTGTGTTGCCTGTGTCTATATGCCTGTGGTTCCGTCAGTGTGATCATGTGATGTATCTGACCCCAGGAATGTGTCAATAAAGTTTCCCCTTCCTGGGACAATGAATTCACGATGTTCTTATTTCAATTTCCAGGAGTGTTGTTTTCACTCTGTATAATCAAATATTTATACACTGAAGTGAGAAGTGTTATGGAATACCTCCAAATATCGTGTCGGACCACCTTTTGACTCGCGTAATACAGCAACTTGACGTGGCATGGACTCAATAAGTCGTCGGAAATTCGCTGCAGAAATATTGAACACTGCTGCCTCTGTAACCGTGCAAAATTTTGTGCACGAACTAACACAAGTGTTCCATGGGGTTCAGGTCTGGCGATCTGAGTAACCAAATTATTCGCTCGAATTTTACAGAATGTTCTCCAAACCAATAGTCCACAGAGGCCTTGCGACATGCCGCATTGTCGTATACAAAAACTTCATCGTTCTTGGGGAAGTCCATGAAGGGCTGAAAATGGTCTCCAAGTAGCCAAACATAACCATTTCCAGTCAATGATCACTTCTGTTGAACCAGAGAACCCAGTCCATTCCACGTGAACACAGCCCACATGGTTATGTAGCCACCAATAGGTTGCACAGTGCCTTGTTCCCATTCTGGACCCATGACTTCGTGGGGTCTGCTCCACACTCGAAACCTACCATCAGCTCTTACCAACTGACATTGGGACTCACCTGAAAATGCCACGGTTTTCGAGTCGTCTAGCGTCCAACCGGCATGGTCACGATCCTAGAAGAGGCTCTGCAGGTGATATCGTGCTGTTAGCAAATGCACTCGCGTCAGTTGCTGTACCATTGTCGATTAACGCCAAATTTGGCCGCACTGTCTTAACGGAGACGTTCGTTGTTCGTCCCACATCGATTTCTGTGGTTATTTCACATAGTATTGCTTGTATTTTAGCAGTGACAACCCTACGTAAACGCTACTGCTCTCGGTCGTTAAATGCACGCCGTCGGCCACTGCATTGTCCATAGTGAGAGGTAATGCCTGAAATTTGACATTCTCGTCACACACTCTACAGTGTGGATCTTGGAATACTGAATTCCCTAAGGATTACCGATATGGAATGTTCCATGCGTCTAGCTCCCACTGCTATTCCGCGTTTAAAGCCTGTTAATTCTCGTCGTGCGGCCATAATGACGTCGGAAACCTTTTGACACGAATCACCTGAGTGCAAATGACAGCTCCGCCAATACACTGTCCTTTTATATCTCGTATACGCGCTACTACCGCAATCTGCACATCATTATCCCATGACTTTGTTGCCTCATGGTAATTACAAAAGCTGGGACAAATGTTGTCTTTGATTGTAAAGCAATTTTATTGAAACTATAAAAGAATTGTGATTTTAATAGCCTAACAAATGGACTCTGGGTTCACCATTCATTTCAATAACAAAAGTACCGTTAATCACGGAAGATAATTTGACTGCTATCCGCCTCCGTAGCGTAGCGGTGTCGTTACCGCCTACCACGCAGGGGGCCCGGGTTCGATTCCCGGCAGAAGACTGGGTGTTGTGTGTCCTTCATCATAATTTCATCGTCATTGACTGACAAGTCGCCGAAGTGGCGTCAACTAAAAAGGACTTGCAATACGGCGGCCGAACTCCCAGAACGGGTCGTCCCGCCCAACAATGCCATACGATCATTTCATTTCATTTGACTGCTAGATAAAGACAATGGCGTATGTGGAAGGGGCGGTGCAGCGTTAAGCCTAGTGTAGGGAGCGAAGATGAGTGTCATTTCCAGAACTAATTTTGAAACTGACACGCGTCATGCCCGTAAGGAAAATATATGGGCTGATACCAGGACGCCATTTTAAGACTGACGTTTGGCCATAAATTTCAAATTCTTGTCAACATCGCGCATTCTAAAATTGACAGAAAACCATTTTTCAGATGATGAACAACTTTAGTTCAGGAAGGATTCCTCATATACAGGACGGTCCTAACACTACTTATGGTAGCATGGGGAAACGATGTCGATCAGTAGTGTATTGCTCCAAAACAAACCCTACTTCCTGCTCACCGGAAGGCTTGCGCTATCTGGATGTCACTTAAGAGGCTGAATGTAGTCGTTGCTCGCTCCGCTGGTAATCTGCCAAAGTGGGAGCTACGAGGATGTGATGTGTTCTTACGGTCCCGATAAATTTCATTTTTGTTCTATTATTCCGATTATATTTCTTCCGCCGAAACCCTGCTTTCAGACCGCCCAGATGTAGTATATATACGATGTACTCAAATGAAAAGGAGACTACCTTTAAATGAGAAGAAATTTTAATAACAATATAGTAATTACAGTTTACATGGAAGAGCACAGCTGTATATAATTGTGATTGACATTGATATACCGATCCCAGTGCTTAGGGAGTGTATGGTTTCATAGTAGAAACTCCTGGGTTGCTAACAGACCCAGTTTTTCACGGTGCCCAGCACTTCCTTCTCACAGGTATTCCTCTGATCTTATAGAGACTGTTTTAAGGGGCCGAAAATATGCGGGTCACATGGGCTGTAAGGAGGACGTTCCAGGACCTCCCATCGAAATTTTTGAAGGAGCTCTAGGGACTTCTTGGCCCCATTTCACCTAACATTGTTCCGAAGAACAATTACAATATAGGATTTCATTTGTGGATGCTACTCTTGTTATCATATATTGGGGAATCGAGACGAAACCGCGATGTTAAGTACTGTAGTAGTGTACATCGAACAGACTTGGCAAATATTCTCTGGTGCCATAAGCACACGACTTCTCACGAGCCTGGAATAATATCTGTAGTGTTGGGTAAATAAGAAAAGGACAGTTAATATTCGATGATTACGTAACTACCCTGAGAACTGAGCTAGTTTACTGAATGCTTACACACGTCGGCTAAATTAAACAACACATTGCGTTGTTAATAATATTCCTACATTATTTATTTCTCTAGTGTGCTAAGCCATTGCTTTAATGTGTGTTTCTTTTTTTTATAAGTCACGGCTCATATTCATTCTATTACATTACACTGATAGCAAAGGAAAAGTCACAAATAATTTTTATTTTATTACATTACAGTACGATGCGTCATAAAAGCAGGGACTGTTTAGTAAAACTTATAGCTCAGGCGCTTTACAGACAAAACAAGCAAAAAAATCTAGTAAAGGAGAATTGTCAAGAGGCGCGACTGCCCCGCTGCCAGAGTTTCAGTGCGGCTAGCTGGAGCGCAGGCGAGCAACCTGTGCTAACCTGGCTCCAAGCAGAGTGGACCTCTCACGCATTCACGATCAATCATGCGGCGCCCGCCGCCTCACCTACGGCGCGACACACCACCCTCATTCCTAATTCATGGCCGATACTGGAGGCTGAATCCAGGGCCCGCGCTCCGCACCGACCGACCGGCACCATCTGCTTCAGCGGCCACACTGGTCTCGCTTCCAACTACGCAACAGTACATCCCGACGTAGCCTGATCACAGAAAAAGCCTATACTAATTACTGGTTTTCAGTATATTTATTCCCAGTATATACACTACTGGCCTTTAAAATTGCTACACCACGAAGATGACGTCCTACAGACGCGAAATTTAACCGACAGGAAGAAAATGCAGTAATATGCAAATGATTAGGTTTTCAGAGCATTCACACAAGGCTGGCGCCGGTGGCGAGACCTACAAAGTGCTGACATGAGAAAGTTTCCAAACGATTTCTCATGCACAAACAGCAGTTTACCGGCGTTGCCTGGTGAATCGTTGTTGTGATGCCTCGTGTAAGGAGGAGAAATGCGTACAAACACGTTTCCGACTTTGATAAACGTCGGATTGTAGCCTGTGGCGATTGGTTTATCGTATCGCGACATTGCTACTCGCGTTGGTCGAGATACAATGACTGATAGCAGATTATGGAATCGGTGGATTCAGGAGGGTAATACGGAACGCCTTGCTGGATCCCAACGGCCTCGTATCACTAGCAGTCAAGATGACAGGCATCTTATCCGCATGGTTGCAACGGATCGTGCAGCCACATCCCTGAGTCAACAGACGGGGGATGTTTGCAATACAACAACCATCTGCACGAACAGTTAGACGACGTTTGCAGCAGCATGGACTATCAACTCCGAGACCATGGCTGCGGTTACTCTTGACGCTGCATCACAGACAGGAGCGCCTGCGATGGTGCACTCAACGACGAACCTGGGTGCACGAGTGGCAAAACGTCATTTTTTCGGATGAACCCAGGTTCTGTTTACAGCATCATGATGGTCGCATCCGTGTTTGGCGACATCGCGGTGAACACCTATTGGAAGCGTGTATTCGTCATCGCCATACAGGCGTATCACCCGGTGTGATGGTATGGGGTGCCATTGGCTACACGTCTCGGTCACCTCTTGTCCGCATTGAGGGCACTTTGAACGGCGGACGTTACATTTCATATGTGTTACGACCCGTGGCTCTACCTTTAATTCGATCCCTGTGAAACCCTACATTTCAGCAGAATAATGCACGACTGCATCTTGCAGGTCCTGTACCGGCTTTTCTGGATACAGAAAATGTTCGACTGCTGCTCTGGCCAGCACATTCTCCAGATCTCTCACCAACTGTAAACGTGTGGTCCTGTACTGGCTTTTCTGGATACAGAATATGTTCGACTGCTGCCCTGGCCAGCACATTCTCCAGATCTCTCACCAACTGTAAATGTCTGGTCAATGGTGGCCGAGCAACTGGCTCGTCACAATACGCCAGTCATTACTGTTGATGAACTGTGGTGTCGTGTTGAAGGAGCATGGGCAGCTGTACCTGTACACGCCATCCAAATTTCATGAAAATGTAATCACATGTCAGTTCTAGTATAATATATTTGTCCAATGAATACCCGTTTATCATTTGCATTTCTCTTTGGTGTAGCAATTTTAATGGCCAGTAGTGTATAAAGCAACGGAGAAGGTACGTATTTGCGAAAACTGAACCCAAAAGCAAGAGGAAATGTGTTACAGCATACGTCAATCAGCTTATCGAAAACACAAGATCAAGGAAAAATGCAGGTTACGAACAAGAAAGAGTTGAATACAGACGACTAAGGAATTCAGTCAACAGAGAATCTCGCAAGGCAAAAGAAACTTTTTGAGGAAATATGGAGAAATGGAAGAAATTATGGGAAAAGGAGGAAGCGTACAGAACAGTTTTTTAACAAACGCAAAACAATAATCGGTGGTAGAGTTGAAGGCAAAGAAAGAAAAATGCTCTTTGGTGAAAGACGGATGGAGGGATGTGGGGCCATGACGACTCCAGTGCCATGGCCACTTGCGCCAGGGTTCACGGTCGAGGATCAGTAGAGTAAACAGTCAGATCGAGGTGGTCCCACAGTTTCTCGACTGGGTTTAAATCCCAGGCGAGTACTGTAAACTCATCCCGATGCTCCTCAAGCTACGCGCGTAGGTTTGCGAGCTGTGTGACACGTTGCGTTGTCCTGCTGATAGGTGCCACCGTGTAGAGGAAAAACAAACTGCACGTAGGGCTGGACATGGTTCCCAGGATTAGTTGCATATTTACCTAGATGTATGAGCCAGGCTCCTGATACGGAGGCTCACGCGCAACAAGGTTCGCTGAACGATCGTGGAGGAGACACTGTTGGTAGCCCCTCGGTTCATCTGGAAGGACAGTTGCTCAGCAACTGCATGTCTATTCTCCTGTATGCGGCCCCGCAGCCGTCGTACACCCCTCTTATCCGTGGCTCGTGGCACACCACAGTTACTTCGGCGACTGTTTTTCCACGCACGCTATACTTTAACCACGGCGGCATTTGATCAGTCAACAAACTCAACTGCTTCGAAAATGCTTCCACCGTTGGCCTGATCATCATGCCCTTTTGGACGTAAGAGAAATCTTTCAGTTTCCGCATTACAACAACAACAACAACAACAACAACAACTGCACTGTTTTCAAATGGTTCAAATGGCTCTAAGCACTAAGAGACTTGACACCTGAGATCATCAGTCCTTTAGACTTAGAACTACTTAAACCTGACTAACTTAAGGACATCACACACATACATGCCCGAAGCAGGATTAGAACCTGTGACCGTAGCAGCAGCGCGGTTCCGGACTGATGCCCCTAGAACCGCTCGGCCACAGCGGCCGGCTGCACTGATACCCACCATTGCAAATGTTGCCATTTGCCATTCATAAGCTATTATTGCATTTTGATGTCAAACATATGAAGTGGTCACATTAATGTGACCGGAGCATGTGTATACCATACCATACCAGGCCTAGTAACAAAGCTACACACTAACAACACTAATGCACTCTGGTGGTCGCACTACAATTCTAATCATTTACATGTGCCCAACTGCATTTACCTGTGCGAAGTTGCACTGGTATCCGACCAACTCTTCTGGATGCTACACTTTCTTTTATCGGGCCATATGGTTGTATTTCATTTTAATACATTTGATATGATTAGTCCCCTCTGCAGTTATGTATGTTGTTCGATGTGATCTCAGGGGGACCATCAGTTAGTAGAAGCATACTATGAAGGTGTGCGAG
Source organism: Schistocerca gregaria (assembly GCF_023897955.1). Classification (NCBI taxonomy): domain Eukaryota; kingdom Metazoa; phylum Arthropoda; class Insecta; order Orthoptera; family Acrididae; genus Schistocerca; species Schistocerca gregaria. The sequence goes on from NC_064927.1 coordinate 321,933,879, forward strand.
ATGTTCAAAGGAGTGAAAACATACTACACTCTTTTCACGGCGATGAATTTTCCTGGTGTCACCCGGCAGTGCGCAGGGGGCGCGCTTGCTAGTGAAGGAGGGGTCTGTGTTTTAGAGAATGGCGCCTCATAGACATTTTGGTCAGTAGTGAAAGAGCACCAGCTGTATTGGACAATAATCGGGGAACGACGTGGCCATTATCTGGAAACAATGCCGGCGTTCCTTTCAAACGATGAAATATTCAATTAGGATAATATTATAGGGAATTTATCACTGTCCTCTCAAGAATTCCAGGGAAAAATTGTGTAAATGACTTGTAAATAATAGATTTCAGCTATCAGTCGTCCTTTTGAAATTTTATTGGCAGATCTAGATTTCATCTAGAAACTAGGCAACAAAATTTCAAAAGGACGACTGATAGCTGAAATCTATTATTTACAAGTCCATTTAACAGTCGCTGCGTGCAACAGCCTTCGGAATGGAAGTTAACCTGAATTGTGTAGATGTTGGTCATAATTATCGGAGAGAGCTTTTAGACTCCGTTAAAAGATCCTCGTCAGCAAGCACATAATTTGGCATTGTTAAAATATTAGTAATAGTAATAGTAGTAGTAGTAGTAGTAGCGGTAGTAGTTTTTGTTGTTGTTGTGGCTTTCATTCGGAAGACTGGTTTGATGCAGCTCTTTATGCTAGATGCTACTGAATCCTGTGAAGTCATTTTATCTCTGTGTATTTGCTGCAACTTACATCCATACGAACCTGATCACTGCAGACACCACTTTGTCTCCAGCTACAATTTAACCCCCTATCTATCCTAAACACTCATCCACCCACCCACACACACACACACACACACACACACACACACACACACACACACACACACACACACACACATACAGACACATAAGCTTTGCTTCATTGTGAAAATGACTATTCCTTGACGTTTCAGTATGTATTATTCTATTGGAATTATTTTAAGATAGCTTCAATTTAGATGACAAGTCGTAACATAGTAGGCGTACTGGGAAGTGTATCTAGGAAGAGGTTCAAGATATAACTTATTAATAACTGAAAATTTTTCTTGCAAATCAGGATATAGCAAACTATCTTTCTTTCAGTCAAGTTGTTCAAAAAGATCTTTCTCCTCGAAAAGACTCATACTTTTTCTCCTTTTCCTACCGGAATCAGTTTATCTCCGAAGCCGGTTATGGTTCGAATCATATTCTCTGATTGCGTCTAAAATAAAAAGAACTTTAACGTATATCAAAGTTGATATGTTTCTAGTTTCCAGAAATGCCTTTGTATTTATTGCCAGTTTATGTTTCGCATCTCTTTCTTTTGCCATTTCAGTTCCTTTGCTGCACAAATAACAAAACTCATATATTAATTTTCTGCATTAAGTTTCTTAATGATCCCTGCATAACTTGACCTATTTCTGCTACGCTTTATTGCCCTTGTCTCTGTGATGTTAATGTTCTTTCAATAATCTTCTTTTAAAACACTACCCAGTACGTTGAACTAACCTTCCAAGTCATTTCCCGTGTCTGACAGAATTATATCATCATCAGTAAAGCTAAAAATGTTTATTTCTTCTCCTTTATTCTTAAATCTTTTTAAAATATCTCTTATTTTGCTATGCTGCTTGCTCTACGTACAGACTAAACAACGTTGCTCATAAACTACAATACTGGACCAATTTCTTCTCGATTGATTATTCCCGTTCATGTCCTTCAAGTCTTAGAATTGCTATCTGGTTTCTGTTCAATTCGTAAATATATCAGTCACACGGTCTTAAAAAAGCGACATCCAAGAAACGTGTCTGTAAACTAGAAAAAAGATTATGTGTAATTTTCGTGGGTAATCTTCCGTGAAACCAACAGGGGCAACGGCTTCCATCCCATTTATCACGGGAACTGTCGGATCGCACGAATGGAGTGAGAGCTGTAATCAACGGGAGGAAGCAGTAAGACGCGGAATTCACTGCGTGCAGGGAGTACTGTTTTACAGACAGCAGGCGACGCTGCACCTACTTCACATTTCCCCGCCAGCGACGTGTCGCAAGTGAAGGGTAGAGGGAGAGAGGGTGAGGTGCTGCGAGCGGCCGCAGGGCAGGATTAGCTGCAGAATAACACACGGCGCACACCTCTGCAGAACCTGCAGCGCCTACTGGGGCGACAACCCGTGGTGCATAGCCCCCAGCGCACAGGAATTTTGTCACGGTGATGTGGAACGTACGAAGCACCTTGGGACGAGGACCATTTCTGGAAGTTGCTTCCTTTTGGGAATATAGAAAATGCTAGCTATTGTAAGACCTTTTTCTAAGAGCTAAGTAAGTCACAGCTGAGAGGAAACTGTACGGGCAGTACTTGTATGCTGGTATAGTTCAAGAGACGAATCAGAACCACATGTAAAGAACTGCGAAAACAACGTCGTGTGTTCAGTAATGTCAGATAAGCTATACAAATTGAATCAACGCCTTGTTTCCACAACTATTTTAGTATACTGAAACTTGACATTTTCTCGTACACTACAGTGCAGGTTCTCTAAATTTTATTAATCGTGTTTAGCGAAAACATCATCATCTTCCTTCGAGGGATTCCCATTTCAGTTCCCAAAGCAACTCCGTAATACTCGTACGATTATCGAAATTGTTAGCAACAAATCCTGTAGCATGTCTCATGATTGCCTAAATAGTATACTAAAGAGTCTGTACATCAGTGCTGCAGTGCTGCAGCATACAAATCGTCTGGATAGTGAGAAATTCAGAACTGGAACAGGAACTGACTAGGATATTGCGTACTATTGTACTTGTTCTCAGCATTCCTAGAGAAAGTTTTCATATCATGATGCGCGAAGCAGAAAAGGAGAGCGTGCTAAAGCAGCATATGAAGTACAATAATTTTGAAGATGTCCTTGTCTCTTTATCCCTTACTATTGATAAACTACGACAATGAACGATGTAACTTAGTAAAGCAAGTTAGACCCTAAAATCAATAACAGTAAATTTATGTACAACCAACACATTGAAAATAAAATAGTACAAAATTAAAAATGAAATCGTAGAACAAAGACCGGAAAATTAATGTAGTCAAACTTTGCAGTGGATACGTTTCCGCTGGAGGCCGTAGTATCAAAATTGCTCAAGAAAAATATACAAAAGTGACCTTCAAACTTGTCTTGAATTTCACGAAAACCCTGACCTCCAGCAAAACCGTATCCCAGTACAAAAAATAACTACATTTAATTTTCTACAAAAGGGTCTTGCTCATTTTTTCTACAGGATGTTAGCACAAAGGGGCGAGGGAATACGAAAATCTCACATATGGATTTGAAGTAGTTGAGGGACGCATAAATCTCATAGGTAGGGGTAACTGAATCACCTTATAGATGAGTTACTCTCCTGAAATTTTCCCACTAAATCGAAGTCTATCATTAGCCTTCCCCGTTACCGACCTTACATACTAGCTCCATTTCATATCGCTTTGCAACATTATGCCTAGATACTGAATCGTACGTGATGACTGGGTGTTGTGCGATGTCCTTAGGTTAGTTCGGTTTAAGTAGTTCTAAGTTCTAGGGGACTGATGACCATAGATGTTAAGTCCCATAGTGCTCAGATCCATTTGAACCATTTTTGAACTGAATCGTAATGACTGTGTCTAACAGCACACCACCAGTACTGTATTCGAAAATTGTTGTGTTGTTTATTCTACATTAACTTAAATCGATCCACATTCAGAGCAAGCCGCCATCATCACACAAAAAGAAATTCTGTGTAAGTCACACAGTATCCTTCTAGAATCACTTAAATAGTGTCCTGTATGCATTCTGTAGGACTAATAGTTTGCACATAGCGAGAGAGGGAACTTGAGAATTTTGGGCGTGGTATTTGAAAGCGTTGTAAGTTGCATAAAACCCATAGGTAGGCTTTGGAAAAGAGAAGGGCACAACCGTCCAATGGCGAACAGAATGTTAGTAGCTGAAAGTCAAGATCCTAAGGCAGGTATTGTGGGCGCAAGTGTATTGCCAGAGACAATGTCCCACAAGCAGATAAAAGTACCCACAGAGCCCTGAAGTGGATTTTCATCAGACCATAAACTGCCATTCTGAGAAGTCAAGGAAAAAATGCTTTGGAAAATGATACGAGTCTGCATGGGGTTCGTAAACATGGCACACTCAGGCCGAGAAGAATCAGCTGGATGCAAAGGATGTCATCAGGAGTTGTTTAATTTCGTAAGGCAGCCCCAGGCTAGTTCACCAAAATTTCGTAGTGGGGAAGAAGGCATGCGTGTGCGCACATGAAGCCCTTGTCATTGGCTGACATGTAAAACCACTCTTATTGTGGGAGAGAAATTATACTTTCTGCTTCATTTGATCTTCGAACTCCAGAGAACGAAGTCTTAATCTCAGAACTGCAGAGGAGGTCGTCATCGTACAGCTGATCATAAGTGACAGGGCTGAATTTACAATTGTCATCTATCACTGCATCCACCATCCGCATCTAAATCTTAGGGTTATAATAAGAATAAGTCGCATTTGTGCGAGTCGTGACGAAGGATCCCAAAGTTGCTTTCTCCTAGTTAGACTCATCGTTTTCTAAATTAATTCACACAGTCTCGTAGCTAAACTCAGCAGGCACTTACGCAAAGTTATTGGTGCTTAGATGAACTTTACTGGTTTCTTGTCGTTATTCTGTGACTAATTCACTGATCACTGGGGTTTGCATGGACGTACCTACATCTATATACATACTCCAAAAGCCACCGTACAGTTGGTGGGGGAGGTTAGATTGTCCACTCCTGGTCATTTCCTTTTCCGTGCCACTCGCAAATAGAGCTAATAGTATCATACCATTTCCAGTTCCCCCTTCCTGTGCAATGGTTTTACCGTGTTAGTTTTATAAGTCACTTGAACCTTTGTGTACTTTATTGTTCATTGTTTTGTTGGTTGGAATCCAGTCTTATGAACACTGAATTATTTCTCAACTGCCAAGATTGCTAATATTTATATACATGACCCTTTCGTCAAATTTTTGTTGCTATCTTTGGATCTATGTTTACAGCATTATGTAATCTCCTTCATCAGCGCCACTTACTATACTAATGGAGGAGAGTAAACACAGATCAGAAGATGGCAACAGGGATTTACCGAAACCAGTCATCTTTGTGAATAAATGATTTTTGTGATCTTGGCAGTTGAGAATTTATTTTGTGTTCGTAATACCACAGATCGCACTCTCGCTGACGATGTAAGAAGTGTACTTTTGGTCTTATTTCGTAATTCAGTGAAGCTCCTCACTCATTGTATCTATGTTAGCTAAGGTACCCGTATTTCATTTTAAATTGGGCCACCCTTGTTTAAATTCTAATGCGTATTAGCTTCTGTTGTGTTACTTTTTTCTTAATATTTCACATGATCGTATGGGGAGCAATCTGTTTTCTGTATAGGCCACCTGGCTCAGATCATGTTAGCATCTCAGGGGTATGCTAAACGTTTTTCCGTAGTCTCACATAATTTGCTACACTGCAAGATACCCCATCCTTTCTACGGAAACCTAAGAAAATACACCTAGTGTATACGCATTGTCCAGTTTAAATGTATTGGTAACGATTTACAGTCAGTGACATGTACATTCATAATCAATGAATCACTCGGAGACGCAGAGAGAAAGCGAGGCTTTGTTGTGTGTGAATAAGTTTGCCGAGAGAATGGGGGCGGGATATTATTGGTCCCTTTAATCCGTCAGAGAGCTGTAGGCTGAACAACGGAAGCCAGCACAAACAATCCTGTTGTCCCCACAGGATCAGACAAGGGACAATGGGCGTCATTAATAGACTGCAATTGTTAGCACGCAACGGCCCTTTACGTGGAAATGGGTTGTGTGAATGTGCGAGCGAATTTATGTTTGTTGATGTGTTTAGTTTGAGCTGCACTGCAGACGAGACTCGTAAATCTCAGCAACTGCCAGATTGTGAATCACGTGTGTTTTTCAATATCTGTCTCTTTCCCGAGGCAAAAACCAAGCGTCATCACAGCAAAAAAATCTTTACCTTGTTGATAGATCTGGAGAACTCATATTCAGGATTCAGAATTAACGTTAGGCAAGATACTTGAACTTCTTCTCTACACCTTGATGAACACTAAAATTTTCGTTAAAATTGGATCTATGCGTTACATCATTCAGTAGAAATATTAACGTCATAAACAAACTGGAATTGTATTTGCCTGATAATTTCTACTTCTCAAAAGCATTTATGAGTGTGTCGTACAGCTGTGTGTATGAATGAGTGAGTGAAAGAGAGAGAGAGAGAGAGAGAGAGAGAGAGAGAGAGAGAGAGAGAGAGAGAGAGATTGAAAATAGAAGTAAGAAAGAGAGCTGTCCCAAAAGTACCCAGCGAGACGTATAGATAGCAGCTGTTCTTTGGAACAAATGACTACTGTAGCAAGCACCAACATTGTAAAGCTTTAGTTTGAAGACTGACTCTGCTACGTTGTTCAGCATTTATTTGGCAGCCATCAATTGTGAAGGCTCTCAGTGAATTTGTAAACATGGGTAAAACTGGTCATCGCTTTGTGATACAATACTACGCCATAAAATGTGAAGAAAATGCATAAAAACTTATTGGATGGTAGTGTACTGTATGTGCATGAAACAGCAGACATCGTAGGCATTTCGATAAGAGCTTTGCCTGACTGAAAATTTGGATATGAAAAAGCACAAAGATAGTTTCTTGAGGATGATGCTTTCAAATGTTGCAACAAAGCGAGTTTGTACGTCAATTCATGGCGTCGGATGAAACATGCCCCCCACACTTTACATCTGAGACGAAGGAACCGCGAAAACACTGGACTGAAAGGAGAGAATCGGCTCCAAAGAAAGTAAACAAGTTCGATCTGCAGATGAGGTCACGGCGTCAGTTTTTTGGGATTAGAGTAGGATAATTTTGATAGATTATGTTCAAAACGGAAAAGCAATCAATATCGATATTATAATAACTTATAGCAGCCTTGGTGGGTGATAAAATCAAGCAAAGACGGCATCATTTAATAAAAAAGAAAGTTTTGTTTCATTACGATAATGCACCAGTTCACACATCTATAATCTCCGTGACAAAAAGCAGTCAGTTAAAGTTCGATTTGCTGCCTCATGCGCCCTGTTTGTCTCTGGTTATTTTCTGTTTCAGAACTTGAGGAAATGGCTTGCCAGTAAAAGATTTGAAGAGGTGGAAACTGCAGTTGATGGCTATTTTTCAGGGCTCGACGGTTCCCTCTGTAAAGAGGGTACTGAAGCTATTGACCATCTCGCGGAAAAGTGTACTGAGATTAAAGGAGAGGACGCAGAGAAATAAAAATGCTTTTCCCAAATTTTTTATGTTTTCGTCGTTGGGTCATGTGATTCTGAGGCAGTCCTCATATAAACCATTACATGGAGATACAGTTTCCTTAAAGTTGATGTGAAAGACCATCATGCAAATGTAATTTTTCACTCAGAGAGTGAATTACTTAGTAAACTAACTGACATGTTCTGTATCATAGTGTAACATAGCAATTATGAAAATAACTGTTTAACCAATAAGTCGGTTGGGGACAATAAAAAGATCTGTATTTTCAATATCTATTTTTTCGTCCGGATCTCGAAGCGATGAGTAGTATAATGAAGACAATGTTCTCGAAAAATTCGTTAACACACCCCAAAAAGACATTCTAGGTGGCAGAGTTAACGTCAGTGTCTCCTTTACACAGATTTCAATAGTCATCTCTACGAATAACGTATCGGTTATTCATTATGATATTCTAGTGGTAAACAATGGCATCTCAGCATCATTTCAAGTACAAAAGTCGCCCCCAGGAGACATTCCCTTGAGAGTGGTTTTCCCCAAATCGTGGTTCTGCCTCGGCGCTGGAGTAGCAACTGAATATACCGTTCGTCATTAAAATTATAAAAACATTAAGTAGGCAAGCAAAAAATGTAGAAGTGGCATGCTTGGGATGTAACAGCACAAAGGCGTCTACATTTGGTTTAATTATAAGGAAAGACGACACAGAAGGTTCCTCACTCAGAAACCGCATCTGAATATTGGTAGCTTCTGAGGAGATATGCCTCGAGTCTTCCAAATAACTCTTCATTGAAGAACCATTCGTACCTGTCTAGGAGCCATGCATTCGACTCCCACAAATGCTGTTTTAGTCTCTACAGGGGAGATGCTCTTAAGAATTAGATAAATACTGTCGGATAAATATTACATCTCGGCACACTGAGCTATCAGATTCCAGATTTTAATGTGACTAGCTCGGAAAGTGTTGATGTGAACTGCAGCTTTGATAATCTCGTTGCAGCACAGTGACCCGATTATACTGCACATGTAAACTTCCGCAAGAGGAGTATGCTGGATGCTTTTCTCTAAGCTGTCAGATCCAAGTCCGGAAAACATTCAAACTGCCTAAAAGCGCAGACATTGGCAGTTTTGGAAGCACTCGAGTTTGCATCTTAAACGCCCTTCTCAAAGATATTAATAGTCTCTGCTTCCTTTTTGATGGGCCCGTAACATTTGTAATTTTACGGCCCGTTCTTAAATATTACTTTCAAGTACAGTTTGTTAGATCTAAGGCAGGTTGCACAGTTCTCTCTACGCATACTAGTAACTGTTTTGACTCGAGGAAACATTTTATTAAATGTAATGAGCTTGCAGAAGGAGTTCTTTCAACGACAAATTAAATTGCTGATGATGTACTTTCTATAACTGTCGTAGCGGTCATCAGGATCTGTACTACGCTATCACCAAGTCTGTTGTAGTGATTTACGGTGATAGTGTCATAGTTTCCCGGGGCAGTACGTTGGAGATCCTTTCGTGTCAGATTCTCCGCAACCAGGATGCTGAAGACGCTTTCCCACATCCCGAGCAACAAGTAGATATCAAGTGCCAGTCACCGTTGAGGGCTTCAGCTATTCTGTCTGAACCTTAATTAATAAACCGACTCATATTAATCTCGACAGAATATATCCATCATATAACCACATCCAGGTTACCATAAATCAAAATTTTCTAATTTACTTCTACATCTACAACGACGGAAAAAAAATCGCACCCTCAAGAAGGAATGATGATGTCTATTGAAAAGTCGCTTAATAGTGGAGTTCGTAACATGACTATGAGGATGCAAATCAGGTTTGCTTTACGTACACGTTATAACGGTCGTGACGATTATTTGCCTTTGAGATTGGACATGGTGATACGATGTTAGTCAAAAGGGTCTTTAAGGCGCCAAATATTCCATTAACAACAGCCAAGTGAGCTTGAACGAAGTCATGTAACAGGGCTACGAGAAGCTAGATGTGCCTACTGCTATACCGCAGTAAGACTTGGCAGGAAATGTAGTCGGTGTACGTGATTACCTTAACCTGTTCGACTACCAGATCTATCTCCAATTGAGCACATATAGGACATCATCAGACAACAAATCCAGCGTCATCCACAAAGACCATTAACCGTTCCTGTATTGACCGACCAAGATCAACTTGCATGGAACTTCATCCCACAAAGTGACATCTGGCGCCTGTACAATATAAAGCATGCATGTTTGCGTACTTGCATTCAACATTCTGGCGATTACCCCAGTTATTAATGTACCAGCATTTGACATTTCCAGTAGCTTACGTCACGCTTTCATCAACCTGTGATCTCGTAATGTTAATCACTTTTATACATATTACCTAGACAAATGTATTCCGGAAGTTTCATTACTCTACAGTGTTTTTTGGCATCGCGATTTTTTTCCGTCGCTCTATGTCAAACATATCCTCTTCAACCACTGCACCAACTTCAACAGAACCTGGTACAGCTATCCATTGCTGTGATCCAACAAACGTTTTGGGATGTAAGAACCACCTGCCTATCACAGTTGTTGAGCAGAAATGACTTAATAAACAGTAAGATGGAGGAAAAACTGTCGTATCATGCATGATGTTTAAATTTATTAGTTCTGTGGTACTAATTCTATTTTCAATAAATTCCGGAGACAGTATCCACATATGCAGCTGAATGTAGCTACACAAAATTATCATTGTACGATACTTAGTTGAAGAGATATGGAATCATAAAGACTGACATTCGAGAAAAATTTCCGCATCATGCATTAAGTTTTAATTCAATTATTCTTTACTACTAAGATACTCCTGCTGTTGAGTCATCTTAAGGCAGTCCTTGACATCAGGCCGCGCTTTTGACACCTTTCAACTGCGAAGTGCAAACGGCTGTTGGCGAAAACAAAGGCGTTTTACAGGACTATTAATCGGAGTTACCAGAGAGACGTTTACAAAATCGCCTTGTAGATACGCGAAGCAGCCGCAACCAGAAGACAGAAACTACCCATGATCATCTCACACCGAATCTACTGCAGGAGTAAATACACTCCTGGAAATTGAAATAAGAACACCGTGAATTCATTGTCCCAGGAAGGTGAAACTTTATTGACACATTCCTGGGGTCAGATACATCACATGATCACACTGACAGAACCACAGGCACATAGACACAGGCAACAGAGCATGCACAATGTCGGCACTAGTACAGTGTATATCCACCTTTCGCAGCAATGCAGGCTGCTATTCTCCCATGGAGACGATCTTAGAGATGCTGGATGTAGTCCTGTGGAACGGCTTACCATGACATTTCCACCTGGCGCCTCAGTTGGAGCAGCGTTCGTGCTGGACGTGCAGACCGCCTGAGACGACGCTTCATCCAGTCCCAAACATGCTCAATGGGGGACAGATCCGGAGATCTTGCTGGCCACGGTAGTTAACTTACACCTTCTAAAGCACGTTGGGTGGCACAGGATTCATGAAGACGTGCATTGTCCTGTTGGAACAGCAAGTTCCCTTGCCGGTCTAGGAATGGTAGAACGATGAGTTCGATGACGGTTTGGATGTACCGTGCACTATTCAGTGTCCCCTCGACGATCACCAGAGGTGTACGGCCAGTGTAGGAGATCGCTCCCCACACCATGATGCCGGGTGTTGGCCCTGTGTGCCTCGGTCGTATGCAGTCCTGATTGTGGCGCTCACCTGCACGGCGCCAAACACGCATACGACCATCATTGGCACCAAGGCAGAAGCGAGGACACGTCTCCATTCGTCCCTCCATTCACGCCTGTCGCGACACCACTGGAGGCGGGCTGCACGATGTTGGGGCGTGAGCGGAAGACGGCCTAACGGTGTGCGGGACCGTAGCCCAGCTTCATGGAGACGGTTGCGAATGGTCCTCGCCGATACCCCAGGAGCAAAAGTGTCCCTAATTTGCTGGGAAGTGGCGGTGCGGTCCCCTACGGCACTGCGTAGGATCCTACGGTCTTGACGTGCATCCGTGCGTCGCTGCGGTCCGGTCCCAGGTCGACGGGCACGTGCACCTTCCGCCGACCACTGGCGACAACATCGATGTACTGTGGAGACCTCACGCCCCACGTGTTGAGCAATTCGGCGGTACGTCCACCCGGCCTCCCGCATGCCCACTATACGCCCTCGCTCAAAGTCCGTCAACTGCACATACGGTTCACGTCCACGCTGTCGCGGCATGCTACCAGTGTTAAAGACCGCGATGGAGCTCCGTATGCCACGGCAAACTGGCTGACACTGACGGCGGCGGTGCACAAATGCTGCGCAGCTAACGCCATTCGACGGCCAACACCGCGGTTCCTGGTGTGTCCGCTGTGCCGTGCGTATGATCATTGCTTGTACAGCCCTCTCGCAGTGTCCGGAGTAAGTATGGTGGGTCTGACACACCGGTGTCAATGTGTTCTTTTTTCCATTTCCAGGAGTGTACAAGGTTTCGTTTCTAACAGAACATTGGCGGAATGAATGCCTGAACAATTCCGAGTGTCAGCTAGTTTTAAATAGAAATGATCAGCAATTGCGGCCAAAGCCTCGTTCTGCCAACGGACTGGTCAAAGAGGGCGGAATAGCAGACGGATGTTCACGACATCTCTTGCCCTTGCACTAGGAAACAGTCCCTAAAAAGCGGAAGAATCAATTATTATCAACAGAATGAGGATGCAGAAAGTAAAGGAAACCGTTGCATTATTATTATTATTATTATTATTATTCTCGAGTGAGAAACATACAGGTACAGTAGTGGACAAAACGAGCGAGACCCCTCGCCTTTTCGTTATGCTGATCCGCACAGCTTTAAAGTCTTCGACACAGCATACCAGGCAAGGCGACGAAGTGCTACCAACATATTATGCAAGTTCGCTCAGGTGATGTGCTGAGATAGCTAGCACTGGAGAAACTCGCGCTTCGATGACGCCACAGCATCGTCTGCCGCCACTTCGTGGGAAACGAAATACCTGGAGCGTAAGCCAATGTGTTGTATTCGAATATCTGTGACTATGACTTGGATCTAAAGTGTAGTTATGGAGAGTATGTATGCTCAGATTGCGAATCTAACATCATAAATAGAGACAAGGGGAAATGAATTAGTCGTCCTTCCTCTTCCGTAACATCAAATATATTTTAGTTATTCTTTCTTAAATGAACTTCACAGAAAATCATTCACCAGAAGTGAATAACTTTTTAGCAACAACAGATGATATTAACAGCTTGCCGGCGCGGGTTAGCCGTGAGCTTAAAGGCGTCACATCGCGGATCGCGCGGCTCCTTGCGCCGTCAGTTCGAATACTTCCCCGGGCATGGATGTGTGTTAGGTTAGGTAGATGTAAATAGTTCTAGATCTAGGGGACTGATGACGTAAGCAGTTTGGTGGCATAGTTCTTAGAGCCATTTTTTTTTTACCTTTCGCGTAAATTTTCTTTACATAAACAGCCGTATCTTTAGATTGCGTTGACATAGCTCACTTTTTTACACTACCAAGGGACCGTATACCGCAGGAAGTGCGATACATTTCAGCTTATGATGTGCACCCGTACTCGAGGTAAACGGATTTTAAGGGTTGGGTAGACGGTCACGAAAGTGAGACTAGTAGGGTTCCATTTTTACCGATTTACGTGACGAAATTCTAACAACGAAAATAGCTACCACAATTACTGAAGATGAGGGTCGCATAATAATTTCCCCTACTCTTTATTCGAAATGTTTCAGTTGCAGTCGATACACCAGCATATTAATCGTAGCTACGCTTTCGATCCAAATCACCGTTACAGGAATGCAAATAAAATCCATTTGCCTATAAATGTGGTAATTCAGATCCCACTATCATTGCTACCGCCTTTTAGATGTGCGAGCGTTCCCATTGCTAGCTACCTTAAGGAACACTTCGGCTAATGAACGTTTTCTGGCTGTGGCACGTTTAATGCCGATTTCGAAACATTGTAGAATACGTTTGGCAGCTACGTCGCCGTTTATTTCCTTGGGTGGTGCAGAATTATCCTACTAAATTTACTCGCTTATAACAGTTTTTTGTTATTTCGATAAACATACCGAATGATTGTCACATTAACGGTGACACAAAGGTAGGCAAATCATATTTTTGAGTCGAGGAATGTCTATGCAACAGAAACTGCAGGTCATTTTGCCATTTTCATTGCAAAATTGCCGGCTTATTCATGTCAGGGGTAATAATAGCGGGCTGTTTGCCTGGGTTGTCTGCTAGCGTAATGAAAGGTGTTTGTTACTGCAAGGGAGGTCTGGTTTGTTTTCAGCTCTAATCTCGATGGAGGCAGACAGACTATCAGTAAAGGAATTTTATGAAATTCTCGCGCCCCCAATACGTTTTATTGCTGCCTTTATTCTGTACCGGCTCCCTGTGGATGTCGATATGAAACACTTGTAGAATTTCATACTTATTACTGCCTACTTTTTCCGCTTCTGTCAATAATTGAATTGACTTAAGTGTGGCAATGAATGATTTTTAACTGAATTTCGTTATGAATCTTCACGAATTGCTAAATTTGCACACTTTCATGGTAGGTCAGCAACGGTAGTCCAGTACGACTTGTCTGAATGTTGAAACAGACCATTTCGCGGCGGAATGCGCGTAATATTTTGTTAATTCGTAACGATCCTGAGACTTTGTCTTACTAAAACATTTATGCTGTCTCGATAAGCTGAAATTCATTTTTATTAGTACAGTGCACACTAATTAGCTTTTCTTCTTTCATTTATATCTTATATGTAGGTCTTGTGGTTAACACACTAATCAGCATTAACATAGTCTTACACATGATTGAAAACAGTCTGATAAATTTCGGATAGTTTTTCAATTTCAGTCCTGTGCATACTATGTTGGTAGCACTTCGTCGCCTTGCCTGTTATGCTGTGTAGCAGACTTTACAGCTGTGCGGATCAGCATAACGAAAAGGCGAGGAGTCTCGCTCGTTTTGTCCACGGCTGTACATGTACATACATTTCACACAGTTATGATTAAATTACTTTTGACCAAAACTTAGCCACTTCCAGTGCATTTTCTGTTGCTTGTTGAAGGTCATCTTCTATGTAGGAGACTGGACACAATCGACGCCGGAGAATGTGCTGGACTGTCTGTTCTTCTCCACAGTCACACCGAATATCATTTGAATCAGTGTGTCTCCATTTTGCCAGGCTAACTTTTGATCTTCCAACTCCGGATCTCAGTCTATTCAGGGACTTCCACGTTGTCCATTCCCCGTCAAGGCCTGGAGGTAAAGCTTCAACAACTCTCTTTCCAACCAGGGGGAAGGTAGGTCGTAGCCCTCCATAGTTGTAACCTAGCTTATCTAGCATTGGTTCTAAGTTCCTTTGATGTCCTAAGGAAGCTCTTTCTTGACTTAAGTCGTTGCGGATTCGGTTCACGCCCATACAGAGAACGAGTAATTTCCTGTTCCACTGCCTTTCTTTCCTTGTTCGCAGCTATCTCTCTTAGAACTGGTGGTGGTGCAATTCCTGCAAGATGGTGAAGCCATTTGACTGGAATGGGTTTCAAGCAACTTGTTATAATTCTGCAGGTTTCGTTGAGAGCTACATACACATGTTTGGCAAGATTGGAATTATACCAAACAGGACAGGCATACTCTGCCACAGAATAGCATAATGCCATTTCATATGTTCGAAATGTTTCATTAAAGACGTATAATGCCTATCCACAGTACGGTGGCGGCCTGTAATTGAAAAAGTATCCGGGTGATCTCTCCATTGGCAAAAGATTCCGGACTAGTCGCCCATTTGGATCTACAGACGGGACTGTCAAGGGGGAGGTGACCATGAGAAAAAGATGGAGTAATCAACGACGGGATAACGTTCTATGAGGCGGAGCATGGAATTACAGAAGTTGGTACGAAGTAGAAAGGCTACCAAACTTGAAAAGGAAAATGCAAAGGCTGAGGCTAGATGTAGAGTCGGAGAGTGAAATGAAATAGAAAGAAGATAGGGATTTCTGGTCGGACGACTACAGGGTAATATTAACAGCAACAGAAAATAATATAACAGAAGTAGGATTCGTTACGAATAGGAGAGCGAGGCAGAACTGAACTGGGAACAGCTCAGTGGTAGGACAGTTCTCATCAGATTCAACAGCAAACCAAAGACAAGAACGTAGTTCAGGTATACATGGCAATGTTGCATTCAGAAGGTGAAGAGATAGAGAAAGTATATGAGGATATTCGACGGTTAGTACAGAGTGTAAAGGAAGATGAAAATCTGGTAGTCATGGGGGATAGGAATGCGGTTGTAGAACAAGGAATGGAAGAAAGGCTTACGCGAAAATATGGACTTGGCAATAGAATGAGACAGATGAAAGACTAATTGAGTTCTGCAATAAATTTCAAATGGTGATATCGAATACTCTGTGCAGCAATCATAAGAGGAAGAGGCGTACTTGAAGAAGACCCGAAGAAGTGGGAAGGTTACTGTTGGATTACATCTTGGTCAGACATAGAAATAAGATATTGGACTGTAAGGCGTACCCCGTTGCAGGTATAGGCCGAGATCAAAATTTAGTAATGACGAGGAGCAGATTTAAGTTTAAAAGAATCGGTCGAAAGAATCAGTGTGGAAGAAAGTGAGTTACTGAAGTACTGAAGAATGACAAAACGCATTTGAAGTTCCCTAAGCTTGTGGATACTGTGGTACGGAACACCAGAGTAGGAAGTTCACTTAAAGAAGGGTGGACATCTCTAAAGAGGACAAGCAAAGCTATTGAGGAGACAAACATACGTACAAGGAAGGTAACAAACGAAATACTTACTTGATCGACGAAAGAAGGAAGTCCAAAAATTCTCAGAGAAAGACAGGAATAAAATAAATGTGAATACCTCAGGAATGAAATCAATAGTAAGTGCAGGCAGGCAAGACGAAATGGCTGCAGAAAAGACGTGAAGAAATGGAAAAATAAATGATAGGCTGAAGCACTGACTCAGCTTATAGAAAAGTCAGAACAAGCTTCGGTGGAATTAAAAACCAAGGAAGGTAACATTAAGAGTGGAGTGGAAATTCCACTGTTAAACGTAGGAGAGAGCAGATAGGTGGACAAAGTACATTCAAGGTCTATGTGGTAGGGAAGACCTGTCTGATGACGGGACACTAGAATAAATTGGACTCGATACGAAAGGCATAAGAGACGCAGTAACAGGATTTTAAAAGAGCACTGGAAGACTTGAGATCAAGTAAGCCAGAAGCGACAAATAACATTCCATCTAATATAATTGGAGCAAGTGGCAACCAAACAGCTATTCAAGTTGGAGTGTAAAATATGTGAGACTGGAAATGTACCATCTGAGTTTCTGAAAAATATCTTCCTCACAATTACGAAGATAGCAATGTCAGATATGTGCGAGAACAATCGCACAATCAGCTTAACAACCCATGTACCCAAGCTGCTGTCAGAAATAATATATAGATTAATGGAAAAATTGGAGATCTGCTATCCGAGGATCGGTTTGGATGTAGGAAAGTTAGACACCAGAGAGGCAGTTCTCGTGTTGCGCATAGTAACGGAAGCATTCGCCGATGGATGTCTGTCGGTGTTTGTCCTTCGCCTTCCTTTTTGGACACATTTAGTAACGTCGCCTTAGTTTACGTTTCTGCATTTACCACACGCACGTCGCAAAGACACGAATGTCACAGTAATACTGTGCCTACGTGTCGGTGCTTATATACCCACATCGGAGTCGTGCTGTCTTGCATACACGCCACAGCAACGCTCTCAAACGGAAAATCTTTGATCGCCCCTTTTAATACACTCCTGGAAATTGAAAAAAGAACACCGTGAATTCATTGTCCCAGGAAGGGGAAACTTTATTGACACATTCCTGGGGTCAGATACATCACATGATCACACTGACAGAACCACAGGCACATAAACACAGGCAACAGAGCATGCACAATGTCGGCACTAGTACCGTGTATATTCACCTTTCGGAGCAATGCAGGCTGCTATTCTCCCATGGAGACGATCGTAGAGATGCTGGATGTAGTCCTGTGGAACGGCTTGCCATGCCATTTCCACCTGGCGCCTCAGTTGGAGCAGCGTTCGTGCTGGACGTGCAGACCGCCTGAGACGACGCTTCATCCAGTCCCAAACATGCTCAATGGGGGACAGATCCGGAGATCTTGCTGGCCACGGTAGTTGACTTACACCTTCTAGAGCACGTTGGGTGGCACGGGATACATGCGGACGTGCATTGTCCTGTTGGAACAGCAAGTTCCCTTGCCGGTCTAGGAATGGTAGAACGATGGGTTCGATGACGGTTTGGATGTAACGTGCACTATTCAGTGTCCCCTCGACGATCACCAGAGGTGTACGGCCACTGTAGGAGATCGCTCCCCACACCATGATGCCGGGTGTTGGCCCTGTGTGCCTCGGTCGTATGCAGTCCTGATTGTGGCGCTCACCTGCACGGCGCCAAACACGCATACGACCATCATTGGCACCAAGGCAGAAGCGACTCTCATCGCTGAAGACGACATGTCTCCATTCGTCCCTCCATTCACGCCTTTCGCGACACCACAGGAGGCGGGCTGCACGATGTTGTGGCGTGAGCGGAAGACGGCCTAACGGTGTGCGGGACCGTAGCCCAGCTTCATGGAGACGGTTGCGAATGGTCCTCGCCGATACCCCAGGAGCAACAGTGTCCCTAATTTGCTGGGAAGTGGCGGTGCGGTCCCCTACGGCACTGCGTAGGATCCTACGGTCTTGGCGTGTATCCGTGCGTCGCTCCGGTCCGGTCCCAGGTCGACGGGCACGTGCACCTTACGCCGACCACAGGCAACAACATTGATGTACTGTGGAGACCTCACGCCCCACGTGTTGAGCAATTCGGCGGTACGTCCACCCGGCCTCCCGCATGCCCACTATACGCCCTCGCTCAAAGTCCGTCAACTGCACATACGGTTCACGTCCACGCTGTCGCGGCATGCTACCAGTGTTAAAGACCGCGATGGAGCTGCGTATGCCACGGCAAACTGGCTGACGCTGACGGCGGCGGTGCACAAATGCTGCGCAGCTAGCGCCATTCGACGGCCAACACCGCGGTTCCTGGTGTGTCCACTATGCCGTGCGTGTGATCATTGCTTGTACAGCCCTCTCGCAGTGTCCGGAGCAAGTATGGTGGGTCTGACACACCGGTGTCAATGTGTTCTTTTTTCTATTTCCAGGAGTGTATTTTATTCGGTGACCTTATATTAGCAGATAGCTGCTAATGTCGATTCTAGCCAATCTAAATCCTCAGTATATGGTCTTTGCAAGCCCTCTCTTTGAGATTCCTGTTGTTGTTGTTGTTGTCTTCAGTCCTGAGACTGGTTTGATGCAGCTCTCCATGCTACTCTACCCTGTTCAAGCTTCTTCATCTCCCAGTACCTACTGCAACCTACATCCTTCTGAATCTGCTTAGTGTATTCATCTCTTGGTCTCCCTCTATGATTTTTACCCTCCACGCTGCCCTCCAATACTAAATTGGTAATCCCTTGATGCCTCAGAACATGTCCTACCACCCGTTCCCTTCTTCTAGTCAAGTTGTACCACAAACTTCTCTTCTCCCCAATCCTATTCAACACCTCCTCATTAGTTATGTGATCTACCCATCTAATCTTCAGCATTCTTCTGTAGCACCACATTTCGAAAGCTTCTACTTTCTTCTTGTCCAAACTATTTATCGTCCATGTTTCACTTCCATGCATGGCTACACTCCATACAAATACTTTCAGCAACGACTTCCTCACACTTAAATCTATACTCGATGTTAACAAATTTCTCTTCTTCAGAAACGCGTTCCTTGCCATTGCCATTCTACATTTTATATCCTCTCTACTTCGACCATCATCAGTTAGTTTGCTCCCCAAATAGCAAAACTCCTTTACTACTTTAAGTGGCTCATTTCCTAATCTAACTCCCTCGGCATCACTCGACTTAATTCGACTACATTCCATTATCCTTGTTTTGCCTTTGTTGATGTTCATCTTATATCCTCCTTTCAAGACACTGTCCATTCCGTTCAACTGCTCTTCCAAGTCCTTTGCCGTCTCTGACAGAATTACAATGTCATCGGCGAACCGCAACGTTTTTATTTCTTCTCCATGGACTTTAATATCTACTCCGGATTTTTCTTTTGTTTTCAATACTGCTTGCTCAATATACAGATTGAATAACATCGGGGATAGGTTACAAGCCTGTCTCACTCCCTTCCCAACCACTGCTTCCCTTTCATGTCCCTCGACTCTTATAACTGCCACCTGGTTTCTGTACAAATTGTAAATAGCCTTTCGCTCCCTGTATTTTACCTCTGCCACCTTTAGAATTTGAAAGAGAGTATTCCAGTCAACATTGTCAAAAGCTTTCTCTAAGTCCACAAATGCTAGAAATGTAAGTTTGCCTTTCCTTAATCTATTTTCTAAGAAACGTCGTAGGCTCAGTATTGCCTCACGTCCTAGAGTCCGTAATTTTCATAACGTATGACATCCATGATCTATCCGGTTGGAATAAAATGCTGGCGATAAAAAGTTATTTTACCACTCGGACTATAAAAAGGTTGTGTGTTCTTATGGTATCTTTCCACTTTTGTGCGTTAGCAAACGTGTCTGCCAGGTGAGCAACCATGATGTTAAGTCATTTATTGGAAAAGTTATTTACAATTCTCTATATTTCACACCTTTCTTAGCTTTTCACAGATAGCGTTGATTCCAGTATCGTGGGTGAGGAACTAGCAATACGAGCCTGCTGTAGCATGATCACATTCAGTTTTGCTTGCCGTCCTGGCCCCAGGCATTCTGGCGGCCGACCGATTGACAGGAAAGCACGTGGGCTCCCCCCTCCCCCCCCCCCCCCCCCCAAATTACGTCAGCCGCTGCCCTGTGGCTGGCGCGCTAGGGCTTCCCTCCTGGTTCCCTCCCCCTGACAACAGTCTCTTCTGTACTAGCGAAAATAAAGATCGCTCATCGCTTGTTTACACTCTCAAGTGCCTTCTCGTAGCCAAGTCTCTGATGTTGTCGTACTAAAGCGTGCAGTTGCACTCAGGGGATTCAGTGAGTGAGTGAATGATGGTGACAGGCCGATAGGCGCAGTTGAAATTCGATTACCTTCGAAATATGCACTTTATAAGAGTGTAGTAAAATGTCATCAAAAAAATTACTAAGATAGCAAGAGCAAGTAAGTACGAGAACTATCACATAATCAGTTTAACACCCCATGCCTCCAAGCTGCTGACAAGAATAATATACAGAAAAATGGAAATGAAAATTGATAATGTGATTAGATGACGGTCAGTTCGGCCTTAGTAAATGTAAAAGGCACCAGACGCAGGGTTCTTGTTGCGCCTGCAATGGAAGCAAGGCTGAAGAAGAATCAAGGCACTCTCATGAGATTCATCGACCTAGAAAAAGCATTCCACTGTGTAAACGTTCCACTGTGTAAAATGGTGCAAGATGTTTGAAAAAGAGGGAACGACAACACATACAAATATGTACAAGAACCAAGAGGGTACAATAAGCCTGGAAGACAAAGAACGAAGAGCTCAGATTGCAAGGGGTGTAAGAAAGGGATGCAGATTTTCAACGTATTGTTAAAACATTACATCGAAGAAGTAATGACGAAAATAAAAGATTCAAGAGTGGGGTTAAAATTCAAGGTGAAGGAATATTATTGATCAGTATCGCTGATGACATTTCTATCCTCAGGGGCTGTGAAGAAGAATTATTAGATCTGTTGAATGGATATGGAATGAATATGGACTGAGAGTAAACCGGAAGAAGGCAAAAGTAATGAGATATAGCAGAAATAAGAACATCGAGAATCTTAACATCAAAATTGGTGATCACGAAGTAGATGAAGTTCTGGAATTCTGATACTACAGAAAAAAAAGATGAAGCAAGGAGGACATAAAATGCTGACTAGCACAGGTAAAGGTGACATTCCTGACCAAGAGAAGTCTACTGATATCAAGCATAGGGCTTCATTTGAGGAAGAAATTTCTGAGAAAAGTATGCTAAGAGCACAGCATTGTATGGTAATGAGTCATGGACAGTGCTAAAAACGAAACAGAAGAGAATCGTAGCGTTTGAGATGTCGAGCTACAGAAGAATATTGAGAATCAGGTGGACTCAGATGAGGAATGAGGAGGTTCTTCGCAGAAACGGCGAAGAAAAGAAAATATGGAAAATAACGACAAGAAGTGGCATGGTGGTAGGATAAACGTTAAGGCATTAGTAAATAATCTCCATGGTATTAGACAGAGCTGTAGACGTTGAAAGCTGTAGAGGAAGACAGATACATCCAGCGAATGATTGTGAAAGTTGGAAACAGGTGAAACTCTGAGTTGAAGAGGTTAGAAGTTAAGTGAAGACTGACTTCACCACTGTTTATGAGGAAGTTTGCAATATAGATGCATATCAAAGTAATGGCAATATGTGAAAGGGATTACCCAGCTAAAGGGGAAAGAGGTAAACTATCGTCACCCCCTCTCACCTAGAAGATACTGAATTCAAACATCAGTCTTCATGATATTCGTACACCGAACTCGGGTCCGCCCCACCACATGGACTGATGTTTGAATTCAGTATTGTCTATGAAAGGACACTGGAACATATAACTTAGCGCGTAGCAACAAGTGTATCCGGAGCTATTTGTCAAGAAATCTGGAATGTATGGGGTGGCAATTATTGAGCTGTATGAAATAAAATCGTCATAACTTCTGGACGATTTGCGTTAGGACGTTCAGACTGCACAGTTGGCCGCGGGGCATAATGCGAATTAGTACGTTCATATGGGTTGATTTAGCGACGAAGCCCATTTTCATATGGATGGGTTCGTCAGTAAGCAAAATTGGCTCATTTGGGGGAGTGAGAATCCGCATTTCGCCATCGAGAAGTGTCTTCACTCTCAAGTGGTGACTGTATGGTATGCAAAGTCACGGAATAGTCAGTGCGATATTCCTTGATGACAGGTGACTACCGAACGATACGTCAAGGTTTTGGAAAATGATTTCAACCCCTTTATCTAAAGTGACCACGATTTCAACAAGATGTGGTTCATCCAAGACGGACCTCGATCCCATCGAAGCAGGAGAGTGTTTGATGTCATGGAGGAGCACTTTGGGGAACGCATTCTAGCTCTAGGGTACCCAGAGGCCACTGGTTTGAGCCTCGATTGGCCGCCATATCCTCCGGATCTGAACACATGTGACTCCTTTTTGTGGGGCTATATTAAAGACAAGGTGTACGGTGTACAGCAATAACGTCGAAACCATTGCTGAGCTGAAAACAGCCATTCACGATCTCATCGACATAATCGATGTTGAATAAAGTGTGTGCCCGCCATATGTTGTAACTAACTTACGTCTTTTGCATGTTGTTCAGTAATTGTCACCCTATATTTCTAACATCGCGCTATTCTCCTTGCAACTGAAAATACCAGATGTATCTGGGTTCTATCATGTTCACCAGGGTTACACTTCAGTCAGTAATAAAAACTTTTAAAATGGTGACTGTAGAAAGTATTGGCATGCATGTTAATGTTACCTACCAGCCAGACAAATTCGAGTAATATGTACAAATCTCATACATCGATATCTACATCCAAACTTTTCAAGCAGAGGATAATTCTGGTACCATTATCTCCTTTAAGAACATTTTTGATAGTTTTGGTACCTACTGTAAAGGGCATTAATACTGGGACCTATACAGCGACTAATAAACTGTGTTTCTTAAATAATTATGAGTTTCGTTTTGTATACAACTATGATTCGTTTCCTCCACTCCTCTCCCTTCCACGCAACAAATGTGCGTCCCCTCCCTAGCCTAATCCGACTCCCCCTTACCACCATATTTCGTAGCATAATTGAGAGCGGTAACACGTTTGCGCTGCAATTGTCGTTTAAGAAACTAAACAGTAGCACACTATAATCTATCAGTAGTGTCCGTTGTTACGATTAAACAGGTGTAAGTCAGCAAAAATACGAAAGTGGCCTCATAATAACCAAGGGCAGATGGCGGAAACACGGTGTAACAAAGCCACAACTAACAAAGACTGTCGTTGATACAGTTGTAACCGAAACAGAAGAATCTGATTAGGTTTTTCCCTTCTATTCCGTCTGGACCTATCACTCCAGTCTCAACAGCACAGCATAAACGTACAGCAGAATGAAGTTTTCACGCTGCAAATGGGTGTGCGCTGATATGGAACTTCCTGGCAGATTAAAACTGTGTGCCGGACCGAGACTCGAATCGGGACGTTTGCCTTTCGCGGGCAAGTGCTCTGTCGAGCTACCGAAGCACGGCTCACGACCCATCCTCACAGCTTTACTTCTTCCTGGAAGTAAAAGTCATGGTTAGGTAGCTCAGTCGATACTGCATTTTCCCGCGAAAGGATAAGGTACAGAGTTCGAGTCTCGGTGCGGCACACACTTTTAATCTGCCAGGAAGTTTTGTACACAAACGCTCTCATCAGAGCAAAATCCTTTCTCTCCCACACTATCGCGTAAGTACATTCGCACCTGTTTTGGAAGGCAGAAACCGTGATGGGCGGCGCATGCGCCGTGTACTGAACGGTGGCCTATATAGGACGTCGAATTGCAACCTGGCGTCAGTTCTCAGCGGGACTCATAAGCAGAAGCAGCATTTCCTGAATATGGCGAACAGTTGGATCGCCGAAATATCGAGTCAAGTCGCCTTTAGAATCCGGCAGCAAACCCGAAGAGACTTACGGTATTTCCTGATTTCCAAAAAGCATTCCACTCAGTACATTACCACAAACACGCTTGTTATTGAAAGTGCGATGGGATGGAGTATCAAGCTAAATTTGTGAAAACATAAACTATTTCTTGGAAGGGAGGACATGGCATGTTATGAAGGATGCAGTGTCATTGACAGATGTAGTAGTTTCAGGGATGCCCTGCGTTTGTTCGGAACGCTTTTGCTAATTCGGTTATTAATATGGCATACAATACGAATAGTAACCTCACACTTTTCGCAGATGGTGTTATCTACAAAACTTTTTTTTCTGAAAGTAGGTTGGTTTTATTGAGGATTCTAATACACCATATTATTCTCCACTACTTCTGCTACAAAACCCTATTCATCAACATAATCGTCGTCGAATGCGACTGCCTTAGAGTCCAACGAAGCTTTGTGAGCTTTGCATTTTTGTGGCTGCGAGCAAGCGGAAGTCATTTCTTCAATTTCATGAGGGTAGCACAGTACATTTCAGGATTGATCGTTGCACCACATGGTTGGATATCAAACAGAATAATCATTTTAGAGTCACAGAAGGCCGTCGCCATGACTTTATCATCTGAGGGTGCAGCTTTGAACTTTATCTTCGGAAATGAAGTGATGTGCTACCGTTTCATGTATTTCTTGTTTTGCTTTCAGTTCGAAGAATGGACCCATGTTTCATCACCTATGGCAATGTTTGACAAAAATTGTGACAATCAGCCTTGTAACAGATATGAATTTCCGAACAAATGGTCCGTCGTTGCTCTGTATGGTCTCCTGCTAGTTGGTGAGGAACCCAACGAGCACACACTTTTAGAACACCCCCCCCCCCCCCCCATACCCAGATTGTCAAATTATGGACGAGTGTGTCAGCACTACCAACAGAGACGTCCGGTTGTGCAGCGACGGTTTGATTGTCATCCGTCAATCACCTCGAATGATAGCATCCACACATTCAAACATTGCAGGAGTCACATGTGTGTGACGTCTGGCTGGCAGGCGGGAGATTGGACAGGTTTGTGCGACCTCGTTACGATGATGAAAGACGTCTTACTCAGCGACTCACCGTGCTTTTGTTCACTGCCAAGCCTTTCTTGGAACGCACCTCTGTTACAGACGGCATTTTGAAGGTACGCATAGCGTCGCCCTCTGAACTTTGTAAACTAATGGGACTGATGTGGGAATATTCCACGAGGTCTCACAACAAATGCATTTTTTCAAACGAAATTGTGCGAGAAAAATATGTGTTGCATTACTTATTACATCATGTAATACATTCAAATGGCTCTGAGCACTATGGGACTTAACATCTATGGTCATCGGTCCCCTATAACTTAGAACTACTTACACCTAACTAACGAAAGGACATCACACACATCGATGCCCGAGGCAGGATTCGAACCTGCGAGCGTAGCGGTCGCGCGGTTCCAGACTGAAGCGCCTAGAACCGCACGGCCACACCGGCCGGACATCATGTAATAAAAGTTGCACAAATAATGAGATCTTGATAAGATTTCAAGGTACTTTATGAAAGTATTGGGACTGATGTGCGAAAATTCTATGACGTCTAACAACAAATTCCATATTTTTTAAAACGAAATTGGCCGAGAAAAAGTACGTGTTGCATTACTTATTAAACGCCCATCATGTAATAAGTACCATCTGGAAAAAATACTCAATCAAATCTTGATAAGATTTCAAAGTACTCCAAAAATTTTCTTCCTGCATTAAATATTGAGGTATATAGAATTGTACATTTCACAAAACGTAGTATCATAGGACTTGGAGTCACAACCGGAATCAATCAAAGCATACAAATACCTATGTGTAAGAATTGGTACTGATATGAAGTGGAATGATCGCATGGGCTCAATCGTAGGTAAAGTAGGTGGTAGACTTCGTTGAGTGTTGGTATTCTGAGAAAATTGAGTCTAAAAAACACCAAACCTAGAATGATTCTGTAGTGTGCGGGACCCATATGAAATAAAACTAACTGGGGATATTGAACACGAACAAATGATTATAGTACGAATGCTCCCAGGTTCGTTTGCCGCACGGGAGAGCGTCATTGACATGCTACAAACCTGAACTGGCTGCCGCTATCTATACCACGACATCGGTGTGTGTGTGTGTGTGTGTGTGTGTGTGTGTGTGAGAGTGTGTGTGTGTGTGTGTGTGTGTGTGTGTGTGTGTGTGAAATCTTATGGGACTTAACTACTAAGGTCATCAGTCCCTGAACTTACACACTACTTAACCTAAACTATCCTAAGGACAAACACACACACCTATGCCCGAGAGAGGACTCGAACCTCCGCCGGGATCAGCCGCACAGTCCATGACTGCATCGCCCTAGACCACTCGGCTAATTCCGCGCGGCACACGAAATCGGAGCGACAAAGCTTCATGGAACAGTATTACATGAGGAATCTAGGACCACCATCTACGTATCGCTTTAGAAGGAACTGCCAAGACAACATTAGAGAAATTAAAACGCTTGCAGAGATTTAACCAAGCAATCACTTTGTGCTCCACACGAGTATAGAATGGGAATAAACACCTACTACGTGTTACAATGGGAAATACCATATGTCACGAATTCCACAGTGGCTTATAAAGTATATATGTAGACGTCAATGAAGCCGAAAAGTATACTGAGAAAAATCTTATGTTTGTTTGCATTCATTGACTGTTCCGTCGATTCATGGTAGAACGTTTCAGACATTATAAACAAAAATACAAACATCCTTGTATAATACGCGTGTATAATATGCGTATTTTCATCCTTAATATCAAAGTTGCTCCTCTTAATAAAACCGTAGTTAAAATTATTACTGTTTTCCGAAAAACCAGGTGAAAGACACTTCCCGCAGATTACATTTGCATCTACGTCTACATCTATATCTATATTCCATGTCACGCCACGGTGGGTGTCCGAGGGTATTTATCCCCCTTTCCTATTCCACTCACAAATGACCCATGTGAAGAACTACTGACGATAAACATAAACTTACATAACTCTAATTGTTCTGATTTACTCATCTTGGTGTTTTCAGGAGATATATGTAGAACATGCACTCAAAATTTGAACGGTAAATCTCTCGGTGATGAACAGTGCCCCTCTTGTAAAGCGTGTTACTAGGGTTTGTTGACAATATCCGTGACGTTCTAGCACCAATTAAAGGATCCCGCGAAGAACCGCGCCATTGTCTCTAAGCACTATTGGACTTAACAACTGAGGTCATCAGTCCCCTAGACTTAGAACTACTTAACCTGAGGACATCACACACATCCATGCCCCCGGCACTATCGAACCTGCGACCGTAGCAGCAGCGTGGTTCCTGGGTGCAGCGCCTAGAACCGCACGGCCACACCGGCCGGTATTTGTCTGCACATTTGTGGAGTTTGTTCCGTTAAGAATGAAGTGTTGATTTGGTTCAAATGGCTCTGAGCACTATGGGACTTAACATCTAAGGTCATCAGTCCCCTAGAACTTAGAACTACTTAAGCCTAACTAACCTAAGGACATCACACAACACCCAGTCATCACGAGGCAGAGAATGAAGTGTTGAGTTCTGCTTGCAAAGGTAGTTAGTAAATCTGGTCCGATACCCGGTAAGTTCCTATTTTGTTCACTCAACTGTATTACCCTTGTATTTACACGACCTATGTTCGACGTCACGGTGCAATAACCACTCACAGGCGGCCGTGACAGCCTGTGTTAGTGGTGGGCGGGGGAGGGGGGAAGGGGTAAAGCGCGTCTGCAGACGCGGAGAAGAGCGCAGTCTTGTCCTAACGCGAAAATACATGTCCAAAAGGGCATGATCATGTGATTCCGCGACAAGTGTGGAAGCATTTCCGGAACGGCTAAGTTTGTAAACTGTTCATGTGCGGCTGTGGTTAAACTACACCATGCGATGAAAAGTACCCGGCCACCTGGCTGAAAATTACTTAAAAGTACGTGGCGCGCTCCATCGATAATGCTGGAATTCAATATGGTGTTGGCCCACCCTTTTCCTTGATGGCAGCTTCCACACTGGCAGGCATATGTTCAATCAGGTACTGATAAGTTTCTTGAGGAATGGCAGCCCATTCTTCACGGAGTGCTGCACTGATGAGAGGTATCGATGTCGGTCGACGAGGCCTGGTACGAAGTCGGCTTTCCAAAACATCCGAAAGGTATTCTATAGGATTCAGGTCAGGACTCTGTGCAGGCCAGTCCACTACAGGCATGTTATTGTCGTCTAACCACTCCACCACAGGCCGTGCATTATGGACAGGTACTCGATAGTGTTGAAAGATGCAATCGCCATCTCCGAACTGCTCTTCAACAGTGGGAAGCAAGAAGGCGCATAAAACATCAATGTAGGCCTGTGCCGTGACAGTGTCACGCAAAACAACAAGAATTGCAGGCTCCCTCCATGAAAATCAGGACCACACTATAACACCACCGCCTCCGAATTTTACTGTTGGCACTTCACACGCTGACGTTCACCGGGAATTCGCCAAACCCACAACTTGCCATCTAATCGCCACATCATGTACCGTGATTCGTCACTTCATAAAACGTTTTTCCACTGTCCAATTGTCCAGTGTTTACGCTCCTTACACCAAGCGAGGCGTCATTTGGCATTTACAGGTGTGATGTGTGGCTTATGGGAAGCCGCTCGACCATGAAATCCATGTTTTCTCACCACCCACCTAACTATCATGCTACGTGCAGTGGATCCTGATGCAGTTTGGAATTCCTGTGAGAAGGTCTGCTCAGTCAACAGACATGGTCGGTGTGCAAACTTTTCTGCTGTGTGTGTCCCTTCATGTTTCCAACTCGTTTTCACATCGGAAACAATGGACATAGGGATGTTTAGGAGTGTGTAAATCTCGCGTATACACGTATGACATAAGTGACACCCAATCACCTGACCACAGTCGAAGTCCGTGAGTTCCGCGGAGCGCCCCATTCTGCCCTCTCACGATGTATAATGAGTGCTGAATAAATGATAATTAATTGAAACCCTCAGCTGCCGACAGGTGTTGTTTATATACCTCGAAGAGAACAGCTGAAAATGAGTGCCCCGACCAGGACTCGAACCCCGGGTCTCCTGATTACATGGCAGACGCTCTATCCATCTGAGCCACTGAGGACACCGATGAATAGCGCGACTGCAGGGACTTACCCTTGCAGGCTTCCCGTGAGTCCCACATTCCCAGCTGTCCACAATCTACATGCGTAATGTTCTTAATAGATATTTGCCTAGCCACTCATTACTCGAGCACACTAAGGTGACGATTCCCGTTAGAGTTTGGGCAACCTGTGCGCATTCGCACAGACGAAGGTCAATGGCCAGGTAGCCATTTAACTATATATGAAGATAGTAACTGGTCGGCAGCTGAGGGTTTCAATTAATTATCATTTATTCTAGAGAAGCTGCACGATCATCAACGGTATATGTAATTTCTAGAACAGCTACTATCTTCATATATAATGACTACTGAGGTCTCTAATGTGGAGTACCTGGCAGTACATGGCAGCACAAAGCACCTAATACGGAAAGTATGTTTTTGGGGCTGTCCTAATACTTTTGATCACATAGTGTGTATCATGCATGGCAATGTGGCGCTATCCAAACCTGGCGACAAGAGAACGGTGGAGCACCACGGGCCACAGGTGACAGGGATGGGCGAAGGCTGTGGAAATTCTTACGGGCCAATAGACGTGCAACTGATGCGTAACTGATCGCCAGGATGAACCGACAGTGTCTCCTCAACGACGTTGAAGAAAATGACTTATTGATACATAACCAACATTGATTCAGAAAATATCGTTCCTGTGCAACACACTTTATTCCCATGAAGTAATGAGTGCTGTCGACAGGGGATCTCAGATCGATTGCATATTCCTGGATTTCCGGAAGGCTTTTGATACCGTTCCTCACAAGCAACTATTAATCAAATTGCGTGCGTCGTTCAGTTGTGTGACTGGATTCGTGATTTCCTCTCAGAGAGGTCACAGTTTGTTGTGATAGACGGTAAATCATCGAGTAGAACGGAAGTGATATATGGCGTTCCACGGGGTAGTGTCATAGGCCTTCTGCTGTTCCTGATCTAGGTGATAATCTGAGCAGCCCTCTTAGATTGTTTGCAGAAGACTCTGTAATTTTCCGTCTAGTAAAATCATCAGACATCAATTCAAATCACAAAATGATCTAGAGAGAATTTCTGTATGGTGCGGGAGGCGGAAATTGGCACTAAACAAAGAAAAGTGCGAGGTCATCCACATGGTTACTAAAAGAAATTCGATAAATTTTGGGTATACGATAAAGCGCACAAATCTAAGGGCTGTCAATTCGACTAAATACCTAGGAATTACAATTACGAGCAACTTAAATTGGAAAGAGCACATAGATAATATTGTGGCGAAGGCGAAACAAAGACTGCGCTTTATTGGCAGAACACTTAGAAGATGTGAGAAACCCACTAAAGAGACTGCCTGCATTACACTTGTCCGTCCTCTGCTGGAGTATTGCTGCGCAGTGTGGGATCCTTAACAGACAGGATTGACGGAGAACATCGGAAAACTGCAAAGAAGGGCAGCTCGTTTCGTGTTATCGCGCAATAGGGGTGTGAGTGTCACTGATATGATACTCGAGTTGGGGTGGCAGTCACTGAAACAAAGGCGGTTTTCTTTGCGGCGAGATCTAATTACGAAATTTCAATCACCAACTTTCTCTTCCAAATGCGAAAATATTTTGTTGACATCCACCTACGTACAGAGAAATGATCATTATAATAAAATAAGAGAACTCAAAGCTCGAACGGAAAGATTTAGGAGTTCCTTTCTCCCACGCGCCATTCAAGAGTGGAATGGTAGAGAAGTAGTATAAAAATGGTTCAAATGGCTCTGAGCACTATGGGACTTTACTTCTAAGGTCATCAGTCCCCTAGAACTTAGAACTACTTAAACCTAACTAATCTAAGGACATCAACACATCCATGCCCGAGGCAGGATTCAAACCAGCGACCGTAGCGGTCGCGCGCTTCCAGACTGTAGCGCCTAGAACCGTTCGCTCACCTACGCCGGCGAAAATGTTTCCATGAACCCTCTGCCAGGCACTCAACGGTGAATTGCAGAGTAACCATGTACATGTAGATGTAGATGTAGATGTAGATGTATGGGCCTCCAGGGCAGGTGCTTAGTTCATGCACCCATGTCGACTGCCGTTCATCGCTGGCGAAGGCTGGAATCTGTACACCAATACCGCAACTACACGTCCACTGAGAGACGAGAGGTGGCCTTTTCAGATGAATCGCGTTTCATGCTCCAACGGCGTGGATTAACATCCTACACAATGGTCGGAATGGCCAACGCCGGAGCAGGCAGAGTTACGGTCTGGGAAATGTTTTCTTGGCATATCCTGGGTGGTGTCCTCAGTGGGAAGTCACAGTGCGAAACGTCTGAAAATAAAGGGTCCATGCCGAAGGAGAGTGTGTTGTGGTATGGGAAATGTTTTTTGGCATTCTCTGGGTTATCTCACAATTGTGAAAGGCACAATGGATCATCACAAGTATACAACCAGCAGTCTGTTTTTCGTCCGTACGGTGGCATCTACCAGCAGGACAATGAGACTCGTTACACAAGTCGCACTGTATGTGAGTAGTTCGAAGTGCAATAGGACGAGTTTACCGTATTCCCCTGGCCACCAAACTTCCCGGACTTCAACTCAATCGAGAATCTGTGGGACTACCTCGATCGAGTTGTCCAAGCCATGGACCACAAACAAGAAGCCTAGCGCACCTGGTCACAGCACTGTAGTCGGCATGGCTGCACATCGCTGCCGGTCACTTCGACAACCTCATTGACTTTCTTCCTACATGACTAACAGCGGTCCACGCTTCGAAATTTGGTTAATCAGGCTTTTTTACATGTGGCGCATTAATGTGACTGGACAGTGTAAAATTTCCTTCGAATTTCTCTGTTGAACAAAGCTAAAATACAATTTTTGGTCACCTAGTTAT
This sequence comes from Schistocerca gregaria, assembly GCF_023897955.1. Lineage (NCBI taxonomy): Eukaryota > Metazoa > Arthropoda > Insecta > Orthoptera > Acrididae > Schistocerca > Schistocerca gregaria. Next base: position 321,966,018 of record NC_064927.1, read on the forward strand.
CTTTATAGAAATTGAGGTTAGACAGTCTGCATTATGTGTAGAGGAATCTCGCTGACGCTAATTGTACAAGGAGCGTCAATAAGTAATACAACACTTTTTCTGCTATGCCAATTTCGGTTGCAAAAATGCTGAATTAGCTTTGGAACATCGTGGAATATTCTCGCTTCAGCTCCTACAGCTTCGTGAATTTCCGATAGGTAGTGGCGCTTTACATAGCCTTCGAAAAGTCGTCTTTAAAGGAGGTGGTTTCAAGTAGAGAACTGTCATTGAACAATGCGGTTCTTTTGTCGGAAAGCCAGAAAATCGCAAGTATTCATAGGGGCGCACGGAAAGTCTACGGAGAACTGGCAGTGAACAAAAGCACGGTGAGTTGTTGGGCGAGGCGTCTGTCATCATCGGAGCAAGGTCACGCATACCTGTCCGATCTCTCACGTGCCAGCCAGCCACGCACTCCTGCAATGTTGGAGCGTGTGGACACTCTCATCCGAAGTATTCGACGGATCACAATCGAATGTTTCGTTGCACAACTGGCCTCAGACAAGTCTGCACACCGGAGAGGAGCCCATAAAAACATTATTACACTTTTCTTTCCTTTCGATCTTAGAGCCCGGACTTCTCACCTTCAGATTTCCGTCTATTTGGCCCAATGAAAGATACATTCTGCGGGAAGAAGCACGCGGACATTGGGGAGGTTATTTATGCAGAAAGACGTTGGCTCCGTCGTCGACCAGTAGAGTAGGGGTAGAGAGGCACTTCTAGAAAGGAGGCATAAGATTGTCACATTCAACGGGGGTTATATTGAAAAACAGGGTTTTCCAGCGAAAAGAGCGAGGAGCAATGTGCTATACTGGAATTCTGGATGAAACCAACCTGCTTTCAGAAAAAAATGGGTTGCATTACGTATTGAATGCCCTTCGTAGGTACGCAGCGTGGGCGGCAGTGGCTGTGGTGTGCTCCATTCGTCGTGTTCCCCGGCCGAAACCCGGCCGCACTCCGCCAGAGGACGAATCGGGCGCTCGATGTTATCGACTGCTCCGGGCTAAGTTTGCACGCGGCGCCGCTGCCCCCGCTCCGGCCGCGCTCGCTCGTCGCTACTTCGTGCACGTTTTATGGGCGGAGATCCCGGCGCGGCGGCCTGTCGGTGGCGTGACTGCCCCGCGAGCGACCCTTCAGGGAGCAACCAGCCACTGCCCTTCAGCTGCGCCCCCTCTCACCTCCGGCAACGGCGCGATGACTTAATATCCAGGGCAACAAAAATAAACCGCCTTCTGCAAGGATTGTAGAGGGTGTACGGGGTGTATAAAAATGTATTCCTGACATCAAAACGCTTCCCAAAGTCCACACGAACGTGGGCCGCATACTTCCTTAGGGATGTATGAAATGACCCCTGGTTGAGTCATTTTGCCTCAAATGTGCATTTTTACTCGTTTTCTTGTATACAGTTAGTGATGGCGTCTGTTTTGGTTTGTCTGATTGTCCTGCTTTAATGTAATTTCCTTCAAAACATGTCGATGTATTTAGTGTATTAAATAAAAATTTATATATTGTAAAATACTTATTATGCCTAGACAGCAATTTTCAATATACAAGTAGAGCGGTTTTTTAGAACCATCTTCAGACCGTTAAAATCGGAAAAAAGGGTGCATTTGTGTTGAGAAACTGTAGTCGTGCAGTGTTGAAAAAACTGTAGGCGTGCAGTGAAATGCACTCGTTATGTGGGCCAACAGAATCATGATAGTATGTGGTTAACAATTTCACCATGAGCGAGTAAGGTTGTAAAGCATAACCTCGCAAAATGACGGTGACAAAGAAGGAAATTGCCAGTTTCATTGGTAAAATTTGCATCAGAAGCCTTTGACTAGCAATTATACAGCAGGTATTATAATGAGAACATCATATGCAACGGTCCTCGCTTGCAAAGAAGTGATCCAGCATTGCCTATGAAATGGTCATCTTTATAAAATTTTACTTTTTTAATATTCAACTTGCACACATTTTATGAAGACAACTATTTTATAGGGCATCTGGATCACTCCTTTGTAAGCCTGGCTATAGCATAGCTGTCAGTTCTTCTGCCGTGACATATATTGTTCCCCGTATAATACCTGTTGTGCAGCTGCAGATCAAAGGCATGTGTTGCAAGTTTTACCAACGCAGCTGGCAATTTTCCTTCTTAGTTGACGTCATCTTGTGAGATTGTGGGTACAGCCTCGCTTTTTGATTACGTACTTGGTCTTCTTGGCTCACATTACGAATACATTTATTTCCATGGCTTCAGTTAATAACGATGTTTTTCAAAGCATGTTCACCACTTTTTTACGATTTGATCGATTTCAAGATCGTTGTAGAAAACCACCGAGACTAATCATCGTGCTGTAGATGCAGACTGAAAACAGCGATCTAGGCATAAAAAGTTTTTTGCAATAAAAAGAATTTATTTAATAAAGTATATTAGGACCGCCGACTGCTGCCTGGCACTGTGAGACTTCACAGATGTATTCAGTGTCTCAAATGACAGATGGGAATGTGGACGCATGACGTCAGCGTTATACTGAACGTAAATCGGGGAGGCAGTTAACTTGTGCAAGAACATGTGTGCGATTCCACTACCGCTTGCGGAAGACAGGCACATTTAAGATGATAGCTACAGATGCTGAGAGGGAATGCGATGTACGAACGCCTGAGCCTGAAGAACGTGTTCTTAGTTGTTGTTGTTGTTGTTGTTGTTGTTGTGGGCTTCAGTCCAGAGACTGGTTTGATGCAGATCTCCATGATACTCTATCCTGTGCAAGCTTCTTCATCTCCCAGTACCTACTGCAACCTACATCCTTCTGAATCTGTTTAGTGTATTATCTCTTGGTCTCCCTCTACGATTTTTACCCTCCACGCTCCCCTCCAATCCTAAATTGGTGATTCCTTGATGCCTCAGTATATGCCCTACCAACCTATCCCTTTCTATTCAATACCTCCTAGTTAGTTATGTGATCTACCCATCTAATCTTCAGCATTCTTCCGTGGCACCACATTTCGAAAGCTTATTGTCCAAACTATTTATCGTCTACGTTTCGCTTCCATTCATGGCTACACTCCATACAAATACTTTCAGAATCGACTTCCTCACACTTAAATCTATACTCGATTGTTAACAAATTTATTTTCTTTAGAAACGCTTTCCTTGCCATTGTCAGTCTACATTTTATATCCTCTCTACTTCGGAAATCATCAGTTATTTTGCTCCCCAAATAGCAAAACTCCTTTACTACTTTAAGTGTCTCATTTCCTAATCTAATTCCCGCAGCATAACCCGACTGAATTCGACTACATTCCATTATCCTCGTTTTGCTTTTATTGATGTTCATCTTATATCCTTCTTTCAAGACACTGTCTATTCCATTCAGCTGCTCTTCCAGGTCCTTTGCTGTCTCTGACAGAATTACATTGTCATCGGCGAACCTCAAAGTTCTCATTTCATCTCCATGGATTTTAATTCCTACTCCGAAATTTTCTTTTGTTTCCTTTACTGCTTGCTCAATACACACTGTGGATGAAACGCCATCAACTAGGACCACTGCCACAATGAAAGGCGTTGATCACATCGAAAGTTTTACACCTAAACTTGGTAACGGGGAACTGCATTCGCCAAAACCTCTCCCTAGCAATGAGAAACCAAAAACTTTTTAATTCGGTCTCACCTACGTACTCTGATCTAGAACAGCCTTTCCTACCCCACTTTTGAATACGAAGATTAGCTACGCAAATTACTTTCAATGTGTGTGATGGTATTTACAATAAACTGAAACTATAGTTAATTGAAACTTAATACAAAGAATGGTTATCAATAATATGTAAAATGGCTTTCTTATGAAACAAACCGACCGAGGTGGCGCACTGGATTCGCATTGGGCAGAACGACGGTTCAGACCCCAGTCCGGCCATCCTAATTTAGGTTTTCCTTAATTTTGCTAAATAGCTTCATGCAAATGCCGGGATAGTTCCTTTAAAAGCGTACGGCCAACTTCCTTGCCCATCCTTCGCTAATCCGATGGGACCCATGACCTCGCTGGGTGGTCCCCTCCCCCAAATCATGAAACAATAACACAGAGTGGTTAACTGCTGCACATTAAAACTGTTCCCTGTTAAAAAATGCATCTACTGGATTATAAGAAAATTTTGCAAATAGATACAGTTCCTAATATAATCTCAAAAGATTGTTTAGACCTCACAGTCGTTTCTTACCTTTGCAACGGATAACTCAGCTCTGCTCTGTCTGCACACTGGAAGAATATGACGCGCTAAACTGTATGTATCTAAAAGTAACCACTGTGCGGCTAATTGCCTCATCATACTTTAGGCTGCTTTTGAAAATTGAGTCCTGTTGTCTTTCCAAAATGCAGCTAGCTGTCCACGTATCGGTGCAAGGCGTGACAACGTAATGTTACTGTCGTATTCAAATTCTGAGGATAAACTAGTGAACTGTTTACAGAAAAAGAAAAGGGTATTTTTAAATTATATTAAAGTCCATTTAATAACGCAGAAGTGACTCGTGCTAACTTGAACTATGATTTTTATGGTATTCTCATACACCAAACAAAATTAAATCATATAACAAAAATTTAAATTACGTAATATTTGCTCTTTGTTTTTCTAATGAAATACTTTTAACTTAAGATGGAGGGTGAAGAATAATAGTTGAGATTCTCAACACATGGCTGATAATCCGAGCTTGGTACCAAAACTTAGATATTGTTAAAAACGATGTAATCTTTACAGTAGTTACCCTCCTAGTGTTTGCAGCATGAAAACGCTATGCATATTACGTTTTTCCAAAAACTGTCAACATTCTGTAAAATGAGCTCGTACTAGTCAGTCCTCTGTCGCCAGTTACACATCACGGAGCAGCTCAAGTAAAATTTCACTCTCTAATCTGCACATCCGCCTCAGCGTCCCCATACCTATTTGTCAAGAGCATTTTTATATTTTTTATGAATTAATGAACTGAGGGGCTTAAATAAAAGAAACTCTGCATAACGTAATAATCACCGAAACACAAAATCAATAGACATGGGATATACGATTGTTAATTCTAAGAAATGTTCCTTTGGAGAAAACCTTTGACAGTTGATACAAAGTTCTACGAAACAGTATATTTATGTCTGTAACTCTTACAATTTAGTATATACGTAGAAGCGCCATTGTGATAGCGCCTCTCTCATCGACATTTTGTCTCTGGCGCTCTCTCTCTTGCTATAAGATCACTTTGCGTCTTTCAGATTTTTTAGGTCTGTATAATGTGTTATTAATTGTGAAATAGATTTTTAACTTAAACTGTTATTTAATTCTTTTATTTCGTGGGTGTAACCGACCAGTGTCAGACAACGATGTATTTACAGCAATTCTAGCACTCTGGGTAATCGAGACAGTCTAGCATCGCAGGAGCTACAAGATAGCCGCCATTACGCGGCAAACTTGAATTTTAATACTTTTCTTACAGTCGTGTAACTGCTCGTGCTGCTAGTACAACATTTCTATTTCACAGAAGCCTGCGGACTTGGAGGAGATTTTATATACGTTGAAACTAGTAGGCCTACAATAAATGACTGTTTTTTCAAGTGGCCTGATTACGAACCAAGAAAGACGTAATTTCAAGGCATGTTGTAAAGGAAAACTGTGGGACTGTCCACTGTCAAATCATTATAGTGGGAAATATTTACAATGATAGCCTTTTACAGTGGCATAGTTGATTTTGTGGTGCGAAAATAGATCTTCACGTAGATGTAGTTGCTGACGCTTATCGCCGCGAGTTCGTTATTTTTTTAATTGTCACTATTTATAACAGCATTTACGCCATTCAATCACAGTAATTAAATGCAAAGCCATAACTGGTGATTATTTAAGTACGTTTGGTTAAGAATTGTTCTGTAATTACGTCGCAAACGAAAGTTCTAGGCTCATTACCCACGCAAAACTTTACGAGCTAATTTCCAAACAATACTTGGATTTATTCAAAGAAAACCGTAAAGACATTTAATTACAAAAAAATAATTTTTTAACACGAGACACCACACGCCATCGAAGCTCATCGCTCTCTCTCTCTCTCTCTCTCTCTCTCTCTCTCTCTCTTTCTCTCTCTCTCTCTCTCTGCAGCTGAGCCACTCATTCGCTTGTGCTCTAAAAATTACACAACTTCTGGTTGCCAAAGAGTTCGTATCAATTTGCAAGAAATACCCGCACTGGCTGTAAAATACTTTTTATCAAAAGTCACGACCGGTTTCGTGCCACTAGAAGACGCACTCTCAGACGATAACTATCAGTACTACCTTGACCGCTGCCGCTCTACTATCTTCCTCCTTCTAGCACTGTTCTGCTACCCCCTTCGTTTTAAATAAGGGCTATCACTTTTAGCGCGCTATTTGTTTACGACATGACATGAGTGATGGGGACTTGCTCTAAGGCAGTTATCTTTCGGCGGTTTTATCACCTGAGGAAGCGTCTGTTAGTGGCGCGAAACTGTTCTGCACTTTTAACAAGAAGTACCTTACAACCAGTGCTGATTAGTTCCTACAGAACACGTATCACTTCCAAAGTTGCTCATAGTGTCAAACATTACAAACAAAGTGCCATTTCCCTTGATAATACACCTTTCAGCATGGTCTGGAACATTCTGCATAAAAATCTTTTGTATGAATATCACCTTGAGTATCGTTATTATGTGTTGTGATGGAAGTCACTCTAAAGCGGAACAGACGACAATCAGACAGCATAAACCAAATATTATGGCCAACTTTAAACAGAAAGTGAGTAAAAATGCCCATTTGACGTAAAATATATAACCACAGGACCTCACTGACGAAGGATTTTCGGACCTATGTTCATATGAATTTTTTGCAATGTTTTGACGTCAGCAATAAATATCTTAAAGTTTCCGACGTGTGTTTTTGTACATCCTGTACTGAGCAACAAATTGAATTCACGTCTAGAAAAGTCATCGAACGTTCTTACAGTGCTTTTAAGTAATAGTGGACACCACCTTCCGCTGGGTGGCAAGCATGTGTATGTAAGTCAACGGATCGAAAGCAGAACATCTGGCAAAAGGTGTGACAGCGTTCAGGTAGGCCCCCGATAGTTGAGTGGTCAGCGCGACGGAATGCTATGCAAGGGGGTTCGGGACTGGATGTTGTGTTATCATCATCATCATATCATCCCCAATTACACGCAAGTCGCCGAAGTAGCGTCAACTCAAAAGACTTGCACCAGGTGACGGGTCTACCCGACGGGAGGCCCTAGCCCACGACATTTCATTTCAGCATTAATTCGTTCAAAAGGCGTCCAGCGTGTCCACGCCTGTCGTAACAACACTTTGGATGTCGCCAACCACAGTGAAGTCAGCGTTGTCTGTCACTTTTCCTCAGACGTTTCAAACCATGATGTGATTACATGTATTCCACGTAACTTTTTATTCTGATGAAAATTGCCCTAGTGCAATCGAAACTGTGGTCAATTGACAAAAATTTGTGCAACCGAAGTGGCTGTATATATGTCCTGCAATTTTTAAAATAGTAGTACTTCCTAAAATACTAAATTTTGAATGTGTTCTTCACAATGAAGAGAAACAGTAAATATGCGAACTGAAGGAACAAATGAAAATTTGTATGCAGACCAGGATGCGAACCCAGGTTTCCTGCTCATTAAGCAGATGTGCAACCACTGCACCAACCGGGCACAAGGGCTTTCCACATCTGCACAGACTGCCCTAGCACGCATCCCTCCTCAATACAAATTCTCATTGACGTTTGCAAAGGTCCCTGGTACCATATAGTTCCATTTTAAGAAAAAAAGGGAATTAAAGTATATAAACATTCAACCAGACTCCTATTAGCGGGGTATAAATTTTGGTTGCTTATTGTTTTACTTAATCTCAAAAGTTATATTTTCCCTTAAGTAAAATGTGTGTGTACAGAATATTTATACAATTTTAGTTAGTCTCTTGAAGAAGTTGTCATTTCAAGTAAATGCTGTATTAGGAATTTGGATGGAATAAGAAAAAGAAAGAAAAAAATAATATTTATGAAAGAAATGATACGAGAGCAAGCTGAGCTCTTCCACTTGCTGCATACCAAGCATTTATCATAGCATAATATATACATGCTATTTTTCATATAATCCGACGGACGTTACTTTTTAGTGATAGCGCGCACGGGTTTATTGAGGAACTGAGGCACGAGAGAAACCCCCACGAATTCGTCCTTGGAGCACATTCCACTGGTGCTTGATACACTCAGGAACACCGAAAATAGAGCACTCAGAGAGAAGAAAGGTACAAATGCGAAACTGCAAATAAGTACAGTGAGATCCGATACGCAAACGATCCAAGTTTTATGTCAGTGCGCGTGTACACGGGCCCTGCATTGGCGCTGCAGTCGGGCGGGGAGTTCTATTTAAACGGTGAGTAGTGGACAAGTCACAAACGTGACAATCACATCCTGGCTCGAGGGAGATGTTAGCAGGGGCAGATGTCAGGTAAGCCTATTAGACGACATTTCTCACAGTTAAGCCAGTTTGAGTGGGGCTTAATCGTCTGGATGAAATGAAAACCGCTGGCTGGTCGACATGCCGAGTGGCTCGCCCGATCGATGTGCTGAGTGTTACGTTAATGTTGGGAGCTGTGGACACGAGATGTCACCACGTGCGACGTGCCGGGTCTGGAGCGACCAGGACGCCGACGAGGCGAGAGGATCGGAGGATCGTGTGGCGAGCGACAAGGGATCCTACAGCGACTCGTTCCCAATAGAAGAAGGTGTACGAGTGCCAGTTGTTCCACAAATCCACAAACCATTTCCAGACACTTTGCGGGTACGAATTTTGCAATCCAGGCGCTCTCGTTGCCGTTAACACAGAGACATCGCCGCCTCGTCTACAGTCGTGTCAAGTCTCGACTACCACATATTGGCGAAATGTGGTGTCTGTTGATGAATCACGATTCGTTTTGGGGACACACAATAACTGCATATCGGTGTGGAGGTAGCCTGGAGAATGGTACAGTTCCGCACACGCTGTCGCACGCCACACCGCCCGCATAGCCGGCGTAATAAGCTTGAGGGCCATAGCCTACGATAATAGGGGTACGTTGAATCTTAACGACGAACGTTAGGTTGATGACATTCGACAGCCATGTGGGACCTTACCTAGAGGTCTACCAGGAGACTTTTTCAGCAGGATAGGGCTCGTCCTCGTACAGCTTGTGTTGCCCAAGATTTCATATGTCATGCTCCGACTCTACCATAGTCGACCTGCTTCCCAGACTTATTCACAACGGAGAAAATGTGGGACCAGCTGAAACGCCAGGTGCCACCGTATTACTCTGAACATGGTTTGGAGATGGCTGTTCAAGATTTGTCCGTCAGTCTGCTTCAGGTTAACATCAGGCGTCTGATCAGCTCGATTCCCAAGCGTGCTGGGACGTGTGTTACAGCAAAATTGGTCCTACACGTTACTGATGTTGCACTGTATTGGTCTACTTGTACTCACTCTAATATCGATTTTGATTCGATGCTCCTCTGTGGATGAGCTATTTACAACGTTCCTGAGACCTGAATAACCGCCGGCCACTACGTCAGCCTTCCCGATTTACCATAGTTTTGATGCCGTTTCCCCAATCACTTCAAGAGAACACGGAGCCGTTTCAGTCAGTGTGACTTCCTGAGTAATCCTTACCCTGTCATAGCTTATCCTTCATCCCTGTTGACCTTGATGTCAATGGGATTGAAGGAAAATCATTTCTTCATTTGTATAGCAAATGTACAACACGCTCGCAAAAATACGGAAAAAATGAGTCGGTGTAAGAGCGTTAGTATTCGTGTCAAAGCAAGCAGAAAACAATATATGCATCAGAAGGAAGAACCTGTCCAGACCACAGACGGTGTTTTGTGGGATGCCATCAATAAGCAACATTGCAGTGTTACACAATCGAGACAAATTACAAGCACCGTCTGATACTACCTAGTGTAACACGAGCTGAAAGTGTCCAAACACTCATGGATGACACTGGTACTCAAACTGAGGGAAGAAAAAAAAAAGGCTTCCGAAGTTGTTTGGCCGTCTGGCCGAGCGGTTCTAGGCGCTTCAGTCCGGAACCGCGCTGCTGCTACGGTCGCAGGTTCGAAACCTGCCTCGGGCATGGGTGTGTGTGATGTCATCCGGTTAGTTAGGTTTAAGTAGTTCTAAGTCTAGAGGACTGATGACCTCCGATGTTAAGTCCCATAGTTCTTAGAGCCATTTGAACCAGTAGTTTGAAGACAACAGAAAGTCACAGTCGTCTACAAGAAGGGTAGCAAGTGATCCATAAAACTACCATCCAATGTCTTTCATGTTAATCTGTCCTACATATTAGAACATTTTATAAGATGAAAGATAATGAGGTATTTCGAATACAGGGACTTCCTTCATGACAATCAGCTTGGATTCCGAAAACGTCGGTCATGTGAAACACAATTTGCTCTTTTGTCATATGACGACCTGAAAACTATGTATGGAGTCAGTAAAGTAGTTGCAACACTTTTGGGCTTCCGAAAAGCGTATAATTTAGTATCACAACAACGATTATTAATGAAAGTACCGCCAAATTGGGTATTAAACCAGATTCGTGACTGAATTGAGAATTCAGTGGCACCACCAGCACAGACGTTGACACCATCTGCGACAGCATTAGGCAATTGGAAGCCTTCTATAAGCTATATAAGGCCACCACAGTAAGAGTTTAGACCGTCAGTTGCTCCTGACCAAGACGATGGAGGTAATCGTCGAAAGTACGAGGTTTTACCCTGATGTGACGTGACAAGAAGTTCGAGAATGTTTTGCACACTTTAGTCACTTATTAGTCCAGGAAGTGTAGATGTGGAATTTCAAACAAGCGATCAAAACGCGGTGGAATGGAACAGCTTGTGACAACGATTTGGATAATGTGATCACTGTGTCTTTTGATACTGGACCATCGCCTTGCAAACACACCGGAAATTATGAAGGAGGCCCACTCGTTGCTGTTCTCAAGAGTGAATTCAGTTCCATTTGGCTCGTATTTAAGGGCCGACACTATGAGCAATGGATAGTTGATACAAATGTATGTCCTGTTATTTATACATATAAAGATGACTAAAGTCCCTGTTATATGTGTCCGTTGTTTAGTAAACTTACGGAAAAAGGCTCCAAACTTACGCACCAACCAATAATTGTAAGTACTATTATTACTATATGTACTGGAATGTAATAGGTAAAACGGACGTTACAAAATTATAAAAAGCAAGTGCTTGATGGAAAACAAGTAATAATAAATAACAAATTACACTGAATCGCCGACTCTTTCCTATTCTGTGTTTAGTTTTAACTCCTCCAATTTCAGCAATACATCTCTATAAACAAGACAATAATGGAATGGATTGTTGTTGAGCTCTTCCTGAACATTGAATGCGAAATGAGGTGCCGACACCACCAGAATTTTTGGCTAACGTAAGATAGTATGTTAGCTATTCGACAGGAGCGCAGACGTTCCATCAACCGAAAAAAGTGCCTACCATTGAAATGAAAGCAATTTATTTCAGGAAAAGTGAAGAATTACTTCATAACAGGTAGCTGTACGTAACGTGATACGTTTCGAATTCATCTGAATGAACCGACTATGTATCACACAGCACTACACTTTTATAGACTGCAGTGCTGCAAATCTGTGGTCAAGTGGTATATAACCCCACCAACGAGAGTTGTACGCGTGTTGTTATTTTTGTCACGACTACAAAGTGCTCATCAGTGAACTTTATGAATTTAATTAATTGGTATTTGGCAGTTACGTATCGACAAAATTCCAATAGCCCGGTTTCATCACGAGCGCGCAAGTCACACCTGTTGACAATGGAAACGATACAAGCCATACAGCATTTAAAAGGAAATTAAAAGAATTTCTTAATGGCAACTCCTTCTACTCATTAGATGAATTTTTGGATATAGTAAGTGGGTAATTTCCCCAACACCCACAAAAAAATTAAAAATATGAGTGTCATGTAATATTTTGTGTAATGTAATATCTTCTATAGACACCTTTTATTAACCTGACACGTTCCACATCATTATTAAGTGTCGTATTCATGATCTCTGTAGTACAAGTACTAATCTAATCTAATCTCTAATCTTACCGCGTCGACTCCCTTCCTGCACGTCTAGTGGCGGTCCGCGCTGCAAAAGGCGTCATTTAGGCTTCTGACAGGTGTTCAGATTAATGTGACTGGACAATGCAGATTGCTTTATCAATTACACTACCAACCGACATTCGAGAGAAGAGCCGCTGCATATGCTAATAACTTGATGATCGTCGTAACGAGGCAATGTGGACTGAGACTGCGAGTACAGTATATCTCTGAATTCCAAAGCGAAAAAAGAATATTTAAGTTTACAGTCAGATTGACGACAAGATCATTACACATGTAGCAAAAGAACGAGGTGAGCAAAGATGGAGAAGGAAATCGGGAGCTTCCATTTCGAAGAAACCATCTTCATATTGGCATTGATTGATTGAGAGGAAAACACGAAAAACTTGCTATGGATACCTGGACAGGGATGTGATGGGACTCTTCCAGAATGCGAGAACAACGACCTAGTATGAATTCAATCGCCCACTTCTTACCTGTTCAAAATGAAGCTGTAGAGCCGGCCGTTGTGGCTGCGCGGTTCTAGGCGCTTCAGTCCGGAACCGCGCTGCTGATACTGTCGTAGGTTCGAATACTGCCTCGGACATGGATGTGTGTGGTGTCCTTAGGTTAGTTAGGTTTAAGTAGTTCTAAGTCTAGGGGACTGATGACTGATGTTAAGTCCCATAGTGCTCAAAGCCATTTGAAGCTGTAGATGTCTCACCATGTTGTGAGTAGTGTTGGGAGTGTGATACGTAATGACGAAAGCAACTGTTTGACAATGGCGTAACTGTAGGCTAAGAATATCTGATGTGTAAAGGTACAACCATTCACTTCGTAATGACAGAAAACAAGGTTTGTAAACTTAGAAATAAGAATAATAAGTTGTTTGGATAGCTGTTATGTAACAACTAGCATTTAGCTTTCTCAGTCTTAAGAGTACAGCAGAATTAAGAAAAGTCTTCGCCAGAGGCGTTATTTTTTTACTGAAAAAATATTTTGCATAATTAATGCGTTTTTACATTTCGGTAATTACATAAATTTTTGATAGAGTAATTGAAATATAAAAACGCGTTATGTATGTAAAATATTTACAGAATCACCACTGGTGCTGTTTTACCAGTGCTGCTAAATTTGTCTACTGAACAACATTTTAAATTTGTTGAAGACAGGAAAAGCCAAATACTACTAATTAACATTAAATGCAAAAATTTTACTATTATTGACGTTAAATGAAACAACAAGTTTACTGATACCAGTCACTGTTTATTTATCTCCACGAAGCGTTTCAAAGGTTATACACCAATTGCAAGACATCAGATGCGTTGGATCAGGCTACACGAGAGTCATACATGTGTATTTAGTTGAATCTGATGGCAAAGTTTAATGCGAAGATGTAACCGAGAAAGTTCAAAAGACAGAAAGAAAAAATCCAAACGTAAAAACAGGTGCTGGACCACTTGCTGGGTGTAAGTTATCTATACCACCCCAAAGAACCTTTTTCCCAGAAGGAGAATAAAAAAAGTGTATCAAGTGTATTTTTTTAACAGCCACAAGCACATTAATTAGCACGATTACCTTGCTTGTAACTTTCTTCGTTACGAAGATACCAACAGCAGTGCTCTTTTTCCAATAGTATTCTATATTCTTTATTCGTTGTTCCACTCTCTCTCTTCAAGACATGTTCAGATATACATCACAGTATATATGTAAACACGACGTTATTAAAAACGTAACACAAAACTGATTTTGACTCTCCATTTCTAACACACAGCGCAGGTTTCCTGGGTAAGGTAACACGCCCACTTAATGGCGTTGACAGTAAACAAATGGAAAGACAAGGAAAACGCACTCCGTTCATTCAGTCAATGATCTTCTGATAAAGGTTTATGTAAATACAGTGAACTCCAACTGAAAGAATGTAGACATGCTACCCATCCATGTATAAAGTACAAGTACTACAGTACTGAACGACATTTATCCGTATTATATATAAGAAAACATTATTGTAATTTGCTATCCTTCTGATTAAGAGTCTCGAAAGATTCTCTAATAAGATTTTCGTTTCTTCGTTGTTGTACATTGTGTTCACATAAAACTTCAACTGAAGACGATAGTCTGAATGACCGGTGTGCGCTAACTTTGGCTTCCATTCTTTTACTGTCAACTCCAGCATCCGGACAAGTGCACTGTGTGCTGGTACAGAGAAGAGTCAAAGTTAGTTTTGAGTTACGTTTCTAATAACGCCATTTTCGCATGAATGGTGAAATCTGAATGTTTTTGAACAGATCTTGAGAAGAGAGAGTGTATTACCGGATAATAAATACAGAGTTCTATTTAAAAAAGATTTGTGTAAAAAGATTTATGTATGATGTTGGTTAATGCGTCTCTGGCGGCTAAACAACATCTGTTTGGTAAAAATTTTATTTTGTTTCTCGACAAAAGTTATTTCTTTCGCAAAAAAGTATATCGCACTGAGATTTCAACAACAAAACAACACAAACTGGGTCACTTGAAGAGAAATGAGGACTACCCTTTCTTTGTTTCGACAACGGAATGCCAAAGGCACCGTTGACGATCGGCGGATGTCGTAGAAGCGTAAAACGATTTCTGATGCCTACATACTGGGTGGTAATCATTACAATACAGTGACTCGCCAAGGTTCAGTGTCGGATATAATTAACGTATACCAGCGAAACTTGGTTCACCTTTTACTACGTGAATGCAGAACCAATCTACGCTGAAAACAATTAGTTCCAGTTTCGTCTACCAGGTGCAACTCTGGCTCTGTACAGCATCTCGTCCACGCCTGTGGTGCTCATACTGAACAAATTGTGTAACCGGTGGTTAATAATATCAACATTATGCCTTTCTCGCTTGTTTGAACATGGCTGCCCACGTCCCTCTGCAATATAGATTACATACGGAAACATTTCTATAAATTTTTCTTGTCTTCACAGCGTCAAATTTACCACAGCGTCAAATTTACACCTGGTAGCAAAAATTGGAACTAATTTTTTCCCGCATTAAAGCATTTAAATATCTACCAAGTTTAGCTGTCATACGGTAACTAAAGACCACGCTTGGCCTCTGAGAATAGCTGCACTTTAATTATAACCGCCTGTTATAATTACATAACCAAAATGGACGAATCTCGATCATTACTGATTTCGATTCTGTGTAACGAATATTATCCTAAAACAATAAAAAGTTTCGTCACACAAAATATTTATAACAATAATACAAATCAAAAATATCAAAACGGGAATAAGACAAGAAGGTCGGCTTGTCTACATTACTTTTGAATAGTGTCCTTGAGAAAGTGATACAAACATGGCACAAACAGAACTCAACACTCAAAATTTGCCAACCAATCACTTTAGGCAGACGCAAGTTATTAATACTTGAGTAGCATTTGTAGACTATTTAGCAATGTTAACTGGCGACATTTCTTCTGCCGAAATCCGGTTGAATTCTAGAAAGAACTACACAGTCTGCAACAAAAAAGGACCAAAATTCATGGAGACGAACTATGGAAAATATTAAACGGGTTCCAGAACTTAAATACCTCTGTGAACTCATTGAGGAAAGTGTAACTGAAGTAAAATCAAACGAAATTAGACGCCAAAAGATGGAAACTGCATACCAATTTACCCAAAATATCTGTAACTAGGAACGTATCTCACAGTACACGGAACTAAGACACTACAATATAGTAATTAAGCCAGAATGCGTCTATGGATCAGAAACAATTATTTTGAAGAGGAAAACAGACACTGAAAACACTGGGAAAAAGAAACGGAAAATCTTAAGAAAAATTCTAGACCCAAAACTTGCAGACGAACAATAGCTACTCAGAAGAAATCAGGAAATCAACCACTACAAAATATCCATAGCGAAATTAGAAAACGCAGGAAAAGTTTTTATGGATGCATTAAAAGAATGAAGGCAGACAGAATTAAAAAAATGAATAGCCAGTTTTTTGACGGTAGGACCAAAGCCGAAATGGACAAGTGAAATTGGTTGGTGAGATTAAAGCTGATCTTAAAATCGCAAGAACTGTCCCAGAAGAAGTCCAAAACCGTGAAATTATCACGTACAAAATTCGCAAATGGAAAGTTTATCAAGAGGAATAACAAAAGGGAGAAGGCTGGAACAACATGGTCTGAAGAGGGGAAGGAGGTCCACATCAAGAAAATTAAATAAATATGGCCACATAGGAAGGAAAATGCCCATATCTAAGTACTTTGCGTAGTTCCAAAGGCCTTACTCGTAAATAATAACGAATAAATTAAAGCACATATAATTTGCCAAGAACTTTAATCTACTTTTCCACATACTCTTTGAACACGGATTTGTTCTGTGTACACACCATCTTAAAAAAGATCATTTTATCGTGTGGCTGCATGGAAATCAACTATCCCACAATAGCAACCTGGAGATCAAAGAGCCCACCAATGGAATTTGCCAAGTTTTACCATTTAGATGTCCGTTCATCAAGCGCTCTACCGGCATCAGGAGACAAGTAGTAAGAAGCCCCTGATTACTAAAAATGACTCAGTGTCTGGTGTAAGCGATTCGATCTGACGCCAATTAGGTGGCTTGCGTGTCAGTGCCGCTGCTTATTTATTAATGTAGCTTCTCATTGGGCACGCAAAGCTGAATGGATCTCGTTCCAGACCTTCAAACTGCAGAAAATCCTGAGGCGGTAACTGGGAATCGAAACCACGACCTCCTTCACGATAGCAGCTTTGACGCTGACCACTAAATAGTAGAGATGATCCAAAGAACTTTATAGGTCTGTGATGAGCGTCACATTGATAAACGTTACACGCTTTCTGAAACACGATCACGCCTCGCACTTAAAAAGATCTGGGACAGTATCTTGTTGGCTTATCCAAGAATGATGCTCTTTAAAAGAGGTTGTTATTGTATGACCGTCAGTAAAGTAAAGATACTGCATCCAGTCAAATTAGCACATACTTTAAGGAAGTTTTACTAATTTAGTTATGACCACGGATCATAAAAGATCAACAACCTGAGTTACAGCTCACTTTTCACAGATAATATCTAGCAGGTAGTAGGCACAACTGAACAGGTAGATCCCATTTTCATAGTTATTTGAAAAAAATATTCGATACGGAACCACATTGTGAACAGATAACCAAGATCAGCTTGTGTGAAATACACTGTTTGATCAAAAGTGTCCGGGCACCAAAATATAACTGGGTATTGACCACTAGATATCACGAGAGGCATACACGTCGATATAAATAAGGCGGAAAGTATCGTGCTGTCAGCAAAAAATCTTATTCGGAACTTGAAACAGCATATAAATGTGAAAGAATTTTTCATTAATGGGGAGAGAATGTTTCTTAATTGTAATAGTAATGAAGCTTATGAAAGTAAATATTTTCTATGTTATTCTATGTAACTATGTGCATTTCAGGCTTGAGACATAATTAATCTTCATTTATTATTGAACATGAGTGCAAGGTGCGTATAACACCTAAGGTTCCTCTGTGTTGTGTGCAAGGCACGAATCAAAATCAGTAAACACGAGTAATGCTTGGCCCTGTTAAGACATAATGCCATCTGATAAGACAGAGATTATCACAAGTTTATCATGTAACTAAAAGTCATAATCGAACGACAATCTAGGAACTTACACGTAAGGCGTAGATTGAAAAATGCATAAATAATACTTGAGGCAAGGTTTTTGTAAAGTCGAGCCTGGATCGGGAGGGAAAGACACGTCGATATAAATAAGGCGGAAAGTCTTGTGTTGTCAGCAGAAAAGCGACACCGGCAGAACGGGTCAGTAAGAGGAGCAAGTTGGCTCCCAACTTGGACTAGGCGTTGGCTGTCATCTGAACAGCGTAACCATTAGGGACATTTCAGACTTTTTAAAGCTGCCAAGATCGACTGTAGGTGATGTGACTGCGAACTGGGAAGGCGAAGGAAGAACTACAGTGAAACAAGACCAGGCAGATCTCAGGTACTGACGGAGAGGGGCTGTCGAGCGTTTCAGAGCATTTGTGTCAAAGTATTACCAGTAGTCCAGTAAGCAGAAGGACTGCGCATAGGCAGTTAAAAAGGGCAACGGCCTTGCCGCAATGGTTACACCGGTTCTCGTGAGATCACCGAAGTTAAGCGCTGTCGGGCGTGGTCGGCAGTTGGATGGGTGACCATCCTGGCCGCCATGCGCTGTTGCCATATTTCGGGGTGCACTCAGCCTCGTGATGCCAACTGAGGAGCTACTCGACCGAATAGTAGCGGCTTCGGTCAAGAATACCATCATAACGGCTGGGAGAGCGGTGTGCTGACCCCCACACCACTCCTATTCGCATCCTCCACGGAGGATGACACAGCGGTCGGATGGTCCCGGTAGGCCACTCGTGGCCTGAAGACGGAGTGCTCTTTTTTTTTTTTAGGGAGTTAAAAAGAATGTGGTACAATGGTCGATCAGCTGCTCATAAACCACACGTTCAATTTTGAGCGACACTCGAGGTGGCGTAAACAGCTTTCCGTCGGGCATAGGATGAATGGAAACGAATGATTTGGAATGAGGAATTGTGGTATATCGTGTGGCAATCTGTTGGAAGGGATTGAGTTTGGCGATTGGCCATCGTGTGAACGTCGACTTCCCTACGGACACCCGCGTCCAATATCACTACCTTTTCTGATTCCCGCTCTTGAGAAAGAAAGGGCTGCCTTTCCCCCCAAAGTCGTGCATGCACTTCATTGGAAGTATCCCTAGTAGAGTACAAGTGGTGAACAGACAGCATATCAATGCCCATTACCCGGCGTCTGGAGACTTTTGATCTGATACTGTTGAAGTCAGATGTGTGATTCGACTGATTGAACCCAATACATAATACTGAAGCTAAATGTCCACCAGATCTGGAAGTAATATACGGTGAGCTCCATACAACCGAAATTGGAATCGCTAATACAAAGCGATTTTTTAGGCAGAGTCAGCATGTGGGATGGCGGGTAAATACCGTGCTTGCTTTACACCTACCTTCGCCATTTAGAATAGCCTGAAAACTATTTTCGCGGTCGCCCAGATAGCGATGGAGAACATACTGACCATAATTCCCAGTCTGCAAGACCCATTATTCTTTTTGCTCACTGAAAGGACATGACCGCCGGCCGCTGTGGCCGAGCGGTTATAGGCGCTTCAATATGGAACCACGCTGCTGCTACGGTCGCAGGTTCGAATCCTGCCTCGGGCATGGATGTATGTGTTGTCCTTAGGTTAGTTAGGTTTAACTAGTTGTAAGTCCCATAGTGCTTAGAGCCATTTGAACCATTTTTGAAAGAATATGTTCCTACTTCCATTTAGTCAGAGGGTTCTGGAACTATGAGTCTAAATAAAAGTTTTCATTTTTATCTGCTTCATATATTCAGGAAAAATTCACATACACAAAATTTAATAATATCCCTAATAATAATGATATATTCCTATCGGAAAAAGCAGTTCAGAAGCGACCTCTACCGGAAGTTCCAAGTGAAATGGTCTATCGCTCAAACTTCTAATCACCAAAAGTTAATTGATCGCCTTAAATGTGGAAAACAATCTGACCACTTGCCACGCGGTTTTGTCAACACTAAGGCGGCACACAAACAGCTACTTTCGTGAAATCTAAGCGATCCAGGACGCTGTACAGTCCTCGCGAGTTCACTTCCTACTTTTTCTAAATTTTATTTGGGAGGCTGTCTGACCGTGACATATAATCTGAGGCATAGCGCACGCAGGCGTTGTTGGACACACATTAATTAATATCTCTGTCGTTTCACAATTTGCAAGCTTTTTAATTTTTATATAAGTAGATTTAAGTTTACTTTAGTTAATGAAAAAGTTTTAGCTCGAATCCATTTAAACTTTGCAGGTACTTCACAACTACAGACTTCGAAAGGTGCTGAAGAAATAATTCAACGTTCTAACAGGGTAAACAATCATCCAGCCACTGACGAATTACTTTCGTAAGATCACTAAACTGACTGTTATTTCGCAAAACTGTGTTCAACGGAAGTAGCATACGTCTAAATTAGGTATACGGAATTCAGAGTATGACAAAAACATACCGAGAAATTTCTAAGAGCTGTAGAGGACGTTATGAGGAATAAATTAAGGGTAGGAACATGTCTGCATGCTAAGGCGCTACAGCCGGTGAGGAAAACTGAAAAAACGCCAGGTTAGGCCACCCTTCCGGAAGGGAAATATCAGTTGTAAGTCTAGCGCCTCTGCCATCACTGTAACTAGTGGTTTCTACAGTGTTGTTGTGAACGTATTAGACATCGTCTACCGTACCGAATACCGCCAAATCCATTGCGATGAGTTCGCTGTGTGGTCAGCGCTTATTTATTACAAAGTCAGCCACAGGGACCGTTAGCAAATTCTACGTAAAGCTAGATGAGAGGAAAGCAGTACGTCATTGCATTGTCCGGTAAATTGTGTAGCGATGATACTTGTGACTTAACCAATTATGCTTGAATGTCCTACGCACAGATTCTTACAGCCCGCTGGAACCCATGACGACACATCTCATACTGCCAGCACCATGACCACCAACAAAACTACTCTAGCAGTTGTCGCTTCATCCAGTGGCAGGTGTCAATTTTGACAGGAACCATGAAGAATGCACTATGTAAATTGAAGGTGAAGGTGAAGAGAGAGAAAGGAAAGGAAATGGGAAGGAAATACTAATGTCAGCTGCAGTTAAGTTAAACCACTCCGCCAGCGGGACACAACATTATCCCGACCGACCCACATTCACAATTGCGATAAACACTGTGTCGGCTGGCTCAGTGATTTAACAAAACTGCCTAGTAAACAGGAGATCCCGTGTTCGAATCCCGGTCTGGCATACATTTTCAGTCGTCACCGCTGATCCTGCATAGGGTCCAGATACAGCTGATATCAGTTGTTCCTTCCTTTTCCTTTCATTTCACACCCTCCACCTTCAACTTACATAATTCTGCGGATTCTACGTGGTGTTGGACACCTCGCTTTCATATAGTATAATACATAAAGACCGGTATGCTGACATTTTTTCTTTCCTTTGTATGTCCATCTTTTTAGCAATGGCTGCGGGACTCGGCTGTTCGATAGAAAATGTCAAATTAAACGCCTTTCAGACGTCAATTTTCAACCAGTTTCAGCGTTTTACTACGATATCTTCAGGCCACTGACTGACGTGTAGGAATAATCTACCACTCTTGTGAAAGTCGGCAGGTGATGGTTGAAGTGGTCTTTGCAACAAATATCTACAAATACCATTATTTCTGGTCTTTGTTTTGAGCACAAGCGTGGTAGATTATTCCTGCAAGTCGGTCAGGGGCCTGAAAATGTCGTAGAAAACGCTGAAACTGGTTGCCCAATAAAATGAGGTTGAAAATTGACTGCTGAAAGGCGTGTAATTTGACATTTTCTTTTCTTTCTTTCTGCAAAGATTGTTATATTAACAGTAAGTCAAATTGTTGTAACATGGAGCTGTAATTTGTTTTTCACTAGCATTCATATCTCATTTACATTTCGCAAGATAGGGTCTGTCAGGGGGACCTTTCCACCAGGCCCTGACGAAAACCCTCCAATAAGACTTAGAAACCTTGATGAGTGAGCTTTAGCTCAGAAATATAGTAAATACGAACCGAAATATAGATAGTTGACGGACTCTTACTAATAAAGTACGAGTAAGAACGAAATTTTAAGATTAGTAAAAAAGACCAGAGTGAATTAAAATGCTTACACTGACCTGCTTCTGGATGTAACTGTTGGTTGACTGCAGCGGCGGTAGCTGGCAGTTAGGCGAGGCGACAGTCCGTGGTATGGTCACGTTGCCTTACACCCCCTCCCCCCCCCCCACCACCACCCCATCCCTTGCCACTCTTCCGCAAGCTGTCCAACACCCATCACCCTCAGACGAGATTGGCTATCGAGCGCCTGCGTCCGGAGCTGGCGAACGATCCATCACGCAGCCTGCCTCCCACTGAAGCCACTCGCATCTGCCCACACATTTCTTTCATTTTCGCTGTTTCTCCAGAGACTCGGTGCGCGCAGATTTGCCCGGAGCACTAGGCCACGGGAACGTGAAATATGTCATGATTGTTTAAATGAGCGCCACACAAAATACGAGTAACGGGATGTAAAAAAAGCTGTGCATGGATTGACGCTTCCTTATAACGGAAGATGCGGCCTGATAAGTTGGCTGCAGAAGGTCGATATGTGTAGTAGTAGTTTCACGCGTGCCCCAGTGAAGTGTGTTGGGACCGTTGCTGTTCGTGTTGTATATTAATGATGTGGCATACGGTACTGATAATACACACATCAGAAAAAGTTTTGCATCACCTCGGTTCCGAGAGTTCCGGAACCCGTACAGAAAATTGGAATAGAGATCAACATCAGCATCATTTCCGCCCTTTTTACTGCTCATAAAAACCACACATTACATGTTGTACCGCCATACACCGAGACCCTGAGGTGGTGGTATTCGTCGTTGCATACTATCCACAAGTTTATCAAGGCACTGTTGGTCCAGATTGTGCCACTCTTCAGCGTGGTTGGTCGGTCGTGTCATCCATAAACAGCCCTTTTCAATCTATCCCAGGTATGTTCGATAGGGTTAATGATTGGAGAACATGCTGGCCACTCTCACTCTAGTCGAGCGATGCAGTTATGCCGAAGGAAGTTATTCTCAAGATGTGAACGATGGGGGGCGCGAATTGTCATCCATGAAGACGAATGCCTCGCCAATATGCTGCCGATATGGTTGCACTATCGGTCGGAGGATGGCATTCACGTATCGTACAGCCGTTACGGCGCGTTCCATGACCACCAGCAGTGTACGTCGGCCCCACCTAATGCCACCCCAAAACAGCAGGGAACCTCCACCTTGCTGGACTGGGTGTCTAAGACGTTCAGCCTGACCGGATTGCCTCCAAACACGTCTCCGACGATTGTGTGTGTGTGAAGGCATATGCGACACTCATCAGTGAAGAGAAAGTGTTGCCATTCCTGAGCGGTCCATTCGGCATGTTATTGGGCCCATCTGTCCCACGCTGCACGGTGTCGTGGTTGCAAAGATGGACCTCGTCATGGACGTCGTGAGTGAAATTGCGCATCATGCAATCTATTGTGCACAGTTTGAGTCGCAACACGAAGGTCTGTGGCTGCGCGAAAAGCATTATTTAAGATGGTGGCTTTGGTGTCAGTGTTCCTCCGAGTCATAATCCGTAGGTAGCGGTCATCCACTGCAGTAGTAGCCTTTGGGCAGCCTGAGCGAGGCATGTCCTCGACAGTTCCTGTCTCTCTGTATCTCCTCTATGTCTTCCCTTGTTGAGAGTCCCTGGCACAAAATAATGCGATCGAACCAAGGTATTGACGATCTAGGCACGGTTGAACTACAGACAAAACGAGACGTGTACCTCCTTCCTGGTGGAATGACTGGAACTGATCGGCTGTCTGACCTCCTCCGTTTAATAGGCACTGCTCATGCATGGTTGTTTACATCTTTGGGCGCGTTTAGTGACATCTCTGAACAGTCAAATGGACTGTGTCTGTGATACAATATCCACAGTCAACGTCTATCTTCAGGAGTTCTGGGAACCGGGGTGATGCAAAGCTTTTTTTGATGTGTGTATGTAACCTGTCGCACCGCATACATTTCTGAAATGAAAAAAAAGTGAAAAAATGCAATTGGCAGGGGAGCAACAACGTCAGGGGCTCACACTAATGGCGGGAATGCGCGATCCCTAAAAGTAAACAAACACCATTTTCATTAGAAAGTTACGTTTTTTTTTTTTAAACGTTGCATGAATGTTTTTTCTATCGAAATGAAAAGTAGGTGTGTAATTAGTGAAGACAGACTTGGTTAAGCCTTATATCTTCCGGAGTACGCCGGCCGCGGTGGTCTCTCGGTTCTAGGCGCGCAGTCCGGAACCGTGCGACTGCTCCGGTCGCAGGTTCGAATCCTGCCTCGGGTATGGATGTGTGTGATGTCCTTAGGTTAGTTAGGTTTACGTAGTTCTAAGTTCTAGGGGACTGATGACCACAGCAGTTGAGTCCCATAGTGCTCAGAGCCATTTTTTTTCCGGAGTACTTAGACTTTAAATAAAGCGATCGGCGCCACAGTTTTCGCCGTAATGCAGGTTGCGTACACTGTCGAGAAGCATGCTGTAGGCAACCCTTGCTCTGTGCATTACGGCAGAAACTATGGCGCCGTTGCTATCCTTTAAAGTCTACGTATTTCAGAAGACAAGTATGAGGTGTAGATGAGTGAAGGTAAGTCCGCTGTCACTAACTGTATCTCTAGGTTTCACTTCCATAAAAAAAAAAAAAACATAAATCTCCCTTTTAAGAAACGTAACTTTGTGTTAAAAGTGATGATTGTTTACATGGGAGAATTGTGCATAGTTGCATCCTAGGGCAAATGCATTTTCCCATTTTATTTCGTTTCGGAAATACTGGAGGCTTGAGAATTAGGTGAAAATCGATAAGATGCACCGTTTCCGATTTAGTTAGCGTGGGAGTTAGCCAGTGAGGCCGTTGATCATGCAAGTTCAAACAGTTGCACGGCCTAAAATGCGCTAATGCACAGACATAAATCCGTGAGTTACCACTTGTTCAAATACACTTTTCTAGTTAAAAAGTGCCTTTTTCGGATACGATAAGCTTAAGCTATTTCAGCGGAAGCCTCGTTTGTTCGGTTTGAGGAAACCAAACGAAGAAAATGTTTGGTGACACTGTGTCTGGCAGTTCAGTTGAATTTGGGCATACAACGACCAGAGTGGCTGAGTACAATACTAATGGAATCGGAAACAGTAAAAAGCATCGACTTCCTCTCTTAACAATTATTTCGCAGTGCAACCTAACCCGCGTCACCTTTACAAGCTTTTAAGACTTTTTCTGACCATACATATGCGTATGTACATGTTGCATATATATGGTGCTAAGGCTGTAAGTGCAGTATTGTGATCATTGGTACTTTAATACGTACCCACTTCAGTACATTACTTATTTTTGCTCAGCGCCTGACAATCCCCCGTGAACATGTCACTTAATTTACTGCCTGAAGTTTTCTGCACGGTTGTAACTGCGATGCTAAAGGAACTAAGCCTGTCAGTATAGACTATCCGTTTAGCATCCAGTCGTCCGCATTTGAACACATGACCTGCGGCCCAGTGTTAATGTTTTGCGTTTGATACATGTCCTTGGAAGTCCTAACGAACCCAAAAGCATACTACGCCGAATAGCAATAATTCTAGTCTGAAAATGAAGTAAATATTGATGTAATGTCGTTCAATACACTGTCTTCAGTCCCCCATAAAAAACATCTGCAATTTATAACCCCAACTCCAGTATAATGAAGCACTGTCTGAAAGGTCTGCACAGATATTCGGTCTCACCTTGACAAGATTTGAAACTGAGGCAAAGATTGCCAACTTCCTTTAAATGTTAAGAAATGTAAAATAGTGCACTGTCCAAAACAAAAAATGTCGTACCCTGTGATTACAATATCAATGAGTCAAAATTGGGATGAGTTAACGCCAATAAATACGTAGATGTACCAGTGAATTGGAATGATCACACAGGCTCTGCCGTAGGTAAAGCAGGTGTAAAACTTCGGTTCGTTGAGATGGTTCTGGGAAAACGCGGTCGCACAGCAAATTACTTACAAAATGCTCGAGTGACCCCTCCCAGAATATTCCTCAAGCCCATGTGGCACTGTAGACATGCCACGACGTTCGACGAGTGTCCTACTCTTCATCTTCCCCAGAAGATAACGAGTACTTTCCTGTTATTCCACGTTCTCGTTATCATGTTCTGATCCGTGTCGGTAATGTCGTGTGCTTTTTATACAGGCACTAAGTCATCGCCTGTTGTATAGTACGTACTCTGCCACTGAACATAACGTTGGTCATAATTTTGATTGCATTATTTCTGGCGTTTCAACAAGACAGACGGTATGAGTCTTCCATCTTTACATTTAAGATCTTTTAGGTGGCGTGTATGGCGCTGTGAGACCAAGAACAGGTCTTGATAAAAATTACAGTCTGACTGAGAAAATGTCGCCATCCTCCAGAAATCCAGAAAAGACGTAAATTAAACGTAAAAACCATATTTTATTCATTGGCTACACAAATACATTCACCAGGTTTCCAGACACAAGCTTGGGTGATGAGAGGAAGGAGCTACCACCAGATAAGTACCGTTTCATCTGTGTTGGCAGTGTGATAGAAGACACCCGAATACAATAACAAATCTTTTTGATATCAAAATTGGCGCAGCTTTAAAAAAGTTTCCAATGCAACATAATACGTTTTAGAAGTAGCGAAAGAGTTTTAGATTAAATTTTATATGCTAATGATCACGTCTTACTCGCAAGCAACGAGAGTGATGTGGATCAGCTCTCTAACAACTCTTTTACACTACAGTTTAAACTATAACAGTTTTGAACAACAAAATAGAGGTACCCTTCGACAAATCTAAACTAACAACATTCAGGAGACAGTAAGCAGTTTGAAACAGACAATAACACAATCGAGTAGGTTGACAGACTTAAATATTATGGATGCGTGATATGCTGTAATCAAGATGAAGATCTGATAAATAAATTACATAAATTTCAATTGACTACTAACAACAAAAGGAGAAACGACACACAAATGAAATTTTGTAACTGTGCTGTTAAACGTTTTGAGAATCTGAACATCACCTTTTGTATCGTTCGCACTGCGCTATTCCCTAATGATTGCTAAGGTAATTACAATCCAAAGACATGCCTTTATAATGAGATAGGACTCCTCTTCATGAAGTTCCTGTTTCGTAGCCTACTTGCAGGCTGTAAAAAAGTTAACAATGATATGGGGTAATTTTTGTAGTGAAGTCAGAAGGCTCGATGAGAGCTACACTAGGGCCCTTCCAGGCTCGCTGAGCTGAAGTGTTTCAAATACGAATTGTTACAACATCCCTCATATTCAACACGTTTGCAATTAATGAATACCACCTGTTCCCACGTCTGAAGACGATTTTTTGTCTGTCAACTCAAGAAACCTACGGCGGCCGTAGATGGAGCTTAGCAAATTAGAGTACAAAGGTTTGTTGAGGATTTCTGGCCACTTGTTGATTGCCTGTTGTCGATGTGTATCGAGCAGTGGAGAGTGAATCTTTTGACACTCGTTGTGCTGAAATATCAGAAAAATCATTAAACAAACGTCGGCCAAAGATCCCGATACAAAACACCAGAAGGCAATACGTCAAATATGCTACACTGAAGAACTTAAGGACGAGCTAGATAAAGTAACATAACATATTAACCACTCGGTGGAAATGAACGAAAGTGCGCAAGCATTTTCCGGAGGTGTTCCAGCCGTGCGCAGAAAGTTGGATATTACATGGCATGAGAGTGTACGTGAGTGTACCGCTAAATGGGACGAGCCCCACAACACGAGGCTGTTGAAGGAACGGGAAAAGAAAATGTGTGTCAATCAGTCAGCCGTCGCGGTCCACTGCGGCGTGGTGATCTTCGTTGCCGCGTGGCCTGGATACATCTGGATAACTTCGCATGCGAAAAATTCCTCGAGAATTGGAAGAAGGAGTTTGGTACTGTTCACAGCATTGTCTTCTGCCTCTGGATCACGGGATCCTGGGATTGATTCCAGGCTGGGTTCGGGATTTTCTCTGTCTGGGGACTAGGTGTTTGTGTTGCCCTCATCATTTCTTCATCATCACCATCATTCGTGACAGTGGCTAGATGGGACTGTGAAAGAAATTGGACTGTGTAAAAATTGTGACTTTGTTTGGTCCCTGATGACCGCGCACTGAGCGCCCCACAAACCCAACATCATCATCACAGTGTTATATCAGATGCGTGGGGAGCGCAGCGAATCATAGGCACTGCTGCCCAAGGGAGAGGTGGTGGTTGATCCAGCCAACTATAGCAGAAGATGATCGCTACTTTGTGAAACAAGCAAGGAGAGACGAACGTCAAACAGCCCGTGCAGCAACAATCACGTTTAACAGAACTGGAAGGCAAGCAATTTCACGCTCCACAGTGCCACAGGGACTGCATGAGGGTGGTCTCTTTGCCCGACGACCAGTACGTTGTATTCCGTTGGCACCCGCACATCAGCGGCACCATTTGCGATGCTGCCAAGAGCTTAGGGACTGGACCAACGAGGAGTGGAGTAGCGTTCTCATCTCGGCTGAGAGCAGAATCAGTCTGTGCGCGGTTCTAGGCGTTTCAGTCTGGAACCGCGTGACCGCTACGGTCGCAGGTTCGAATCCTGGATCGGACATGGATGTGTGTGATGTCCTTAGGTTAGTTAGGTTTAAGTGGTTCTAAGTTCTAGGGGACTGATGACCACAGATGTTAAGTCCCATAGTGCTCAGAGCCATTTGAACCATTTGATTCCGGGCGTACCCCCATATGCTGAGAGATGGGAACTTATTACATCCGTAGCGTGATCATTTTGGTAGACCCTGTTATGGTATAGGGTGGCATAATGTTGCGTGCTCCTACTAGCTTCCAAGTCTTTGAACACGGTACAGTCACCGGTCAACATTATTGTGACACTCTGCTCCTTATTCGTGTGCGTCTTTTCAAGAGTGCATTTGAACTTGACTTCATTTTTATGGAGGACAGTGCGCGACCGCAACGAAATTCGTAGTTGGAGGAGGATTGGGACGAAAGTATATTTGGCGAATGGACTGGTCTGACCATTCCCCCGACCATTTAACAGTTGTCATCCGGGCTGGTGCAGGAATGGAACGCCGTACCACGAAAACTCCTTACTAACCTTGTGGCTAGCTTCGGAGCATGTTGCAGAGAAAGCGCTGTCGTCCGTGCTGCTAAGAAACAGGTACCTCCTTTTTTAATGTCCAGGAGCCATCATACAGTATATCACGATGACTTCAGTGAAATTATTGTCTTTGAATAAAAATGTCATTTCTGTTCTTGCCGCTGCGTATTTTTTCAGTTCCTTTCTGTACTATACTGTAGCAGTTCTTTTTACGTATGGTCCAAGTTTCATCGAGCTATGTTACTTGGCTATGTTGACAAACAGTGGCCCACCACTTCAAAGTTACTTTTTTCCCTAAGTTGTTCAGACCAGTTTTGGTATGAGATTACTGTTGTGTTAATATCCTTTTTTATTATATATATATATATATATATATATATATATATATATATATATATATATAGGCGACACAAGAAGAGGCCGATTAGGTCGTTTACAGCGAAACTGTAAAGAAGCAGTGAAATTAAAAATGCAAACTTCACGTGAACGGTTTTTTGGATGATTTTTTTAATAATCTTCTTGAAGTTAGAAAAAAGCAACTACAGTTCAGCTGCTGAGAATTTTTCCGGGTTGTATGTCCGTGCTTCATGGAATTCTTCAATCCCTGACGTTTCGTCCAAGGCTACGTTGGTCTTCTTCGGAGGTGCTCCTGGTTGTGCTGAGTCTTGCACAACCAGGAGCACCTCCGAAGATATCCAACGTAGCCTTGAACGAAACGTCAGGGATTGAAGAATTCCATGGACCACGGCCACACAGCCCGGAAAAATTTTCAGTAGCTGAAACATCGGTCGTGAAAGCCTTCATTGTACAACTACAGTTCGTTTGCAGAACAGAACTCCGTCGACTGTATCTTTTGTGAAGATAGAGCGAAACCGATTGTTGTGAGGATCGACATAAGACTTACCGTGAGACAAAGGAAACCTAAAGCATATTGAATGCTGTGCTACATTCGATTTTGATTGAATATTTGGCTGTTGCAAAAATCAGAACCCGATGGATCCCACACAGTTTGCGTGTAACTCAAAAAAAGTTCAATCAATTAACTTAAGAAGTGCTGAAAGACCCCCAAAAATTGGAAAAAATGCAAGTTTGATACTATTTCATATGAAAGGACGAGAAAACATTACAGCTACTGAAGATCCATTAGCATTACCGCGTCAGTAGGAAAGCTGTATGGTCCAGTTATGAATGACTGCCTGGAGAATGAAATAGTAGGAGAGCAGAGTGGCGTTGCCGCAGGCCGACTCTGCACAAAAAGAAGAGCCCCAGCGGTAAAGACACAGGTATGATGTTCATAAATTTACGAAAAGCATATCACACTGTACCAGTGAAGAATGTATTTCGATATCTTGACTAGACCACAATAAATAATACATATGTTACCGCAGTTAAAAAAGTTTACAAAGGATTAGAGACAAGGACTAAAATGGGTGAAGAAATCCCCTGAGTAAGACGACCAACCACAGATCTTAAAGAAGGCCCCTGTATAGCACCTACTCTGTTTAAATAATGCCTGAATGGATGAAGAAGTGTGGAGGAACGGGCCTAGGCATGGATGAGGATTACCTACCGAGTTTACTATTCGCCGATGATCGTACTGTATTAGCTACGGATGACCATGATGTAGAGTACAGGATGAAGAAAATCTTATAAACATACAATAAGGCCGGACTAACTATATCTTTTTCTAAAACAAAATATCTCTCTATAGGGAGTAACCTGCGCGATATTATCATAGATGGAAATACCATTCAGGCATGACAAAAGGATAAATGTCTGGGAGTTATAATCTCAGATCAAGGTTGCTATCAAGAAATGCGGTAGAGAACAACACAAGCTAAACGAGTAAACAATAAGCTAAATTATATCCTTTGTTCAGATAAAACTAAGAAAACGGCAAAAAAGTTATGTGATTCAGTAGATCAAAAAACTTGTTTATGTGGATCGGAGTAGTGGGAAATAACAAAAAAGATAGAAGAAGACTTGAAGCTGTGCATAGTGGTTTTCTTGACAATACGTTGTAGTGTTTCAAGGCGAGAGAAGGACCGAAGTAAAGAAATGAGGGAGCGAATTAAAACTCCCACGCACATCACCGAAGAGATTTTGTGGGTATGTGATGAGATTAGCGAATTAACAGTGGCCAAAAAATACATCGTTGGCAACTTCCACTAAAGAGAAAAAGGAGAAGACCCTCTACAGAATTGAAATATTAAGTGGAGGAGGAAAAGCAACGAAGAAATTCGAAAGGAGATTTATGCAGGGGTCGGGAGGCTTGGCTAAGCCGCTGAAAAAAACTGCCAGAAGGGTTTTAAACAACTAACAAAAGTCTACCGTAGAAATGCAAAATTCGTAGACAGAAAACGATACTAGCTTATATTCGTACCAGACGGTAACTTATCGTCAGTCAACTGGTTGTGTTGTCTGAAATGAAACGAAATCAGCATAAGTAATTCATTCGCGAAGCACTTCCGGGATATGATCGTTTGTTTCTTTCGACACAGTGGTGACGACTTTATTTTACGGGATCGAAGAACGTGCGAATTCAGTGGTATACCACAATTTGTTTGTCACCGGTCATCGATGAAATCAGAAAAAAAAACAATCGAAAATGGCACGTCGGTATTCTTCACTACAGTGTCAGCCGTCACGCAATACATCAAACGATATTTGCGAAACGCTACGTGCGTGGCTAAGTACACAACTCATTAACTTCTTGTATTTGCAGTTCACAGCCATTGACAGCAAAATTATTTGTTTACAAAACCCACATTTTGTATCGAAGAAAAACATAGAATTAAATTCGCATCACCCGTATGTATCTGATTTATCACCTGACATACTTTTTGCGAATGTATTCTTGAAATCAACTTCGCTTTCGTAGGTTTTGAAAAAGCTTTCTATGGAGTTCATCGAAATGAATTATAGGTAATAGTGAATTGTAAAAATAAAATAGTAATGGATACTGAAGAGAAAAGGACAGAAGAAACAGAAACCAATTAAGAAGAGAGACAGACACCCATTCTTTGTAATACTCATACTGAAAATGGCTTTAATGTTGGATATCAGATAGTTATTCAAGAATTATTAGATAAACTAATCGAAGTGCACTGCTACTTGCAGGCGCTAAGTAATAAATTATACAAGAAAGTGAACACGAACTCCAAGACATCAGCTAAAAAAATATGTACAGAATACAATCTCAATTTTTCATTACAAGGTGAAAGTTAAGGTCTTTAAAGGTAAATAAATACGCAATAGGTCGAAAATACACATGAACAATATAGTAATTGAACAAGTTGCCACATTTCAAAATTTTTCGTCTGCAACATGAATTATCATTATGCTAATGATAGATATGAAAATTTACACAACTTTGAAGCAATATATGGAACAATAAACAGCACTAATTCCTTGTCTAGCTAAAGTAAGATGGTGCTGCAAATCCCACAGGTGTAGTATTACATGGCGTGATATGAGAGAACCAGTTGTTCTAATGTTTGTATTTTTCATTATTACGACCGGGCTCGGGCATCAGGGCCGTTTTCCCACGATGATAGGCACGTAACCACTGCAGAATGGCCTTGGTGACTTTTATGACTTTCCTTTGCACGCTGTGTGGTTCTTAAGTGGATACAGGAGCGAGGAACAAATCCTGTTCATGAGCAGAGAGTCCAGATATTGTTTTATTCTACATCTAATATCAGATTGTAACAACAATACATAACTTTGTTGCTGTCGTAGCAGCGTCAGCGCTAACAGTAAATGTGTATTCAGGAGATGTCGAGCCACGGCCATTGTGAAAGTCTGTAAATGTTATTCAACTGGCAAACATACAAAATGGGGTCAGCACATGAAAGTTCGGACTCAGTGCTCCCACTGCTGGAGCTCTGGAGAGGAGATGCTTGTATCTCACTACCAGTGGTGTAACCGTTCCTGGCAGCGCCCTCGTGTCATGGTGGCGGCTGTAGGAAACGTGGCGGCGTAATTGGCGGCGCGCGTATTTGAAAGTGCGGCAGACCGGATAGATGCCAGTACCACAGCGGCCATTATAAAAAGGAAGAATATAAGCGCAACTGGTATTGTCATTTAATGGCAAATAAACAGAATACTTAACTACAAAAACGAAAATATAAAAGAATTAAATGTTGTAAAACTATGGCGATACTATTACTGTTGTATGTGAGCAACAGCTAGATAAATACGAAAAAAACAGCAAAATACAAGCACAGAAATGAGATTCTTGAGGACAGTAACAGGTTAGAAAAGAAGAGATTTAATAATAAGTGAAAATGTTCGAAAAGAGTTGAATGCTCATGGTATTAACGATGCAGTAAATAAATATAGAGAGAATCAGAAACTGGAATGAGAGATTTGAGACACAGCAAGGAAATCCTGAGTCATAACCCTAAAGGAAGGAGAGTCGATCAAGGAAAGGACTGACATAGACTTTGCGAAGACGGAACAGACATGAGCCTGATCTCCCTGCGTAGGAGTTTGAAGGCGTCTTCTCTTTGTTCCATTAAGACAGCGATGCTGACAACCTCAAGATGCTGCTGAGTTCTTCCAAACTTGTGTTTTAGAGCTAGCAACACCTGATGGAAAATAATATTCCCAGAATTGATTCTAACGCATGTAGAAGAGCTGTAGAAATTTTGAAAACGAATGTTCTGACAAGCAATAAATCGATATGCGCATCAAAATTTTTCTTCACATTTTTCTGTAAAAATTATAAGGCAGACCTCGTAACGTACAGTGGTACTGTGGTGTGGTGGTTGCGCAGCAGCACCGTGGGAGCGGCACGGGTTCTGGAAAAGTCCACGCTGTACGTTTGCTTCCCTTTCAGTAGCAGCAGCAACAGCAGGTCTCATGCGTAACAGGTAGCGTGGTGGAGACCGCGGTGGTCTCAGAGCTGATCCCGGATAGGGAGGGTCTGATGGGTCAGCCCGCTCTCCCATACGTCTCACTCCCGCTCAAATGACCTGCGGGACACACATCCCTCCCGACACAGCATAGGCAGGCCAAAATACGGAACTGGCATCTAGCTCTCGAACTGTATCAGCTCCCAATCATCACACAGCGTGTGACGGGAGAAAAAGCTGACATTTGACTCTCTATTTTCGTTCAGTGCTGCACCACGTAACGGCGGTAAGTTCAAAATGCAAGCCTTGAGAGCGACAGATGCTCCGGTCTCAGAAAATCGCTGCCTCAAAATTTTCCCTTTTCTACATGTAAGACCTGTACAGTTTGGCCTTCTTCGTCGCTTCACAATACAGGCAAAATTCCTGTGCCGGCTTCATCGATTTACTCCCATATTTTTAGAGGTCTATTCTGTATCTACATACATACTCCGCAAACCACCGAACTGCGCATGGCAGGGAGTACGTTGTACTATTACTATTTATTTCCTTTGCTGTTGCACACGCGAATAATGCGAGGGAAAAACGACTGTCTGAAAGCCTCCGTGAGTGTCATAATTTGTCGCACCTTATTTTCATGTTCCATTCGCGAAATATACGCTAGTGGCAGTAGAATCATTCTGCAGTCTGCGTCAAATGGCAGTTGTCTAAATTTCCGCTACAGTGTCTCGCGGAAAAGGCGTCAGCTTCCCCCCAGAGATTTTCATTGGAATTCACGAAGCACCTGATTGATACTTGCGTGCTCGTCGAACCCACCGATAACAAATCTAGCAACCCGCTGTAACGTGCCAGGCTGAATCCTTGTATTAGTGCCACTTGAAGTTCACGTCACAACCGGATACAGCGAAACATTTCCTCACCCAGACTGTAGTGCGCAGTGTTCCTGACCTACCGTGCTTTGCTTGTTCAGTATTGTCTTCTCGTCCGTCTCACCTAAATCACACTGGAAATAAGAAGCCAGGATCCTAGATTATGTTTTCCAAAATCAAAAGTAAAGACTGTATTCATTGTTGAACACTTATGACAACCACAGTGCGAATTATTTGTTATCACTCACACACACACAATATTCATGAGACCAGGACTCTTACACTTAATAATCGTCACATTAGGTAGGTCAAAAACTTCCAGTCTTTAACAATGTTCATAATGTAAGTAGGCTGTTTAGGTTTTTTTTATTGGTAACGCCGCCGCCACGTAGCGCTCTGTATGAAAATCACTGGCTCTGCCGTGTGCAGTCTGTGGCTGGTTTGCATTGTTGTCCGCCATTGTAGTGTTGGGCAGCTGGATGTTAACAGCGCGTAGCGTTGCGCAGTTGGAGGTGAGCCGCCAGCAGTGGTGGATGTGGGGAGAGAAATGGCGGAGTTTTGTAATTTGTAAGACTGGATGTCACGAACTGCTATATATATTATGACTATTAAGGTAAATACATTGTTTGTTCTCTATATAATCTTTCATTTGCTACCTATCCCTATCAGTAGTTAGTGCCTTCCGTAGTTTGAATCTTTTATTTAGCCGGCAGTAGTGGCGCTCGCTGTATTGCAGTAGTTAGAGTAACCAAGATATTTGTGAGGTAAGTGATTTGTGAAACGTATAGGTTAATGTTAGTCAGGGCCATTCTTTTGTAGGGATTTTTGAAAGTCAGATTGCGTTGCGCTAAAAATATTGTGTGTCAGTTTAAGCACAGTCATGCACAATTTTTCTAAGGGGACGTTTCAATAATACACGTTAAATGTTCAAAGCCGAATACAATTACACTTTTTTGGTACCGACCGCAAACATTAAGCTTCTGTTTCAAGTGTTATAACATCACATTCCGGCACCGACTTGCCGCACTTTTGCTCCATGAGAATCTGCCCGAGAACTAAGAACTGCACCAGCTCGGACCTTATATAGACGAGTGCTTGAATATTTGACTATTTCTGTTAATATATTATAGTTTATAATTTCCCAGAGTTAAAATGATCCTTTATAATTGATTTTGAAGTTAACTATTGGGTTTTATTACTTAAATACCATGAGTGCGCTGTATGAATTCAAATACGCAGAACTAACTTATGCATCCGCAGTGGGAATTCCCAACTTATAACCATGGCAGCCCTCTTGAACAATAATTTTTACTTATTCAAATTTACTTAATATTAATTAATGAACTTACAAAGTTGAGATGGAGTCATTTTACGTATAAAAATATAGGTAGCAAAAGTATCAAAACAGATCTCGGAATTATTCAGTAGTTTGGTCACAATTGACACTGAAAGTCATACACGTTACAGATTTCAAGTCTTAACATCTATTTAACTAATAGACTTTAGGTTAATTTAAACACTTTGCTGGAATCAGTAAAATTTAGGCTTTCTTTTGGATGCAGTCTTATAGCTGAATTCGATCTATTAGCTCACTCGAATTTTACTTAAAATGTATTGCACAATATATGTCATTGTTCATAACTTTTAATAGGATGCATTTCCAGTGAAGCTAATTAGCTCATTACTTTAGGTATAGACATTAGAATGTACTGAAATAATAGATTTTACTAAGGGAATTTTATTTAAACTATTCCTGAATTCTATGCTATGAGGCTGAAGGCCACAGAATCTGTAGTCGGAATCTGAGTAGTGAAATTGAAAAAAATAAAAGTTCATTGCTTAAATAAGTTACTGAAGCAGTGCAAATCCAAAAAAGAAGAGCGGTGGGCAATCCCGCTTCGCTACACCGCCTCTGAATTGCTTTGATGTCTTTCTTTAATCTGATCTGCTGGCGATACCACACACTCGAACAGTACTCGAGAATGGGTCGCCGTGGAGTTGCGTACGCCCTCTCCTTTATTTATGAGCTACACATACCCAAAATTCTCCCAATATAAAGAGCATTCGCCTTCCCTAATATTTGCTCTTTCCATTTCATACTGCTCTGCAACGTTACGACTAGATATTTAATCGATATGGCTGTGTCAAACTGCATCCTTGTAATGCTGTATTCAAACGCTACAGGATTGTTTTTCCTATTCAGTCGCATTAGCTTACAGTTATCTGCATTTAGAGCAAGCTGCTATTTGTCACACCAACTAGAATTCTAAGTCATCTTGTAAATTCATAAAGTCACTCAACGATGATACCTCCCCGTACACCCCTGCGTCATCAGCAAACAGCTGTATATTGTCGCTAACCCTGTTCGTCTGCTCATTTACTTACGCAGAGAATAAAAGCAATCATATCACACTTCCCTGGGGCACTGCTGACGATATCTTTGTCTGTGATGAACATTCTCCGTAGAGACAGCGGTTCTATTACTTTAATATGAGGAAGAGACTGATAATTTTTAGAATGTCATGGTTCTAAAAAAAATGCAATTCGTGTATTTCACGTCTACTTGCTAATGTTTTGCGAGTTGATTTCCGCCTAGTTTGTTCGATTTGCTCTAACAGTTTGTTAATTATCATCACCACTTAAAGATTTTGAGTAATATGAATATGACTAGTGAACATTTCCCGACTGTGAGCTTTTACGATTTTAACTCTTCGTTAGTGAATCTAGGCTTTCTTTTTATTATCCTGAAAAGATGAGTCATTCGGCTCAGTGGGCCTTTGGAAGAGAACCGCAGTCTACAAAAGTCCAATGAATTCGTTTTAGTGGTAAGAATATAGTTGCTAGTTTTTTCTACAAAACGGGCCATATTGTGAGTAATCATTAGAAGATGGACGTTACTGCCGATTCGTACACAAAAGTCGGTTTACCACGCAGTTTTGAAAAAGTTCGTGAAATAAAGTTTTTCACAACGACAGTGCTTCATCACATACAGCAAAACTAACAACTCAGTACTTAGATATCCTGAAGGTCAGCACACTGCATGCTCCACCGTACAACCCTCACCTGGCACCTTGTGATTTCTTTTTTTGTTCCAAAAATTAAAGACAAATTGTGTGGAATCACTTTTTCGTCATCAGATGAAGCGATGGGACACTATTAAAACATTGTTTCTGTAGTGTCTCGAGAAGAGTGACATGATCGCTTTAAACTTTTCAAAAAATAATTCGTGTTAGGTTTTTCTAAAAATTTTCAGTGTCGCCCTCATATCTCTTCATCTGCTACATCTAAGTATCCACAAACTTATTCCGAGGTGTGTCTTTCCGTCGTTTGTAGTTTATGTGATGTTGTATTGTCTGTTATTATTGTTGTTCATGGGCCGCGTGGAGTGGCCGCGTGGTCTCAGGCGCCCTGTCACGGATTGCACTGTCCCTCCCGCCGGAGGTTGATTCCTCTCTCGGGCATGGGTGTGTGTTGTCCTTAGTGTAAGTTAGTTTATGTAGTGTGTAAGTCTAGGGACCGATGGCCTCAACAGTTTGGTCCCTTAGGAATTCACACACATTTGAACTTTTTTTTTCTCGTACCTGTATTTTAGGCTGTATCCATCTACGACCATGTCATGTGGAATTGTGGATGACATGCGATTTTCGTTATACACTTACAAGGATGATGTGTCCTCATCCATTTGTAAGTAATCACACGGTGCTTTTAAGGAAACGCTACACGCAGTTCGGATGTATATACCTTTATATTTTTGATTTCCATTCAATTCTGGTGTATTATTTTATTGGTAGCTGCACTTTAAAACGGCACACGCTCTGAACTGGCCAGTAGTGCTTAGTAAAGTACTCATTTAGACAAACTGAAACAACCCCTTTGAAAAATTAATGAATTACTGTGCTGATAAAACTCTTACACTATTTGATTTTCAAACAGCTGAGCAAAACTGAACGTACTCAGACTTACTCTCTTTACTTATTCTGATCGACACTAAACTGACACACAATGTTTTTAGTGCAACGCCATATGACTTTCTAAAATCCGTACAACAGAATGGCCCTGACTAACAATAACCATTACTTTTCATGAATCGCTTACGTCACAAAAATCTTCGTTACTCGAACTATTGCAATACAGCGAGCGCCACTACTGCCAGCTAAATAAAAGATTCAAACTACTGAAGGCACTAACTACTGATAGGCATAGTTAGCCAATGAAAGATTTTGATAGAGAACAAACAATGTATTTACCTTAATAATGTTCAAAAGTCATTATATATATCAGTTCATGATATCCAGTATTACAAATTTACTCTTTCTGGCGGACACACGTCCAGATTGTCCGCTTTTAAAATTCTGCCATCTCTCTCCCCACATCCACCACTGCTGGCGACTCACCTCCAACTGTGCAATGCTACGCGCTGTTTACATCCAACTGGCCAACACTAAAATAGCAAATATTTCAACAATGCATACCAGCCACAGACTGCACACAGCACAGTCAGTGATTTTCCTACAGAGCGCTACGTGGCGTTACCAACATAAAAACTTAAACAGCCTACTTACAAAACAGCCTGGTGGAAACGCATTGGCCAAATAAAAGAACAGATAATTGAAAATTATTGAAAGGTAGTGCTCAGAGCTAAAGCTGTTCACGTAAAGAGGATAGAGGCTGACAGAACAATTTTAATTCGTGTTTGCCATTGTTTCCCCATATAATTCTTCGTGATGGTGGCGATGGTGCCTGCTAATAGGCGCTGTCGACGTCTTCCCTCTGAAGTGAAGCAAATTCGCGTGCTGCACGTTTCTGTAGTGGTTATTGCAACGATTTTCAGTACGATATTTATTTCTGGATTTTCATTGCATCCCATGTTGTTATTCTGTTTCATTATTTTATGTTCTGTTTAATATATTGCATTCTATAATAAAAATAAAGCTAACAACTGAACTCAGTCACATGATAATGATACCTGGAGATATCAGCATGGGCATGTTAAGTAAAATGATGAGGTGGTTCGCTTATGTTGTAAGCGAGTCCCATGCTTTGATTCATTGGTCACATTTAAGGAAGTCACACCGGCTTAGAAAAGACTTTACCTATGAAACATTTTACATCCAACCCTGGAATACCGCAGGAGGAGTCAGGGGCTACAAAGATCAGCGCCAACTGTCACACGTTTCCGTAACTTGAGAGAAAGCGTCGTTGGCGAGCTGTAAAAACTGAACTGCTCGACGTTGCGAAAAGCCTCTCATTATCTCTTGCATGTATCATTAATACTTCAAGAATCAGAGACGAATGCAGGAAAATTCTGCAAACCCTTGGGGACACAAACGATAATCTTGTAACAGCTCTTAAAGAGACTTACTCGTGAATAACTGATAAAACAATCAGTAAAACAGAACATTTTAAAACAGCTCTCAGAATTTAAAATAATCTATTTGACATTATTTCGTAACATAAAGATATATGAAAAGCTATTTTGGAACCGTATTGGGAGACCATGTTGTTCACGTATTTTCGCTTATGAGGCAGTTATCTATAATAAAGTGCTGTCAGCAAAACCTGCAACAATGTTCAGTCAAATCGTAATAAAGTTTACAAGTGGTCTGAAGATTGACAAGTTGCTATAAATGACCCATAATGCAAAATTGTGAACTTAGTGAGCTGAAAACGCATAGTACCCCATGACTATAATATCATATAATCACAACTGGAATCATTATATTCATCGAAATAGCTTTGTGTAATAATTTGCAGCTGTATGAAATGGGACCATCACACAGACTCCGTGGTAGGTAAAGGACGTGGCAGATATCGTTTCATTAGTAGGATACCGGAAATCTGCAGTCAGTCTACATAAGAGATGAAAGATTGCTCAGTTGAGTGAGTGTGCATCAAACAGGATTAACAAGGGATACTGAACATTTAAAAAGAAGGGCAGCACGAATGGTCACAGGATTGATTGGCTCATGGGAGAGTGTCACAGAGATGCTGACAGAATTGAACTGGCATCCGCTGGAGATAGACCCAAACCATCCCCTGAAAGCGTGCGTAAGAAGCTTCTAGAATCGATTTTTAGTGAGGAATATACACTGTTTAAGAGAATTAAAGAATCACTTTTTCGAAACCCTGTAACTGTCTCTCATTGCGACTCACAAGTTTGAAATTTGGCTCAAGGCTAAAGACGTGGCGCTCTACAGTGTCCCCTCTGGGTCGACAACGCTTCAAACTGCAAAGTGTCGACACATGCGACAAATGGCCAGAAATCAGAAGTTGATGTGAAGTACAAAGTGAGCTAATGATGTCACGTTGGCACGAAATTTACCCGCAATTCTGCCCAATACCACTACCCCTTGTGTTAATTCCTCTGCAGTAGAGTTCCTTGGGACGATGATTCCCATACATTTCGCGATAGAAAACGACAGTTTGTTGTGCGTTGAGCTACGCGAAGACGTTTTTGACAGGGCTTCACTTTTCCTCTGAGGACATCGTGGGCTACAGACCCACTGAATGTGATCTCACCCCTTCGGAGTGCACAGCAGCCGTAAGCGTTGCTGTGGTGTACAGTACTATTCTACGAAATTTGAACGTGATCCGAAGCAGCAAAGGGTGCTTGTGCTTTTTCAGTGTTCCTGTTTCACACCCCCTTGTAGCGTGATCTTGGATGGGTGCGAGATTGACAAATGTGTGAATAAAACTCCAAAACATCCCTCGAAGACCCCGTACCCCCACCACTCTTCGGCAAAATCCTCAGTGGCGACAGCCCACATTTATTGAGAATGTTAAAAACTTGCCTTTACAGAGAAAACCTGCGAAGTAGCCCTAGGCGCTTGGAACAGGGCAACCACTTGCCACACCTCCGACACCATCTCCGTCCTTTCACTTTGCTGTTGGAAGCGTCGCCCAGCCCGAGTCTGACCTCGCCGGGCGCCTAGATTTTTCACCGTTACAAAGGAACGTTGTAGGCATTTTTGAGCCAAATTTAAAACTTAACGCCAGGCAGTGGAAGACAATTACGGGATTTCGAAAAAGTGATTCTTATTATGATGCGCAGTGTACTGCAACATCTCCCCCTCCCCCTTATGACTCCCATAGGGATCTTAAAGAGCGCACAGAGGCTTTAACGAAATTATCATTCTTCCCACACTATAGATGAATGGAAAGGGGAGGTGGTCTGATAAGTGGTGCTAAGTGAAGTGCCCTTTGTCATGCACTTTACAAAATTTTGGAGAGATTAGATGTGTTGCAGATGCAGAAGCAGAACCATTAGGATGTTATCCAGGAAACTAAATGCTATGTCTGAAGAGCGAAAGCCTGTTTACTTTGCATCCTCTCACATTATTATGTCCTAGGGTATCTTATTCTAAGGCAACGCTGTGCTTTAACAAAGAATATTGTTAACCTCGAACAGAGCGCTCGCAACAATCAATTCGACAGCTACCTAGGAGCCCCTACTGAATTCTGTCACTCCTGTAGACGCGGTCCCTGATGTGATTTGTCGTTAGTCAATTCTACTCACTCAAAAAGGACCGCCCTATTTGCTTCATGAACACTATACCAAAAACAATGTGGACTTGGTACCCCTTCTTTAACCATTGTGCAGAACTACGTGCACGTCTCATTGTCAATAGGCTTACAGCACAATTGAAATAATTCAATGATAAATTCCAGATTCTCCAACCTTCGTTGTTAAGCATCCATCTATCAATTCTTTACAGGAATTGTTCGTAGTAGATTAGAGCCTCGGACTGGAAGGTGTTTCTCGTACTACGAGGGACGTTCAATAAATAACAAAGCACATTTTTTCTGAAAGCAGGTTGATTTTATTCATGATTCCAGTACACCACATTATTCATCCACTCATTTGCCTACTATTTTTCAACGTAATCTTCGTTCATGCGATAGCCTTTCGCCACCTTACTGGGAGGGCTTATATGGCCGTATGTTACTACTCTCCTGGTCGAAGTCGGAGCCAACGACTTGCTGCATCAATAATCCCCCCCCCCCCCCTTAGCCACGTGTTGTTACCCGCGGAGTGCATTTTTCATGTTCTAAATAGATGGAAGTCGAAATATGCGAGATCTGAGCTCTAGGGTGGATGAAGAAGAACAGTTGAATAAAGTTTTGTGAGCTCTTCTCTGGTGCTCAGAATTGTGTGAGGCATTGACATGGAGAAAGAGAACATAGTTTGCATTTTTATGGCGACGAAGACGCTGAAGTTGTTTCTTTAATTTCCTGAGGGCAGTACAATACACTTCAGAGTTTATCGTTGCACCATGAGGGAGAGTATCAAATAGAATAATCCCTTCAGAGCCCCAGAAGACAGACGATACGACTTTACCGGCTCAGTAGTAGCAGTAGTAGGTATTCTGCCTTACGGCAGGTCTTGTCATGGATTAAGCCTATTCCACTTTTGTCTGTCCATAGACATTTCTTAATATTTGTCTCCTTTTATATTGTCCAGCATTTTATATATTCTTTTTCCTCTTCCCCTTTTTCCCTCC
Source organism: Schistocerca gregaria (assembly GCF_023897955.1). Classification (NCBI taxonomy): domain Eukaryota; kingdom Metazoa; phylum Arthropoda; class Insecta; order Orthoptera; family Acrididae; genus Schistocerca; species Schistocerca gregaria. The sequence goes on from NC_064927.1 coordinate 322,009,220, forward strand.
ACCATTCCTTCTATTCTTTCCTTCAATAAACAATCCCTCCTCGAAGAATGTCCAATCCAGTTCCGTTTTCTCTTTTTGATAACTTTCAGCATGTTTCTTTCTTCTCCAACTCTTCTTAATACTTCTTCATTCCTTACTCAGTCTTCCCATTTCACTTTTTCCATTCTTCTCCGTATCCACATCTCTAGTGGCTCCAATTTTCTTTCATCTTCCTTCCTCAATGTCCGGGTCTCCGCACCATATAGTGCAAAGCTCTAGATGTAACATTTGGCAAGTCTTTTCCTCAGATCTTTGTTTAGTGGTCCACAAAGTAATTTATGTTTCCTCTTGAATCCTTCTTTTGCCATTGCAATTTTTTCCCTAATTTCTGTTGAGCAATACATATAATCCATTATTACACTTCCCGAGTAATTGAAGTTATTCATTTTCTCTATTTCCTCTCCCCCTATTTTCAGACGACATTTTCTCCCCTTCCTCCAATTAGCATGCTTTTCGTTTTCTTCTTGTTGCTCTTCATTCCATATTCTTCTGATTTTATGTTTAGATCATCAAACATTTGTTCCATCTCTCTTGCACTCTCTGCCATCACAACCATGTCGTCTGCAAATCTTATACACTCCGGCTGAGGTTGGACGAATTGATTTGCGAAAAGGGACCAATGAGGAAGATCATCAGTTCCATAAGATTAGGGAAGAAATTATCCCAACATTTACTTTAAGCGATTTAGGGAAATCACGGAAAACCCAAATCAGGACGGCCGGAAGCGGGTTTGAATCGTCGTCCTCCCGAATGCAAGTCCAATGTTCTAATCACTGCGACTGCTGAAGACGCCTCTAAAATTTTACTTCAGAGGTGAGTTAGTATGGCGCCACTTAATGGATTATCGTTTTGTTCCCGGTTCGATTTGATGAACTCACGTTCCATTGCCTGTAACGAAGTTCTGCAAAAAATTTTCACGAACAGCCGCGTAATGGGCAAGTACGGATGATCCTTCGATGCTGTTTATGGTCTTCCGTAAAGTGGCGAAGAACTGAGTGGGCGCACGCCTTTGAGTACCCGAACTGGTGGACGTGTGTGTCACCACTAGCAAATGGTACCTCCAGTTGTGCAGCGAGGTGTTTGATTGTGACTCGTCGATCAACTAGAATGAGAGTGCTCACATGTTCCAACACTGCATGAGTCACAGCACGCGGGAGATCGGAAAGGTTTGCGCGACCTTATTGCAGTGATGACGGTCGCCCCGCCCAACGACTCACAGTGCATTTGTTCACTGCCAGGTCTCTTCAGACACTGTGCAGGCGCTTATGAACATCTGCAAATGCTCTGGTTTTCCGTCAGAACAAACCCAGTGACAGCTCTCTACTTCGAACACACCTCCCTTACAGACGCCATTGTGAAGATTACATTACAGGCCATTAAAATTTCTACACCACGAAGATGACGTGCTACAGACGCGAAATTTAACCGACAGGAAGCGTGCTGACATGAGGAAAGTTTCCAACCGATTTCTCATACACAAACAGCAGTTCACCGGCGTTGCCTGGCCTAACGTTGTTGTGATGCCTCGTGAAAGGAGGAGAAATGGGTACCATCACGTTTACGACTTTGATAAAGGTCGGATTGTAGCCTATCGCGATTGCGGTTTATCATATCGTGACATTGCTGCTCGCATTGGTCGAGCTCCAATGATTGTTAGCAGAATATGGAATCGGTGGGTTCAGGAGGGTAATACGGAACGCCGTGTTGGATCTCAACGACCTCGTATCGCTAGCAGTCAAGATGACAGGCATCTTATCCGGATGGCTGTAACGGATCGTTCAGCCACGTCTCGATCCCTTAGTCAACAGATGGGCACGTTTGCAAGACAACAACCATCTGCACAAACAGTTCGACGACGTTTGCAGCAGCATGGACTATCAGCTCGGAGACCATGGGAAAACGTAATTTTTTTGGATGAATGCAGGTTCTGTTTACAGCATCATGATGGTCGTATCCGTGTTTGGCGACATCGCGGTGAACGCACATTGGCGTATCACCCGGTTTGATGGTATGGGGTGCCTTTGGTTACACGTCTCGGTCACCTCTTGTACGCACTGACGCACTTAGAACAGTGGACGTTACATTTCAGATGTATTACGACCCGCGGCTCTACCGTTCATTCGATCCCTGGAAACCCTACATTTCAGCAGGATAATGCACGACCGCATGTTGTAGATCGTGTACGGGCCTTTCTGGATACAGAAAATGTTCGACTGCTGCCCTGGCCAGCACATTCTCCAGATCTCTCACCAATTGAAAACGTCTGGTCAATGGTGGCCGTGCAACTGGCTCGTCACAAGACGCCAGTCAGTACTGTTGATGAACTGTGGTATCGTGTTGAAGCTGTATGGGCAGCTGTACCTGTACACGCCATCCAAGCTCTGTTTGACTCAATGCCCAGGCGTATCAAGGCCTTTATTACGGCCAGAGGTGGTTCTTCTGGGTACTAATTTCTCAGGATCTATACACCCAAATTGCGTGAAAATGTAATCACATGTCAGTTCTAGTATAATATGTTTGTCCAATGAATACCCGTTTATCATCTGCATTTCTTCTTGGTGTAGCAATGTTAATGGCCAGTAGTGTACGTATAGTGCCGCCACCTGTCGGTACTTCATGAAACTGTAGGGGCTCAAGCGGGAATATTCCACGATATCCCACGACTAATTTCACATTTTTTTCAACCGGAGTTGGCCGAGAAAAAATTTATTGCGTTTGTTATTGAAAGCCACTCCTATATACTGCTTTGAAATAGTGTTGTGGCTTTTTTTTCAATTTTTGTAGTCTCCTTCTTTTGTTTTTAAATTTTCTTGTCATCCTTGTGTAAATTATGTATTGACTCATTCGATGACCAAATTACTTTGTCTCACAGAGCCCCGCGGAAGCCACTGCATCAAATAAGGAAAGATGATACCTAAATACACGGAATTAGAGAAGAGGACCCTCAGCGATTCTCCTTACTGCTATTTACAAGGTGCTGGTATAGGGAGGAAAACCTGTAATCCTTGGGCCGGCTTCTAGAAAGTTCCAGTGTAACCCGTTGCTTTCCTGGGCACAGATTGCGCTATTACCGACGTCCCAATGGGCCAGCAGCGACTAATCGATGTGTGCGCGTGCTCAGTCTTGACACGAAATACGGTTCTCGGGTCTCAATCGATAAGCTCGGAGGATAAGCAGCTGGTGGGCCGCCTGTTGTTGCGCCCCAGTAGCGAGCCGAGCCGGGCCCGGCAGCGACCCAGAGAACACAACTCAAATCGGGAACATAATACATACATAGTCCGTTACACGAAGACTTTGATTTTTTTAATACTTATCAAAACTTTTAGCACTTTCAACATTGCAGCCCAGTCAGCAATAGTGGTACTCTAATATATTAGAAACTATCAGCGTCGATTGCGGTAATGAAACCAACCTTTACCTAGGTTTCAGCCCAACTCATTCAGCCTTCTTCAGAAGATAAGCCTGACTATAATATGTCTACGAGGGCCTTTTCAGGCTGTTTTAGTTTTATTTCTAGACCATGCCTTCGTAGAGACATTATAGAATCAGGTTTATCTTGTGAAGAAGGCTCAATTACTTGGGCTGAAACCTAGCTGAAGGTTGGTTTCATTACCGCAATCGACGCTGATAGTTTCTTATATATTTGCCAAAACCTCCTTTGAATTCTGAGCCATTCGTTTACAAGCTTTATGTTTGATACCAATTCGACAGGAAAACTAACTTTCAAATGTTGATGGTGTTGGGACAGCAACCAGCCACAAATTTACTTTCAGTTCCTTTATTCAAAGGGTACCGTTACCAGTTTGGAATCGTGATTCATCCTCAAACGGTTTATACGCTTTCTTTGTGACGTGTGGTGTGTTTTTTTACAGATTAATTATCCTAAAATATAAATAATACATCATTATAAACACGCCACACACAGATGGTTGCGTTACAGATTTTTGTTGCATGTGACTTACATGAAATGTCCGTTTGGAGTGTTTGTTTTCATTAACATTCGTCCAACAAATGTGAAAACATTCCCACTGCATTCTTATAGTAGCACACGTAAATTTTTCTCACTGAACATTTTAGATTTGTCACTGATAAGATTTCCACCACACACCACATTTTTTGATACGTACAAAGAGCTTACAAACATATGAGCATCAAAGATGCTATGATATATCGTAACATATGACGATGATGTCTTATGTTTGGAAACGATCATGTATTCATTTACGCAACTGTAATGCCTTTTACACTAGTACCGAGATATTGATTTTCTGAGTTGATATTGTTACATTAATAATAAAGTTATTTTTATACATATATATAGTACTGTATAGGTAAAATAGTACATTATTTAATTACATTTAGCATCATGAGAATTATAGTAACATATAAATTTGCTACTTGATCTCCAGATAAGCGTAGTAATATTATTTGCTTTGGAGGTTGTAAAATAATCTTTGGAAATTTTTCAGGAGAGGGGTGTTAGCTAACTCTGTTTGTTCATTAAGGATATAGTCTGGGGTGCTATTTTTGTATGTGTGTATTTCTATTTCTTCTAATGTATTCGTAGTGGCTCCTTTTTCTGTTAGATGTAAAATTTTTAAGTTGTCCTCAATGTTTTCCACTGAATAGTTTTCTTCAGCAATATGGGCTGCAAATGCAGATTTGTTCATGTTACCAAGTCTGTCCCAACACCATCAACATTTGTCTTCAAACAACAGCCACGATCTCCATCATGACATCATATGGCAAAATTACATCAACTTTCAAATTCTATTTAATGTCGTTATCACAGAGGCTGTGACTGATTTCCACTCTCAAAAAAGAAAAAGAATCACTTTCAGTAACAAATCTTGCTTCTAAGTAAGAAACTAATCTACTAGGGCGTTAAATAAATAATGCAACACATTTTTTTCTCGTCCAGTTTCCGTTAAATTGCAGAATGTGTTGCGAGACATCGTAGAATATTCACGCTTCAGCCCCTACAGTTCCATGGAGTTCCGATCGATGGCGGTGCTATACGCAGCCTTCAAAATGGGGTCTTTATCGAAGGTGTGTTCCAAGCAGAGTGTCTACGGAGACCTGGTAGCGAGCAAAAGCGATCAACGGATGCCAGTCAGACACCATGCTGCTCAACTGGACGTCTGTACAGGCACACTCGTCCACCAATTTGGGTACTCAAAGGGGCAAAGATGTGTTCCCGCTGGTTTCCTAGCCACCTAACCGAATACCATAAAGAGCAACGACGGACCATTTGTGCGGAACAGTCCGCAGCTCGTGGTCGTGCGGTAGCGTTCTCGCTTCCAGCGGCCGGGTTCCCGGGTTCGATTCCCGGCGGGTCAGGGATTTTCTCTGCCTCGTGCTGACTGGTTGTCGTGTGACGTCCTTAGGTTAGTTAGGTTTAAGTAGTTCTAAGTTCTAGGAGACTGATGACCATAGATGTTAAATCCCATAGTGCTCAGAGCTAAGTGCGGAACAGCTTGTGCGTTGCGAAGCCGATAATGACAATTTTTGGCGAAAATCGTCACAGGCGACGAAGCATGCTTTCATAACATCGAACCGGAAACAAAACGGCAATCCATGGAGCTGTCATTCTGCGCTTTCTCGATGTCCTCCATCAATACTACCCGATAAAGAACCCAGTCCGCGCAGTAATACTTCAGAATACGCCGGACAAACGGACTGTAGGAAATCTGTTTAGTAGATTTGTTGCACCTCCTGCGCTTTCTGCTAATTGAAAGCTGTATTTGTTTTGAAGTACTCACAATATTTTAGTTGTCACGGTTCCACTTTAAGTTGTTCATAGTTACATTCCCTAGGTATTTAGACAGTTGATGCTATTCCAAAAGTAGTGTTGGTAAGAAGGTCAGAAGGAAGGTGCCACCAGGGACGATCAAGAACAAGATGGCGAGGGTGGACTACGGAAAGACTTGCAGCAACCAGGATTCCCAGCCAATAGGATGGAAGCTGCACGGAACAATAACAGTTGGAGACTGTTTGTCAGGTCGGTGGATGATCTGCAAGTTCTCTGGTCAATATCTAAGTAAGTAACGTATTTAGTTGAACAGACGGCTGTTAAATTTCTGTTATTTGCCGTGTAACCGAAATTTAACGGATTTGTTTTAGTGCGCATGTAGAGAACCTCAATTTTTTTGTTCCTTAACATCAGTTTCCTCTTTTCGCACCATACAGATACCGTGCCTAAATCATTTTGGGACGGGTTTTGGTTCCAAATCGTTTAAATGGCTCTAGCACTATGGAACTTAACATCCGAGGTACCAGTCCCCTAGACTTAGAACTACTTAAACCTAACTAACCTAAGGACATCACACACATCCATGCCCGAGGCAGAATTCGAACCTGCGACCGTAGCAGCAGTGCGGTTCCGGACTGAAGCGCCTATAACCGCTCGGCCACAACAGCCGGCTGGGTTTTGGTCTTCTGATGACTATACTAGACGGTAAACGACAGCATCACCTGCGACAATTCGCTTAGACTGTCTCGTACATCGTATATAGAGATTAACCCTACAACACGTCCTTGGGGAAAACTAGAAATCACTTCAGTCGGTCACTTCTCATCAGTTACTACGAACTGTCACCTTTCTGGCAGGAAATCACGAATTCAGTCGCGCAGCTGAGACAATACTTGACAGGCAAGCAATATGATTAGAAGCCGCTTGTGAGGAACGCTGTCAGAAGCCTTCTGGAAATCTAAAAATGTGGAATTAACTTGGGATCCCCCTGACAATTCACTTACTACTTCGTAGATAAAAGAGCCAATAGTGTTTCACGAAAACGATGTTTTCTGAAGGCTATGCATTTGAAGCCAACTTAATGTGCTTAGCAGCATTTTTTTTACTTGTCTGGGGGCTATTCGGACTGTATGCTCCAAACTCTTGAAAATAAAACATTTTTTATTTTCACTGTGCCTTCCATTTCACGACAGATCGGACTTTTACTTTCCGAATAGACCTTGCACAAATTAGAGTCACCCAGATTAGATTTTCCGTGGTTTCCCTGAATCTCTTAAATAATGAGAGAGTTGCTTTGAATAGGACACAGCCGATTCCTTCCGCAAGCCGTGCATATGGTTCGTGCGTAATGACGTAGCTACCAGCGGGGCGTTAATCATGTAAGTGCTAAAACGTAGACGTCACGTAAGGAGCATTTGTCTGAAAACGTTATAAACGAGCACACAGGTTTCAACAGGCACAGATTCTTTCAAAACTTTTTAAATTCCGAATAACACAAAATTAACAGTTGTATTCAGCGCTCAAGACAATTTCGGAACATAAGGGAACCATAAAAATACATTGATATTAGGGAACAGAGTAAATTCAGCATCTTGGTATGTTATTATGCGTCGACCTGTTTATACACCCCAAGGGGAGGGAGGATAAACTTCGCACCACCAAGGAATTATCCGAATGCGACGAAAATCGGCAGACATGATGTTTTTTGTACAGACAAACAAACAATTACAGTCTCAGAAAAATTGGATGATTTATTCAAGAGAATATTCCGGAATAGAGTCTCGTTGACTGTCGTAGAATGAGTAGAAGTGTCTTCAGTGATGAGACCCGATGAGCTGCGAAGATGTATCAGCAGACGCCGCGGTTAGCGGTGGAATACCAACCTATTGCCGCCCGCCACACAGCCCGACGACAAGTAATGATGGTCTGCGGTGCCATTTCTTTTGTTAGCAGGAGCCGTTTGGTCGTTAACCGCAGCACCCTTACAGCACAGCGACGATTTTCTACGCCCTATTTTGTTGACCTTCATGGCAAGTTACCCTGTGTTTACATTTCAGCATGACAACACCCGCCCGCACACGGCGAAAGATTTTACTGCTAGTTTTCGTGTTCCCCAAAACCTATCTTGCCCAACAACGTCGCTGGATGTCTCCCCAGTTCAGAAAGTTTGAAAAATTATAGGCAGGGCCCTCAAACCAGCCAGTTGCAGACTACGGCACGATATCCCTCAGAAGGACATGGACCAATTTGTCAGTCAATGAAAAGCCGAATAACTGCTTGCATGTGGACCAACATGTTATTGATTTGCTCAGTTTTGGAGGTCTGTCTCTTGAATAGATAATACTGTTTTTTCTGAAATTGTATTCATTTGTTTGTCTGCGCATGTGCATCGCAACTACCAATTTCCGTCCTATTCCAATAATCCCTTCTTGGTTCGTCGTCTTTTTAGTCTTATAGTGTACGATTGAATTTGAAGGTTATTTGAGGATATAAGCTGCGAAAATTGGCACTCAGAATTGCCACTTCTGACAGCAGCAAAAGCATTAACCTGGTACAGCATCGCCTCAAACTGAGCTTGGACGAAATTTCCTGTTGATGCAACTCTGTACTAGAATTCATCAACCGTACAGGTTGGCGACTGATGGCACGCTAGTCCCTCGGCAACCAATGATCAAATGTTTTCAATAGTGGAGAGAGAGCTGCTGAACGTGTTTGCCAAGCAACAGTCGGACATTGTCGTTCACTGGTCAGGACAGCTCTGGAAATATACGGTATTGCGTTATCTTGTAGAAAGATTATGTTATATCTCGCAGATAGGGGACAGCCACCAGCCTTAACACGTCAGAAATGTAATGCCAGCTGGCCAAATTAACGCCTACGCAGACCAGAGGTGATTGCATGGTGTACTTAATGGCACACCACACTATCGCGCCATATAATGGAGCCGGATTTGTCTTTCGCGATGATGTATGCAGAACCGGGAACACTTCTGAAAAGACGACTGGTGGTTTTCCTGAGTTCACTGTTGTCGATGGGCGCCACCAATGTTGGCGCTTTTCTACAGGGCGAGATGGCGCAGTGGTTAGCACACTGGACTGACATTCGGGAGGACAACTGTTCAAACCCCTTCCGCCCGTCCAGGTTTAGGTTTGCCGTGATTTCCCTAAATCGCTTTAGGCAAAAGCCGGGATGGTTCCTTTGAAAGGGTACGGTCGATTTCCTTCCCCCATCTTTCCCTAATCCCAGATTGCGCTCCCTCTCTAATGACTTCGTTTTCCGCGCAAGGGGAAAACGCAACAGTTGTCGCCATCTTGACAGTGTGTTGTGCCCCTGTTGTCCTCCGACTGTCCATGCGGATACTCGTCTTGTTGTAAACCTGCCCATTTGATGACTGAACGTAAATGACGTTACTGAAAATCCTACACAGCCGAGCGACTACACTTCTGCTCTCTCGGATGAAACTCGACCAACCCGAGGAGTAATACCACGGAACGTTAAACCACAGTCTCGATAGGCCAACATCCTACCAGTGTCGAATGACGATGAGTGCTGCTAGTTATTTCTGCTTCTTATACGATGCAGGACACAGTCTTGTCAACGAGCATATGCGATTTATGAATGGGAAATGTACTATGCAAAATTTATTTGTTTGTAGAATATTGATGACGTTACTCCTACCTAGATTGTGTCGATGTGCTAAAATGTTACCTAGATTGTGTCGATGTGCTAAAATGTTATCAAGTGGATGTCCAACCACATGAACTAAGACGGGGAAATTTGGAAGGGAGCAGCATATTCCTTGTCTTACATTGGCATCATTGAATGAAAGCTTTTATTTCGCGCTTGCGTTTTGCTATTTACACCTTAGGTGTTGTTTACGGATTCGATCGTACGTTGTTGCGCTTTGAAGTTGGGACTGTGGTGTGTAGCAGTCTTCAGTGCTGTATAAAATTATTGCTAGTTATCTTCATGCGAATAATTACATCAATGTACGAGAAGAGAAGAAAGAGAAGAAAGAGAGGAGAGGAGAGGAGAGGAGAGGAGAGGAGAGGAGAGGAGAGGAGAGGAGAGGAGAGGAGAGGAGAGGAGAGGAGAGGAGAGGAGAGGAGAGGAGAGGAGAGGAGAGGAGAGGAGAGGAGAGGAGAGGAGAGGAGAGGAGAGGAGAGGAGAGGAGAGGAGAGGAGAGGAGAGGAGAGGAGAGGAGAGGAGAGGAGAGGAGAGGAGAGGAGAGGAGAGGAGAGGAGAGGAGAGGAGAGGAGAGGAGAGGAGAGGAGAGGAGAGGAGAGGAGAGGAGAGGAGAGGAGAGGAGAGGAGAGGAGAGGAGAGGAGAGGAGAGGAGAGGAGAGGAGAGGAGAGGAGAGGAGAGGAGAGGAGAGGAGAGGAGAGGAGAGGAGAGGAGAGGAGAGGAGAGGAGAGGAGAGGAGAGGAGAGGAGAGGAGAGGAGAGGAGAGGAGAGGAGAGGAGAGGAGAGGAGAGGAGAGGAGAGGAGAGGAGAGGAGAGGAGAGGAGAGGAGAGGAGAGGAGAGGAGAGGAGAGGAGAGGAGAGGAGAGGAGAGGAGAGGAGAGGAGAGGAGAGGAGAGGAGAGGAGAGGAGAGGAGAGGAGAGGAGAGGAGAGGAGAGGAGAGGAGAGGAGAGGAGAGGAGAGGAGAGGAGAGGAGAGGAGAGGAGAGGAGAGGAGAGGAGAGGAGAGGAGAGGAGAGGAGAGGAGAGGAGAGGAGAGGAGAGATTTACTTACTTAAATATGAAGAAGGAAATGTGAATGTAGTTTGTACGCATACCTCGCTTGCACTTATTTCTACTAAACTAATCACGGATATCTTCATACGTTGGAGAAATGTCGGACACTTCCGCGGACATATGATAGAAGGCCTGGTGCTCTTCCGAGGTACAATTACGACCCTCAAAATCTGGAAAAGGCGGTTGCTGGTATAAGATCAGGAAAACTGTCATAGAGAAACGCATCAAGCAAATTTAACATACCATGTTGAACATTAGAGAATAAACACATGATTGGGAGGAAACAGTTAAATAAACAGTTTGACGTAATCGTAAAAGAGGTGGTTGCAAAAGGAGTGAAATTCAGATTTCTGTGTCCCTATTAAGTGCACAAATCTTTGTTTATTTTTCCTGTGATTCCAGATGATGATACTATGGACACCAAATTGTCATAGTGTTGGAGATTCCTAGAGAAGAAACGAGGAAGTTTTTATTCACCGAGAACATATCGCAGATTTATGATTTATGCGATGACTAGGTTGCCATTGTTCATAAAATACTTTCTAAATGTGTGTGTCAAAGTACTTATAAACATCTCTTAAATATTTTCTGAACATGTGTAAATTATTTTGTAGCCATGTGTAAAATATTACCTAAACATGCAAGAAGAATTTCTGAGCAAGAGTGTTTTTTAGGAATATAGTTTGCGTACGAAATTACCCCAATAGAGGGAAATATCGAACTTCGGTTCGAAATTCAATGAGCGTCCTAAATTACCCCATTATACGGGGTAGCATGCGACAGGTTTATTTTTTATGGTCTGGTTACTTAAACAATGTTTTTGATTCATGGTCTTTGACCATATTATTCTTCAATATCTTCCCAAATGTTGTATCTCGTTCTTTTTGTTGCACGAATTTAATATTCCTTGCGAAGCTACGGCAAAGAATATTATTTGATGTTCATCGAATGTTACCTTCATGGTGCTGCTGTTATAATGGGCAGCACTGTAGGATCAGGCACCTCATCAGATAAAAGAGATTCTTTTCTCTCGCCCAACCTCAGCTGACTTCCAGGTCCTCTGTCATTTTAGCGTTGTGATCTTCAGCGAAACAGTCTAATATTCATTCTTCATTTTGTCGTCTTCCGTTTCAATGCCATCCTGATAAACAGTGCGACTTTGTTGCATTGGCTTATTTGCACTAAATTCAATTTTTGTTCCTCAGCAAGGATTAGAATTTATTTCAATGGGGGAGGGGACGGGGGACACGAGGGAGCACACCCTTGTCTTAACTCATGACTCCTCCTACAATTTTTATCTCCCGCCTCCAAGCTTCACACCTTCACGCAGACACACAGACCCCACCATTACCAAATTAACTACTTCTTGAGACATCAAGATATGTCTACCCTATCTATCCCTACTTTCAGTCAACTTGTTTGGTAATTTTCTAGTCTCTCTTACGGATTTTAGTACACTCCTTAGTAATTACTGGCACTATTCACCTAATCTTCAACGTGCTTCTGAATCCTTGCGTCTTCTATTCTTTCCCTGTCTCATTCTTCCGTATGAGTCTGCATGCATGCAAACACACTCATATGCAGAAAAGAAACAGAACACCTTGAACTACTAGAGATAGGCCGTTCATATTCACAGGACATATACATTAGTACGTTATGCAGAAATGGTTATTAAGTCGGTCACCTCGGTTCAGCATGTGTCCTTTTGCATAGTAGGCACAGTGTCCGCCAAGTGATGGCATCGAAGCGTATAAGGCGCGAATGGCTTCCTGTTGTATAGCTATCGGTGCTGCATTCACATGGTTGCGAAGTTCGTCTATTGTGTTTGCCATTGGTTTACAGCACTGCACCAAACCTTTCACAATATCCCACACATTTTACATTGGTGAGAAGTCTGGTTATGTGGCGGGCCAGGGCAAAAGGCTGACATCTTGTGACACCAAGAAGGCAAGCGTTCATGCAGCAGCATGTGGTCATGAACTTACTTGCTCAAAAATGGCGGCTGCGCTGTTGTGTAGAAAGTGTATATTTTCGGGTTCCAGGGTGTCATTACCTTAGGACACACTGATCACCAACTCTAATTTGTGGTTGTACCCAATAGCACCCCACACTACATGGCCTTCAGATGGCGCTGTATGTCTTCTGCGAATGCAGTCACTGTGATGTCGCTCGCTCTGTCTGCGGCTAACAAAAATGCGGCCATCAGTTTCAAACAAAGAGAACCTGAATTTGTCCGAAAACGCTGTCTGATGCCATTACTGTCCTCAGTGGCGTCGTTCCATACACCGGTGCCGTCTAGCACGTTTGTGCACATTCGGCAAAGGTGGGTGGAGAAGTGGACGACGCGCACGTAACCTAAGCCTTAATAAACGGCGCCAGACTGCTACCCATGATAGCGTACGATGTGTTTCACTGCTCCACTGTTGCGCCAGAGACGAAGAGGACTCGTATCTGTCCTGCAATGCCATTTGGATGAGGTGTCAGTCTCCTCAGGGAGTGGTCTAGGTGGTGCAACCTTACCCATCTCCTCGACTTCCCTTGAACCACTCTGAACACACCCATTGCACTGCCGAAACACTTCGTCCCACACTAGCAGCAATCTCCCGGATGGATGCATCACATCCTCTCATGCTAATAGTGCACCCTCTACCAAACTCATCATCATCGTCATCATTTAAGAGCCCGCATCTCGTGGTCGTGCGGTAGCGTTCTCGCTTCCCACGCCCGGGTTCTCGGGTTCGAATCCCGGCGGCGTCAAGGATTTTCTCTGCCTCGTGATGGCTGGGTGTTGTGTGCTGTCCTTAGTTTAGTTTGGTTTAAGTAGTTCTAAGTTCTAGGGGACTGATGACCATAGATGTTAAGTCCCATAGAGTTCAGAGCCATCATTTAAGACTGATTAGGCCTTTCAGCGTTCGGTATGGAGCATAGTCCCCCTTATAAAATTCCTCCATGATGCCGTATTTAGTGCTAACATTGGTGCCTCTTCTGATGTTAAACCTATTATTTCAAAATCATTCTTAACCGAATCCAGGTACCTTCTCCTTGGTCTGCCCCGACTCCTCCTACCCTCTACTGCTGAACCCATGAGTCTCTTGGGTAACCTTGCTTCTCCCATGCGTGTAACATGACCCCACCATCTAAGCCTGTTCGCTCTGACTGCTACATCTATAGAGTTCATTCCCAGTTTTTCTTTGATTTCCTAATTGTGGACACCCTCCTGCCATTGTTCCCATCTACTAGTACCTGCAATCATCCTAGCTACTTCCATATCCGTAACCTCAACCTTATGAATAAGGTAACCTGAATCCACCCAGCTTTCGCTCTCTACAACAAAGTTGGTCGAAAGATTGAAGGGTGCACAGATAACTTAGTCTTCGTACAGACTTCCTTCTTGCAGAAGGATTTTATAGTACGGTTCGCGCAAATGTCTGCGAGGAATTCTGCGCGTCTGCTCAAGTCACACTGCTCCGTTACCTTCAGTACCTTCAGTTCATAGCGACAACGACATTTTAGCAGAAGGGGGTTTGCGCCGCGATATCGATGTTGACCTTGGACACGAGGGCCGACAGTATTCAAATGCTTATCATTTCTGCAGAAAATGCCAATGTTCATGCCCTGTGAATATGAACGTCCCATCTCTAGTCGTTCACGGTGTTCTGTTTTTTTTCTGAACTGAGTGTACTTTCAGAAAAGATTTCCTAAGAATTAAATTCATACAAGTTGTTGATATCCTTCTTTTTTCAGATAAGCTTTTCTCTCAAATGCTAATCTGCATTTTGTATTATTTTTGTTCCTACCACCGTCAGATATTTCGATACCTAAAGAACAAGTCAGCTACTTTTAGTGTATCATTTCCTAATGTATTTCCCATCCCATCTCTTGATTTAGTATGACTACACTCCATTACCCTCGTTTCACGTCTTATAATCAATTTTTAAGACACTGGCCATCCAGTTTAACTGGTTTTCCAAGTCGTTTGCCGTCTCTGGTAGAATTACAATACCACGTAAAAACTCTAAGGTTTTTATTTGTTCTCCCTAAACTTTAATTAATTATTTGAAATTTCTCCATATTTACACTGCTAGGCCGTGGAATATTCTCGTTGCCTTCATTTTCTGCGTACAGATGCGCGGGGAGAATTTATGAATCGAGGCGTTTTCAGGTTACTTGGGGGCACTGACCTCTACAGCCGAATTCAATAGCGGCTGTGAATGATGTGCGACGGCACGCATCCTCTGGTGGGCGCCGCGTGAAGCTGCGAGTAGGTCACGGGAGAGTTCCCTCCACTTAACACCGACTGTCGTGCTCCCACAGAATCGTCTACTATTTCGACTATTCAACTATTGAAAGGATACTACTAATTTATGTGACAGTTAAGTGAACCAATTTTCCGACATGTGTTGATGTACTTTTTCTTGATGTACTTTACCATGTATTCAACATATAATGTAGTAACGAAGCTTTGCAGGGCAAACTGTACAGAGAGATAAATTATTTCGTACGACCGAACAGTCTAAAAGCCGTAATGAGTTTAACAGTTGAATATTAAGTAAAGGATGTTATTACTTTATGATTACAAGAAATAATACGAATTTCATTATAGTTCTGTAGAAATGCACTTACGAAGCCTATTTCCCCCTGGAAATTACGCAAAATGACACTTCGTAATATTCTGATGCAGAAAGAATGAGAAAGAGTGACCGCATAAACCGAAAGTGCGCCAAATTGTAAATGGTCTTTGTTATGTCAAAAAGGTTCTCGTAATTTTAAATACAATGTTGAGGCATGCATGGTTTTCGAATTTGTCGAGCACTTGTGTTGCGTACAATTTTGGGGTGGAATGTCGTAGGCTACTATATCATTTGAAGACATTCAGCAAACAACTCATTTTCTTGGCTTTATATATGCTTTCGCCCATCTTCAGCTGGCTTAATAGAGTGAAATATTTTTAGTCGTGTTGTCGATTTCATTTTGAATGCTGCAGATGTGCGAAACGAAAAGCTTAAATTCCTGTTAATGCTTGAGATATTTTCCAGACATCCTATACATGAACAGTAGAGTGACAGTAGATGTAGTTTCTTACTCAAATGAATGTTAAACGTCGGTGACGCGTTGCCACAGCATACAGTACTAACAGCACGGTAGCACCATTTGAATGTAACGTGTACACAACGTCGCAGAAAGGAGCTGCTAAATTCATAATTCATGTTTCAAAACGGTGACAAATATGTAAGTGTGGTATTACAGTTGTAAATTGACAAAAGTTGCCGAATTTCTTTAATACGTTGAAACGACAGCCATGACGGACAGTTAACTTTGCCAGGGAAGGAAAGTGGTTATTTGATTAAGTAATACCTACAAGACCGGCTTTTGTGGTTAAATAAAATACTTTTTTATGAAAATGGATATGCAGTTTAATGAAACTGATAACAAGAGTCACGGATGCCCTGTGTCCCAGATGAGGAGCATGTTGGACAACATAGTAAGCAAGTGCATACTGTGGCAGTGGTACTATTCCACTCTGAAGATGATGTTAATGAGCTGGTCTTTCAGTGTTAGAGTGAGACGATTTGCAAATAGAGATTTGTTCAGCAGTACTGCAAACAACGCGAAGAGGAAAACAGGGAGAAGGACACTTTACTCACGATACGATAGGTGAGCACGTGCGTCTTCGCAGTGTTGAATTTCTGTGTCAGGTTCAGCAGTATGGCACGAGTGACCCTCCAAAGGACAGCAAAGAGAGATGTGTGCTGAGAAGAAGCGTCAGGCAGGTGTCTGCAACAATTCCAGTATTCAATCGCGATAGAGGTTCGTGCGTGTTACTATGACTGGCAAAGTTCAATGGCGGAGTCCGCAGTATACGTGTCCGTGTCTGGCTGTGTGCGCGTGTGTGTGAGCCCGAGTGTGGGTGAATTCGCGCAGGTGGGGGGAAGGCTGACGGGAGCGAATCAATACGCAAGCTGGCGGGCCCGAGCAATGCTGGCGGCCGCGCGCGGGCCCTAAATTCGCCAAAAGCGACGGAATCTCGCCACTCTTACCTGTAAGACGACCAGGGGCAGGCGCTGGAAACGGAGGCAGGGGCGGCGGTGGCGGCTTATCGTCCTAGAGCGCGGCGCGGCCGAGTCTGCGTGGCTGCTGGCAGAGGAGTGAGCTGCCGGCAGGCGTCTGGAGTGCAGGCTGGGGCCCGTCAGTGGACGCGAGTGCGCTGTGGAAACCTCCGCGAACTGCAGCCGCCACTGCCGCGCCGCCCTGCTGTCTGAGGCCTGGCCGTGCCGTGTGTACGCCGTGTGCGTGAGGCGGCGCGTGCGGCGCTAGCTGCTGCCTCGCTCTGTGTGTGTCTGTGTGTTCGAGAGTGCGCGCGCGCGCAGCCGCTGGTGGGGGGTCGGCGCCTCCGTCAATACGGCGGGGCGCCAGTCTGGCCAACCACCGCGGCCAGACAGCCACGAGAGCCCCACAGGGATTCATTCTGGGGCCAAAACTGTTCAAAGTTGTAGCGTTTCCTCCATCTGTATTCGTTTCGGGAGTAGTTGCTCCCTCCACCGTCCGTCTTATTTGATCGGTGGGCTCTCATTTGTAATTATCGCCTCAGGGGGAGCCACGCAGCCAGCGGCTAAACTTCAAAAATGTAATCCCAAGCACTTAAACAGCTTTGTGTTACCTGTTACCAGACCCAGATTACTCTAAGCTGAAAAAGTCATGTGTAATACGTTACTATAATTATCGCATCAGGGGAGGAACACACACAGCCAGGAGTTAAACAGCAAAAATATAATTCCCTGCACACAAACATTTTAGTGTTAAGATCGTGGTCTGACCCTCACTACTCTGACTAATCAGAAGAAGTCGAGCATACTACGTTACTATATTAATCAGACGTGAGGGAAATCTCGCAGAAGTCAAGGACTAGCTCAGTTTCTTATAATAAATCGAATAAAAAGAGTTGCCTGCAAGTTTCTTGTGTGTGAACCCCACACGCAATTTCACTTGCTTTCCCTTCTGCAAATTGCCTAAGTGAGAAGTCACCCCGGAATATCATCCCATAAGACGTTAGATGATACATTTCCTCTATCTGTCAGATCTTGTATTTGCTTCTAGCGTAGTTGCTGTGTGCACTGTAGCATCTATTCATACTTGAGGACGTTAACTAGCGCATCGGAAGGAAACCACACAACTCTGGCCTAAGCTACAAAAATGCAATCGCCAGCACATAAACAACTTTGTATTACCAGTTACCAGACCCAGATTACTCCAAGCAGAAAAGTCATGTGTAATACGTTACTATTTTAACCACATGTGAAAAAAACTCACAGAAGTCAAAGAATAACACAGATTCTCAGAATAAATTAAATACGATCCGTAAACAGACCACTAATTCATTTATCATTCGTCAATTACTTAGAACGTCTAATAATAATGTCTATTCAAGAATTCCTGTGTGGAATAGAAGGAGTTGCTGAGGAGAGACATCTCTCACATACATTCCAGTCATGTTTTCGATCACAGATATTGTCTGTGGTTAAGGGGGGGTAGGACGTCAAACAGACCGACTTGGAGCAGGAGAGGCATCACAGCAAATTTTAATTTCCAGTGTCTATACTTTTATAAATAAAGTCACAAAATTTTGTCAGCATAAACAGGAAGCATTCAGGATTCACACTCATTTCAGTGGAAGTTGTAAAACATAACAAAAGAATTTTTTTACATGTGAAATTTCATCATTTTTTCACTTACTTATGGCTGAATTTGTTGTTATAGGTATACTTTTCTTCATAAGTTAGAGAGATTTTTCGATTAAATTTGCACAGCATAATGCCATACTTACAGGTGTGTGAAACTTTATAATTTATTTAATTTCTGAAAAAACGAATGAGCTGTTATATTTTAAACTTCATATTTAGCAAAAACACAAATTTTATCGTTCATTACCTCAATTTTTAACACAGTTTCTAATAGAGGTGGAAATTCTAGAGTTTCATACACCTTTAAGTATGGTTTGCATGCTGTGCAAAATTCATCGAAGAATCTCTCTTACTTATGGAGAAAAGTGTATGTATAGCAGCAAATGCTGCCATCAGTAAGTGAAAAAAATGATGAAATTTCACATGTAAAGAAAATGATTTCGTTATGTTTTCGAACTTCCACTGCTATGAGTGTGAATTCTGAATCCTTCCCGGTCATGCTGACAAAGTTTTATGAATTTATTTGTAAAAGTATAGACAATGTAAATTATAATGTCCTGTGGTGCCTCTCGTGCTCCAAGTCGGCCCGTTTGACATCCTACCCCCTCAAAACAGGGATGTCGTTTTGAGTATTCTATCATATTCCCATACTGATAATAAAAACACAAATATAAACATGTAATCACAAAGCGCATCCGTTGTGTATTTGATTATCTGTCTGTATAGAACGGCGCCTACTACACCTGCCACTCTGGATGTCCCACAGGGATTCATACTAGGCCCAAAACTGATAAAAGTAGTAACATTTCATCCGTTGTGCCTTATATTCATTTGGGAGTATGAATATACCTAAGGGCTTGCAATTGTAGTTATCGCGTCAGGGGAGGAATACACACAGCCAGAAATTAAACAGCAAAAATATAATTCCCCGCACACAAACAATTTTGTGTTAAGATCGTGGTCTGACCCTCACTACTCTGACTAATCAGAAGAAGTCGAGCATAATACGTTACTATATTAATCAGACGTGAGGAAAATCTCACAGAAGTCAAGGACTAGCTCAGTTTCTCATATCAAATAGAATACAAAGAGTTGCTTGCAAGTTGCTTGTGTGTGAACCACATACGCAATTTCACTTGCTTTCGCTTCTGCAAACTGCCTAAGTGAGAATTCACCCCAGAGTATCATCCCATAAGACATCAGACCCCCCCCCCCATGAACAATTGACCTTGGCGTTGGTGGGGAAGCTCGCATGCCTCAGCGATACAGATAACCGTGCCGTAGGTGCAACCACAATGGCGGGGTATCTGTTGAGAGGTCAGACAAACGTGTGGTTCCTGAAGAGAGTCAGCAGTCTTTTCAGTAGTTGCAAGGGCAACAGTCTGGATGATTGACTGATCTGGTCTTGTAACTCTAACCAAAACGGCCTTGCTGTGCTGGTACTGCGAACGGCTGAAAGCAAGGGGAAACTACAGCCGTAATTATTCCCGAGGGCATGCAGCTTTACTGTATGATTAAATGATGATGGCGTCCTCTTAGGTAAAATATTCCAGAGGTAAAATAGTCCCCCATTCGGATCTCCGGGCGGGCTCAAGAGGATGTCGTTATCATGAGAAGGAAAACTGGCATTCTACGGATCGGAGTGTGGAATGTCAGATCCCTTAGTCGGGAAGGTAGGTTACAAAATTTAAAAAGGGTAATGGATAGGTTAAAGTTAGATATAGTGGGAATTATTGAAGTTTGGTGGCAGGAGGAACAAGACTTTTGGTCAGGTGACTACAGGGTTATAAACACAAAATCAAGTAGGGGTAATGCAGGAGTAGGTTTAATAATGAATAGGAAAATAGGAATGTGGGTGAGCTACTACAAACAGCATAGTGAACGCATTATTGTGGCCAAGATAGATACGAAGCCCACGCTTACGACAGCAGTACAAGTTTATATGCCGACTAGCTCTGCAGATGACGAAGGAATTGAAGAAATGTATGATAAAAAAAGAAATTATTCAGATAGTAAAGGGAGACGAAAATTTAATAGTCATGGGTGACTGGAATTCGTCAGTAGGAAAAGGGAGAGAAGGAAACGTAATAGGTGAAAATGGATTGGGGCTAAGAAATGAAAGAGGAAGCAGCCTGGTAGAATTTTGCACAGAGCATACGTTAATCATAGCTAACACTTGGTTCAAGAATCATAAAAGAAGGTTGTATACATGGAAGAATCCTGGAGATACTAAAAGGTATCAGGTAGATTATATAATGGTAAGACAGAGATTTAGGAACCAGGTTTTAAATTGTAAGACATTTCCAGGGGCAAATGTGGACTCTGACCACAATCTATTGGTTATGATCTGTAGATTAAAACTGAAGAAACTGCAGAATGGTGGGAATTTAAGGAGATGGGACCTGGATAAACAGACTATACCAGAGATTGTACAGAGTTTCTGAGAGAGCATGAGGGAACAATTGACAGGAATGGGGGAACGAAATACAGTAGAAGAAGAATGGGTAGCTCTGAGGGATGAAGTAGTGAAGGCAGCAGAGGATCAAGTAGGTAAAAAGACGAGGGCTAGTAGAACTCCTTGGGTGACAGAAGAAATATTGAATTTAATTGATGAAAGGAGAAAATATAAAAATGCAGTAAATGAAACAGGCAAAAAGGAATACAAACGCCTCAAAAATGAGATCGATGGGAAGTGCAAAATTGCTAAGCACGGATGGCTAGAGGACAAATGTAAGAATGTAGAAGCGAGTATCACTAGGGGTAAGATAGTAAGGTAGATACTGCGTACAGGAAAATTAAAGAGAACTTTGGAGATAAGAGAACCACTTGCATGAACATCAAGAGCTTAGATGGAAACCCAGTTCTAAGCAAAGAAGGGAAAGCAGAAAGGTGGAAGGAGTATATAGAGTGTCTATACAAGGGCGATGTACTTGAGGACAATATCATGGAAATGAAAGAAGATGTAGATGAAGATGAAATGGGAGATACGATAATGCGTGAAGAGTTTGACAGAGCACTGAAAGACCTGAGTCGAAACAAGGCCCCCGGAGTAGACAACATTCCATTAGAACTACTGACTGCCTTGGGAAAGCCAGTCCTGACAAAACTCTGCCGTCTGGTGAGCAAGATGTATGAAACAGGCGAAATACCCTCAGACTTCAAGAACAATATAATAATTCCAATCCCAAAGAAAGCAGGTGTTTACAGATGTGAAAATTACCGAACTATCAGTTTAATAAGTCACAGCTGCAAAATACTAAAACGAATTCTTTACAGATGAATGGAAAAACTAGTAGAAGCCGACTTCGGGATAGATCAGTTTGGATTCCTTAGAAATTTTGGAACACGTGAGGCAATACTGACCCTACGACTTATCTTAGAAGAAAGATTAAAGAAGGGCAAACCTACGTTTCTAGCATTTGTAGACTTAGGGAAAGCTTTTGACAATGTTGACTGGAACACTCTCTTTCAAATTCGGAAGGTGGCTGGGGTAAAATACAGGGAACCAAAGGCTATTTACAATTTGTACAGAAACCAGATGGCAGTTATAAGAGTCGAGGGACATGAAAGGGAAGCAGTGGTTGGGAAGGGAGAGAGACAGGGTTGTAGTCTCTCGCCGATCTTATTCAATCTGTGTATTGAGCAAGCAATGAAAGAAACAAATGAAAAATTCGGAGTAGGTATTAAAATCCATGGAGAAGAAATAAAAACTTTGAGGTTCCCCATGACATTGCAATTCTGTCAGTGACAGCAAAGGACTTGGAAGAGCAGTTGAACGGAATGGATAGTGTCTTGAAAGGAGGTTATAAGATGAACATCAACAAAAGGAAATCGAGGATAATGGGGTGTAGTCGAATCAAGTCGGGTGATGCTGAGGGAATTAGATTAGGAAATGAGACACTTAAAGTAGTAAAGGAGTTTTGCTATTTGGGGAGATAAATAACTGATGATGGTCGAAGCAGAGAGGATATAAAATGTAGACTGGCAATGGCAAGGAAAGCGTTTCTGAAGAAGATAAATTTGTTAGTATTGAGTATAGATTTAAGTGTCAGGAAGTCATTTTTGAAAGTATTTGTGTGGAGTGTAGCCATGTATGGAAGTGAAACATGGACGATAAATAGTTTGGACAAGGAGAGAATAGAAGCTTTTGAAATGTGGCGCTACAGAAGAATGCTGAAGATCAGATGGGTAGATCACATAACTAATGAGGAGGTATTGAATAGGATTGGGGCGAAGAGGAGTTTGTGGCACAACTTGACTAGAAGAAGGGATTGGTTGGTAGCACATATTCTGAGGCATCAAGGGATCACCAATTTAGTATTGGAGAGCAGCGTGGACGGTAAAAGTCGTAGAGGGAGACCAAGAGATGAATACACTAAGCAGATTCAGAAGGATGTAGGTTGTGGTAGGTACTGGGTGATGAAGAAGCTTGCACGGGATAGAGTAGCATGGAGAGCTGCATCAAACCAGTCTCAGGACTGAAGACCACAACAACAACAACAAGACGTCAGATGTTACATTTCCTCTATCCGTAGGATCTTGTATTTGCTTCTGGCCTAGTTGTTCTGTCCGCCGTACCACCTTTTCATACCTTAGGACTTTAATAAGCGCATCGGATGGAAACCACACAATTCTGGCCTAAGCTACAAAAACGTAATACCCTGCACGTAAACAGTTTTGTGTTTTTTGTGAACAGACCCTAGTTACTTTGACTAACCAGTAGAAACCGAGTGTTAATACGTTTCCGTCTTAAGCACACACGAAGAAAAATTTACGAAGTTAAGAAATGACTCATCTTCTCAGGATAAATCAAATGTAATTCTTAAACTAATCACTAATTCATTTGTTACGTGTCAATTACTTAGAATCGCACTGCAAAACCCTGACGTAATATATCTCGCAACTCACACACTCACATCAGCACGGTGTAAACTACTAAATCATGTTCAACGGCAACTGTTAATAACACGGTTATACTACCACATAAGTCTTACAAGTAAGCCGTCCAATTCCCAACTGCTCTAAAATTCATTAACATCAGTCAAAGTTCTGATAAAGAAAACCCAGCGCTGTTCGATCATTTATAAATTTTAGCACTTTGTAAGTTGTTCACTCCACAGATGGTACTCACGATAAATTTTATGAAGTGGAACATGTCAAAAGAACAAACAGAACTCATATTTATATATAAAACAATTTAAAAAATTATTTATTTGACTGCCTATTTACCGACGATCTACAATATTTTTCTGTATTTCTAGTCAAGAATTCCTCTATGGTACAGAGGTATTGTGGAGAAACATTTTTAATGTACCATAAAAAAATGTTATTTTCTTCCCACGGTGGGTTGAAGCGCAAGTATTCGACCGATTTTGGTCATATACCATGACAGCTGATAAACAGCTGCTGAAAGAAGACGATGCAAAGAGTTCTTCAGATTTCCCGACCATTTATACCACTAAGTCTATCAAGTGACCCAGTTGTTTTTTCCAATGTGTGAGATTTTGTAAATGTTTATAAATTGCAAATGAAACAAAAATATAGATACAGGTAGAATGTTACTGTTTTGGCAATCTCCTTCCTTCCCGAAGGCTTGTCTGAAAACTATTAACTTAACTTGTTATGTGGATGATTCACAGTAATTTGGACCACTTTCCTTATTTCGTAGCTATAATGAACAACAAAATAAATTTTCGTGGGAAAAGAGAGATAAATATTTCCATTAAGGAGGGTAGGACGTCAAACGGGCGGACTTGGAACACGAGAGGCACCACACGACATTTTAATTTACAAATAAATTCATAAAACTTTGTAAGCATAAACAGGAAGGATTCAGAATTCACACTCATAATAGTGGAAGTTCGGAAACATAACAAATTAATTTTTTACATGTGAAATTTCATCATTTTTTCACTTACCATTGGTTGCATTTGTTGCTATAGGTACACTTTTCTTCATAAGTAAGAGAGATTCGTCGATGAATTTTGCACAGGATACAGACCATACTTGCAGGTATATGAAGCTCTATAATTTATTTAATTTGTGAAAAAATGAATGAGCTGCTACAATTTAAGCTTCATGTTTAGAAAAGAACTCAAATTTTATAGTTAATTATCTCCATTTTTACCACAGTTTTTAATAGATTTGGAAAATTCTATAGTTTTATAAACCTGAAAGTATGATTTGTAGGCTTTGCAAAATTCATCGAAGAATCTCTCTTACTTGGGGAGAAAAGTGTATCTATAGTAACAAATGCAGCCAATGGTAAGTAAAAAAATGATGAAATTTCACGTATTTCGTTATGTTTTTGAACTTCCACTGCTATGACTGTGGACCTTGAATCCTTCCTAGTCATGCTGACAAATTTTTATGAATTTATTTGTAAAAGTGTAGACAGTGGAAAGTAAAATGTCCTGTGTTGCCTCTCCTCCTCCAAGTTTAATGTCCTACCCACCCTAAATATTATTATTAGGACCGAAATGGGATTAAGTTACAATGAGTTATAGCCTGAATTTTCACTATTCACCTAATAGTACACCTATGGATATTCCAGTTCACTTTGCACTTAACTGTTTGAGTACCAGTGATTTCACCTGAAATCACCACTGTATCTAGTGTTTCTTTATTTTTAAGTACCTGTGCGTTTCACATGAAACCACCTCTGCTGTTGAAAGAGAGAGAGAGAGAGTGAGATATTTCTAAGGATATAGTGCATTATGGATGTGATTATAGCATTCAAAGCTGCAATCGGTTACACGATTGTACGATACCTGTATTGTGACGCACGCCTTTTTTTCTTTAATGATTGTATTGAGATCATCGACATTGAAAGTGAGTATATCTAAAGCAACTATAACGTAAGTTTGAGTTTGTGCTACTGCTTTTATGACTGGATTCGAAATGAAACCACCGTGGCAGTACGTACTTTTGACTTAAGTTTATTAAACTTTCGCTTATTACTTAGGACTACAATTTGCTTTAGGCATTACCTCATGGACGTTTCGATAATGAAGGATTGTGTCTAGGAAAAATCCGGAACTGATTTCCAAAATATTTCATGAAACAGTAGATTGTTGAAAACAGTATTTACCAGGTGTTTCATTGTTTACTTTCTGCCGATTTCTTCTTGTTTTCGTTGCTTACTATGATAACAAACATCAATTTTGCGAAAAAATTTTGTGTTGTATTCCAAAGTGATACCACCGATTTAAAAATTGATTGTTTACTTTTTGTCAATCTCTTTTTGTATTTGTTGCCTACTATGATGATAAAGGCCAATTTTGTGAAACAAATTAAATTTAATTACTTATTGTTATTGGGACTCAAAAGGTTAAATGTGGTATTAAGTATGTGATACTACTGACATTACTGTAGCGTCACCACCGTTTAGGATAGGGAAAGTTAGTTTTGTGCGATGTTCAGAGCACAAGATACAGCCAAGTGCGGGTCGGATTGCAGTAAGTTACACATACTAGCAGTTGCAAAGGTAAACAGAGGCCACAGGGGCGTAGAACTGCTGGAATGGGTGCACGCAGCAGTTTCCTTGGCGCAAGTCACAGGCAGAAGAGGGCCACTGTCCAACATAAGTGTTATGCATACGTGACTCAGAGTGGCATGTTAGGAAAACAGGAGCGCACAGCCGAGTATAAATAGATGCCGTTTTCTAACGAGATTCATTCGAGCGTGGCACACACCAGGTTACACGCAGCAACAGATGGAGCGACAGCGTCGCAGTCCACGGCGGGTTGTTGGTTCCTCCCTCTGAGGCTGACGCAGGGTCCGCTGCCAGCCAGGGTGGGCAACTCTTCGGCTCGCTACCACCGGCAGCCGTCTCGGCTCCCGACACACGCCGGAGACTTCGGAGGCGAGGGCCACAGACTCGGACGCCAGATCGTGGTCGGACATTGTCGCCGCATTCTCAACACCAGCGAGGAAGAAGCGGCAGCGGGACCGGCCTATGGCACCTGGCAGAGCAGCGCGGCTCACACCGAGCAGCGCTCAAGTCGGCTGCCGGGGCAGCCATCCTGACGTAATCGGAACTCTGCAGCTGGGGCACAAGGCCGGCACGACATATTGTTGCGTTGCACAGGCTGATGGGGTGCTTCCTCAGCATTGCGGAGCCTGTGACGTTGACCGAGGTGAACGGAGCACTGAAGTGGAAGCAAATAAATCATTTGGAAAGTTCTCGCCGAGTGTTAATATGGCACCTCCTGGCACCCACCACTACATCTGGTGTCAATACGCCAAATTTGGCGTCTGATACCACAACATTACAATCTAAGATTGCGACCACTTGACTTTCAACAACAATTGTTGGTGCAAGCTGCCTACATGAAAGAGCAATCTTATCTTATGCATAACATCATCAAGCCACACCCAGTATCACACTCCCCCTATTTACAGCTAATAAAAGTCCGAGATGAGGCAACTAACCCAATTGTGCTAGTGGGAAATTTAAAAAAATGAATCAATGTTGGCTGTACTAGAACATGAAATGTATTCACAGTTGTGAGTATGGACAACCATCAGCTGTATAGTGGAATGATGACAGTGAAAATATCTGTGAGACTGGGACTCGAATCCAGATTTCCTGCTTGTTGTTCCATATGTTGTCAAACACATGTCTACAACGTGCACTTGCACATCCATTAGGTAAGTTCACGTACAGGGGAGACATTTTAATTGAAAATTGCTTTCCTACTGTTGGCAGTTTCTGTCGTTAGCGCTGAGCGCCGATTACGTCAGCATTTCTCCTCACTCGTATCCGCCATTCGCAACGACCAATCTTGTCACTTGGATTTTTGCCCATCATTTCCAGCAAATGTTTTTGAAGAACGTCGATGTGAAGAAATAGCACACAGTGAAAATAAAATTATGTCGTACTTCAATTTCAAAAGAACAAATTTAAATATTTTCCGAAAATATAAAATGTAAAATAAAAATATCGGCACTCGATATTACCCTTTTATATCGATATATCGATTAGTCGATATGTTCTTATATCAAGATTTTGTCAAGAGCGCTAGTGGGAGTGAAGTGTGCACTCTAAGACTACCGGTGTTGGAAGAAGTGACAACGACATGCAGTTCTGAGCGCGAGATGGATAAACACCAAATCTGGAGCTACGGTTCTGATTCATCTACAAGTCTGCAACATACATCTGCCGTCGAGATTATAGACCGTCATTCCTGCTGAATTTTAATTTCTTAACAGAAGTAGCATGTGCATAATATAATGTGGAAGAGCGAATAACACGGACACAGCAAATTTCGAAAATATTGATATGTAATTTTTTTGTGCTTAGTGGAAGGAAAAAGTTTTAATTCACAAAGTATCACGCAGCTGAAGAAAGACTGTTGCGCCTCCTTGTTTAAATCGCAAGACTGTTTAGTGTTCCCGTATGAAATCATTGATAATCTAAATGCTTTTCCAGAGGTAGTGCTTTGGATATTATGAAGGAAGGAAGACTAGGGTTTAACGGCCCATCGACTGCGCGATATTTACAGTGTGAGCTCAGCCTCGAACTCCGAAAAGGATGGGGATGGAAACCGGCCGTGCCCTTTTCAAAGGAACCATCTTGTCATTTACGTGGAACGATTTTGGAAAATAATGAAAAACCTAAATCTAGTTGGCTGGACTGGTATTTGAGCAGTCGTCCTCCCGAATGTATTGAGCTAACCTCTGCACCACCTACCTCAGTACAGATGTTGTACACTTTCTTCAAGTGTATAATACTTATACATAGGTGCAAAAAACGTAACTGCAAAGAAGATATTGGTAACAGAAGAAATGCTTCAGTTGACCTACGAAAGAATGCAGTGCATAAACGTCCAGCGAAATTCACGAATACAGAAATCCAAGTCACGTAGGAGTCAAATAAGTAGGGTATGCGGGGGATCTAAGGCGAAATGGATGCGTGAGAAATGTGAATATATCCAAAAAGAAATGACTGTCAAAAAACTGACTCAGGATATAGAAAAGTCAAAACAATCTTCGGTGAAATTAAAAGCAAGGATGGTAACATGAAGTCCAATGGAATTCCACTCCTAAATGCAGAGGAGAGAGCGGATAGATGGAAAGAGTGCATTAATAGGTTCTGTGAGGGCGAATACTTGCCTGATGACATGAGAGAAGAAGAAACAGGATCCGACGTACAACAGATAGGGGATCCAATATTAGAATAAGAATTTGAAAGAGCTTTGGAATACCGAAGATTGAATACGGCAGTAGAGATGGATAACATTTCATCGGAAGTTCTAAAATTATAGGGAGAACAGACAAGAAAAGACTATTTACGTTCCTCTGTAGAATGTATGAGTCGGGCAATATACCATCTGACTTTCAGAAAAATATCATTCCACGTAACGAAGATTGCAAGAGCCGACAAGTGCGAGAATTATTGCACAATCAGCTTAACAGCTCATGCATCCAAGTTGCTGACAAGAATAATATACAGAAGAAAGGAAAAGAAAATTGAGGATGTGTTAGATGACGATCAGTTTGGCTTTAGGAAAGGGAAAGGCACCATAGATTTGCTGATAACACTGCTGTCCTCAGTGAAAGTGAAGAAGAATTACAGGCATTGCTGAATGGAATGAACAGAATATGGACTGAGAGTAAATCGTAGAAAGTAGAAAGTAATGAGAAATAAAAGAAACGAGAATAAAGCGAAACTTAATATCGGGATTGATAATCAAAAAAGTAAATAAACTTAAGGAATTCTGCTGCCTAGGCAGCAAAATAAGACTCGGTGGACGGAGCAGGGAGGACATAAAAAGGAAGCTACCACTGGCAGAAAGGGCATTCCTGGCCAAGATAAATCTGCTAGTATCAAACATAGTCCTTATTTGAGGAAGAAATTCCCGACAATGTACGTTTGGAGGACAGCACTGTATGGCAGTGAAACATGGACTACGGGAAAACCGGAACACAAGAGAATCAAAGCATCTGAGATGCGGTGCTACAGAAGAATGTTGAAAATTAGGAGGACTGATAATGTAAGAATGAGGAGCTTCCGCTCAGAATCTGCGAGTAAAGGAATACATGGAAAACATTGACAAGAAGAAGGAACAGGATGGTAGGACATCTGTTAAAACATCACGGAATAGCTTCTATGTTATTAGAGGTAGCTGTTGAGGATAAAAACTGTAGAGGAAAAGAAATTGGTGTACATCCAACAAATAAGATTTGCAGGTGCTGAGTTGAAGAGGTTGACATAGGAGAGGAATTCGTGGCGGAGCGTGTCAAACCAGTCAGAAGACTGTTGTTTTTATTGTTGTTCTGGTCTTCAGTTCTGAGACTGGGTTGATGCACCTCTCCATGCTACTCTATCCTGTGCAAGCTTCTTCATCTCCCAGTACCTACTGCAACCTACATCCTTCTGAATCTGCTCAGTGTATTCATCTCTTGGTCTCCGTCTACGATTTTTACCCTCCACGCTGCCCTCCAATACTAAACTGGTGATCCCTTGATGCCTCAGAACTTGTCCTACCAACCGATACCTTCTTCTAGTCAAGTTGTACCACAAACTTCTCTTCTCCCCAATCCTATTCAGTACTTCCTCATTAGTTATGTGAACTACCCATCAGATGAACGTTTATATTAAAATAAACTGTTTCTGTATCACTATAAAGGACTGGTTGGCTGTTACACTAAGGATATATTATTCATATTGCGTAGAATCTGCCCACAAAATGCAATCCAGTGTTATTTCGATTTTATTAACGCAGGTACAGGTGTCGGAAGTTGGTTGTGTAATGGAAGTAATTCAAACATTACCTCAAATTTGTACAACCTACTGTTAGCAATGGAATATTTTCTAAAAAGTGTTGAAAGGAAGCATAATGTGAATTAAATTCTTATGTTATAACTGTGTGAGAAAGCATAAAATTTGATAGCTCATGGTGAAAACTTCTGTAATAAAATTTGTACATATATATTTTTTCCTTTCATTCCCTATGTAAAATTGCGTAATGATAAGACAGATATCGAAATATTTTGTGGCCACACATAAGTGAGATTAAATTTAATGACAAGGCAAACGTGGAGAGAATGATAGAAGATATTTTGTGAAATGAAATACAGAGGTAGTATATTAAGCTCTCTCTCTCTCTCTCTCTCTCTCTCTCTCTCTCTCTCTCTCTCTGTGTGTGTGTGTGTGTGTGTGTGTGTGTGTGTGTGTGTGTGTGTGTGTGTGTGTGTGCTTTCATTTCAGAGGTAAATATCTTATGCAAATATCGTTGACTTTCAAGGTTGGCAGTAATGCTACTAATCATCATTTTTATCCTGTGCTGATGAAATGCAGAGGTTTGTACCTGTGCACAGTTTTACGCAAATGTCTTTGACTTTCAAGCAGATAATACATATATTTGATCTTGGCACCAATTCGGGTGACGGTTACGTAATATTTTACTGCATATCTTCCAATTTTGTGCTAGAAACTAGCGTCTACATTCAAATTGGCTGCTACATTTTAATACTTCAGTACTTCGCTATGATTGGCTAGGGAGAGGGAGAAGGACAGGTAGGCCGTACGCAACACAACTATTCTCGTTCTATACGATGTTACCGTGCCTGCGTTCTTCAGAATTACGATGCAATGTTTCTTTGGACAGGCGCTGCGATGACTAGCCTCTTTATGAGAAACATGCATGCATGCCATAAGGAACATTGCACTGTAACTGTGAATAACACAGGCAGTGCAGTATCGTATTTATACGCATCTTTCACACTCCAGATGTTAGGTCGTTTGCAGAAATGAAATAAAAGGGAAGTCAACATGAAGTGTTCCGGACAAATGCAATATTTGACGAAACAGAACGATGGACAATTCAGACACGTTTTATTTGCCACTTACATGCAGTTATCATTCTTAGCAAAGTGGTTATCGCCAAGCTTGAGCGTGCATCATTTTCCTACAGTTCTCGCTCTAAGGGGACAGGCAGGCTGTTGATTTACAGAATATCTAATAATAGATCAGTGATTAAATATACAGCTCTAAAATCGGCAGTATATTTACAATATGCAGCCGTTATTTTTATAAACGTGAAAGACAATACCTTTCTCCGCCAATATATCGATATAACGATATTTTTTTAGATATATCAAGAGCGGATTATGGTATGTTTTTTAAGTATCGATGTATCGGAAATATATAGGAAATGAGGCACATAAAGTAGTAGATGAGTTTTGCTATTTGGGGAGCAAAATAACTGATGATGGTTGAAGTAGAGGGGATGTAAAATGCAGACTGGCACTGGCAAGGAAATCGTTTCTGATGAAGAGAAATTTGTTAACATCGATTATAGAGTTCATTGTCAGGTAGTCGTTTCTGAAAGTATTTGTATGAAGTGTAGGCCTGTTTGGAAGTGAAATATGGACGATAAATAGTTTGGACAAGGAGAGAATAGAAGCTTTCGAAATGTGGTGCTACAGAAGAATGCTGAAGATTAGATTGGCAGATCACATAACTAATTAGGAGGTATTGAATAGAACTCGGGAGAAGAGAAATTTGTGGCACAACTTGACTGGAAGAAGGGATCGGTTGGTAGCACATATTCTGAGGCATTAAGGGATCACCAATTTAGTATTGGAGAGCAGTGTGGAGGGTAAAAATCGCAAAGGGAGACCAAGGGATGAATACACTAAGCAGATTAAGAAGGATGTAGGTTGCAGTAGGTACTGATAGACGACGAAGCGTGCAGGGAATAGAGTTTCATGGAGAGCTGCATCAAACCAGTCTCTGAATGAAGAACACAACAACAACATATCGGATTCCTGTTATTTTTAAAAATATCAGCAGTCCTAACTCCCATCCTCGCCTTTCCCTTCTTTCTTATATTAGAATAAATAATTGTTAAAGAAATACTGGGTGGACATTAATAAAACCGACAAATGGCAGGGACGGAATCATTATACTGAAATATTTTAAGTGTGTTCCACAAAACTCTTTGGGTAGTAATCCTACTAAAGAATGAGTGGTGGGCTCCATGTGGTTCCCAAGTCGTGCAGCGACCGTAAACCATAGTATTCTAACTCTCTGAAGATTATGTCATGTGACACTGAGTCAAATGCTGTGCTTACTGTGGCAGGCGCGCTCAAGATAATTACGCCAGTGTCCGTGTGTGGCACTCAGTGCTGCCTAACATCAAATACCATTTGACTGACAAGTTTTATTAATTTTCTACTAGAATCTATAGAAGAGATTTTGAGCCACAAGTAAGATCGTTATAACCACAGACGTCAGTGCTGTTACAGGCCTTTATTAAAACAAGTCTTACAAAAACGTGCAGTGAAGACAAACGGAAGTACTATGTAGTCAAAATAAAGACCATGACTAACAATTAAGAAAAAAATATAGTGGACACTTATCAATAATCACACACTTTGTTCCTTTGAACAAGATCTGTAGTTATTACACGTCACAACGTTGTGGCTGTGTTGCTTGCAAACAAATCTTTTGCAACTGTTGCAAGTCACAGTAGTTTTGTTATTTTCTTTACCACCACAAAGACAGCATCTTCCACACCTTCCACACCTTAGATAGGGTGGCAGAAATCCATGGATGTCCCTTGGTAAAGTAAAGAGTTTAGCCCTTTCTTTCAAGTGGCTCTCCATCAGAGTCAAGGCCAGGTTTGTGAGGTATCTTCTTCTTCTGAACCTTTTATCTGAATTATTTGCGAAGAATACCACTTGTGAATTAATTCCAGCTATATCCAGTTATCGGAAAAACAAGACCAAGGGCCATCTTCTTGTCCTCTGAGTGAAATAAATAGTATCTACGCCACCTTTGGTTACACTGTAGTCCATATTTACAGCAGACTTTCCTGTAGAGGTGCCTATTTCATCAGTTTCATGTATTGACGACAGAAAAATCACAGCTTTGTTTCTTTTCGTTTGGCACGAAATAAGGCAGTCATCTTCTTGAAATACAAAACGACAGTTTGCAGTTTCTCGTGATCTTGTTCTATTTCAGTGTCCCTATGAAGGTTAGCCCCTTTTCTACAAGATACTGTCCTAAAGGATAACTTTTCCTAAACGTTAAGTTACCCGTAGTGACATTCCTGTGAGCACCCTTGATTGGTTCAACTAATCTCTTCACAATATCCATAGGCTGGTTAGATGCAATATATGGTCCTGGATTACGTCTGCCGCAGTATACTTCAAAACTGAAAGTGTAAAATGTCTTTCCTATCGCACAGTGCTTACAACTTCAAACCGTACTTCGCAGACTTACTGGGCATGTACTTCATAAAACCACAAATCCATGAAACAGCACTTCGCCTATGGTTGTGAGCTCCCCTGGGCTGTAGTTACTTCTACAGTTGTTCAAAAATGCAAAGTGGAGATCGCGGATTGCAGCAATTTTGTCAACTGCAAGTCACTCTTTTCTCGTTGAAGTATCATCAAACCTCAGTGACCGCAGCGAGAACAGAAAGTGCTTGTAGCTAAGTGCTGCCCTGAGAAAAATCGTTCCTGTGCCATTTGATGCCTACAGCTCTAATAAGTTTGTGCGTCCTCCTTCTTGTACGGCAATGTGAAACAGTGCTCCTAAGAAAGCCATTATTTCAGAAGCAGAAGTATTTCTGCAGTCTCTGTCCCTCGCGCAATTCACAGATGATGTCTTGTTATTTATAAATCTGTTGTGTTCGCTCCTTGATTATACTCTTACGTTTAGTTTCATCCGACACCACTAACGGATTCTTTATCCATAAGGTTTCCTGGTCCTTATCAATATAAAAATGTCACTCGTCATTTGGTAATTTATTCCCGCCATCGTACGGTTCTTCAAATTCACTGGAATAATCTGCAGTCTCGATTATTTCTGTTTCGTCATCGCTATCAAAGAAATCAGCGTAATCCTCTTCGTCAGATGATTCCAGTAGAAGGTGCTCAATTTCGTATGATTTAATCCTTTTCTTTGTGCAAAGATAACAGGAAAAGTATAATACTCATCTTTGGTAACTAAATAATCATTCAGTCGAAGTGTTTTTGTAAAATATAGCTTCTGATCTTCAAAACATTCAGCAGACAGTGTAGTTGTCCACTTCACAGATCAGTCACGGCTATTCTGAAGGGTCTTACAATGCTACAGTAGTGAAACGTGTTGTCTGACAATATCATAGCACCATATTTAGCACTGTTGTTGTGTGCTTAATTACGGAGAGAAAATCGAATTGGCGGTACTATATGCCGTTGCAAGGTTAAGTCAATAAGTGCTCCAGACGTAGATAGCCTTTTTTCACATACTTCATAAACACTATTCACCAAAGCTTCAACTGCTTTTACAGTTGATGGATGACACCTGAATCCGAACACTTTCTCATTTAAAATTTTGTTACTTTCAGAATAGCTGTATATTTGTTTATGAATACAATTTTCCGTTGTCTTGGACATGTTTGGTACTACTGAAATGGGTCTGTAGTGATTTGGGAAGTTTTTATCACCTTTTTTATACATAGGTAATGTAACTATGAGCTTAACACATACTGGAAATTTCTTAAACTAGTACTCTGTTAGACAGTGAAATCAGTGTCATTTCGATTTCGTTTGCTATACACTTTAACATGAAATTACTGTGTCCAAAATATTCTGTTTTGGAATTTTTAGTTTGTGTATCGGTTTATGTATGTCATTTAAAATTATTAAGGACCACAAAAATTTCTCACTTGTTTGTTTTGCAGGAGTTAGCAGCGGTTCTGCACCTAATGTAGAGTGGAGTGGTAGTGCTGTCAGTATTCACAAAATGTTCATTGAGAGTATCACAGTGAATAGGAATATTGTTTTCTTTCTTGTTGTTGTTGTTGTTGTCTTCAGTCCTGAGACTGGTTTGATGCAGCTCTCCATGCTACTCTATCCTGTGCAAGCTGCTTCATCTCCCAGTACCTACTGCAACCTACATCCTTCTGAATCTGCTTAGTGTACTCATCTCTCGGTCTCCCTCTACGATTTTTACCCTCCACGCTGCCCTCCAATGCTAAATTTGTGATCCCTTGATGCCTCAAAACACGTCCTACCAACCGATCCCTTCTTCTAGTCAAGTTGTGCCACAAACTTCTCTTCTCCCCAATCCTATTCAATACCTCCTCATTAGTTACGTGATCTATCCACCTTATCTTCAGTATTCTTCTGTAACACCACATTTCGAAAGCTTCTATTCTCTTCTTGTCCAAACTAGTTATCGTCCATGTTTCACTTCCATACATGGCTACACTCCAAACAAATGCTTTCAGAAACGACTTCCTGATACATAAATCTATATTCGATGTTAACAAATTTCTCTTCTTCAGAAACGCTTTCCTTGCCATTGCCAGTCTACATTTTATATCCTCTCTACTTCGACCATCATCAGTTATTTTACTTCCTAAATAGCAAAACTCCTTTACTACTTTAAGTGTCTCATTTCCTAATCTAATTCCCTCAGCATCACCCGATTTAATTTGACTACATTCCATTATCCTCGTTTTGCTTTTGTTAATGTTCATCTTATATCCTCCTTTCAAGACACTGTCCATTCCGTTCAACTGCTCTTCCAAGTCCTTTGCCGTCTCTGACAGAATTACAATGTCATCGGCGAACCTCAATGTTTTTACTTCGTCTCCATGAATTTTAATACCTACTCCAAATTTTTCTTTTGTTTCCTTTACTGCTTGCTCAATATACAGATTGAATAACATCGGGGAGAGGCTACAACCCTGTCTCACTCCTTTCCCAACCACTGCTTCCCTTTCATGCCCCTCGACTCTTATGACTGCCATCTGGTTTCTGTACAAATTATAAATAGCCTTTCGCTCCCTGTATTTTACCCCTGCCCCCTTTAGAATTTGAAAAAGAGTATTCCAGTCAACATTGTCAAAAGCTTTCTCTAAGTCTACAAATGCTAGAAACGTAGGTTTGCCTTTTCTTAATCTTTCTTCTAAGATAAGTCGTAAGGTCAGTATTGCCTCACGTGTTCCAACATTTCGACGGAATCCAAACTGATCTTCCCCGAGGTCTGCATCTACCAGTTTTTCCATTCGTCTGTAAAGAATTCGCGTTTGTATTTTGCAGCCGTGGCTTATTAAACTGATAGTTCGGTAATTTTCACATCTGTCAGCACCTGCTTTCTTTGGGATTGGAATTATTATATTCTTCTTGAAGTCTGAGGGTATTTCGCCTGTCTCATACATCTTGCTCACCAGATGGAAGAGTGTAGTCAGGACTTGCTCTCCCAAGGCCGTCAGTAGTTCTAATGGAATGTTGTCTACTCCGGGGGCCTTGTTTCGACTCAGGTCTTTCAGTGCTCTGTCAAACTCTTCACGCAGTATCGTATCTCCCATTTCGTCTTCATCTACGTCCTCTTCCATTTCCATAATATTGTCCTCAAGTACATCACCCTTGTATAAACCTTCTATATACTCCTTCCACCTTTCTGCCTTCCCTTCTTTGCTTAGAACTGGGCTGCCATCTGAGCTCTTGATATTCATACACTTGGTTCTCTTCTCTCCAAAGGTCTCTTTGATTTTCCTGTAGGCAGGATCTATCTTACCCCTAGTGAGATAAGCTTCTACATCCTTACATTTGTCCTCTAGCCATCCCTGTTTAGCCATTTTGCACTTCCTGTCGATCTCATTTTTGAGACGTTTGTATTCCTTTTTGCCTGCTTCATTTACTGCATTTTTATATTTTCTCCTTTCATCAATTAAATGCAATATTTCTTCTGTTACCCAAGGATTTCTAGCAGCCCTCGTCTTTGTACCTACTTTATCCTCTGCTGCCTTCACTACTACATCCCTCAGAGCTACCCATTCTTCTTCTACTGTATTTCTTTCCCCTATTCCTGTCAATTGTTCCCCTATGCTCTCCCTGAAACTCTGTACAACCTCTGGTTCTTTCAGTTTATCCAGGTCCCATCTCCTTAATTTCCCACATTTTTGCAGTTTCTTCAGTTTTAATCTACAGATCATAACCAATAGATTGTGGTCAGAGTCCACATCTGCCCCTGGAAATGTCTTACTACTTAAAACCTGGTTCCTAAATCTCTGTCTTACCATTATATAATCTATCTGATACCTTTTAGTATCTCCAGGGTTCTGCCACGTATACAACCTTCTTTCATGATTTTTAAACCAAGTGTTAGCTATGATTAAGCTGTGCTCTGTGCAAAATTCTACTAGGCGGCTTCCTCTTTCATTTCTTAGCCCCAATCCATATTCACCTACTATGTTTCCTTCTCTCCCTTTTCCTACACTCGAATTCCAGTCACCCATTACTATTAAATTATCGTCTCCCTTCACTATCTGAATAATTTCTTTTATTTCATCATACATTTCTTCAATTTCTTCATCATCTGCAGAGCTAGTTGGCATATAAACTTGTACTACTGTAGTAGGTGTGGGCTTCGTATCTATCTTGGCCACAATAATGCGTTCACTATGCTGTTTGTAGTAGCTTACCCGCATTCCTATTTTCCTATTCATTATTAAACCTACTCCTGCATTACTCCTATTTGATTGTGTGTTTATAACCCTGTAGTCACCTGACCAGAAGTCTTGTTCCTCCTGCCACCGAACTTCACTAATTCCCACTATATCTAACTTTAACCTATCCATTTCCCTTTTTAAATTTTGTAACCTACCTGCCCGATTAAGGGATCTGACATTCCACGCTCCGATCCGTAGAATGCC
Organism: Schistocerca gregaria; assembly: GCF_023897955.1. Lineage (NCBI taxonomy): Eukaryota > Metazoa > Arthropoda > Insecta > Orthoptera > Acrididae > Schistocerca > Schistocerca gregaria. The sequence goes on from NC_064927.1 coordinate 322,047,092, forward strand.
AGTTTTCTTTCTCCTGATAACGACATCCTCCTGAGTAGTCCCCGCCCGGAGATCCGAATGGGGGACTATTTTACCTCCGGAGTATTTTACCCAAGAGGATGCCATCATCATTTAATCATACAGTAAAGCTGCATGTCCTCGGGAAGAATTACGGCTGTAGTTTCCCCTTGCTTTCAGCCGTTCGCAGTACCAGCACAGCAAGGCCGTTTTGGTTTATGTTGCAAGGCCAGATCAGTCAATCATCCAGACTGTTGCCCCTGCAACTACTGAAAAGGCTGCTGCCCCTTTTCAGGAACCACACGTTTGTCTGGCCTCTCAACAGATACCCCTCCGTTGTGGTTGCACCTACGGTACGGCCATCTGTATCGCTGAGGCACGCAAGCCTCCCCACCAACGGCAAGGTCCATGGTTCATGGGGAAGAGTTAATGTTTTTCTTTCTTGATATTCTTAATTTACCTTTTGATGACATTCCAGGTTGCTTTACATTTACTTTTGGAATTTAAAATTTACTTATCATTTGCACTGCACTTAGCATTTCTTACTTCAGAACTATAGAGTTTTCTCATATTTCTGTAATTTTCCTTGTCCCTATCGCTTTTATGGGACTTATCATTTAGAATTAGTAGTAGTAACCCGAGTTTTTTAAGCGGTGGAATATACCACTTGGTATAATGCTGCCTGTATGTGATATCAGTACGAGATCGTTTGTTTACAGTGTAGCACATCTTTTCTACTGTGCACTTAATCTCTTACAGATTACTGGAAAAGAGCTAGTCAATTGTTTTGTTATCATACATTATAAGAGACCAATCCATTTACGTTAGCTGGTCTCTAATTTTGTTTACACTGGCTTCTCCTAGTTGTCTGTGTGTCACTTTTCTCCCTACTGAGAGCTCAATTTTCAGTTTGAAGCCATAGACCTGTATGATTTCATAATCATAATTCTGTAACATCACATTCAATGGAGTCTCTGTGTATATTACTAATTATGCTATCAAGACGAGAATTCAGTCTGGTGTGTTTTTCATTGAGATAGTGACAGTTCAGTGACTTCAAAGAATTAACCATATGAATCACATTTTTCTCTCTGTCGTTATATCTATGTGAATATCATGATTATAATTTTATGCCGTTTATATTTGGACAACTGCAGTATTAATGTGTAAATTTGTTCTCTAAATACTATTTCATCTAGTCTGCAGTTCGATAAACTGAGGCAGTTACAATTTTTTTGTGTGTACATTACCATACCAGCTACGTCAAATATGGCTTCAAGATATATTCTGCTAAGGTCTATGACTGAGTGATGTAAATCAAGATTGCTTTTAATGTAGATTGAGACTACACCATGAAACATGCTTTGTCTGTAGCAGCTTGTGACTAGGAAGTATCCAAGTGGAACACATAGGTCTAGTTCAGCCTCTTTCACCCAGATACACACGACACTTCAGTTAATTTTATTAAGCCGGTATTGCGGTTCATTGACTTTACTCTAAGATATTGTACATTTATATGAAGAAGGGTAATGCTCTTATTAGAACAGAAAGGCATTTTGATTTCACTGAGTCTTGCATGTTCATTTACCTTCACTCAAACATCTAAAGCAGCAAAACTATCTGAATGAATTAGTCTGCTGCAGTTTCCTCTCAACGTCGTTTCTACCCTTCCTTCCTTTGTAATGTCGTTTTCCCTAAAAAATGAGGTACATTAACTTTCAAGGAAAGACTGTCTTATAAAACGAGACTGTTGTGTACACGAATTTAGTTTATAATCCTGTTTATCTCTTGACGCAGAAACTATTTCCCATGACAATTCAAGAGCTCACTTTGTTCAGTGTGCAGAGTTTCCGTAATCGACTAATATCTACTAAATTGCGTTTTTCGTAACTTGAATATAGCTGTTTAATTTGAACTATGGTTTTACGGATCTCTTTGTTGACACATCAACTAAAAATCAGGTCATGTATGTGAGGTATCGTCGCAACAACAGCGTTTTTCGTTTTATTTACATCTAAAAATTCCTAAAACCTCATATAAAGTTTATGGCTTCATTATGAGCTACGTGATTGCACCAGTCACACAAACAAAGATAACATTACCCTTCAGCATATTCTTATGTTCGAAGATGTCTTCAATAACGGTTTTCGTTCTTGCGCTGGATTTCATAGTGCATCTTGAACGAAAATCCATAGTCATATCCTGTAAAATGCTAGCTAGCTTTCTTCCATGGTTGTCCGCTAGACATAGCACACTGCATTTCTTTGTCCGTTGTTTATGATTGCTGCTTTTACAACTTTCCATTTTGTAACCTTTATTCTGGCTGGAATGTTTGCTTTCAGTAAGCAGGAAGTCACTGCCGCTTTTTGATAACACGCTAAACCTGTCCGTGCATACGAGATTAATTTTACATCATGAATTTTGTTGAGAGTGCTGCACTTTTTCATCACTTTCTTTGACTTTTTTCAAGAAGTAGGATGAGCATTCTAGCTGTTTACTGTCTTTTGACCATTGTTTGTACTGGAAAGTGTTACTGAATTATTTAAGCACTTTTGCCCGTTATTTACATTGGCAAGAATGTTTGAATTGTTTACGCAATTTTTTCTCCATTAGCGCATTGGAACCAGTCGTGCACACGAGTTTCATGTGACTCGTTTTTCACATCACTTTTGTACCTGGTAGTCTGTTTATAACCTACAATTTGCTGAAGACCTTTGAAACATTGATTTAACTTCTCGATTGGACGTTTACATTTATTGCAATCGTTATTTTTTACTGTGTAACTATAACCTCTTTGACATATTAACATAACTTGCACCTACACGTGCTGAACCGATGCTGAGGAGATGCCTCACCCATTCCCAGAGGATTGTCTGTATCCCATAAATGACGATTAAGCAGATTGATGATGCCAGTTCTGGTAAATATTTCTTCGTTGGTAAAGAGGACAGATGACAGAAAGCCCATAATTGTGATGGTCTCGTGAAAAAAAAAAAAAAAAAAAAAAACGAACCCTTCCCGTAGAGGGAAATCGGCAGCTGATAATCCTTGCACTCTTTGCACGTGATAGGGATAGTAGTGGTTGTCATGCAGGATACACATAATCGTTCTTTGGCTTCTACATCTACATCTACATTTATACTCCGCAAGCCACCCAACGGTGTGTGGCGGAGGACACTTTAGCACTTTACGTGCCACTGTCATTACCTCTCTTTCCTGTTCCAGTCTCGTATGGTTTGCGGGAAGAACGACTGTCTGAAAGCCTCCGTGCGCGCTCTAATCTCTCTAATTTTACATTCGTGATCTCCTCGGGAGGTGTAAGTAGGGGGAAGCAATATATTCGATACCTCATCCAGAAACGTACCTTCTCGAAACCTGGCGAGCAAGCTACACCGCGATGCAGAGCGCCTCTCTTGCAGACTTTGCCACTTGAGTTTGTTAAACATCTCCGTGACGCTATCACGGTTACCAAATAACCGTGTGACGAAACGCGCCGCTCTTCTTTGGATCTTCTCCGTCAACCCGATCTGGTACGGATCCCACACTGATGAGCAATACTCAAGTATCATGTTGGCGACCACTTGCCTGGAGCTTGTGCTAGGGTTCGTCTCAGTATCCTGTAGAACACGGTCCTCCAAATCTGGTGCACGGACAGTCCGCCGCCTCACTTCGGCTCTCTGAAAGGACCCATGATCACACAAACACCCAAAAAGGACTTAAAATGCTGTGTGGTGTATTTGTGTCTGTGAGGGTACTTGTTTTGTTGTAGCTGTGCTGCCTCTCGAGCATTTCTATCTGCTTGGCCGTACACAAACACCACCTCGGTTTGTTCCCGACGTGAATACTGGACCATTCTGTTGCTTACAGTATTCTGCGTCAACCACACAGCCTGCAACACACAGAGAACATACGGTACGTCGTCAGAGAAACTGCGCCATCTGTGTGGCAACGATACATTCCGGACAGATGTCCATAGAACCTTTTTTCCTCCATTTTCAATCAGGAATCCGGCTCTACAGATTATCGGTTTTATTAATATTCATCCTGCATATATATTTTATTAGTAGTACGTAGTGCATGATGTACTTACATTTTGCGAAGCAGCTACAGTTATGACGTTGGTAACGTCTCTGAAGATGCAGCATCGCCTACAAGTTAATGAAGTGCATGATCTTGCTTTTACAACACGCCACTATGCTGATTCAGCAGGCAAAAACATGACTACTAAGCACTGACTAGCGTGTTGTTGACGCAGCACCATACTTCCAGGTTTCTTGAAACTGTAAGGAACACGATCTCTGAGGAATCAATGCTCCAACATAACCAAAAACTCAACCTCTGCAACTTGAAACAGACAAGCAGACCTCATTATCTCTTTAAACAATTTTCTGGTAAAAAGTGTTACGCTAAAACAATTTTCTACTCTTTAAGGCCCAAGTAATAAACTGAGTCTTTCTAATTATTTTTTGCAGCCATTCCAAACTTCAAGCAATAATCGAAGCTCCTCTTCAGTAGACATTGTTCTGGATTATGTTAGAACAAAAACCGCAACAAATGACCTATAAAAATTGTAACATTGTAAATGTAATAGAGGATGTGTCTACCCTTCGCATTTGCACCCGGCCGGCAACCACAGTACAAGCTTCGACAACAAGCGAGACGCTCGTAGCTTATGCTGTCAGCTGGTGGCAAATACACGTCACCGTGTCGGCTTTTGTCACTTAGCCGGCCGGTGTGGCCGAGCGGTTCTAGGCGCTACAGTTTGGAACCGCGCGACCGCTACGATCGCAGGTTCGAATCCTGCTTCGGGCATGGATGTGTGTGATGTCCTTCGGTTAGTTAGGTTTAAGTAATTCTAAGTTCTGGGGGACTGATGAGCACAGCAGTTAAGTCCCGTAGTGCTCAGAGCCATTTTTTTTTTGTCACTTAAGGGGCATTTTTTTGCTTGACACAGGTCGGTACGAGCATATTTTAATCTAAAAGTACAGTTCACGACTTAACACAGACATTCATCATTGCCGATGGTTTTTTATCAAATAATGAGTGTTTCTTTTATGAATTAAGGAGGGGTGAAAACCTTACCTATCCACGCCAATTGTTACTCTGCGGCATTATGTAACCTATGAAATAGAGTTTATTGCACCAGAACATGCAACTTAAAATTTGCGAAACCAGTTTTATGATATTATAACAAATACAGCTACAACAGACCATTGGACATTTCATTCGGTTTCATTTTAATAGTTTAACACCTGTATTTAAAAAACCTGTTCACTGTTTGAAGTGCCAAGCAATCGTCTACATTTGTGATGCTGAGGTCTGAGCGACGTCAGCATCCTAATTCATCCCAAAGATGTTCTATCGGGTTCAGGTAGGGAATCGAGGCTACTCACTCCATATCAGGAGTGTTATTTTTCACAAACTATTGTCTCACACATGCTGCATTATGACATAATAGATAATTGTCATGTTGATGCAAACAGTCATCGTCTCCAAACAGCTCCTCTGCTGAACTCGGTAGACAGTTCTGCAAAAGTCTTCACATCCATCCTGATTTAGTGTTTTCCTCAGTGCAATAAGCGGATCACACCCTAAACACGAAAAATACCTCCGTTCTATAAACTACCTTCTCTGTTCTCCACTGTTGGCACTACACATGATAGCAGGTAACGGTCTGAAGGCATTCGTCTGACCCAAACCGTTCTGGCTGATGGCCACATGGTATACCATGATTCGTCACTCCAAATCACTTGTGTCCAGTGGTGTAACCGTTTACATAACCTTAAGCGTCGCTCCAGAAATGAATGGCTTATGAGATCCTGCTGGAGCACTGTACCCTTTACTTTTTTACTTAACTCTCTGCGCACAGTCATTGTTCTAGTCGGGTGGCCGGTAGCACCTTGAAACTCAATAGTGATTCCTTCCGCTGATTTCATCGTATTTTTTTCTACCGCCCTCCACAAAGCTCGTCAGTACATTAGGTCTGCTTGGACTTTGTCGTGGTAGTTCCTTGGCATTTTCACTTCACAGCCGCATCACGATTTGGGTAGCTTTTAGGAGGGTTGAAATGTTCGTGATCGATTTGTCCGTGACACCCAAGGATGGGTCCACGTTCAAAGCCACCGACCCCTTCTGCTCTTCCTGCTTTCTACTGACAACGCAATTTTCTTTATTTTTTCTTGATAGTTATTTTAAACCTGTTTACAGGCAGGCCTGCAGCAGCATACTACGCCGCTCTTCAGCCGCAGAGAAACATACAAGACAGAAATGATGACAATGTGAGAGAAATAGATGGTGGACATATAAACGGAGACAAACACTTTTTAAAATACATGGAGCCGTTCACAGGTGTAGAGTCCCAGATAAAAGTTGTTCAGACACTTGGACACAGACATAGACGAAAAATAGTCACACGTGAACGTAGGTGCACAAAACGAATAACACTGAAACACTTAAGCACGGGAGTGGACACGGGAGTGGGGATGGGAATGATTGATAGGAGGGGTAGATGGAGGCGAGGAGGACATCATCAGGGAGGGGGAGCTGGCGGAAGCCACCTTGGGAGAGGGTAAGGAGGGTGGAGAGATGGAGACCGGGTGGGTTGTGGGAATACAGGCGCGGCAGCGGATGGGGGTAGGAGAGGAGGGTCGAGTTTGCGGGAGGTGTACAGGATCCATATCCTTTCAAGGAAAAGGAGGAGGTGGGGGAAAGGAATGAGATCGTACAGGATCTGCGTGGGGGAGGGGAGACGGATGCGATAGGCGAGGCGGAGAGCATGGTGTTCAAGGATGGGATTTATAAAAGGTAGGGGGGGGGGGGGATCCAGGCCGGATGGGTGTAGGAGAGGATAGGGCGGATGAGGGATTTATAGGTGTGGAGGATGGTGGAGGGGTCCAGACAACGCAATATTCCCCACTTTCACCTCCAGTGACATCTAGTGGACAATTACGTATTATGTAGGGGTATACACTTACCTTTTATCGTGAGGTGTGCAAGCATTAATTCTTCCCACAGCTCATTAGTGAATAGATCGGGAATGAAACATTTTTTGCAATGGGAAGTGTCCTCTTTTACGCATCTCTGAAGCCTAAAAATGTAGAAATGCCGCATCACAGCTGAGGTGCAAAACATTCCACAGCTTTAAACCTGTATGGAGAAATTCAGCATTCCTTCCAGATCAAAATTAGTCACGTGCTTGCTAGAAGAACATTTGCCGAGGTTCTTCTACGAGGTGAAACCCCTTTGTGGGTCAGCGATGTTTAGTGTTGCTGCTGGCACGACCGAGAAAGTAGGGCTCATGTCGGACTTTAGTGGTTTTGTTTCCTTTTCCTCTTCGAGACGAACTACTGAGAGTGGTGAAGCGCGTGGAACAGAGGGGGAGGGGGGGAGGGGGGGGGGCGAGGCGGCATGACAGAGGAACTCGGCTGCTCACCGTAATCCTCAGTCGACCATATAATCCAAACAACCGCCGGCTGTGCTTTACCTCTCGAAGCTCAATCGTAACGGGCAGTAACTCGAAGACAAAGCAGTCGTGAAAGGCTCGTAACACACACAGCTCGTGACAACACCAGAACGAATTCCAGCGCAAATATGTGCGCTCTCTCTCTTTCTGCGTTAATGAAATGTATGTCAGTTATGCTCGTGAGTGTCCACAGAAATTAATCCGAGTTGGGGAGGGGGCAACAAGACTAAAATTTCAAGAACGCTTTTGATACCGTCCATCACGAGTGGCTTCTAATCAGATTGCATGCTTAAGGATTATCGTATCGGTTGTGCGTCTAGATTCGTGATTTATCGCCAGAAAATTCACAGTTCTTACTAATCGACAGAAAGTCATCAAAGAAGAAGTGTTATCTGGCATTCCCCAAGGAAGTGTTATCTGGCATTCCCCAAGGAAGTGTTATCTGGCATTCCCCAAGGAAGTGTTATAGGCCCTCTGCAGTCTACATAAATGATTTAGGGACAATGCGATAAACCAACTTAAATTGTTTGCAGATGATACTGTTACGAGGGTTGGAACTTTAATAGCGGAAACTATTATTTACACCTCGTACAAAATAGATACGTGTTTCAAAGTTTTGCTGACCTTCAAAGTAGTCACCAGCATTGTGTATAACCCGTTGCCAGCGATGTGGAAGTCGTAGCATCCTCTTAGCAGTGCCAGTTGTGTTGACAGTTCGGGCGGCGCGGTCTATTGCCCGACGAATTTGTAGCAGTTCTGAAGCGAATGCTGTGAAGTGTTTTATTCAGTTTAGAAGTCGAGTTGAACTTACCAGGGCTTAAGTCAGGGGAGTGGAGTAGGTGGTAAGAGCACTTAGCAGCCCCATCAGTCAAACAAATCAGTAACAGCTTGCACTGTACGTGCTTGAGCATTGTCCTGCAAAATGATGGTCAGGTCCTGCAGAAACTCTCATCACGTCTGTCTCTAAGCTGGTCGTAGGTTGTGTTCCAAAAATGAACAGCACAGAAACGGAAATAATGACACTTTCTTCAGGACATGGCCATCATTTTGCAGGAAAATGCGCAAGCACGTACAGTGCAAGCTGTTACTAATTTGTTTGACTGATGGGGCTGCTAAGTGCTAAACAACCTACTCCACGCCCTTGACTTAAGCCTTCGTGAGCTCAACTCGATTTCTAAACTGAAGGAAACACTTCATGGCATTTGGTTCAGAACTGCTTCAAATTCGTCGGGCAATGACCGCGCTGCTCAAACTGTCAACACAAATGGCACTGCCAAGAGTATCCTACGACCTCCACATCGCCGGCAACGGGTTATACACAATACTGTTGACTACTTCGAAGGTCAGTAAAACTTTGAAACACGCATCTATTTTGTACGTGCTGTAAATAAATAGTTGCCACTATTAAAGTTCCAACCCTCGTATTTACCGTCTAGTACAGACATCAGAAGATCGTGACCAGTTTCAAAATGGTTTAGACAAGATATCTGTATGGTACAAAAATTGGCAATTAACCCTAAATAATGAAAAAATGTGAGGTCATCTGCATGAATGCTAAAAGGAATCTGTTAAACTTCGGTTAAACGGTAAATCAGGCAAATTTAGAGGCCATAAATTCAACCAAATGCTTTGGGATTACAATAACAAATAACCTAAATTGGAATGATCGCATAATATTTTGGGTAGAGCAAACAAAGGCTGCGATTAATTGGCAGAGCACTTAGATGGTACAACAGGTCTACTAAAGGGACTGCTTACTCCAGGCTTATCCGCCCTATTCTGGGGTATTCGTGTGCGGTGTGGGATCCGCATCAGTAGGGACTGACGGATGACATCGAAAAAGTTCAAAGAAGGGAAGCTCGTCGTTTTGTATTATCGCGAAATAGGAGAGATAGTGCCACAGACATGATACGGGAATTGGGGGGAGGGGGCTGGGGGGGGGGGGGGGGGCAATCATTAAAACAAAGGCGTTTCTCGTTGCGACGGGATCTTCTCTTCAAATTTCAATCACCAGTTTCTTCTCCGATTGCGAAAACATTCTGTTGGAACCCACCAACTTAGGGAGAAATGATCGTCATGATATAACAAGAGCAATCAGGGCTCGCACAGAGAAATTTAAGTGTTCGTTTTTCCCGCACCCCGTTCGAGAGTGGAACGGTAGAGAGACCGCTTGAAGGTGGTTCATTGAACCCTTTGTCTGGAACTTTATTGTGGTTAGCCGAGTAATGACGTAGATGTAGATGTGAACGTTATTCGGCGATTTTTCTCGTATGCAACCAAAGAAATGTAAGTCTGACAAACATAGATTTTTTCTTTTCAAACATTACGACATTAACTTACTTATGCATGCTTTTTTATTGTATTTTTTCATTCAGTGTTGCACTTTCTGCAAGCGGTTGGAGCGGGCACAGCTGTTTCCCAGAAAAAATACTCCTCAATTCGCCACGCTTGGCATCGCTCTGCAAAAAAGTTGAAATATGAGACCATTCATCTACTAATTCATTTTGATTATGCAGTCTGTCTTTCATTCCTTGTCATATCTATCGATGCTGCTCACACATGTTTTTCATTCGATGTTAGAACGTCTACGAGCTGTGCACGATGGAGCAGCAGAGAATCTGCGGTATCGTACCCTCCCACTAACAGAGAAAATGTGGAGAAAGTGTGGTCTGGTACCCTCCTGATCTAGGAGCAGTGGAGAATCTGCATGTGAAGTAGAACTCGCAAGGAGGAACTTTTTCGACTTCGAAATATTGTCTTAGCAGTAGCGTGAGAACTAGTCGTAATACACGCCAAATTAGCTCGAATGGCTTGCTATCGAATCTGCATTTAGATGTCAAATGTGTAGTGTTGTAATAGATAATAGGATTGAATTGAATTTGCGGGCCCTTGGATGCCTGTTCTCAGGTTTTGGAGAACAAAGTTTATCAGACCGATCACTTACAATATTTTTTTTTGTTACTCTTCAAATTTGACTTGTCCAATTCATGTGAAGAAAACGAAACGAGTCTCAATGCAAAGTATGCAAGTTTAATGCAGACCGAAATTAATGATGATTGATACTTGACTAATGTCATTGATCAAGTTGTTGAAGAAACTTGAGGCTTTTCGACAGAGATTCGGACTGGAAATTGAAGGAAATAGTTCACTAGTGTGTCACGTTCAACGAAAATAAAGGTTTTCACGGAGGGGTATACACGAAACTGCCTAAAGTGATAGCAAATAAAACTGTAGTAATAAATCTTAAGTCAATGGAGAATGCTTGTGTTAAGTTGTCAATTCCAGCCAGCTTGTACCCCTTTAATAACAATGCAGAATGTGTGTCTAAATATATTATATATGTAAAATAAAATAACTTTACCAACATATAATTCGTTGCAGAGATGAAACATCTTCACATTTTCGAAAAACAGAACAGAGACATATTTGTAAATATCTACACTCGTGGAAATTGAAATAAGAACACCGTGAATTCATTGTCCCAGGAAGGGGAAACTTTATTGACACATTCCTGGGGTCAGATACATCACATGATCACACTGACAGAACCACAGGCACATAAACACAGGCAACAGAGCATGCACAATGTCGACACTAGTACAGTGTATATCCACCTTTCGCAGCAATGCAGGCTGCTGTTCTCCCATGGAGACGATCGTAGAGATGCTGGATGTAGTCCTGTGGAACGGCTTGCCATGACATTTCCACCTGGCGCCTCAGTTGGACCAGCGTTCGTGCTGGACGTGCAGACCGCGTGAGACGACGCTTCATCCAGTCCAAAACATGCTCAATGGGGGACAGATCCGGAGATCTTGCTGGCCAGGGTAGTTGACTTACACCTTCTAGAGCACATTGGGTGGCACGGGATACATGCGCATGTACATTGTCCTGTTGGAACAGCAAGTTCCCTTGCCGGTCTAGGAATGGTAGAACGATGGGTTCGATGACGGTTTGGATGTACCGTGCACTATTCAGTGTCCCCTCGACGATCACCACAGGTGTACGGCCAGTGTAGGAGATCGCTCCCCACACCATGATGCCGGGTGTTGGCCCTGTGTGCCTCGGTCGTATGCAGTCCTGATTGTGGCGCTCACCTGCACGGCGCCAAACACGCATACGACCATCATTGGCACCAAGGCAGAAGCGACTCTCATCGCTGAAGACGACATGTCTCCATTCGTCCCTCCATTCACGCCTGTCGCGACACCACTGGAGGCGGGCTGCACGATGTTGGGGCGTGAGCGGAAGACGGCCTAACGGTGTGCGGGACCGTAGCCCAGCTTCATGGAGACGGTTGCGAATGGTCCTCGCCGATACCCCAGGAGCAACAGTGTCCCTAATTTGCTGGGAAGTGGCGGTGCGGTCCCCTACGGCACTGCGTAGGATCCTACGGTCTTGGCGTGCATCCGTGCGTCGCTGCGGTCCGGTCCCAGGTCGGCGGGCACGTGTACCTTCCGCCGACCACTGGCGACAACATCGATGTACTGTGGAGACCTCACGCCCCACGTGTTGAGCAATTCGGCGGTACGTCCACTCGGCCTTCCGCATGCCCACTATATGCCCTCGCTCAAAGTCCGTCAACTGCACATACGGTTCACGTCCACGCTGTCGCGGCATGCTACCAGTGTTAAAGACTGCGATGGAGATCCGTATGCCACGGCAAACTGGCTGACACTGACGGCGGCGGTGCACAAATGCTGCGCAGCTAGCGCCATTCGACGGCCAACACCGCGGTTCCTGGTGTGTCCGCTGTGCCGTGCGTATGATCATTGCTTGTACAGCCCTCTCGCAGTGTGCGGAGCAAGTATGGTGGGTCTGACACACCGGTGTCAATGTGTTCTTTTTTCGATTTCCAGGAGTGTATGATGTAAACATCTATGACACCCAATATCAACATTATGAATGGATGAATGCAGAAGACAAAGAATTGTGATTTGTACAGCTACGTTTCACAAAACACAGTTTTCCAGAAATATGTAAATCCATAAACGTTGCAGGTTGATAATACAGGTTTATGACATTTCTATTGCATAAAAGACAGCCGGGACTCACCATTTGGCTCCAGTATGTGACCGCAGCAAGTACTACTTTCATTGCCAGGAAAAAGTGGTTCACTGGGTACAGTTAAAACTGTACATCAGTATACGGCGTAACAGCAAGAACAAATTAGTAAAATTTACAAAGTTCAGCAACAAACTGAAGCTATCATTTGTAACTTATGCCGATATGGAAAGCGTGTTGGAAACAGTGGCTACTTGTAGCCGAAATAAAATGTTCAAACGTACCTACGTTCTGTATTTTAATTTAAAAAACCTACCTGTTACCAACTGTTCGTATAAAAATTGTGAGTCATATGTTTGTGACTATTACAGCGGCACCTATCACAAAGCGAAGAAAATGGTCCAACTAAAACATTCATATTGCTTTACGTACTACACGAATATGTAATAAAAATGGGGCTTCCTATTTAAAAAGACGCAGTTGATAGCCTTTTGACCTATGGCAGCTCCATCTAGCGGGCCAACCGGAACGCCATCTGGTTTCCCCCTTCAAGACAGAAAAGTTCCGTTCTTTGTAGTTTTTTCGTTTGACGCTTATTTCGTGAGATATTTGGCCCGGTCACGGTCAATGGACCACCCTGTAGACTGCAATATCTATAGATTCATTTCGGAGGGTACCGACATACTTATGTTTTTGAACACGTTTTCTGAAAACTGTCTTGAGCAGCTAGGTTGACAGGCCACACGCAATGGAAACATCTTAGACCTTGTAGGTACAAAAAACCCGGACCTTGTCGACAATGTCAGTATAGAAATGGGAATTAGCAACCATGATTACGAAAGTTAATAAATCAGTCAAGAAGGCTAGGAGAGTGTTTCTGCTAGACAGAGCAGATAAGCAGTTATTAAAATCTTACTTAGACAATGAAATGGCATCACATAGTGCCAGTAAGATGGATGTAGAGGAATTATGGGCAAAGTTTAAGCAGATTGTAAACGGTTGTCTGGAGATTTACGTGCCTAGTAAGTGGACAGTGAATGGAAAAAGACCCCCCCTCCACCACCACCATGGTTTAACAACGAAATTCGTAATACACCGAGGAAACAGAGACAGTTGCACTCTAGGTTCAAAAGTGGACGCACAAACGACGACAAGGGAATGTTAGTAGAGATTCGTGCATCCGTGAATATATCTATGCTAGAAGCATACAACTACCGCCGTCACACCCTTACAAAAAATATGGCAGAGAATCCGAGTAACTTCTGGTCGTATGTGAAATCACTAAAGGGTCTAAGGCTTCAATTCAGTCCCTTGTTGACCAGTCCGTTGTGGCGGTTAAAGATAGCAAAACGAAAGCCAAAGTTCTAAATTTCACATTCAAGAAATAGTTCACGCAGGAAAACCGTACAAACTTACCGTAGTTTGACCATCGGACAGATTCCCGTATGCACGACATAGAAATAAGCATATCTTGCGTAGAGAAGCAAGGTAAATTTTGAAAACAAATAAATCACCAGGTCCGAATGAAATCCGTGTTCGATTTCACAAAGAGTACTCTACGGCATTGGCCCCTTACTTAGATTGCGACTGGAAAAAAGTGCTAGTGACTCCAGTATATACTAAAGGTTAAAGAACGGACCCCACAAAATTACAGACCGATATCCCTAACTTCTGTTTGCTGCAGAATCCTTGAACACGTTCTCAGTTCGATTATAATAAACTTTCTTGAGGTTAACCAGCTTGTGTCCACGAATCAGCATGGTTTTATAAGCATCGCTCGCGCGAAACTCGGATTGTCCTTTTCACGCATGATATACTGAGAACTAAGGATGAAGGGCAAAGGGCAGATTCCATGTTTCTAGATTTCCGGAAAGTATTTGACACTGTGTCCCATTACAGGCTGTTAACAAAGGTACGAGCATATGGAATAAGTTCACAGATATGTGAGTGGCTCGAAGACTTCTCACATAATAGAACCCAGTACGTTGTTGTCGATAGCGTATGTTCATCAGAGGCAAGGGTATCGAGAGGAGTGTCCCAGGAGTGTGATAGGACCGCTGTTGTTCTCTGCATACATAAATGATTTGACGGACAGGGTGGGCAGCAGTCTGAGGTCGTTTGCTGATGATGCCATGGTGTACGGTAAGGTGACGCAGTTTTGTGACTGTAGGGAGGTACAAGACGACTTAGACAAAATTTTCAGTTGGTGTAATTAGTGGCAGCTAGCCCTAAATGTGGGAAATTGTAAGTTAATGTGGATGAGTAGGAAGAACAAATCTGTAATGTCCAGATGTGGTATTAATAGTGTTCTGTTTGACACATGAGCTTACCCTGAGAACAACGTTTATAGTGTCCCACATGTCAGTTGAGAGAAAGTGGGTTTAATGAAAGATGAACTTTATGGCGAAACTATTAGAGAATTTTTCGGTCTATGAGCAGAAACGTATTCTCTCGAGGCCGATTCCGGGGCATAGTGCATAAAGCAAAACGTAATAGGTTAACCAATAATGATTGGAAGCTTTGTATGCTGGATTTGGAAGAACGAGTACAAACAACAGTGTGACACCTAACGCGATCTAGGCGGCATATTGCTTCTGCTGTTAAATAAGAAATTTGCTTTATCTACCCAAGGCTTTTGATGCTTCCAGATTACGTAATTACATTTCTTTGGTTAACTACCCCACGTAAAAGAATGATGATATTGATTGTGTTGAAAATACCTGTAAAAAAGTGAAAAACTGAAACAAATATAATAAACTAAATACCCAAAAAATGTTTGTGAAAAATATAAATAGTAACTGATATGAATTTACGTACTCCCAATTCATTATCTTCAGTCATACTTTTTGATGGAAATTGGGTGATCCTTCATAACTGCTCAGATAGTGAAAAACATTGTATGTAAAAACATCGAATGTAAATATATTGTATATAGACAGTGTATGAATTTTTTTTAAATTTTATGTTCAGAGTAGTTTCTATTTCAGTTTTTGTTTCTCCTTCCTGTTCCCTGCATAACAGATTGTTTGTGATCCAAGCAATCTAACATTAAAAATTTGATATGTGTCGTCTGTGAGACACGAGGAAATAACTTTCACACTGGCTTCCGTAGGGTGCGTCTCTCCCAGCAGGTGACGACGCTGATGTCCGTCACATGTTTCTCAGATGTGTACCATAGTAACAATTGAGACTGACTATACTTTTTTAGCACAAAAAATGTAGACTGATATTTTTTCTGAATTCAAAATTAAGGTGTGTGTGAATTTTAATAATGACAAAACTCTAGTATGTATAGATCATGGTGTAAAAGGTCGAGTCAATATTTCTCTAAGAGTACAGTGAAGTCAGCTACTGGGGATAGATGCCAGCTGCTGTGGGAGAGGGTGTCAGCTACTGGATGGTATAAAATTTAATGATGATGCAGAGGTATATATATAATGTGCCTTAAGAAATTTACTGTAGTGTATAAATCATACAAAACTTGGAAATATTTTGTGCATACAAACATATGAAATGAAATTCACTGACGATAGAGAGGTAGAAAGACAGATGGCAAAATATTTTGTGAGATTAAATTTGAATGGTGAGACAGTGCAGCGGGAAATTTTTTGAATATCACTGTAACGTGGAGGGAAATTTGTTACAGTTCTGCTGCAACATGGAAGGAGTTTTATTAAAGTTTTGAGGTAAGTTGTTACAGTTTTGGGACACATTTTACAGTTTGGGGGCAAGTTGTTTAGTTTTAGAGCAAGTTCATACAGTTAGGGGCAAACTGTTACAATTTCAGGGCAAGTTGATACTGTTTTGGGGCAATTTGATGCATCTGAGAGGCAAGTAGATATGGTTATGCGTGCAAATTGATTCAGTTTTGGGGCAAGTTGCTACAGATTTGGGGGTGGGTAGTAAGTTGCTACAGTTTTCAGATAATTTGATATATTTTTAGGTCAATTTCTTACAGTTTTGGAATTAACTGGTATTTTTTATTTATTATTTTTTTCAATTTAATACAGTTCTTGGGCTCTTTGTTAAGTTTACAGTCTGATTTCTGCCAAGTCGGACAATCCCACTTTTGACAGCTTTCATCAGTGATGTATGGTCACTTTTGTGTGTGTGTGCGTGTGTCTGTGTGTTTGTGTGTGTGTGTGTGTGTGTGTGGTGTGTGTTTGTGTGTGGTTGTGTACACAATCCAGAAGCAAACATATTGCACTATTTTACATAAATACCTTTGAATTTCAAGTGACTATCTCACAAATAATGCAACTTGGTGCCAATTTTATGCAGTTGATTGCCTCGTTTTAGTTCTATGCTAATGAAACACAAAGGTAACTATGTGTACACAATTTTACTTACATTTCTTTGACTTTCGCAGGAATTATGCATATTTTTGGCCTTCATGACTACTGAAGTGATGGTTTACCTAATTTTTTATTGCATATCTTCAAACTTGGTGCAGATCCATGTAACTACATACTGACTGACTATCTCATTTTTTCACTAAGATTGATTGTTGGGAGATGGGGTAGGTGGGGCTTTGATACACAATGGGTATGGGACAATTTACAACGACTGCACCAGTATTAATAACAAAAAGAGGGTCAGCTTGCTCATGTCGTGGTAGTAGAAATCTTTGTCTGTTGGAAATCAATTTTAATCGTTAAGTGTTATCATTATCAGTACTAGTATTAAAGCCATGTGAATGCATACATAAAAAACTGCAATATCTGCTCTTCATTTATGTGTGCAGATATAGCAGTTTTACTTCTTGTGTGTATGAGTCCACGTGGATTTCATATTGGCACTGAAGATTGTCACACAGTGACTGAAATCGATTTGCAACATAAATAAAGATTTCTACTTCAACAACCAATGCTGACCCTCCTTTTCTTTTTAACAGACTAGTTCTGCCATATTCGGTTCTTTTTTAAAACTTCTTACTAGCACACTTGTGGTAATCTCGGCACTTTGAATTTTGATAGGCAGGAGATGGAAGGAGAAGAGGGGAAAGGGGTATGGTTGGTGATATCATTGATAAGGATGATGACATCACTTATAAGATTGTCCTTGAATGTGGGCAACCCATACCAACACTTGCACTTTTTAAGGTCACGTGGACACCATTTTGGATTGTGACATCAGTGCTGTTGTGTACTTTAATACCAAATTTCAGTGCACAAGTAGCATGGAATGCTCTTACATATACTGCTTCACCTGGTGAAATAATCAGATAAAAGTATGTTCTTGTGTCAATTCTCTTCCCATTTGTTTTAGTGTACCACGTCATCGGTCAATGAATGAGACGTTTAATGTGAAAGCTCAAGCTCTCTTGTATACCAATAAGAATTTTGGTAAGTTTGATTGTGATATATCTTTAGCGACAACAGAAAAATTACATTGTAAACAGAGGAGAAAACCTGCGCCATGGTCGCTGCAGAGAAGTTTTAGCAGATACGAATCGATGTTAATTGTGAACTCCAAACCAATCAGGCAGCATCGCATAATATCAGTAAATAGTAACGGCATTTTTCCTGTGGTATTGTTTGATAGGTCCCCCTGACCGAACATGGTGGCAGCGATATTACGCTTCACCACTTGGCTTCCCAGAGTACTCTTTCCAGTTTAATATTAAGCTCACTGGTAATATGTGATCGGTTCCAGGCACGTATCAAGTATAACTAAAACCAAAACTTGGTTCAGTTTTGCATATGCTTTCACGTTTCATGTGAAGACAGTTTTAACAAATTTGTTTACGAAAGGTAGCACACAATGTAACAATTTCTAACTTTGACCGACAAATTTCTTGCTTAATTATTTACTTATCCAGCAGTCTTTGATCTTGTAGATCAAGTAGAGCATCAATATTCTCCACTGCATTCTATATATTGCCGTTTTTCCCAATCAGCTACCTTCAAAGCTTCCACATTTTTCTTTATGTTGTCTTCCCATCTATTTGTTGGCCTACCCAGGAGTTGTAATGGGTGCAATGAAAGCTTCCTTAGGAATTTGGGTCTCTGGGACAGGGATTATGAGACCTGCCCATTGGATTCGTCTGCTATTTTGATACTGTAAAATGTTGGATTGGTTCATGATTTCAAAAATTTCATTTCTCTTTCTTGCTCTCCAAGTACCTTCCTCTCCCACTAGGGCCTTTATTCTTCATCGCCTTACCTTCAAATGTTAGAAGCTTTTGTATCTCCCTTTTCGTTAGTGTCCAGCTTTTGTACCATGGAGAACAATGGAACATACAACAGCATTGTGATTTTCATAGCCTGTGATACAGGTTTAGACTTGAACGTATCCCTGAGTGCATACAGACATCTGGAGCATGCAGACTTTTTTCTGCATATACAGGCAAATAAAGGAGACTCGGACAAGAGGATACAATAGAATTGAGCAAACTGCCCATAAAGCTGGCCGAACCTTGGAGGCATGTACTCAGTCCTCATGCCCAACAGAGTTTGCTAATAACTCAGTCCGGTGGCGGCCCTAGCTGGCCACTCGGGCCACCTGATCTGTCAGTGTATGATTATTTTGTATGGGGAACCCTCAAGTCCAAGGCGTATCGCATCAACCCTCGCGGGCTTCAAGAACTGAAGCAATTCCAGCAGCTTAACTTCGATCCCCTTCAGCAACCTGCTGAGCAGAGCCCAAAAGTGCGAAGAGATGAATGACTGTCACTTTCAATGTCTGTACTACTCAGGTTAATACTGTATTTCCTTCCTCTACAGTGTGTCTCTGTACCCTGAAACTCTGTTCTCCGATGCACTTTCACTTTCCCCACCCTGTATAACAGTGTATTTTTGGTTGTAGGAATTGTGCTTCCGAGGTACTTAAAGTGACCAACAGACTTGCACTTGTCTCTGTCAACTGTGAAGTGCTCTAGTACATATTTAGTTCTGCCTACTTACATGTGTTCTGGTTTATGT
The DNA here is from genome assembly GCF_023897955.1 of Schistocerca gregaria. Classification (NCBI taxonomy): domain Eukaryota; kingdom Metazoa; phylum Arthropoda; class Insecta; order Orthoptera; family Acrididae; genus Schistocerca; species Schistocerca gregaria. The sequence goes on from NC_064927.1 coordinate 322,066,475, forward strand.
TTATTGATGAGTTGTCGTGCTTTACTAGCTGCTCTGGCAATCCTTCTGCACATGTCCCCAAGATCTTATTCATCCTCGATTACTAACGCTATGTCGTGAGAGCAAGAAAATATCTGAAACCTATCAACTTCCATTCGCAGTCCATCATGCTATTCAACTTTGCTCTTCCTTATGGATTTCTCCAGGGCGAGATTAAACAGTACACATGACACTGCTTATTCGTGTTCTAATCCAGTTTTTAGGGGATGAACGTTGTAAAGTATTCTCCTCGAGTTGTTACCATCGCTCTTGATTCACTCATACATATTCTAATCATTTCACTAAGTTTATTTGGGATTCGGAGCTCCTTCCAGGTTTAAAAGAGGCTACCTTGGTAACTCTGAAACTCTGCGAACAGTACCTAAGTTTTCTATTTCCCAGTACTTCTCAAAAATGCCTAAGAGCAATCACGTTGTCGTTAGTTGAATGGTTTGGACGTAGAAAGGGTCTTGTGTACCACTTTATGTAAACTAATTCACCAGTAGTTAGATCAATCCATCTTGTGTCATTTCTTAGTCATTTCGTATGTATTGGACAAATGACTGTTGTCTTCCAGCTGTCTGGCAGCATCTCAGTCTTTGTAGCCTACTTCCTCCACATTTCAGCGTATCTGCATGGCCCGCAGCCTCTCCTTGCGCTTTATTGCTTTTCATCTTCCGTATGGTTTTACTTTGTCTTCCACAATGATGTCATTCTCTGTATCATTTGTTTCTCTTTGTTTGTTACTGGACTGTAGCTCTGGGTTACGGCAGTGGTGTAGCTCGCTGCAATAGTTTTTCCGTCAAGATAAGACTGATTCAGCGTATTTAATCATGTTTCCATTTTTGTCATTGGGGCACTGATGTACTAACTTCTTGCGTTGAGGACTTTTCTTGCTGTTTTACAATGTTGGAAGAATCTCTTATAGACCCAGTTTCGTCTATTTAGTTCTTCATTTTCAAGAATTTTAATTAGGTATCTTCTCTCTTCAGTTCTCACTACGTTTGATGTCTCTCCATGCGCTTCTAGACATCATCAGTGTTTCACTATCTGTAGCATTTTGCCACAACTCACGTGTCTTCTTCCTTCTCTTAACTACATCTCCACATTTCCCGTCAAACCATCTTATTTTTTCGTGTTTTTTTCTTTCTACGCACCACTTTATTCGCAGCGTCTGTCATTGTCAGTGTGCCACAGTTTCTCCACATCTTCTTCATCATCTGCCTTTTCTAGTGCCTCCAAATGGTAATTATTTCTAATTCAAATTGTTTTAAGTTTTTCCTCACTTTTTAGTTTTTGCACCTCAAACCCCGGGTCTCTATTCTTTGTTCTCTTACAAATCTTAAACTTTTCCATGTCTAGTTCTGCTTGTGGTCTGTCACCCACTTTGATCCTCTTTCGACAATGGCATCTTTCACTATTTGCCTGTGGTGCATGCCTATCATTACATGAAATAAGTTACTGATGGTTTCCTTTCTGATGTGCACCATGTCCCTAAGTGAACTTTCTTACGTAGTAATGTTGTTGAGAGATAACCATGTCATTTATAGCGGCAAACTTAATCGTCCAGAAGCCGTAATCGTTGGTTGCTCCATATAAGTAGGGCTTCCGTATGATCAGTGAATAGATGTTCTCTTTTCATGCTTTGACGTTAAAATCACGTAGAAATACAGGTATGTTCGTTTTTGGGAGTTCTTTGTAAACAGGATCTAGCTCTTCACAAAACTTTCCTCTTTCAACATCTGTCTTGTCTTCAGTAGGGATATGGACATTGGTGAATGTGATATCATAGCATTTCTGCTCAACTGTGATGTATGAATAAGGCTTGCTTACAACTTTGAACACTTTTATTTGGTTTGCCATGCTCTTACTGATGGTAATACCCTTCCCAAATTGTCTTTCAGATCCTCCGTCGTAGAAAATTATAGTGTTTCTGCCTGCTTCGCATAATAATCATTAATTTATGATACATCCGTGTATAAATATTCCCATGTGCATAATTGCGAACATCTTTAAGTAGCTTTACAATACCCCGGTGTAAACGATATTTAACTTAAGAATGTAATCTTCGTGTACTTTTTAGTTTTCATTTTCTTTAATCGGTGCTAAAGTGTTAGTTGATTTACCTGCCCTGGGAAAAAATAACTGTATTTGGAATTTTAATTGCCCTACGTACTTTATACTCTTGTCGCAATACATAAGCGCTCTATAGAAGCAGCAATTACAAATACATATTTGTGTCCAAAAAAAGTGCAAAAACGTGTTTTGCATTTGGAATGTCTGTCCCTTCCTCTACGACAGAGAGGGATCAGTGTCTGTCAGTAGAACCACATAACCTTTAACTCCACAAATATTTTCAAGCACAGTATGCATTTTAGGCTTTAGTGGCAATAGGTAAATCACAATTTTACGCGACAGTGACAAATGTTTCTCGTTTCGGAAAGTATATTCATTTACAAAAGTCAGATTGTATGACCGGCATAATGGACTACTGCAGTGGTCATGGTTTTTAGCTATGGCAACGCTGTATATAAATTATATAGTTAATAAGCACTTTAAAACAAATAAAATTGTATTAGTAATAAGATAAGTAATAAAATTTTCCTACGATAGTTAAGAGTCTCTTTCATATTTAAATCTTCCATAAACAATAAGTTTTAGCGCAAAATCGGTTTGTATAGTCGGAATGTGGAAAAAAACCTTTATAACAGTGACTCATTCATCCCTGCACGACTAGTATGTGTTGAGAAAAAGTGTCTAGTGAAATAATATAGAATGAAGTGCCAAAGAAGCTGGTATAGGCATGCGTATTCAAATACAGAGATATCTAAACAGGCAGAATAAGGTGCTGCTGTCTCCAACGCCAATGTAAGACAACAAGTGTCTGGCGCAGTTGTAGGCCGGTCACTGCTAATACTGTGGCAGGCTATCAAGATTTAATTGAGCTTGAGCGTGATGTTATAGTCGGCGCAATGGAACACAGCATCTCCGAGATAGCAATTAAGTGGGGATTTTCCAGTACGACCGTTTCACTAGTGTACCGTGAATATCAGGAATCCAGTAAAACATCAAATCTGTGACACTTCTGCGGCTGGGAAAAGGTTCTGCAAGAATGGAACCAAAGACTATTGCATAAATCGTTCAATGTGACAAAAGTGCAACCCTTCCGCAAACTGCTGCGGATTTCCATGCTGGACCATCAACAGGTAGCAGCGTGCGAACCATTCGACGAAACATCATCGATATGGGCTTTCGAAATCAAAGGTTCACTCACGTACCCTTGATGACTGCACGACACAAAGCTTTATGCGTCGCCTGGGACCGTCAACACCGACATTGGACTGTTGATGATTGGAAACATGTTGCCTGGTCGGACGAGTCTCGTTTCACATTGTATCGAGTGGATGGACCTGTACGGGTATGGAGACTACCTCATGAATTCATGAACCCTGCATGTCAACAGGGGACTGTTCAAGCTGGTGGACACTGTAATGCGGGAGTGTGCAGTTGGAGCGATATGTGACCCCTGATACGTCTAGATACGACTCTGACAGGTAACACGTACGTAAACACCCTGTCTGATCACCTGCATCCATTCATGTCCATTGTGCATTCCGACGGACTTGGGCAATTCCAGCAGGACAATGCGACACCCATACGTCCAGAATTGCTACAGAGTGGCTCCAGGAAAATTCTTCTGAGTTTAAGCACTTCTGATGATCACCAAACTCCCCAGACATGTACATTATTGAGCAAATCTGGAATTCTTTGCAATGTGCTGTTCAGAAGAGGTCTCCACCACCTTGTACGCTACTCTTACTGATTCATGGGCAGCCCTACAGCATTCATGGTCTCAGTCGAGTCCATGCTACGTCGCGTTGCGGCACTTCTGCGTGATCGCAGGGGCCCTACAAGAGATTAGGCAAGTGTAACAATTTCTTTTGCTCTTCAGTATATAACAATAGGAAACATTTCCTCACGTTCTGCAAAATTATACGAATGTTTATAGGGAGAAGAAACCTGCTTTGAGTTTATTAGGCCATAGCTTCTTAGACCATCATGAGGTGACAAAGGAATGCAGCAAACACAGATAAAATGACTTGCTACTTACAAAGATATTATTTATGCGGAATATATAAAAATGAAGACCTGTAGAGTATTTACATTAAAGATTATTACATTTGTCACACAGAAACAGTAACATTAACTAAAGAAAGAAACATAAAGTCTTTAAATGTGGGAATACATCTAACAACTGACGTCAGCACAAGGAGAAACATATTTAGCATATACATAAAAAAAGCTACAGATATGGTAATCCCAGTACCCACACAGTCACAGACACATAGCTTTCTGTTCGATGCTGCAGCGGCTCATATCTGTTTCATTATCTGAAACTGCCTGTCAAACAGAATTACAGACCATCAAACATATCGCTTCCAGTAATGGCTACAGCTATACCCTGACTGATAAAATAGTACGAAAAAAGAAAATACGTACAATTACACCACTTCTGTACGCTGGCCAAGGCTAAACAGTGTGTAATCACAAAACTGTTGCATCATCCCATATGTTGGCACAATTTCAGACAGCCTAGTCTTGCAACTATAGACTTGCCATTTATAATACTAACAGCATATCAAAATTTTTATTCAATAGTTAAAACAAACTGCAATCCTTCGCAGAGTAGTGTTCATAAAATCACATGCAAGCACTGTGGAAAAATATATGCTGCTCAGTTAAGCAGAGCTGTGGCAATTAGGTTATCCGAACATGAGAGAATATGGAGATTAAGAAATAAACATCCAACATTTGTCGATCATCTTTTAACAGAAAACCGCTGATACAGAATCTGAAGTTGCACATTCTCTGTGTAGACTTTATGTATACTTTTGCAGTTAATGTAACTACATCTGCATGACATAAATGATGTATTTTAATATTCTGAAATGTAAATACATGTCATCATTTTTTGCAACTTCGGTGTAAATACTATCTGTATAAATAGAGCGTCATTTTATACGTGTGTGTGTGCGACATTCAGTTGTCATCATACAAAGGCTTAAGAAGCCGAAAGACGGTTCGTCACCAAATGAATATAATTTTGCAGAACATAAGGAAGAGTTTCGTATTTAATGTTGTTACAGTATCATGCCAAGCGCCAACGTAAAATTCAGTTAATGCTTCAAGCTATATTTAAAGGCTTGAGGTTTATTACTGTTTTTTTTTTATTTCTGCTGGAAACTTATTAAGGTTGAAAAACACTAATATTATATATCTGTCTGTACAATGCTTAAGGGTAGTGTTTCTTTTTTCTTTTTTGTCTGATTGTGTTTGTCCTTTTCTTCCAATATATGCGGTTGTGGTGGTAGTAGTGTGTAAAATGTCTCTCAGTGGGAAAGTAACAACCCAGGAGACAATTCACCATCTACTAAATGAGACAGCTAAGATTAGAGATGACAATGAAGCTTTGGATAGAGAAGTGAATCGTTTGTAGGGTGAAAGAAGGGGAGGGTTATCTTCGGGCATGCCCTCTCCTACCCTTGATGCTGGTACAGCCTCATTGGCGATACCGTTTTCAGGTAAATATAGGGAAGATATTTTTATCTTCATGAATAGTTTGCGTATGGCCGCAAAATCAGGGAAGTGGAGTGATGAACGGCTGTTTAGTTTGACTCGTTTAAAACTGGTATGGTATGCTGCAACATACGTTATGTGCAATGTAAAATTGCGGACTGCTCAGTCCGTTGCCGATTTTCGGTTCGGGTTAGTGGATCGTTACAGGAAGAAAAATATTTCATAACTTTGCCGTGAATAACTTAATAATGTTGCGTAGAAGCAAAGTGAGCCAATAGACGGTTCTGTGGACTGCATCAGCAGAACCAACATCAGTACGTAAGAACTAACGAATGATGATCACGCCAAAAATCTATTTTGCAGAACAACGGGCTCTGGATGAATTTTTGCTGGACCTGTTGTCAGAAATGTCGCACAGAGTACACATAGAGTTTGAACGTAGCTGCTAAGGTTCAGTGACCGTGTCAGAATTATATTAGAACAAATAAGCCCTCGGTCACAAATATTAAGTCAAAACTGACCAGTTTTCGACGCTACTATGAGCGTCGTCTTCAGAATAAGACTAACTGTTCTAAAACATATTAGGTATATAATACATTAATACAATTAATGTATTGTATACCTAATATCTTTTAGAAGAAAGAATTTAAAAAGAAAATTTTAAATACAAGAAATTATACAAAAGCCTACACCAATTTTTCTGTATGTAAGAAAAACCCAAAATCCTTTAGACCTATCATTAAGAATATTATTTGTAATAGGATAAAAGAGCTGTACGCTAAAAAAGACCGTCTTAACGAAGAAGCATATCACTTACACTTAAATATCACAAACACTTATCGTGTTAACTACAATTTTAATATTGGCGACATGTGGAAGCAAATTAACGAACATCTAGAGATTTGTAAAATAAGTATAATGCAGAAACACGAGAAGAAGCTCAGCAATCTTTTTTGTCTGCTTTCTAATGAAAAATTCCCTCAGAATACATTTCAAAAATGTAGTCACGTCTTCCATGAAAGAATTTTAAGTAAAACCAACATCGTCTTTACTGAGAAGGAAAGGTTCTGTTAGGAAAAGGACTAAAGTACAATGTCAGGCCTAACCTGTCAGACAGAAATGTGAGAGAAAATATGCTCGTTGATTTAAAAATCGATCTCGATTATAATAAGATAGATAATGCTTCTCAAGCCAGAATTGCGTATGATGTAACCCGCATGCTAGAGAAAAATGCAGCAACTTTGTCTAATGCTATGTATAACGACAGAATTTTACTAACTTCCATTAATAATAAACTTAAAACAGCAAATGCTTTAATACCTAAATCAGATAAAGGTTGTTGTCTAGTCATTGCTTATATTTCTGAGTATATTTCTAAAACTGAAAATTTCTTCAGTGAAAACAACATATCGGAGCTGCATGATGATCCGTCTCCTAAATTACAGAAAGAAGTAAGGTCAGCCATTAACAACGCAAAATTTCTCATAAAACCTTTCAAAAAGAAACTACTCATAATTATGAACCCTCAGCCCCCTAAACTTCGGTCCCAGTTCAAAATTCATAAACCTAATCATCCAATACGTCCAACCTCCAATAGCATGAATAGCGCACATCACGATTTGGCCCGATTTCTCCACGAAACTTTGAAACAATGTTCCGTTTTCGAAAATAATTATTGCGTTCCTAACAGCCACGTTTTGGTCCAAAATATTAAAAACTTAGTATGCAGTTCAGACACCAAGCTCTTTTCCTTAGATATTAAAAATCTTTATACCAATGTCCCGGTACAATGAGACGCTCATCATTGTGGGAGAAAATTTACGTCACTTTAAAAAAGATCTATCAGATGAATAGATTACCGATTTTATGAATCTCATTAATGTCGTTGTCAAGTACAACTACTTTGAATTCAACGGACAACTGTACGAGCAGGCTGATGGGCTCGCTATGCGCAACCCATTAGCCGACATCCTTGCCTACATCTTTATCAATTCCTTAAAAAAAAAGCTGTTTAACCGTGTCTCAGCTGCTTCACTAGGTATCCTTTCTTACACAAGATACGTTGATGATATTCTACTCATCTATAACGGACCCGCCGATAGAACTGATCATATATTTAAACTTGTTAACGACCTCCATGAAAAAATTTCTTTCACTATTGGACTCGAAAACGAAAACCGCCAGTTATATTATTTAGACTTGATGCTTGCAATAGAAGACAATAACATCACTTTCAATATTTTTCGAAAAGAAACGTATACTGACCAAATCGCGCCTGCTTCTTCTTTTCATCCACAGTCTCAAAAAATGGACTTTTTTCACTCTGCCGTCCACCGAGCCACATCCATACCACTTTCAACAGAAACGTTTAATGAGGAGATTACTTTACTTAAAACCATAGCAGTCAATAATGAATATACGCCTAACATAGTGGACGATATCCTAAAAAAAGAAAACTGCAAGAACTACCACGCTCAACTGCACTGAAATTAACCCAAAAAAACGTTTTTCTATTCCTTTCATACGACCCATTTCCTATCAAATTCAGCGCATGCTTCGCAACAAATACAACTACAATGTTGCCTTCTGTATTAATAATAATCTAAAGAGAAACTTCATTCATAATTTGAAATCCATTCGCTCCCCTACAGAAAGTTCTGGCGTTTATAAGATCATCTGCGATACCTGCTGCTCCTATTATATAGGGCAAACTGGACGTACTTTCACCATCAGATATAAAGAACATCTTTTGAGAAAGAACGGCACCAGTCCCCTTAATTCATTCTTTGCCGATCGTCTCTTAATTACTGGACACGTACCTAAAGCCATAGGCGATAACAATATTCTGCATACCGAAAACAAGGGGCTTAGGTTATATGTCTTAGAGGAATTGGAGATTTTCAAACATCTCTCTCGTCATGGTGGCCTCATTCTCAACGAACAGCTGCAGCTGCGAAATAAAAACTTTTTCGACTGTATAAAGCCATTGCTTGATCTTTGATTCAGATATCCTCATGCAGTTTACCGAAATGTTGTTTTCCTGTCACATCTTTGCTGTTTTCTTGTATATCATGACTAACGTTTTTTACGTCACAAAATGTATCTCTATTTAAAGCAGATAAATATGTAACTTCATCCTATTATTATTAGTACTTACGTTATGCCTGAATCAGCTGCATCACAATTTCATGTGTCTAATTTTGAATGTACAGTAGCCTAGTTGTTTCTGAGGCCCTCGTAGCAACACCGTGTTTACTTGCCCACACTTTCTAAAGTGGGCACCTCAGTCTTGTTGCAACCCTTGTTCACAGTACGAGCAGCCCTTAGCGGCTCGCCATCTCACAACTTTTCATGACGTCGCCTTTCCGGCTTAGATCCTTTTTAATAAGTGACTTGTAAGTCCTGCATCTTTTCCAGTCAGTACATACTTTAATTTTGTTAATGTATTATATATACCTAACATTTTTTAGAACAGTTAGTCTAATTCTGAAGACGACGCTGGGAGTAGCGTCGAAACCTGGTCAATTTTGACTTAATATTTGTGACCGAGGGCTTATTTGTTCTAATATACGCATAGAGTTTCCAAGCACCTCGGACGTTGCAATGGCAACTGTAGTAGCATCGACTTGAATTGGTTCAGTGACTACCTCACTGGAAGCGGATAGTGTTTCTTAATGCAGAGATTGTATGTTATAGGTGTGCTTTTCCAGGCTACATCCAACGTTTATCTACGAAGCCACAACGTCTAAGGTGCAAGCAAGTAGGGCACTGTTTTCCAAAATGCCGCAGGTGCGTAGACGGTAAAATCAACATAACAGTCGCGCCTCTCCGTTAAGCGGAAGAGGGGGCAGTGTGACCACTGCGCAACGCTCCCAGTAAGTTCAAATACGGGACACCCCGGAGCAAAATCAGTGGCAGGCATCTGTCTATAGATCAGGTCGTGTAAGTTATTGCTATACATAGCATCACAAGTATGTATGGCCAGTTACAGTACACTGAATACAGTGAATTTTAGCTCTCCACCTCTAGGTTAAGCGGTGTGGATAGTGAAGGAGTGAATTCTCTCGGTCCCACACTGATGGGTTTCCGAGTGGCAGGGAGAGACTTTCGGATATGTGTGGAAGTTCTTCCTATCGTGGTCATTAGCTACGACGTCATTCTATTCTGTACTGCCTGACTAAACATCACGCGAAAGTCCATCTACAGCAGCGCACTGTGGAACTGGATGAGACACCGTTCCGACTCGATTTTGTGGCTGAAAGAATTGAACTGTAACAAGGAACACCCGGAACGTCAGGTAACCAAATTAAACTGCATGCACAGTCTCCTAGACTCGGCTCGCGGGGTACGATACCGAGAGGTACAGGAAGGCTGTTCTGGATGAGCCTAGGAGCTGATCAGTTTATTAATACTGTGTGTGTGTGTGTGTGTGTGTGATAGAGCCCCTAACTTAAGATTAACTAAGACAGAAGTAATAGATTATATTCCATATCAATTTCTGTAAGCTCGTCCGACGCCACGTGAATAAAACGATTGCAGAACGTTGGATTGGAAGTGGAGGAGTAGAAAATGAAATTCATCGCCGTTGGTATTCGAGGTCTCCAGACCTCACAACTTGTGACTTGTATCTGCGAGGCTACGTAAAAGAGACCTTTTTACCCCCTTCCCTTCCCACCCAATGCCTGACACTCTTGAAAGTCTGCAAAATCGCGTTGTTGAAGCTGTGAATTCAATCACGAGAGACCAGCTGCTTCGGGTGTGACAGTAAATGAGCCAACGTTTTGATATTTGCGTGTAACACATGGTGCTCATATTGAAAGCATAATAATTTGAGCTTTCCTCTTTCCAGAAACGTTGTAATTGTGTTTCCATCTTTTGTAGTTTGGAAGCAATAAATCTCCGAAATCTGTTCCTCCTTTTTGAATACAACGTGTAAGAACCAAGAGGGAATAGTAAGAGTGGAGAACTAAGAAGGAAGCTCTCGGATTAAAAAGGATTGAAGACAGAGATGTAGTCCTTTGGCCCTACTGTTCAATCTATACATCTAAGAAGCAATTACGGAAAAAAAGAAAGGTTCAAGAGTGGGATTAAAATTGAAGGTGAGAGGACATTCGCTAATGACATTGCTGTCTTCAGTGAAATTGAAAAAGAAGTACAGGGTCTTTGAGCGGAAAGAAGAGTCTAACGAACACAAAATATGGACTGAAATTAAATCGAAGAAAGATGGAAGTAACGAGAAGCAGTACAAATGCTAATTTAGAAAAACTGAACATCAATATTGATCGTCACTAAGTAGACGAAGTTAAGGAATTCTGATATCGAGACAGCAAAATAACCCAAACGGGACAGAGCAAGGAGGACATAAAAAGCAGACTAGCACCGACAAAAAGAGCGTTCCTGGCCCAGAGAAGTCCACTGGTATCAAACATACGTCTTAATTTCAGGAAGAAATATCTAAGATTGTACATTTGGAGCACATCAGTGTGTGGTAGTGAAACACAGACTATGAGAAAACCGGAACTGAAGAGAACAGAAGCATTTGAGATATGATGCTACAGAATAATACTGAAGATTAGGCGGACTGATAAGGTAAGGAATGAGTCGTTCTCCGCAGAATGGTCGAGGAAAGGACTATATGGAAAACATTGACAAGGAGAGACATACCTGAAGGAACTGGTAAGACACAAGGGAATAAATTCCATGGTACTAGAGGAAGCTGTAGAGAGTAAAGATTGAGGAGGAAGACAGAGATTGGAATACATCCAGCATTGTAACTATGACGTTGGTTGCAGGTGCTGCTCTGAGATGAAGAGCTGTATGCAGAGGAATCCGTGGTGGGCTGCATCACACCAGCCAGAAGACTGATGATTAAAAGAAAGAAAGAAAGAAAAGAACAGGAATCACAAATGAGCAGTTGTATAAGATACTGAGTGACGTGTAGAACATACTGAGTGACATGTAGAGCATAGGTTTGAAGAATATGAATATACTTTGTAAAAAGAGAAATAAATCCTGTCTACGGAATAAGTAACGATAGGATTTTTTGTGAAGTGATAGGATGTCATCGTGAATGGCTCTTTGGTTAGACATGATGCTCGTAGTGTTGACAGTGGCTGTCTCTTACCGTCTGGGCTGTTTGTTACAGTCAGCAAGATTAGTGCGAAAAAAATGTTTGCTCAAACAGAAAAATTCACCTGCTCACACTCTGGTCCCAGTGATGGAAAAAGCTCAGGGTCAAGATTTTGACATAGTTTCCGATCTGTTCTTTTCCCCAGATTCAATTCCAATAAACTTTTTTCTTCTCTACATCCAGTTGATTTATAGGCAGGAATGGATTAAATACCTCAACTAAATGTTGCGCACTGCAGGAAACAAATATATTTTCTGTGGAAACAATAAATTTAGAATCTCGCTGAACCAAACGTATCAAACTAACTGAAGACCAAGGTGTAAAATAATTTGTTAGGTACAAAAAGTTTACTATCTCTCTTTTTTTTACAAACTTAGCAGTCCAAACGTCGTAAATATCCTTGAAGAAGGAAATACACGTATCTTCTGATATTTAAAGGAATGTAACGTTTCACAGTATTCTTCCGGAGTGTGAGGCTATCATGTTGAGGTATGTGTGAATGTTGCGAACGTGATCTGAACAATTCGTGTAGTCCATTTAACTACAGATTGTAGGCTCACTGCCCAAAAACTATTGAACAGCCACGTGATTACATTACTCGACGTTGAAATAAAAAAAAAAACATACCTTTAATCTAAATCCATGTTGTATTCGAGATGCGCCTAAAGCTCGTGCTATTACAATTAGCGTACCTCTTCTTTCAGTACACTGAGGTGAAAAACTCAGGGCATAGCGATATGCACATGTAAAAATGCCGATAGTACGGCCTGCTCAAACCAGCCGCTGTAACCGAGCGGTTCTAGGCGCTTCAGTCCGGAACCGCGCTGCTGCTACCGTCGCAGGTTCGAATCCTGCCTCGGGCATGGATGTGTGGGATCTCCTTAGGTTAGTTAGGTTTAAGTAGTTCTAAGTCTAGGGGACTGATGAGCTCAGATGCTAAGTCCCATAGTGATTAGAGCCATTTTTGAGCCGCATTCTCAAGGTATAAAAGAGCAGTGTAGTTGCGTAGCTGTCATTTGTTCTCAGGTGATCCATGTGGAAATATTTCCTACGTGATTATGGTCACACGACGGAAATTAAGAGACTTTGAACGTGGAATGACAGTTGGAGCTAGCCACATGGGACATTCCATTTCGGAAGTAGTTAGGGAATTCAATATTCCGAGATTCACAGTGTGAAAAGTGTGACGAGAATACCAAATTTCAGACATTACCTCTCAACACGGACAACGCAACACCCGTCGGCCTTCATTTAACGGCGTTTGCGTTGTCAGTGCTAATAGGCAAGAAAAACTGCCTGAAACAACCGCAGAAATTAAGGTGGGGTGAACGATGAATGTATCCGTTAGGACATTGCTGCGAAATTTGGCGTTAATGGGCTACGGCACCAGAAGACCGACACGAGTACCTTCGCTAACAGCCCGACTACGTCCGCAGCGCCTCTCCTAGCCTCGTAACCCAATCGGCTGGGCCGTAGACGATTGGAACAACCAACCATGGCCTGTTCAGATGAGTCCCGATTTTAGTTGGTAAGAGTTGATGGTATTCTGAACTGAATTTGAATTTGTGGTAAGGACTATGGGACCAAACTGCTAAGATCATCGGTCTCCAGGCCTACGCACTACTTAATCTAATTTAAACTAAGTTACGCTAGGGACAACAAACACACACCCATGTAAGAGGGTGGACTCGATCCTCTGACGGGGGGATCCGCGCGAACCGTTATAAGACGCCTGAGGCCGTACGGCTACTCCGCGCGGCCGAACTGATGGTATGGTTCGAGTGTGGCGCAGACCCGAGTTGTCAACAAAGCACTGTGCAAGCTGGTGATGGCTCCCTAAAGGAGGTTGTGTTTACGTTGAATGGACATCCAGCTGAACCGAATATTGACTATGGTTATGTTCGGCTACGTGGAGACCATTTGCAGCCATTCATTCATATAGATGACAGTGTGCCGTCTCTCTCACCGGGTACAATTGTCCCAAATTGGTTTGAAGAGCATTCAAGACAGTTCGGGCGAATGATGTGGCCACCCTGATTGCCCGACATGAATCACATCGAACATTTATCGGTCGTAATCGAGAGGTCAGTTCGTGCATACAATTCCGCAACAACAACACTTTCGCAATTGTAGACGGCTATAGAGGCAGCAAGGCTCAGTATTTCTGCAGGGAACTTCCTAAACTTGTTGAGTCCATGCCACGTCAAGAGGCTAGCGTCACGATATTAGGAGGTATCACATGACTTTCGTTACCTCAGTGCGTGTCTTCCTCCTCCCCGACATAAGGCCAGTATAAGTTACATTATGAACAATCCTACCTTTCCTCATCGCTATCTCTGTCTCATCGACCTGTATCCCTCTCTCATTCACTTTCTGCCTGTTAGTATTTCTCACGCTGCCCAATTAACTCTCTAGATTTCATTGTTTCACAACTCGTAAGACTCTTTTCTGTTACCTTTTTATCTGTCTGTATGAACAGGACTGACATTATTGTAATAAATACACTCCTGGAAATGGAAAAAAGAACACATTGACACCGGTGTGTCAGACCCACCATACTTGCTCCGCACACTGCGAGAGGGCTGTACAAGCAATGATCACACGCACGGCACAGCGGACACACCAGGAACCGCGGTGTTGGCCGTCGAATGGCGCTAGCTGCGCAGCATTTGTGCACCGCCGCCGTCAGTGTCAGCCAGTTTGCCGTGGCATACGGAGCTCCATCGCAGTCTTTAACACTGGTAGCATGCCGCGACAGCGTGGACGTGAACCTTATGTGCAGTTGACGGACTTTGAGCGAGGGCGTATAGTGGGCATGCGGGAGGCCTGGTGGACGTACCGCCGAATTGCTCAACACGTGGGGCGTGAGGTCTCCACAGTACATCGATGTTGTCGCCAGTGGTCGGCGGAAGGTGCACGTGCCCGTCGACCTGGGACCGGACCGCAGCGACGCACGGATGCACGCCAAGACCGTAGGATCCTACGCAGTGCCGTAGGGGACCGCACCGCCTCTTCCCAGCAAATTAGGGACACTGTTGCTCCTGGGGTATCGGCGAGGACCACTCGCAACCGTCTCCATGAAGCTGGGCTATGGTCCCGCACACCGTTAGGCCGTCTTCCGCTCACGCCCCAACATCGTGCAGCCCGCCTCCAGTGGTGTCGCGACAGGCGTGAATGGAGGGACGAAAGGAGACGTGTCGTCTTCAGCGATGAGTGTCGCTTCTGCCTTGGTGCCAATGATGGTCGTATGCGTGTTTGGCGCCGTGCAGGTGACGCCACAATCAGGACTGCATACGACCAAGGCACACACGGCCAACACCCGGCATCATGGTGTGGGGAGCGATCTCCTACACTGGCCGTACACCTCTGGTGATCGTCGAGGGTACATTGAATAGTGTACGGTGCATCCAAACCGTCATCGAACCCATCGTTCTACCATTCTTAGTCCGTCAAGGGAACTTGCTGTTCCAACAGGACAATGCACGTCCGCATGTATCCCGTGCCATCCAACGTGCTCCAGAAGGTGTAAGTCAACTACCCTGGCCAGCAAGATCTCCGGATCTGTCCCCCATTGAGCATGTTTGGGACTGGATGAAGCGTCGTCTCACGCGGTCTGCACGTCCAGTTCGAACGCTGGTCCAACTGAGGCGCCAGGTGGAAATGGCATGGCAAGCCGTTACACAGGACTACATCCAGCATATCTACGATCGTCTCCATGGGAGAATAGCAGCCTGCATTGCTGCGAAAGGTGGATATACACTGTACTAGTACCGACATTGTGCATGCTCTGTTGCCTGTGTCTATGTGCCTGTGGTTCTGTCAGTGTGATCATGTGATGTATCTGACCCCAGGAATGTGTCAATAAAGTTTCCCCTTCCTGGGACAATGAATTCACGGTGTTCTTATTTCAATTTCCAGGAGTGTATGTTGATTACCGTTACAGTTATCATTATCATACATATCTGCTCAATGGCTGAGGGGTCAGCTTGGGCCATGTCTCACAATGTAAACAATACAGTTGCAAGTTAACGTCAATGTTGAACATTATCTTGCACTAATAACGAGTACATTATCAAACTGTAATTTGTTCTAAGACGCGATTTTCTTGCTGCAACCTGTAATCAGAGTATACACCTGTGCGATCAAGACCGAAAATGAAAGTGTCAGTATCAAGTGATGCCGGACTTCATTACGATTTCTGAAACTGATGACCATTTTTGTTGCACTGGAGTACTTCGGGAATTTTCAGACCGTCAAATTAGAATTTAAGCGTTTGTATAGAATTCCATACTGATTGAGGACACAGTTTCAGTAAATCGATTATCTTAAGTTACTGCAGCTGGAAGCCAGCAGCGCTGACCCAGATGGCTCCGGGAGTGGCAACCCAGACCGTGGCAGTTTGCCATGCTGCGGCGTTAACGAGGACAAAGTTCGATTTATAAGTCGTATTCACTCGAATATTAAGAGGTCAAATTGCCAGTCGCTTGGAAAACAAGTAACAGCACGACCACAACAAATATATCGCTCATCGAACAATAAGCGTCATTTAGACGAGCTACGAAATATACCTCTGTCATTTACAAGTAAAAAAATATAAGAAAAAACTTATGCTGACGATGCTTCCATGCCGCAGTGGTAAGCACTGGACTCGCATTCGGGAGGACGTCGGTTCAATCCCGCGTCCGGCCATCCTGATTTAGGTTTTCCGTGATTTCCCTAAATCACTGCAGGCAAATGCCGGGATGGTTCCTCTGAAAGGGCACGGCCGACTTCCTTCCCCATCCTGCCGTACACCGATGAGACCGATGACCACGCTGTCTGGTCTCCTTCCCCAAACAACCAACCATCCAACCAAGCTTCCATGGCAGCACAAGGATCATCTTTCACGTAGGTTATCCAGAAGATCACAAGCAGGGATGTCAAGACACTAAGATGCCAACTATCTCATGCCAAATCCCGGATAGTCGGAGTGCCTTCCGCTTAAACAACAAAGAGGCAACAAGAGCATCCAAGATAGAAAGAAGAGGAAAAATTTGTCCAAAAATTCTGAGAATAATATTGGACCACTCTCAACTCTAAAAAAAAAATCATTAGAGTTAAAGATTTGATAGCCTTTTGTCTCAACCGGTGCCCTGCAGGAGATGACATGACAACGATCCCTCGTCGACTTCACAGAGAAATGATTGCCAACGCAGTTGCCAGTGTCAGACAGAGTCTTCAATCATACACCACCTTCAAATGCATCATATTTAATAACATTTGTCAGTGAAGTTGAAGAAGCTGTGCAACGCCTACCTTTGAATGGTGCAAATGAGATTAGACGGGAAATTTACAGTGCTCTTACGAAGGCTCGTCCAATCAAAGCAACATATCCTGCTCAGAAAGGGCTGCACTACAATGCCTCCAAGAATGTCGCCACTCAGTGGTACACAAGACGGAAAAAGGTAACGTGAGAGTTACCTCACAGCCTTTATGTTAAAAAGCTGTATGTTTGTTGAAGAAAGCCCAGCCCCTCTGAAGACTGAGTATGACCTCGTAGGGAAATTGCAAAGAAAAACTTCACCGCTCCTAAATTATTCCTCCTTACCTCAAGAAATCACATGGTTGTGTTCCACGCAGACTGCGTGGTCTTCCTAAAGTTCATAAAGAGGGGCTACCTGTAGAAGCAAAAATAAGCAACATTGCTGGTTCTACACAGGAGAGGGAGACGAAGAGATGAATACACTAAGCAGATTCAGAAGGATGTAGGGTGCAGTAGGTACTGGGAGATGAAGAATCTTGCACAGGATAGAGTAGCATGGAGAGCTGCATCAAACCAGTCTCAGGACTGAAGACCACAAAAACAACAACACATAGGATTTAGTTTGAGAACTTTTGTGGGAAAATATTCATATCACACGTGCAGCCCAGTTGACTTCATCACTAGACTCGAGGAAATTCCGCCTTATATATATCAGGTACTTAGTTACTTTTGATGTGTTCGCACTCTTTACGAGCATACGAATTTCAGAGTCGTTTAAGCTGATCTGCAATGAATTTCCCGTCTGCATCTACATGCATTGTGGTCTGTTGTACTTACGGCGCTCTTCGTGGTTTGTGCCCATGTATATAACGGTTAACCGGTTATGTTTGGCTTACCGTTGTCCGTCTGGATTCATAGCTCGCTTGAGGTACCGTGGATCCATACTTTGTTCTTAATTAACGGTCCGCTAACCGCATCGTTTATTCATATACAAGTAATGTTCGGCTCCGTCCATGTTGCAACTTTAATGTCATGATTTACCGTATTCAAGTTGTTGATGTGGCTTCTAGCTACAAACCGGTCGTTAAATCCAAACGGTTATTATTCAAGATGTCTGCTTTTGACTGTAATTGTACCTCATACACGATAGTGTGTAATAAATTTAAGGTTGAGATCACAGTCTTATTCCCGCACACTCTTACCTCAACCCGTTTTATGTTTAACAAGGAATTTTTTGAACATACTGACAGGGTCGCTGTGGGAAAGCCTCTTTCTATCTTTATGCAATCTTTTTTATGTAGAATTTTGAGGAGAGAAACTTGGACCCGAAATACCCTAAGACTTAAACCAAATGGTTTTAGGAGATACGTTGACGATACTTTCAAGGTGGCGTTTTGTGAAGAGGAGAAATTAATGGAGTTTTTGCAGTATCTCAACTCCAGTAATAACAACATCCAGTTTACCATGGGAACAACTAAAGATGATTATTTGTCGTTCTTGGCTGTTTTGTTAGACAGAACAATGGTGAAACTTCTGTTCATTCTGTTTACCGCTAGCACACTCACACCGTTTTAAGTCTACACTCTTAGAGTTGTCGGCATTCCTCAAAAGCCATGGGTGTGCTTAACAGTTGAAATTAGAAAACACACAATCTTCGACTCTGAGTGACTGCCTGAAAAGTTTATTCACCTAAGGTAGTGCTCAGAGAAACTGGGCATTCTTCCTAGTAGTTAAAGCACAAAATCAGCAACCGGACGAAGAGAATAGCACGCCAACAAAACCTCTTTCTTTCATATTTCGTCAATGTCTCGTCCAGGATAGGTAGAATTCTCCAAAAATATCAAGTTAAAATGGTATAGGTGAAAGCTTCAGTCTATCACCGGTGACAGTCCGTCGCCATTTATTAAGGCGTGGATAATGTGAGTGTCGTCCTGTTCTCCGCCTTCCTTTGACGAATGTGCAGAAACATACCAGACGACAAAGGCGCATGGAACGACGTCACTGGGAACCTGAATGGAGTCAGATAGTGTTTTCGGACGAATCCAGGTTCTGTTTATTTGAAAATGATGGCCTCATTTTGATTCACCGCAGACACTGGGAGCGGCATCACAGTGACTGGATTCGCAAAGACATACAGCGCCAATTAAAGGCCTTCTGGTGTGGAGTGCTGTTGGGTACAATCACAAATCCCAGTTAGTTCCTGTCCAGGTCACTGTGACCAGTGTGACCTACGTGAATGACATCCTGCGACCGGTAGCCGTATCCTTTCTTCACAACGCCCCAGACACTATTTCTCAGCAAGACGGTGCACGATCACATGTTACGCCACGAATACTGACCCGCCAGATCACCAGATTTGTCACCAATCGGGAATGTGTGGAATATGGTGAAACGATGGGTGCAACGCTGTTACACAAAGCCACCCACTATGGAAGAAATTTGGAACCAGATGAATGAAGCATGCTTGAATGACTATACCAAAAGATGCCATTCACGCCTTATAAGCGTCGATGCCATCACGCATGGAACAAGTTATCAGGACCCACGGCGGACCCTTGGCCTACTAGGCAACAGAACACATGGTGAACCAAGGTAACTGAAATGTTAATCATTTCCGCGGAACGGACTAATGTTTATCCCCTGTGAATATGAGTGTCTTATCTCTAGTTGTTCAAGGTGTTCTGTTTTTCTGAACACGAGTGTAATGTGTCTTTCATATTGGCTCTAATATGCCAACTTCTGTAACAGCGCTGCTATGCCTCAGAAACTGTAGTACGGACTGTTATAGTCATCCATAATGAGAACTTCCCTCTGCAGTTGACTGTGCGCTGATATGAAACTTGCTGGTTGATTAAAACCGTGTGCTGGGCCAGAAATAGAACCTCAAAGGTTTGTATTACAAGAGGAAATGCTCTACTAGCGAAGGTACATGAGCACGACTCCCGACCTTTCTCACCGCTATGCTTCTGAGATCACCTCATCTTCTATCTTCCAATCATCCTTTCTTCCAAGGGCGTTAATACTGCATGTTTCGCAGGTGAGTAATCCTGCATGTTTCGCAGGTGAGCTTCTGTGAAGTCTGGAAGATAGGGGATGAGGTACTAGCGCATTAAAACTGTGAGGCGAGTCGTGGTGGTGTAGCTAAGATGGCATGCCGGCACGGTGGCTCAGCGTGTTCGGTCAGAAGGTCAGCTGCCCTCTGTAATAAAAAACTGAGTCAACTGCTCAACACTGAACTTGAACGGGTGTCATGGGACATCCGCACCGAACAAATGCAACGAACAAAAAATGAGAACAATAGAAAAAGATGGTACAGCAATTGTCGGTGAAAGGCAAAGTTACCAGTTCGAGTCCACACCTAGCAAGTAGTTTGAATCTGCCAACAACTTTTATTATAGTCATTTTCCATTGATTGTAGATCACTTTTACGTGTGATGTAAATGTATTATACTTTCAAAGTCGATGTTGATCACCAAGGTATAAAACGTGAGTGTGTAGTGTCTGTGTTACCTTTTTTGTTTTTCACTAACGTATGCGACAACGAGGAACGTCGAGAATTTTCTGACGTACGTAAGTAATTTTCAACGTTTAAGATGCTGATTTAGGACGCCTACCGCATTTTTAAATCTGTAATGGAACTACTTTCTTCTCTGACACTGCAAAAGTTCTTTGAAAAGGACATCTATGACTGAACAGGTGTGGAACTTGATCAGATAGTAACAAGATAACAGCGCCGCAAACCTATATCCAACCGTCAGGAGAACAGAATAGAAAAGCAACAGGCTTTCTGGACCAAAAATGACCTTCATTACGGTCATAGGTTTTGAATTAGAAAATCCATAGCTGTACCACCCATGACATCACAAGCCCTGCCCACATCTGTGACCTCACCTTCATCACATGACCAGCCACATCCACTGCTCCTCCCCCTTCTCCAACCACCTCCTCCAATTAAAGCCCAGCATCTTACCTACCTTAGCATCTTACCTACCTTTAAAACGAACAGCCAGTCACAACCCGGTATGATAATGGGTCAATCATACTTTCAAACCCTTCTGAAGCCATATCACCTCCGCGTGTTTCTACGTTATTTCTTGGAAATATGATAATCAGAGAGCTTCCTATATCGAGATTTGATATCGTTCTTTTCTAGTTGTGTTGGTAATTTGCATAATGCACTCCATATACTTTGCTTGTCTGCACACAGCCAAGTACTTACTCTAAAAACTATTACGTGATGCAATCTAGGCAATACAAGAAGGATATGGAATACTGCATCTGTATGGATGTTCAAAAAGGCGTGAAAGGTATAAATCACAGTAAAAACATTGAGTCTCGTAAGTCTGTATATTAGGGAACAATATTGACATACAGAACATTCGGATCTTTTTTTTTATATGTACAACTTTTAGCTTACATTGCAAGTTTTCATCTTTTTCATGTCTGCAACATGTATGTTACAATATTAGCTTACATCATTTCTGTATTACAACATTTAGCTTACAATTCCAGTTTACATTTACAACACTCTGATTGCAACCTCTTTTCTACATACACGACAGCTAGCTTACATTCTCACATTAAATATTTTCTGTATAACACATATGTTACGATTACAGTATGTTACTGTTAAATCAACATTTGCGACACACAATAACGACGCCATGGAATTGTGTTCACTTTATCGTCAAGAACGAAACCTTTATCACCTTTAGCCGAAAGAGCTAATGTGCACTGCTTTATGGCCAAAACTCTATGCAGCTTTGATCGAATTATGTGCTGCTCAGTCGATCTTTCAGTATCATTTAATACACATTCTCGATAATCATCAACGCTGAGTTCTTCTGAGGATGCGTGTTTTAAACTTTTTGTCTATACATTACACCGTTTACCCTTGTTTCGAGAGCATACATTTTGGCTCATAGTTCTGAGAATTCTGTAATAATCTTCTTTGGCAATTCATTTATTGTGGGATGTTCGTATTAGTAAGATAAGCTGAAGTGTCAAACTACGTATGCATATCACCTTGAATAACATCATAAACATTTGTACTTATTACATGCTATAGCATATTAGGCTAACCGTTTCTGTGTGACATATTTAAACATTTTTTGACTCAGATTTCTTCGATATACAGCCATAATCAAGAACTACAAGCTGTGTCTTTAAAACGTCTAAATTGGCCATTCCTACATCTAGAAGTTTATCAAAAACAATGTCAAGTCTGCTTAATTAAATTGCAACCAAATTTTCATTAAATATAAGACTACGCTTGAAAAGAAGTATTGCCATTAGAGCAGCAGCTTCTTACCTATCTTCCTAACTCTTTACTAGTAAAGCATCGCTCTTTTCTCAAAGATCTTGCAAAAAAACACTGTTGTTCATAATTTTGAAGAAATTTATTACGAAATAGTTCTTTGCATTCACGTGTTCCTCAGCATTAACATCGATGTACATTTTCATCCAGGGATCTCGAATGAATGATAGTATTCGATGAATCTTGATTAGGGTAAGATTATTGTTCAGACATTGCTTTAAATTTCCACAAGGAATGATATAATTTCTGTTATTGTATAATGTGGAAGTCAGCCTCTTTGGAACTCCTTTCTTGTTCATGTTAGGTGGTAATAAAGATTTCTTTGGACATGATGATGAAGTTCATGTAAATTTTCTCGAAGTTCAAGACCCACTTCTAAAATTTAACGTATGTCTGAATCATCAGGTGTGCTCATGACATATGAACTGTCCACAGTCATACAGAAGAATCAGAGAGTGGTAGATACTGATCATGTCCCACGTGTTAACAGTGAGGAGTATAAGACTCATCATTATTTTCATCATAATAAGCCATGTTCCTACTGCATGAAACTGCATGTTTATGTGAACAGTGAACAATACCACCTCTGACTCCAGCTCAACACATTGTAATCTAATCTATTTGTGTAATACGCTATAATTTTCCACGGAAATTATCAAACACATCGGCCAAAAGTAATATGTCAATTTTCAAATATATGTCGGAATAAACTCCTAACGTTTTGCATTCAGTTAAATTCCACACCCTGCACGTTATTTCGTAATGGAATTTCTTTGATTGGAATTTCTCCAGTCAGCAAACTTTTTGAACTCCTCAATTGACGGTTACTATTCCTCCAACAAAATGGATTCATCAGACACGTGCTCGTAAGGAAAGACGCCTTTCTTATTGATCAAACTAAACTGTTCGCTGTTGGGATTATACTCTCTTGTTATTTTCAATACATCGGACTTAAATGTGAGACTCATCTTTCTGGAGAGCATGTCAGAAAATTGAACGAACCTATAAAGCAAAATTTTATTTCGCTACGTCAGTGGGGTGTGACAGATTTAGTGTATACTTTGCATGTTTCCACGTTCACAACAGTCGCAGAAGCATGGTCTGGATTTGTTTTAGTCGTTTCTTTTACTCGCTCAAAAAGGTTCTTCATTATGAAGTGTGCAACACAATTCGATAGATTGTGAAACAGAACAGGCACCATAAAATTAGGTCCATAATTTAAATTACATCCATCACGTTTGGCGCCATGAAATCGGCTTGTAAAATGGCTGTGATCTCGGTGTTTCACGTCAATCTACATGGAGCGTTCCTTGCAGATTTGGCAAATTTATGTAGTTAGAAATACCTCTTCCTCTTCCAAAACTAATAATTATATCCTTGTTTTGTAACAATTAATTTTTATGCGCCCTGCAACCCGATACAGCTGTTTGCTAAACCATTCCACGCAGTCTGCACCTCAGTACAGGTGATACTCTGAATATTCGTCAGTGTAACTGCAGTGCACATAGAATACACATGAATTGCGTTACCTTTGTGCAGCAAACATTCGATGTTTGCATACATAACACGTAACAACTTTAATTGGTTTTTATATGATTTGAATTTCGTGAACTGTTTCTGCCCTTTGAGCATTATGTTAGTGCCTGCATTTGTCGGCAATCAACTGAATAGCAGCCAACTTCTCTTTAGAATGGAAGCAGGATAAGCAGCGATCACATACTTCGTTTGAATGATGACAACCAGTGATGCTACTATTTACTAGTCTCAAAAGTTTTTTATGTAGCAGAAGTGGTTAATTTTTGTGTTTGCGAAAGGCATAAATATCCACAAACACCTTCACATTGTTTTCTTAGATATTCGCACGTAATTCAGTTCAGCATGAAATGTAATGTTCGTACAGTTTTATGTCTGTAAATAATGACGATAACTAGATACACGGTTCACATGTTCATTTGCTAGGCGGAAACCAGCTGTAATTGGTGTCTTGAAACAATAATCATCGTTGTTTGAATCCACATTTATGAATAAACTTTTCTCTGTATCACTTTTGGTAATTTTCTGTTGTCTCCCAACATTAAATTCTTTATTTATACTCGCATTAATGCAAAGCATCATGATTTCATTTAACGGTCACAAATAACTGTGAACTTGGAAAGTTCCCAGTTTCTTTTTTTTTTAAGTCAGTCTGTCACATTGTTTAAAACCATTCATTGATATTATACAGTGACAGAGATGCGTTGGTGTTCATATACCTTTCCCTAACCTCACCAGACTTCAGGAGTAGGAGTTTACAGACAAGTGAGGTATCAAATGTTTTTTATTCCAGTCTTTGATCCCAATATGAATTCTTTAGACGATGACCGGTTTCAGTCCGTAATGACCAGATCTATAATATACAAATATATACACCTAGTGAGCAGTGTGTCTTTCAACATAATACAGCAATATGTATCACAGTATACATACAACCAGTGCAATGTACACAAAATACGGTAAAACGTACCTTTTTTACACCATGTCCTAAAGTGATAGGGCCATAATGGCATCGTCAAAACATATAGATATAATCAGCATAGCGTTGTCATATAGATCTAAAATAAGGTGTAGAATAGGCCGCATCGTCCACACAGTCTTTATTGCAAGTGGCTACTTAAATACAGTAGCAACCAGAAATCTGTTTGCCTACATCCTCCCTAGATGTCGCTACTGTCGGCTTAGATGTAGTCATCATTTACGCAAAAAACAAAATCTGATAAAAACACTTTATGTAAAATACATGTAGCAGACTTCTAAAATTGATAAGTATCATAGAAACCAATTGTGGCGCAATAAAATACAGTTACCCGTATACAATTATTAAAATGAAAAATATGAATAGAATAGGACCGATTCTTTTTATGGTGAATTTATGGTCAATTAATATACGTATTACATTGCCTGTGGCAACCTATAAATTGCCTATGAAAGATAAAATGTCCATATGACAGCTGAAAAAAGGACAGATCAGACTGGAATAAAAAAACATTTGACAGTATTGGATCACTGTTTGTATACGTGACCATGTCACAGTTGATGAAACAAGTGAGTTATGGTGGTCGTTTCAGCTCAGACACCCTTCCAGATGGCAGCACTGCAGAAACATTAGAGCCTACTAATGGCTGTTAAGAGTACCCTATGTGAGCTATTGAATACTTGTAAGAATATTTGTTATTAAAATTGTATAATGAAACTTCACTGATTATGAAAGCATAGCCTAATTATGTAATTGTCTCTATGTAAGCTGATCTCTCCGTGAGGGAAAAATAGCATTAATAATTAAAAGTGGTCTTCTTCCAAGATATGGAGGAAGTACTGTCGCTTTTGTCGTTTCGAGCCTTGATGCGTGTGGGGAGCCAGTAAGGAATCGACTTTCAACAGTGTCAGTGGTGTAAAGCAGTGAAAACCCGACTACTGTTATTAAATTTTCTCGGATGGAAGAATATAGGCCTTACTGAGCGTCGCTTCACGTCGTTGACGATGAATGTCAAATTGAGCCGGGTGATAAGGCTAACTGTTGGAAAGCAACAAACTGTCGTGCTGAGCTGGGAAGTTTCAAAGATATTCCAATTTGCTGACTGGCTGCTGAATATTATTTTTCAGCTTTAATAAGGCAAGATCATTCATTTCTTCTTTTAGTTTTGTAGAGAGAGATTAGCTTTCTTTCTTTTTGCTTCTCACGTTTGAATAAGACAATACATTTGTTTGTCAAAATTTTATCAGATTGCAAGGTATATCAAAAAGAATCATCTGATTTTTAAAAAATCATAACTATTATGTGATTTGAGATATGTAAATGAACAATGTAAACTCTCGAGTTTTAGGTAGCAGCAGTGTGCGCCCACTTGAGTTCTTGTAAAAATGGTGTCGAGACAACAAAACACGTTCTGTGTTCTAGTTTTGAGCAGTGCGGGTCAGTAATAACTGTTCAGCGTACCTTTTTTTATTACTTTCGTACTAGGTATCGTGTGGATCCTCAACAGCACGTTAGACGATGGTATGAACAATTCCGAAAAACAGGTCGTTCGTGAAAAGGCAAATCGCCGAGCCGTCCCCGAGTGTCTGACACAGACGTCGATCGCATCTGCCATAGTGTCACAAGAAGTCCGCAGAAATCAGCTCGCCGTGCAGCTCGACAGCTCAACATGCCCCCAATGTCCGTCTGGTGTGTGTTGCGTCGACGTTTACACATGAAACCATACAAAATTCAGCTACTGCAAGCTCTTCGTGAAGGTGACAAACAACAACGTGTGGAGATCTGCAATTTCGTTCTTGGCAAGATGGAGGATGACAGTTTTCTTCCACGCTTAGTGTTTAGTGACGAGACAACATTCCATTTAAATGGAAAAGTGAACCCTCATAATGTGAAAATATGGGTTACGGAACAACCACATAGAATTGCGTAACATGCGAGGGATTCTCCAAAATTTAATGTGTTTTGTGCAGTTTCACAGGAAAAGGTGTATGGTCAATTTTTCTTTGCCAAGAACACTCTTACAGGAAGCACATGTCTCGATGTGCTTGAGAACTTCCTTTTCCCACCGCTGAAACTGATTCGAATGACTTTGTGTACCATTAGGATGGGACACCGCCACACTGTCGTCTGGAAGTGCAGGAATGTTTAAATCAAAGGATTACTGAACGATGGATCGGTCGCACTGGGCCAAATGATTCAGCCTTAATGAGTTTTCACTCTGCAGCGGAGTGTGCGCTGATATGAAACTTCCTGGCAGATTGAAACTGTGTGCCGTACCGAGATTCGAACTCGGGACCTTTGCCTTTTGCGGGCAAGTGCTCTATCAACTGAGCTACCCAAGCACGACTCACGCCCCGTCCTCAGAGCTTTACTTCTGCCAGTACCTCGTCTCCTAGATCCCGAGTTCGAGTTAATCTGCCAGGAAGTTTCATATCAGCGCACACTCCGCTGCAGAGTGAAAATCTCATTCTGGAAACATCCCCCAGGCTGTGGCTAAGCCATGTCTGCGCAATATCCTTCCTTTCAGGAGTGCTAGTTCTGCAAGGTTCGCAGGAGAGCTTCTGTAAAGTTTGGAAGGTAGGAGACGAGGTACTGGCAGAAGTAAATCTGTGAGGACGGGGCGTGAGTCGTGCTTGGGTAGCTCAGTTGGTAGAGCACTTGGCCACGAAAGGCAAAGGTCCCGAGTTCGAGTCTCGGTTTGGCACACAGTTTTAATCTGCCAGGAAGTTTCGATTCAGCCTTACATTGCTGTCCTCCAAGTTCACCGGACCTGACTGTATGTGATTATTTCTTGGGGGGGGGGGGGGGGGGGGGGGGGTTATAAAAGACTGTTTGTGTGCCTCCGTTACCAACAACAGTGAACGAGCTGAGACATCGCATAACAGCAGCTGTCGAAGCTGTAACTCAAGACATGCTCGCTGCAGCGTGGGAACAATTTGAATATCGCAATGACATAAGCCGTGCATCTCAAGGGGAACATATTGAACACCTATGAATAAGTATGGAAATTTTTGAGTTTCCCTTTCATAAAAAATTCATTGTATATTTTTATTAGTTTCATAAATATAGACGTGCCAAATCGGATGATTCTGTTTGATACACCCTGTATTTCTAGTGATCTCAATCTGAATATTTCACCTAATTCTTTCTTTTTTTCATGCTGTTTAAGAAAAGTGTTTTTAAGGTATATTTGCAATAATTCGACCAATGTGTTTACATCTCAGTAGTCGTTTCACTTACGTAGTTTTAAACTGGTAACCAAAGTTAACATCAGCTTTGCTGTTTCATGAGTAGTTGGGACTAAACCACGAGAGATACAAACTACAGTAGTATTCTGTTGAATACTATAGTAGAAGAAATGCTCGTATCAGTTGTTACTTCACGAACTATTTGTGTTGAAACTATCAGCTGATTTAGTCATGCTAGTAATACATAAAAGTTTAAGTTTGCTAATGAGGAAAAATGTCTAGCACTAACATAAATAATATATATTATATATTGTGTATCACATTCATATAAATAATAGATATAGTTGTACCATCTTGGTTTTACTAGAGTAGAACAACTGTACGAAAGTAAAATGCGGTAATCAATTATTTAATGCGCTAAACAAACATGTGTTCTATTGAGACTGGTGACCGACATTAAATGTAACAGGTTCACTGCTGGAATTTCGCAAGTTGTGTCGTACTGAACTTACGGACAGGCAAAGATTTGAAAGGAAAAGCTCTTTCAGAAGGGGAAATTCCTAGCAAACTCAATAAGGAGCTAAAGTGAGACAACTGTGAGACAGAGAGGTAGGAAAGGAAGGCAGCTGCCCTTAACGTGGAGGGCCAGCCAGCAACAAGTGAGCGCTGTGGATCTGCCCCTGGCGATCGCGGCTGGGATTTCTGCTGGCTCCGCGCAGCGCCGTCGATTGCGAGGTGCCTGCCACTTATGCAACGCCGCAGCGCACTCACGTGACACGGCTGCTGCAGCCACTGGGACAAACATTACGTCAGTCGCTCGTCTCAGGTGAGCAGTAAGATGTCCTGGTGTGCTAAAGCACAGATTCTTACTGTTGTACCGGACGAAAATACACTCCTCGGTACAGCGATGGATTCTTTTGTTTGTTCTGGGAGGAGACCGAGTGGATACTATAACGCATGCAGTATTAGTTTACTTTATTACTATATAGATAAGAAGAATTGCCTAACTTTGTACAGTCCACTTCCACAGTAATGTCATGAGTATTTATAGCTGACTCTGAACGGACAGAAAGAGGTATCACACTCACAAGGGAATGATACAATCTGACATGTCGAAACTTATCCTGAAATTTTTCACACGGGAAGAATACACTGAACGAAATACATTCTCAAAATTTTAGCTGCTAAGGCGCATGACAAATATTTGTAAAAAAATGTTAAAGTTATTCGTTTTTGCCGCACGGAGAACCACAGCTGCTTGACAGTCCTTTCTGCGTAGTATGCGATCAGGTGAATAAGCAGATGCAGCCGTGGCATGAGGTCGTAGCATTGCTTAGCGCGTAGTCCAAAGATCTCGCAAGTAAATTTTAAGCACTGAACCATACCAAATGTGTCAAATTACTCAGTTTTTGAGTAACTTGCAGTTCATGTCCACAGCTAAACTGTTGCACATGTAATTGTTAACAAGTGACTAGCAGAGAAAACAAACTGAAGGCCGTACATGATCTTATGATACCGACGACTTCCCTCAATTTGGACTCTAATTTTTGACATTTAATATTTTATAAAAAGTCTTGTGGCACAGTTAATTTTTTTGCATAATGTATTTTTTATAACGTATTTTTGTTAACAATGAAACATTCCCTGTAGTTGTCGTTAAGATATGAAGTGTCTATTCGATGCGAAAACGAACTTTTTCTTTAGACCACGCACACATGATAAAAGAAAAATTAAAGCATTCAGGCATTTAATAGAAATTACTAGTTTTATTAAACAGGACTGGAACGCATTAAGAAACGGTTGTGGCCGTTGTTCTGCAAGTTGTGATGCATACCAAGCATACTTGATGGTAATCTTTAAGGCACAGTTAGAGAATTTAAAACTTCTTACTTAAAGTGAACATTAACTGGAAGTAATTAAGTTGAACTTCAGTGTGTCGTATCAGATGACAATTCGTCTTTACACATCTGGGATCCAATGATAATTTCAAGCTAAATTCATTGTATAAGTGCTTGTTCTTTCTGTCAGTGTGTTAATTTCAAATATATAATATACTGCATGCAGCGAATCTTCATGCAGCGAATCGGAAAAAAGTATCTATTTATATATAACCAGCATGGATTCAGCAAACATCAGAAAAAACGATCTATTTACATATAACCAACATGTATCAGCAAATATTCTTCTTGTGAAACAGGCCTGGCGTTTTAGTCACACCAAGCAATGAATAATATCGACAAGGGATCTGAAGCTCTCCCACGTCTTTAGATATTCAGCAGGAATTGACGCCGCTCCTCACAGGCAGTTCCTAAACAAATTGCATGCCTATGGTCGTCTGTTGTGCGACTGAATTCGCGATTTCCTGTCAGAAATGTTAAAGTTCGTAGTAAATGACGGGGCGTCATCTAGTGAAACCAAAGTGACCAAAGTGACATCTGCGGGTCCCGAAGCAACTGAGATACTTTCTTTGTTGTTCTTTACATAAATGATTTTGGAGACAATCTGAGCAACCATCTTAGATTGTTCGCAGATGATACTACCGGTTACCGTCTATTAAAGTCAGCAGAAGGTCACAACGAACTACAAAGTGATTTAAACGATGTATCTACGTGGTGGGAAAAGTGGTAATCGAGTATAAATATTAAAATATGTGATGTTCTCCACATGAATACTCACAAATGGAGCAAGGGAAAAACTATTTTATTCTTCCGCGCAAACCATGATTTCTCCTATCTTTCCTTCGTGGTCCTTTTGCGGGATGAAACTTCGTAGCAGTGATTTCGTTCTGCAGCCTGTCGTGAGTGCCGGTGCTCTAAACTTTCTCATAGTGTTTCGCAAAAACTATCTTCTTCCCTCGAGGCATTCCCATTTGAGTTCACATTGCATTTTCGTAATACTCCCGTGATGGTTGAACCTACAGGTAAAAAACTTGCAACAGTTCTCTGAATTGCTTCGATGTCTTCCTTTAATGTGACCTCCTGGGATCCCAAACCCTCTAGTGGTACTCGAGAATGGCTCGTACAAAGGTTCAATACGAGGTCTCCGTTATACACTGTCCAGCCCCATGAGTGTGACCACCTGTCAAAAGCCTGAATAACCACCTTTCACAGATCTGACTGCTGCAATAAACTTTTGAAACGTGTCGACAGGGATGTGGAGCCAAGTCGACTCCAGTACCGTGGCCAGTTGCGCTAGGTCCCTCGACTCCGATCCGTGGCGTGAACACTCCGGTCGAAATAATCCCTCAGATCCTCTATTGGACTTGAATTCGGGAACAAAATGCATATATTATACCAATAGATTTATTTATTCTTATTCAAGAATTCATCTATGGTACAGAAGGAGTCGTCAAGGGGATGTGATTTCGGTTTACTTTTGAAACTATTACTGCTGTCTGCCAGACATTTTACTTCATCTGATAATTTGTCAAAAAGTTTTACAGCAGCATATTACACCACCTTATGTGCCAAATATAGGTTAAGTATAGGGCACTATCTTTCTTTCTTCTGACATTACAACCATTAATATCATTGTTGTTATTAAACTGGTCCATGGCGAGAACAAATTTCATTGCTGAATTAATGTGAGGCTGTCTTAAGAATTCCTAACCTTTAAAACAGATGCCTACAAGATATGCAACTATGAGCCCTTCACATTACTCCAACCACTTTCTTTTCAGCGGTGAATACTTTTTGCCTGACTGTTGAGTTACCCCATGATATTATTCCGTATGACATCAGAGAGGGGAAGTATGCTAAGTATGTTAGTTTGCTGATTTCTATATCCTCAAAATTAGCATTTATTCTGATTGCAAAAGTTGCTAAACCTAATCGCTTTAGGAAATCCAAAATAAGAATTTTCCAAATAAGATTCTCATCTATATGTACACCTAAAAACTTAGTATGCTCTACCCTGGATACTGAGTTCTGTTGATGTGTTATATTTATTGAAGGAACCGTACTCCTTGCAGTAGAAAATTGGATGTACTTCGTTTTTTCAAAGTTCGAAGCAAGCCGATTCACAGAAAACCAATCAGTAGCTTTTCCAAAGACATCATTTGTCTCATTTTCTATTGGAGTTTCTTTTACTGGAGTAATAATGATACTTTTATCATCAGCAAACAGTTTAACCTCTTTTTTCAGATACGATGGGAGGTCATTCACATATTATCGAAACCTGTGGAACACCTGATGTAATTTCATCACAGTTAAATGAAATGAGAAACTTCCTTAAATCACTTAAACCACATAAAGAAATTTTTGCTTCCTTTTCTGTAGATACGACTTAAACTACTTATATGGTGTTCCATTGATACCTTAGAATTGTAATTTTTACAACATAATGGCCTGCTTCACACAATCAGATGACTTGGATAAATGACAGAAAATTCCTATTGGTGACATTTTACTATTTAAAGATTATTATTTAGGCAATGAAATTGTATATTGCTGTTTCAGTAGAAAAGCATTTTTGAAATCCAACCTGTGACTTATTATGTATACCTTACTGTTGAGATGGCGAACCACTCTTGCGTACACTACTTTCTCGACAATCTTTGAAAATGTTGTAAGCAAGGACACTGGCCGGTAATTATTGACATCTGCGGTGTCCTATTTTTTGTAGAGAGGCTTGGCAATGGCATATTTAACCTGTCTGGGAAAATAGCTTGAGTTAGTAATGCAATGCAGATGTGACCCATAACATCAGCTGTAACAGCTCCACATGGGTTTAGTATCTTGTTAGAGATGTCATCTACTCCAACAGAACATTTATTTTTCAAAGATTTAATGATTTTCTTTATTTCATAACAGTTGTTAGATGAAAATTGATCTGACAAGGATTTCTCAAAACTGTATCTTCCATCTACTACTTGGCTTTTTCTTTTGAATTGTTCTCACCATTTTTCCCCTACACTTAAGAAATTATTGTTAAATACATTAACTGCTTGTCCACTGTTGGTTAAGATGGTCTCTTTGCCTTTAATAGTAATAGGTCTTACCCCAGTGGTTACTTTTCCTGTCTATCTTCTCACAACATTCCATATTGATTTGATTTTAATGCCTAGTTGTTAATTTCATCGAAAAATAATACAATTTTTTTATTTTCTCATAATTTTCTCAGTGTGTTACAATAATTTGTATAGTGTTAAGTTACTTCTGGATCTTTACTAATTCTTGCTGTCTCATACTGTTTTCTTGTTATTTCTGAAGACACTTTAATACATGTGGTAATCCAAGGTCTCTTTGAAAACTGTTTAGTGTTACTTTTAGTAAATTTTTTGAGGCATCAGAGTTCGAAATGGGCTATAAATTTATCAAGAAATATGTTGCACTTATCAATATCATTTGCCTCATTATATATGTCTCCCCAATTAACATTTCTTAAAGTTTCTTTGAAGTGCTCTGTAGGTACTGTGTTGACCAGTCTTACACTTTTACTGAATGGGTTCTGACCTGTACATTCCGCTAGGTTTTATAAGTAAATCAATTGTGCATCACGGTCTGATAATCCATTTATCACAGTGAAAGCATGTGTCAGTTTTACATCCTCTTACTGTACAAACAAATTATTCATTAAAGTGCTACTGTCTTGAGCTATACGTGTAGGGAAGTTGATCACTGATTCTAAGTAATATGTCATTAATAACACTTGTAGTTCCCATGTCCTATCAGAATTGTTTAGGAAGTTTACATTGAAATCACCACAGATTAATATCTTCTTTTTGTCTGACAGACAGCATAATAGGGTGTGATTTCGTAGACTTTCCCGGCGTAATAACTGCTGATATTCTTCACGGGTTTGCAGCCGGATCATTTCGTCCTCCAGACACAATATTTCGGCGGACCAGCTGGCCGCCATCCTCAGGTGAGTTAATGCTGGTGCACTGCCTCGCGGGAACTGAGTTCCAGCCACAACGACGGAAACCTTTATACACCACAAACCGTTCACCGCGCACGCGCGAGAAGATAGCGCCTCCTGGCGGTAAGAAGACACGCAGCGCGCCGGTGGAGAAAGACGGCGGAAACGATAAATCGCATCAGGAAGGATCCAAAGATCGAAAAGAAGAACGTTTTTGTTTAATGTCCGACAACATCGGATTCCATATTTTGCTTAGAGGAAAACCTCTATCCCTGTTAATAATATTACTTGCTAATCTGATTTCAATAGATTCTTTAAGAATACATTCCCAATAGCGAGAAGCAGGAGAGATCAATTGTGTCCTGTCGTACATCATTCTGTGTCCCTCGTTAAGGCAATGTTCCGCCACTGCAGATTTCTCGGGCTGGAGCAACCGAGTGTGCCGATGATGTTCCACACACCGGTCCTTAATCGTTCGAATAGTCTGACCAATGTACTTCTTTCCACAGTGACACGGGATTTCATATACACCGGGTTTCCTTAAACCCAAATTATCCTTAACTGAGCCGAGAAGGGCTCGCAAGAAGAAAGGGAAGTTACTGAGTGCACTTGTGTTTTTATTGAGATGTCGGGACGAGGGTATTATCCCTAAATTCGCCAGAATTAATCATTATATTGACACAAAAGCGGCCAACAAAATCAAGAAGCGGGCCAGTCGTGCATTGGTACGGGAACGTATTCGCTTTACGCGTCGACGATTGGATTTTATATCCAAAGATTTATTTTATTTGCATCTGGAAATATCTTCGAGACTGTCTGCCACATCGTGGGAATGGGTGGATAGCGCTTCATGGGCTTTTTCGGACTCGGTGCAGAAAATTGCTGCTGGTAAACAGTCATCTAAGTTCCAACGTCTCTCTGTTTCTCCTATTATGTCTGGTGACGACACCCGTCAACGGGTGGTTATTAATCTTACGACTCAGGAATTTGATGATGCTACATTATCTGTTTTGAAAAAAGGGTTAAATTTCGCACCTACTCCCAAGAGGACTCCTATTACGGATTTTATTTGTGCTGTAGAACAAGCTGTGGCCCGCCTTCCTGAGGACAGGGCAGAAGAGATCAGGCAGGAGGTTGCCTATAAACTTCGTCGAACTCCACCTCCAAGGAATAATATTCCATCTTGTGATAGGGCTGCTATTCGGTCTCTGAGAGAAAATCGGGATCTAATCATTCTTCCGGCTGATAAAGGCAATGCCACGGTTATTCTCGCACGTGAGGATTATGTTGCCAAAATGGATCTTTTGCTACAGGAATCGGCCTATCGGAAAATCAAAAATGATCCCACGGATTGTATAAAACGAAAGACTCTCTCACTTTTAAAGAAGAGCTCTTTACCTAGTGATGTCATCAAGAAACTTCATCCTGGTGCGGCGGTTCCTCCGAGATTGTATGGTTTACCCAAAATACATAAGAGTGGTATTCCTCTGCGTCCCATTGTCAGCAACTTGGGCGCCCCTACCTATAATTTGGCCAAATATTTAGCTTCGGTCCTCAGGCCATATGTGGGAAAATGTGAACATCACATATCTAATTCGTCTGACTTCATTCGACGATTAAAATCATTATACTCTGGTCCTTCTGACTTGCTTGTCAGCTTTGATGTTATTTCTCTTTTTACTCGGGTTCCTCTTGAAGAGTCCCTGTCACTAATCAGTGAGAAATTAGATGAAGAAACCACCAAGTTATGTCGTCATGTGTTGACTTCGACGTATTTCCTTTTTAATGATGTATATTTTGAGCAAACTGACGGAGTGGCTATGGGGAGTCCCCTCTCCCCCATAGTCGCTAACCTTTTTATGGAAGACTTTGAGGACATGGCACTCAAAACTTCGCTTCTTAAACCTAAGTGTTTTTTCAGATATGTTGATGACATTTTTATGGTTTGGCCGCATGGAATTGATGCCTTGAATCGTTTTTTGGATCACTTTAATTGTCTACATCCGAGCATTCAGTTTACCATGGAAATTGAAAGTGATGGCAAACTTCCATTTCTTGATGTTTTGGTTGAAAGAAAGGACGATGGGACTTTCGGACACAGTGTGTATCGGAAACCTACTCATACTGACCGTTATCTTCATGCGACCAGCTGTCATCCACCACACCAACGTAGTGGAGTTTTGCGGACTTTGGTAAAAAGAGCTTATGCCATTTCTGACGAGGAACATTTGAAAGAAGAACTTGACCATTTGAAAACTGTTTTCAAACAGAATGGATATACGGAACAACAAATATGCCGTGCTCTTCAGTTTGGTCCGTCACGCGAGCCTATAGAGGATACTTTTGTAGCTGTTGCTTATTTACCCTTTGCGGGAAGTATATCATCTAAAATTTCAAGAATTCTAAGGAGATATGATATTAAAAGTGTTTTTACGCCGGTGGCCAAGACTAGAGCCCTTCTCGGCTCAGTTAAGGATAATTTGGGTTTAAGGAAACCCGGTGTATATGAAATCCCGTGTCACTGTGGAAAGAAGTACATTGGTCAGACTATTCGAACGATTAAGGACCGGTGTGTGGAACATCATCGGCACACTCGGTTGCTCCAGCCCGAGAAATCTGCAGTGGCGGAACATTGCCTTAACGAGGGACACAGAATGATGTACGACAGGACACAATTGATCTCTCCTGCTTCTCGCTATTGGGAATGTATTCTTAAAGAATCTATTGAAATCAGATTAGCAAGTAATATTATTAACAGGGATAGAGGTTTTCCTCTAAGCAAAATATGGAATCCGATGTTGTCGGACATTAAACAAAAACGTTCTTCTTTTCGATCTTTGGATCCTTCCTGATGCGATTTATCGTTTCCGCCGTCTTTCTCCACCGGCGCGCTGCGTGTCTTCTTACCGCCAGGAGGCGCTATCTTCTCGCGCGTGCGCGGTGAACGGTTTGTGGTGTATAAAGGTTTCCGTCGTTGTGGCTGGAACTCAGTTCCGGCGAGGCAGTGCACCAGCATTAACTCACCTGAGGATGGCGGCCAGCTGGTCCGCCGAAATATTGTGTCTGGAGGACGAAATGATCCGGCTGCAAACCCGTGAAGAATATCAGCATAATAGGGTGTCAAACTTTTTTATGAATAGCTCTCAGTCTCCTAATGGTAACCTGTACACTGTTGCTAATATGAACATTGCAGTAGCTAGCCATATTAAACGTGCACAAACTGCAAAGAGCTGGTTCATTTATTTATGAACAAACCTTTATTTGTAATTACAGTGGATGGTGTACAGAATGTTTATAAAATTTATTTTTTAACATTTCTATTTTGTTTTAATATAGTAGTTTATTGTGAGAAAAGATCTAGTTGAGTCATTTCATGACTGTAGAATTTAATAACGACGTGTTTTTGCTAGGGATGGCCTTCAGCCAATGGAAAAGCATACAGTGGAGGAACGCTACTGAAATCAAGTGGGTACTGACACTTTTTCAAGTGAAAATATCAAGAGAGCAGTTCACGACACTTTTCGAGTAGATCTTGGAGACGATACTTTTTGTTGAGTTCTTGAAGAAGGCAGATCTGCCAGTGATATTGCGCGTTTTTTGTACGGGTGTATTGACTCTGGATGGTGATCGGCCGCTACAACACTCTTTTCCGATTGCATTACAGAATTGGGACTAGACATAATATGTTTCTGTTCGTTATCTCAGTTACGTTAATTTGTAAATCGTCATGTAAAACTCTGAACTATTTTGAGCTGGAGAATATTTCGGGTATAGCGATTACAAAATGTACTTAATTTTCGCTCGTCTTGAATGCCTCTTTAGCTTGGAGATTCTGCTAACATCCTCCCAACGGTCTCAACGTAACTATATTGCATTTGACAAGGTTACTTTATGTCTGTATTTGAAATGTATATCGTAGGACCCCTTTCCATTTAGTTGAAACACACTTTCACGAATAAACATTATTTAACATAATTCTCTGTCGTCTAGATCAATTACAGAAGTTAGAATAGAACCCTTTTTATTAAATTGTTCATTTATCTTTTTTAATATTCCAGTATATTTTATTAATTCGCAATTCTGGCCAATTCATAGACTATTTGACAGTAGGACCACAGTTACAGATTATCATTTGCAGCGAATTAGCTGCTCGGCATGGAAACATGTATGCGCAGCTTGGCCCTCTGTCAACAACGAGCTATTCCTTTTAAATAGAGATGTTCATAGCCCATATACCTAAGGTTCGAGCAACCATCATATTAAGACGCAACTGGCTGTTCACACAGGATGTCGTTTAGAGAGCAACTACTCAGCAGAAAACCACTAGGAACCTCGCAAAATAAAGATATTAGAGCTAAGTACTTATAATATTAATGGAGTAGTAGTAACATGGTATTCTACCTTACGGCAGGTCTTGTCATGGGTTAAGCCTCTTCCACTTTTCCCTGTCCATAGCCAGTCGTTTCATTTCTCAATATTTGTCTCCTTTTGTGTTGTCCAGCACTTTATAACTTCTTTTTCCTCTTCCCCTTTTTCTCTCCACCATTCCTTCTATTCCTTCCTTCAATAAACAGTCCCTCCTCAAACAATGTTCAATCCAGTTCCGTTTTCTCTTTCTGATAACTTTCAGCATGTTTCTTTCTCCTCCAACTCTTCTTTATACTTCTTCATTCCTTACTAGGTCTTCCCATTTCACTTTTTCCATTCTTCTCCATATCCACATCTGTAGTGCCTCCAATCTTCTTTCATCTTCCTTCCTCAATGTCCAGGTCTCCGCACCATGTATTCCAACTCTCCAGATGTAACATTTGGTAAGTCTTTTCCTCAGATCATTGTTTAGTGGTAATTTCTGTTTCCTTCTGAATCCTTCTTTTGCAGTTGCAGTTCTTTTCCTAATTTATGTTGAGCAATAAATATCATTCATTATTACACTTCCTAAGTAAATGAAGTTATTCACTTGCTCTATTTCCTCTCCCTCTATTTTCATACGGCATTTTCTCCCCTTTCCTCCAATTACCATGCTTTTCGTTTTCTTTTTGTTAATCTTCATTCCGTATTCTTCTAATTTTGTGTTTAGATCATCTAATTTTTGTTCCATCTCTCTTGCACTCTCTACCATCACAACCATGTCGTCTGCAAATCTTATACACTCCACTCTCCGATCCCCTATACAAGCTCCTCTCCTTCCATCAAAACTTTCACTGATAATTTCCCCCAGATATATATTGAACAGTGCTGGTGATAAAGAACAACTTTGTCTTACGCCGCCGACTGGAGTGGCCGTGCGGTTCTAGGTGCTACAACCTGGAGCCGAGCGACCGCTACGGTCGCAGGTTCGAATTCTGCCTCGGGCATGGATCTGTCTGATGTTCTTAGGTTAGTTAGGTTTAATTATTTTTTAAGTTCTAGGCGACTGATGACCTCAGAAGTTAAGTCGCATAGTGCTCAGAGCCATTTGAACCATTGTCTTAGGCCTTTTCCCAGTTCTATTTCTTCACTCATCACACCTCCTATTCTTACTCTTGCTCTCTGGTTCAAATATAAATTTCTAATTATCCGTCTATCCCTCCAGTCAGCTCCATGTTTCCTTAGGTTTTCCATCAGTTTGTCCCACCTGACACAGTCAAAGCCTTTTCAAGATCAATGAACACAATTTACATCTTCCTTTTCTTCTCCATGTACCTCTCCCCTATCACTCTCAGTAGCCCAATGGCATCTCTAGTTCCCACTCCTTGCCTGAAATCAAATTGGTCATCTCTTATTACTGAAATTCAGCTTTGCGTATAACCTTTTGTTGAGCGGCCTTAGCAAGACTTTGGCTGCATGCGAAATCAGGCTCACTGTTGTATGTTCCTCACTCCTTTTTCTGTTCTTTTTCTTTTCTGTAGGTAATAAGATACTTTCTGTAAAGTCCTTTGGCCATTTTCCTGTGATGTATATTTGATTACACAATTAGATTAACACCCTTTTCCCTTCTTTCTCCAATGACTTTAACAGTTCAGCAGGAATCGCATTAATTCCCATTTTTCATCTCCTTCATAGATTCTTCAATCTCACTAGTTAGTATTGCATTTCCTTTGTCATCATCTGCAACTTTATCTTCTTCTTCTATCTCAAGGTCTTCTTCACTTGGTCTGCTGTCTGCAGCATATAGCCATTCTATACATACTATATATAGAATATATATTAATAGGACGCTTGAAGAAAATAAAACATTATAAACACATCACCCACAAAGAAAGAGTGTAGGTCATGCTGTACCAGCCAATAAGAAGACAGGGTGTAGGAAGACTCCCTAAATCAGGGAGAAAGACAAAACACTGGTTATTTTGAACATTGAGGGCAAAAATAAATTGAGTCCATTCTTTTTTTCTTCCTCCATACAATTTTTATACATCTTACGACGCGCTCTTCCACTTGGAGTATTTTTCATCTGTTCTGCCAGGTGAATTTGAGCGGCTGGTCCGTTTGCTACAGGGTCTTCTTGTTCCGCAAGCAAATTGAAACTATGGCTAACTGCAGATCGTGAAGGTCGATTTCTTTCTGTCTCACACTTCAGGTATAAATAATGTACATTTGCCAATATCAGATGGATACATGAAGTCCAACCTTCTTACAGCATCTCAACTTCTTGTGGGATATGCGATAATATGAGAGAATTTGATCGCTACTGTCAACGTCTTTCATATATTTATTGAAATGGGCAATAATGTTTGGTTTCCTTTTGGAGATTTCACTGCTAGTTCTGTCGTCCATCATTTCACCTCCGAATTCACTGGATATGGTCGCACTTCCCATTTCTCCTTTCATTTAAAAACACTTAAGCAATATTCGTTCAAACGAGAAATCGACTCTCCTTTTTACAATTTTATCCCAACAATTGCGTGAGGATTACCCTTCCTTTTGGAGCGAAGAGTAGCAGTGCAGAAGTATTTTTTTGCAAGTAGTTCATGGTGATGGAGACACATTATAATAATTGTCCATAAAACTCCGCCATAGCCGGTCCCAAGCCCGGTCGAGAAAGGAGGAGGGGGAGTAACACCTAATTATAAAACCTTGGTTCACCTGGCCCGGGTGATAGTACTTCGTGAGGGGCCCTTGCCAGGGATACGGTAAAGACCTGAACGGCAGCGAAGGCGGAGAAGGTGGACTTCGGTCGACGGAGCTGGTGGAAGAGGGAACCTTTTGTCCAAGGCCAAAATGGACAGAGGGCACGACGGTTCCACAAGTTAGTGGCGGCACCCCGACAGCGTCTGTTCCACATGTTAGTGACGGCTGAATAAATAATATTCCAAGCTAACACCCTGATCTAACTTTGGGAATTCATGGAAGACATTGGATTCCCTACTCTTTACAGTTTACAGCTTCAAGTCGCAATATGGAAAGTTCGCACAATGGATGCTCTACCCCAGGTGGTAACTCTGATGAAGAATCCACCATTACATCACGTAATGAAATAAGACCTAGGATTCTGGGGAGTCCCAACATTTGCAGTGAAGAAAAGATAAAATATATAGAAAAGCCTTCCAAGTTTCCGTTCAAGAATAAGTAATACTTTGGAACCTTAAATGTAAATTCTCTTCTGAAAATTGGGAAACAAAATGAAATAGAATTATTTCTGCAGAAGAACGATATACAGATTATAGCAGTTCAGGAAACACGATTCTTAGATGAGGATGTAGTTGATACACAACATTATAGAATTTATAGGGGGAAACCAGCAGTGAGAATAACGGAAAACATGCCGATGTTTGGAACAGCACTTTATGTAAACAAAATAATCGTAGATACTGTAACAGAATTTAGATTGAATTCAGAAAGGATATCCATATTAACAATGAAGTGCAAGAATAAAAGTTACACCCTAATAATTGTCATGCACCTATAAATGCTGATAACAGAAGAAATCTGGAGAAAGTAAATAAATTCTGGGATCTTTTAGAATCTTAAATTTCTATCATACATAAAAAGAACGTTAAAATACTTCTTGTTGACTTCAATGCGCAAATTGGGAGGGAAAAGAAATTTAGAACTATTGTAGGTTAATATCCAGCACACTCAAGAACAAACAGAAATGGTGAAAGCCTGATAAACATGTATAAAATGTTCCAGTTAGAACTCCATGTCCATACGTTTACACAAACTGCCAAGAAAAGCCAAAACCTGGAGACATCCAAATCCAAACCTAGGCGAATTTACACTGGATCACGTAGCCATATCTAAAAGGTACATCACGGAAATTATGAATGTTAAAATAGTCAGAAATGGGGAATTCGATTCAGATCATTATCTCTCTAAGATTAAAATAAAATTTCTCCCATCTAAACCAAAAAAGGCGACCAAGAAAATGATCAGATACAACACTACTACAACTAATATTACGAAAGAAAATATAGAAACATTTAGAGAAGAAATTGAGACAAGAAAAGAAGGTGATTGGCGTGAACTCCAGATGAAAATAGCTCAAGCAGCAGAGAAAACTTCGCGATTAGCCAAGAATAAAATGAAAACATGGTAGAATGAGGAGTGTGAA
This sequence comes from Schistocerca gregaria, assembly GCF_023897955.1. Lineage (NCBI taxonomy): Eukaryota > Metazoa > Arthropoda > Insecta > Orthoptera > Acrididae > Schistocerca > Schistocerca gregaria. The sequence goes on from NC_064927.1 coordinate 322,108,851, forward strand.
GAAGCACTAATACAAAGAGCTCAAAAATGGAGAAAATGGAGATGTTTGAGAAAAGAGGAAGACCTCGAACAATTCAGACAACAAAGAAAAGAAACATCAAAAAATACGGAAAATCAAAAGGAACTTTGGAAATTGTCAACTTATTGAAATAGAAGAAAATTTCACCAAAAATAATTCTAGAAATTTTTATCAAACCTTCAAACACATACTTAAAGGATATCAGGCACCAAGTATTTGTTTCAAAGATGAAAATCGCAAAATAGGCTTAAATAATAAAGAAAATTGTGAAATTGTAGCAAATTTTTTTGAAAAGTTGTTAAACTGTCCAGTTCCAACAGAAAAATTAGAATTTCCAGTGACACCTCAAAATCTAGAGGAAGATTTCCCGCCAACAGTGCTAGAAATTCATGAAGCCATCAAAACACTCAAAAACAGTAAAGCAAGTGGTGAAGACTTCATTACAGCAGAATTATTGAAGTGGTCAGAACCAAAAATCATAAAGGATCTACAGCTGCTTTTTGCGTACATTTGGAAAACTGAAAAGATTCCAGTTGAATGGAACACAGCATTAATCCACCCGCTACATAAAAAGGGAGACAAACAAAATGTCAGTAATTACAGAGGAGCGTCACTTCTGCCAGTGGCATACAAAATATTATCAAAAATTCTCCTCAACAGAGTGGTAGATACTTTAGACAAACAACTAGGAGAATATCAGTGTGGTTTTCGAAAAGGAAGATCCTGTGCAGAACAAATTTTTAACTTAAAGTGAATAATTCGCCATAGAATGTTGACCAGCAAACCAATACTAGTGTCATTTATAGATTTCAAGAAAGCATTTGATTGTATAGACCGAGAAACGATAGATAAGGTCATTAGAGAATTTGATGTTAAATCAAAACTAGCAAACATAATTCGTGAAACACTAACAGGTACAGGTATGGGAGAAGTATCTCAGCCTTTTGAAATAAAAACTGGTGTTAGACAAGGTGATGGTTTATCACCTTTACTGTTTACAGTGTTCTAGAAAAAATTGTAAGGATCTGGATTTCGGAGCTAAAAATTCACAAAAATTTAACGAATAACTCTGGGAAGGAAAACAGATGGAATTAAAGTAAACTGTTTGGCTTTTGCGGATGATTTCCCAATACTTTCAGAAAACCTGACAGAAGCAGTTACTCAAATTAACATTCTGGAAAAATTAGCAAACAGAGCTGGTCTCAAAATTTCAGCTAAAAAAACAAAATTCATGACAAATATAAAAACTGCACAAAAATACATAGAAACATAAATAGGTAAAAGAGATCAAGTAAATAAATTTAAATATCTTGGAGAAACTATACAACAGAATGGACCAGAAAAATCTACAATAGATGTAGGAATTAACAAAATCGAGAGAGCATATGAGGATGACCAAAAATATTTACAACAAGAAATGTATATCTAGAAAAACGAAACTAAAACACTACACCACAGTGGTACAACCAGAATGTTTATATGGATCTGAATGCCTAACGATGAACTATAAGATGGACATGCTAGAGGTACTGGAAAGAAGGATTATTAGAAAAAATAATGGGTGCAATGAAAACTGCAGATGGCTAGAAAATAAGAAGTAATGAGGAGATCTACAAAAATATAGATAAAATATCTGAAGTAATGTCCAAACGAAGATTAATCGTTTTTGAACTTCTCTATCGAATGGATGGAAATAGGCTAACAAAACAAATACTCCTATATTTCTGGAAGAAGAAATCGACAATAGCGTGGACTACAGAAATATGAAAAGATCTTGAAAGAAACAACATCAAATAATCAGAAATAACAGAAAGAAACCGTTTCAAAACAAAATACTAAATTTGGAAGGCTTTCAAAGCAGAAGAAATAAAAAATCGGGAACAACATGGACAGAAGAGACTTCATGGGGAGAGGGAATATTGGAAAAATAGGAAACAACAACAAATGAAGAAGAGGATCTGAAGTTGTTAACGTGATCCTAGTTGGTCAATACGATTGTAGAAAAAGAAAAATTCTCCATAAACAAACTGTACCCAACATCAGTTTTCCCCTCCATCATTTCCCTAACCACTTTTGAAGCGTGAGCCTTCCCTCCTACTATAGAGCCTCAGAACTTCTGAATAACTGGAATTTATTTACGAGCCTGTTGGGATTAGCTAACACACAGTTTTATCCCACATTTGTGGCACTTCACCTGTACGTATTGACGAAATTGCAGCTTTTCCCTCCAACAGACCATCGACTCGTCTATCGAGAGGTTGTTCCCCATATAACAGATGTTTCTCTATGGTGTTATTTAAAGGTCTATCACCTGCAGAATTTTTTCAATAGATGGTATTCCAGCATAATTTCTTGTAAAATTTAGGCATTTCTTCAGTACAAGACACCTATCCCTGCTCATATATTTAGTGATGGGCAATCTAAATAGGCAGTGTGTTTTCCAATAGTCCTTCACCGTATTCATCTGCGCGAGCCCCGTACAAAATTTACGCCCAAATTTGTTTTTATTTCTTCGATGGTGGTGTATTTCCAAGAATTTATATTGGCAAGCTCGTTTTCACTGCCAAAAACCACTTCCAAGGTAAAAGCATTTCTCTCTTCCACTATTGGTTCCAAGATGCTTTGGGTAAATAACAAGAAGGAAAATAATATTGTGTAATAGGAGAGACGACTCCAAAAGTCCTGTAGAATCAGTGAAAGGTATCTGCCCCCTATTACCTGTTGGTTCCTCACTCCAATTGTCTTCAGGCAGCCTTGTCGCCTTAAGGCTTTGGTGACGTCATAAAGGCGTGCGATATCCAGAAGACAAGGCGGCTCTCAGGCCGCGGCGGTCTTGAACATGTTAAGTTATTCGTAAATGTAATCCCTAAATACTTAGTTTAATTCATAGCCTTAAGATTTGTGTGATTTACCATGTAAACGAAATTTAGCGAACTCCTTTTAGCACTCATGTGGATTACTTCACACTCACAATTTACACTCAATTATCACTTTTCGCACGATACAGATGTTTAAATCATTTTGCAACTGGTATTGATAATTTGATGTCTTTACTGCGCGGTAAATGACCGTATCACCTGCAACCATTCTAAGAGAGCTTCTCATATTGTCTCCTAAATCGTTTATGTAGATCAGGAACAGCAGAGGGCATAACACTTCCTTGAGGAACGCCAGATATTACTTCTGTTTTACTCGGTGACTTTCCGCTGATTACTAATAACGCTGGCCTTTATGACGATACTCCATTGGTGCACAATTTGATTAGAAGTCGCTTGTGAAGAACGGTGTAAAAAGCCTTCCGTAAATATAAAAATATGAAATCAACTTGATAGCGCTTGTCGATACCACTCATTACTTTGTGTGAATAAAGAGCTAGTTGTGTTTCACAAGAACTATATTTCCTGAATCCGTGTTCGTTAATTATCACTACATCGTTCTTTTTTTCGAGGTAATTGTTAATGTTCTAACACAGTATACGTTCCATCGTACTACAAATCGACATGAGTAGTATTGGTCTGTAATTCAGCACTTTACTCCTGTTTCCTTTTTTGGGCACTGATATGACTTGTGCAACTTTACAGCCATTAGGTATGGACTTTCCACCGAGGTAGCGGTTGTATGTAACTGCAGTATGTAGCTATTATGTCAGCACACTCTGAAAGGAACCTGACGTGTATACAATCAAAATTATTTCTGCTTTCAAGGGAGCTATTATCAGCAAGCAGATGGTCTCGCAGTGGGCTCACCTTTATCCCCCTTACTTGCAGACACATTCATGGTCAAGTGGGAGACTGATTTTCTGAAGAGAGAACCACTGGCAAAACATGTTGTGTACTGGTACAGATATGTAGATGATATTCTTTGTATGTGGAAAGGTTCCAATAGACAACTCCATAAATTTGTGGAAAATATGAACCAGTGGCACACTAACATGAAGATCAACATGGAGTTGGTGGGGCCCAGCATAAATTTCCTGGACATTAGCTTAAAGCTAGAAAGAAGACAGTAACGATAAATTTGAAATTTCCCGAAAATATGCCTTCACTGATATATTCATCCCGGCTTCCTCAAGACACCCTACAACCTACAAACATGCAGCATTCAATCACATGAGCGACAGTCTCATTTCTATCCCTATGTCACAAGAAGACTTTGACCAGGAACTTAACACAATAAAAACAATAGCCATAAATAATAAATTTGACCCCAACACCTTTGATAAAATTTTAGGTAAAAAGATGAAGAAGCAAGCCAGGTCTCTAGCGTCCCTAATGAAAAACACAGACAAACATTAAGCCAAATGGTGAACATTACCTTTTATAAGGAAAACACCAAATAGCATCAGTAACATTTTGAAGGCAAAGGGTTTCTCCGTGTTTTTCTATGTCCCTTAGACAATAGTTAGTTTCCTGTTCAATGAAAAAGAAAAACAACCAGCTATCACAAAAAGTGGAGTTTATAAAATCACATGCCGTGAATGTCAGTCTTGCTACATAGGACAGACGGGAGATCAATCTGTACTAGGATTAAAGAACACCACAGACACTACAGATTGAAGAAGCCTGATTCTGCCTTTGCGGAAAACTCCCTGAACAAGAACCACAAATACACAATAGATGTACAAGTCCTACACACAGAGAACGACGGTTCAATCCCGGGTCCTGCCATCCTGATTTAGGTTTTCCGTGATTTCCCTAAATCGCTCCAGACAAATACCGGGATGGTTCCTTTGAAAGGGCACGGCCGATTTCCTTCCCCGTCCCCTTCCCTAATCCGATGAGACCGATGATATCGCTGTTTGGTCTCTTTCCCCAAACACACACACACACACACACACACACACACACACACACACACACACACAACCTACACACAGAGGAGAAGGGGGCCAAACTCAAACAAATTGGAAATTATAGAAATTAAAAAACAGAAAAATATATCCCCACACCTATTATTAAATGAACGAATCCAATTCAATTATTTACTTCTATCAGATGAGATCACAACCCAGAATAGAAGCAAAACATTGGGCCCCAGTCCATCATAGTTAAAAATAGCTTGGCTGATGTATACCTTTAGGCCGGTCATTTTAGTATAATTGGTGAATGCCTAATAAGGTACGTAATTTGTTAAAAATGGTCAGTGACATAATTGTACATTAAGCTATGGATCGATACCTTAAGAAGTTGAAATGTTTATATGTGCATTATCATCTTTGGGAATCAGTAATGTACTTGAAAATGGGCTTATAACCCGAAACCTAGGTTGTGCAATAATTATTTAAATTAGAGAAGTTCTGCCTTACGGCAAGTCTTTTCATGGTGGAAGCCTCGTCAAAGAGGTCCACCGCATGAACGTCTAGGGAAGTGATTCCAGTGGTGGTTTCCCGTTGCCTTCCACTGATGATGATGAAATGATAATGAGGACAACACAGCACCCAGTCCCTGGGCGGAGAAAATCGCCGACACAGCCGGGAATCGAACCCGGGTCCCTTGGCGTGACAGACCGCCGCGCTGACCACTCAGCTATCGGGGCGGACTGTCCAATCAAATTAATAATAAATTGTGGAAGAAGGCTAGAATTCGTGTTTGTTTAGCTGATTAGCGTTTTGTTTCCGGTTCGAAGTGATGAACCCATGCTTCAGCACCTGTGACGATATTCGTTAAAAATTGTCAGTATCAACCTTATAGCGTGCAAGCAGTTACGCACAGATGGTCCATCGTTCTCCTTTGTGGTCTTCTGTTAGGCGGAGAGGAACCCAGGAGGCACACATCTTTGACTTTTTTAAATGATAGTTGGTTCAAATGGCTCTAAGCACAATGGGACTTAACTTCTGAGGTCATCAGTCCCCTAGAACGTAGAATTACTTAAACCTAACTAACCTAAGGACATCACACACATCCATGCCCGAGGCAGGATTCGAACCTTAAATGATGGATGAATCTGTCAGCACTACCAACAGAGACATCCACTTGTGCAGCGAGGTGCTTGTTGTGATCCGTCACTAACATCGAATGGTGGTGTGCACAAGGTCTGACATTGCAAGAATCACAGTTGTGTACAGCCTGCCCGACAGATGTGCGCGACTTTGTTGCGATAAAGACAGACGCCGTGAGCAACGACTCACCGTGCTTTTGTTCACTGCCAGGTCTCTGTAGGCATTCTGCAAGCCCCTACGTATTTCTGAGACACTCTTGTTTTACGTCAAAAGAAAATGACAGCTTTAGGCTTGGAAGGCACCCCCGTTACAGATCCCATTTTGAAGGCTACGTATAGTGCCTCCACATTTCGGAACTATACGAGCTGAAACAAGAATGTTCCGCGATGTCCCTCAACAATATTTTTCAACCGAAATTAACCGAGAAAAATGTATTACTTATTGAATGCGCTCGTAATTTCAGAAAAACGACTGCAGCATGTAAAAAGCGAATGCCATCTCTTGAAATGAAATAAGAAAATTATTCACTTCTCTGAGAGAGCTAGCTAGAGGAGAGATGTGATGTGTATGTACAGACATACAAATGGGTACGCTGTAGGAGAAAATGAATGATTTATGAGAAAGAGCTTCACAGACTGAGCAAATCAATAACGCGTTGCTTCAACTCTGACCCTTATCGAAGCAGTTATTGGCCAGCCGCTGTGACAGAGCGGTTCTATGTGCTTCAGTCCGGAACCACGCGGCTGCCACGCTCGCAGGTTCGAATCCTACCTCGGGCGTGGATGTGTCTGATGTTCTTAGTTTAGTTAGGTTTACATAGTTCTAAGTCTAGTGCACTGATGACCTCAGATGTTAAGTCCCATAGTGCTTAGAGCCGTTTGAACCATTTGAATCAGAAGCAGTTTTTCAGTTTCGCATTGATCGAAAGACTCTCTGGGTGTCATCTTGAGGGATATTGTGACAACTCTTGTCCAATTGGCGCGTTATATAACCAAAATCCCGAGCTGATTGTATGGCAGTGCTCATAATACTCCAAACGTTCTCAGCTGGAGAGAGATCCAGCAACCTTACTGGACAAGGCAGTGTTTGGCAAGGAGGAGAACAAGGAGTAGAAACTCTTGACGTGTGCGGCAGGCATTATCTTGCTGAAATGTAAGCGCAGGATAGCTTGCCATGAAGGACAACAAATCGGGGTGTAGAATATAGTCGACTTACCACTGTGTTCTAAGGGTGCTGCAGTGGACAACCAAATATTTCTGCTATGAAATGGCAACCCAGAGCATCACTGCTGGTTGTCGGGCCATATGGCGGGCGACTCCCAGGTTCATATGTCACTGCTGTCCAGGGAGTCTCCAGACACGTATATGCCTTGGACTCTCATTGGCTGGAGTAGAATTGCATTCAGTGATGACAGTGATGAGTCCTGATGAACAGTACAGATGCGTCTGGAGACAGCCCGGAAAGCGGTGACTGTCGCCCGCTATACGACCTGACACCAATGAGTGATATACAGGATGCAAAATATTTAAACGGACAAGCTCTGGGAGGTAGTAGGGGACATCAAAACAAATATTTTTCCCTAATGTCATTTTTTCCTATGAGGAGTATTTAAACCGGTGGAGGCCGTATTACGCTCTTCAGTTGTTAGAGGCCCTATTACGATCTTCAGTTGTTAAAGGGCGTATTACGCTCTTCAGTTGTAGGCAACTACTGTCCACCAGTGTAGTAGTAGGCAACTGCTGTCCACCAGTGTAGTAGTGAATTATCTCTGTTTACTAATGGAGCGATACACCTGGAGTGAGTACACTGACATGCTTGGTACGTACTAAGTAGCGCACCAGAACGGGCGAGTTGCACAGCGGGTTTATCAACAACAATATCCTAATCACCGTATCCCGCATCATGCGACCTTTGCTGCTGTGTACCAACGTCTGCGTGAGACCGGGTCATTTAGCAGATTATCTGGACAGGGACACCGTCGCATGGTAAGAACGTTGCAATTTGAGGAAGCTGTCTTGCAGCATGTGGAGCGGGATCCTTCAATCAGCACTCGTTCAATTGCACGTAACATGGGGACGAATCAGACTAATGTAAGAACAGTCCTTCGAGGGCAATTGTTACATTCATTTCACTTACAGCGTGTCCACAACCTGGAACCAGTTGATTATCCACCCAGAGCACAGTTTTCGCAGTGGTGCCTGGGACACTGTGAAATGCATCCTACATTTCCATCCTCTGTGTTGTTTACCGATGAAGCAACGTTCGGTCGTGATGGAGTCTTCAACATGCACAGTTCGCATGTTTGGAGTGAGGATAACCCACATGCCACAGTTACTAGCGCTCATCAAGTGCGGTTCTTCGTTAATGTGTGGGTCGGTGTTGTTGGGGACTGTTTAACTGGGCCGTATCTGCTACCTAGGCCATTAAATGGCAGGCACTATTACAATTTTCTCGCCAGAGCATTGCTAGAATTGCTGGAAAACGTCCCGCTCCCTACAAGACAACGCATGCGGTTCCAACAAGACGGGGCGCCGGCACATTTCAGTCGTCGTGTGCGTCGATTCCTGGACCAACGGGTCCCAGAAACGTCGATTGGCGGAGGTGGTCCTGTACCATGGCCTGCTCCATCCCCAGATATGTCCTCTCTGGACTTTTCTGTAGGTTTATTTAATTTGTCCCCAGAGAAATCTTCCGCTACCGTTTTAAATACTCCTCATAGGAAAAAATGACGTTAAGGAAAAATACCTCCCAGAGTTTGTCAGTTTAAATACTTTTCACCCTGTACTGGGGTGCCATTTATTTTCATAGCAGAGCCGCTTTGATTGTCATCTGCGGCATCCTTACAGCACAGCGGTAAGTTGACTAGCCGCCCGAAGTGGCCGAGCGGCTCTAGGCGATTCCGTCTTGAACCTCGCGACCGCTACGGTGGCAGGTTCGACTCCTGCCACGAGCATGGATGTGTGTGATGTCCTTAGGTTAGTTAGGTTTAAGTAGTTCTAAGTTCTAGGGGACTGATGACCTTCGCTGCTAAGTCCCATAGTGCTCAGAGCCATTTGAACCATTTTAAGTCGACTATATTCTACGCCCTGTTTTGTTGCCCTTCATGGCAAGACACCCTGGGCTTACATTCCAGCTAGATAACACCCAACGCACGCGGCCACAGTTTCTACTGCTTGTCTTCAAGCTTACCAAACGCTTTCTTGGCCAGCGACGTCACCGGATCTTTCCCCTGTTGAGGACGTTTGGAGCATTATGGGCAGGGCTCTCAAACCATCTTGAGATTATGACGATCTAACGTACCAGTTGTACGGAATTTGGCACGATATCCCTCAGGAGGACATCCAATGACTCTATCTTGCTCAGTTTGTGAAGCTCTTTTTCTTGAATTAATTATCCAATTTTTTCTGAAATTTTCATCATTTATTCGCCTGTATGACGAATGTACCGAGTTTCATTAGGACAACTGCTTCGTCGTGTGTACTTTTTCTTTTCTTGGAGTGACTCAGTAGGCCACGATGCTGCTGCTGTTGAATTCAGAAAAGTGTTGGTAGACATTTTAATTTCTTATACGAGGCATAAAACAATAAAGCCACAAACAAACAACATTCAACTGCAATTTCTGGATGAGAAACGCAGCTTGTTCTTTCGTGATGTACACTACCTGTTCAAAACATCCCTACGTAACGCGAAATAGACCTTTAGGTGCAACGAGAGATGGCCCCGCTAGTACAAACGGAGACGCTGAGTGTATTGTGAGTAGAGGTGCAGTAACAGCAGTATGGGTCAGGCAGGAAAGTTCAATGACTTCGAACGTGGACCAGCCACTGGATGTCATACCAGTAACAAACCCACGAGGAACGTTTCAACCCCCTCAAAGCTGTCCAGGTCGACTGCTGGTGATGTGGCTGTGAAGTGGAAGAGTGAAGGAACAGCCACAAGCTAATTAAGAACAGGCAAACCACTTGTAGCCTACTGGCAGACAGGGACCGTCGAGCATTGAGGAGGGTGCATGAAAAAAACTGTGTGAATACAGGAGAACGTCAAAGTGCTACTAACGGCCCAGGTAGCACAGCGTGAGTTGGGAATTAAAGTGAATGGTGTACAGTAATCTAGGGTTAGCCGAGAGTACTAATTGGCTGCTTCCTGGACTCGGGTAGGCACGCCGGCCCTAGATCGAAACCGCCCAGAGAATTAATCACGAGGGCCGGTGTGCCGGCCAGCCTGGATGTGGTTTTTAGGCGGTTTTCTACAACCCACTAGGTGAATACTGGGCAGGTCCCCACATCCCACCTCAGTTACACGACTCGCAGACATCTGATTTACACTAGACACAGACAGATGGGGTGCACTAATTCCATGCTGGGAAGTATGGGGGTCGCAGCAGGAAGGGCATCTGGGCAACCCTTAAAAATTAACCATGCCAAATCCATAATCAACTCTGCTGACCCTGTGCACGATGTGGGACAAAGGCAGTAGCAAAAGAAGAAGAAGAAGACAAACACAATACACTCTGTGACAATCGGATGAAAAGCTTCAGGTTTGGGCAATGCCTGCAGTATATTATGTGCAAAAAACTGGTTCAAATGGCTCTGAGCAAAAAAATGGTTCAAATGGCTCTGAGCACTATGGGACTTAACTTCTGAGATCATCAGTCCCCTAGAACTTAGAACTACTTAAACCTAACTAACTTATGGACATCACACACATCCATGCCCGAGGCAGGATTCGAATCTGCGACCGTAGCGGTCGCGCGGTTCCAGACTGTAGCGACTAGAACCGCTCGGCCACTCAGGCCGGGTATTATCTGTACCAATAGTAAAGTAGAACGGTGGTGATGGTGTTGCACTATGTCAATGTTTTTCGTGTTTGGTGAGAAGTCTCCTTTATTGCACTTAAGAAACCACTAATTGCTGATGGATATGAACACATTTTAGAGAACTATGTACTGTGGGCAGTAGGGGAACAGTTCGGAGACGATGATCGTAACGGCATGACAGTGCGCCCTGTCATAAGGCAGTACCTGTGAGGTATTGGTTTGTGGACAATAACATTCCTGAAGTGGACTGGCTTGTTCACATCCCTACCTGAGACCAATGGAACACGTTTGGAACGAGTTACGTCAACTTCGTCCCGTGCCCGCGCCTCCAACATCACTGCCTGCTCTGGTTTCGACTCTTGAACTACAGGCTACCATCCCTCCACAGACATTGTGACATCTCAACAAATTTCAAGCCGTTATAATGGCGAAGGTAGGACAAACCCTGTATTTATGCCCACTAATAATTCTCTGCATATTTTTATGAGATATAAGGGGTGTTCATTAAGTAAAGCAACACATTTTTTCTGAAAACCCATTGTTTGTACTCAGGATTTCAATACTACATATGTATGTCCATTCTTTTGGGTACAAAACCCTATTTTTCAGTACAACGGCCGGTCAATGCGATGGCCTTACACCACCTTACTGGGAGTGTTTCACTCCCGCACGCCACCACGCTAATGGTCGACGTCGGAGCTAACGTCTGGCTGCTTCAGTAACCTCCACATTATCTACGTATTGCTCCCAGTGGATTGCATCCTTCATTGTACCAAACAGATGGAAATCGGAAGGTGCAAAATCCGGGCTGTAGTGTGGATGAGGAAGAACAGTCCAATGAAGATTTGTCAACTTAAGCTTCTCACGGGTGCGCAGACTTGTGTGGGGCCTTGCCTTGTCGTGGTGAAGGAGAAGCTCGTTTGCATTTTTGTGGGGACAAATGCTCACGTTCGAATACTGCAGGAGTCACAGCTGTTTGCGGCCGGTCGGTACGCGGGAGATCGGACAGCGTTGCGCGACGTTGTTGCGATGATGATACGCACCTCGCCAAACGACTCACCGTGCTTTTGTTCACTGCCAGGTCTCCGCAGACATTCTGCAGGCGCCTGTGCATATCTCGCTGTTCTGGTGTTCCGCCAAAAGACACACAGTGCCGCTCTCTGCTTGGAATGTACCTCCTCTACTGACGCCATATCGTAGGCTTCGTTTAGCGCCGCAACCTATAGGAATTATACGGACTGAAACGAGGGTATTTTGTGATGTGCCACAACAAATTCCGCATTTTATCGTCCGAAACTGGCCGAGAAAAAAATTTGTTGCATTATTACTAATTGACCAGCCCTCGTAGTGTACAGTACGCTAGCATCGTTACTGGTACCTACGTATTTTGTGCACTGTATTGCAGTTTTTGTAGCCAGTAGTGTGTTTAGACCAAGACACCTGTTCTTTCGGGAAGCGCGTGTCTGTTGTTTTATCTCGGACTTAAAAGTGGTCCCCTGGGGGAACATTGGAAGCCTCGTGCACAATCAATGAAATCTCTCTCTTCCAGGTCGACTTGTGGAAGCTACACAGCCCCATAGCGACCATTGGTTCCTAATCTCAAAGCACTCAGTCTAGCGTCCCGCGCCGTCTGTGTAATTTTGAGCGTATAGGTCCGGAACACTCCGTATAAATCTGCGGAAACTACGTTCGTGTTGACGTCTCTCTGAGGACACGAGTGGGTCGGTAATCTGGCGTCAGCTTTATGTGGCCCCAGAAGTTACCCGCCGGAGCTGAAGCCAGACGCTGGGCATCGATTCCGGGCCGGGCACGCCGCTTTAATCTGACGCAGCGCAGCGGCGGCCGGACCGGCCCGAATCCGGCGCATTCTCCTCTGATGGCTGCGCCGCTCCATTCAACAGCGGAATATTAATAAACGCCACGCCGTGGAGATGAAATATGCAAGGGCGTCTCGTGCCAGCGTACAGCGACGCAGTCAAATGAATGCACACTAAATACTGCGTCGTAGATTCCGGATGCGTGTGTCCGGGGAGCAGGGCTGGCGTAGGAAAAGGGGGGGAGGGAGGGAGGCAGGAAGTGTTTTGACACGTGCTCATCACTGTTCCGACTGCTTTGATGCGACCCGCTGTAATATCCGCTCTTCTGATAAAAAGGAAATACACGATTTCCGCCGGTCACTGTGGCCGTGCGGTTCTAGGCGCTTCAGTCCGGAACTGCGCTGCTGCTACGGTCGCGGGTTCCAATCCTGCCTCGGGCATGGATGTGTGTGATGTCCTTAGGTTAGTTTGGCTTGGGTAGTTCTAAGTCTAGGGGACTGATGACATCTCATGTTAAGTCCCATAGTGCTTACAGCCATTTGACCACGATTTCCATAAACGTTTACCCAAGAAACAAAACACTGTAATTATTTATTGTATACAGTAAATGAAACACGCATTATACCACCTATGCCACTACTCACTAAGTTATGAGCCTTACATAAACATTTAATACAGTTAATACACTTCAACATTTGCATCCTGGTAACACGCAAAATATCATGTCGATATTCAGTCTCTTGGCACACGTTCTGCAACATGTCTCTGATGCGTTGTTGCAATGTCATAATACCACGAACAGCTGTTTTGTAGACAATATCTTTCACACACACCCAAAGGAAGAAATCTAAGGAGGTAATTCAGGTGATCCCGGGGACCACGCAATTGCGCCGTCTCTTCCAATCCACCTGTTGGAGAAGGTTGCATTAAGAAGGTCGCGGATTTCTAAAGCCCAACGAGGGGGAACACCATCTTGCTGAAAGATGATAGTGTCTTGCATATCCTCTAGCCTGGGAATGGCGTGATTCACCAACATGTCTAGGTAAACATATCCACTTACATTGCTTTCAAGAAGAAAAATGGGCCAATCACACATTAACCCACACCACAAATTAACCTTTGGACTGTTCCTAATGTGTTCTCATACGACATGAGGATTTTATGATCTCCAGATCAGGACATTATGACGCTTATGACAGAAAAACACACACGCTTCAAGGAATAGTTGTCTTCATCCGCACGGTTCAGCACGTCCACTGCAAATTGTTCACGCTTTGAGCGGTCATCTGGTCGTAATGCCTGAGCAATTTGGACCTTGTACGCATACAATTTAAGATGTTTGCGAATCACTTTGTGGATTGTACGCTTTGGCACTTGAAGCTCTTGCGGTTCTTGTCCTACCAATTTCTGTGGCTACCTTGTGAATTCAAGTTGAACTAAATGCACAGCCTCCTACGAAAATATATGGTCTGCCATTATTTGTCCGTTTCTGAACCCACCCTGTTTCTAATAAAGTTTTCATCCATGTCCTGATTAGCTTGACATCAGCACAGTAATCGGTAGCGCCCCTTATGGTGTCGGAAGTGTTGAATGAGTCAGAGCTGTACAGAAACTTCATGGGTTCACCAGTAGACCTGTATCATAAATACAATTAATTTTTAATTTTGAAGTCAGGGTAAACATTTATGGACACCCAGTATTTATACTTTTATATCTGATGACGGATCATCAAGGAATAAGTCTAGTAAATTCTTGCTACAAACTGTGGAAGAACGTATGTTAGAAGTACAAAATGGTTTTAGAAAAGACAGAGCACGGACTGACTCTATTTTCACTTTGGCGCAAGTAACCGAGGAAAGAAGGGAATTTAGAGTGTCAATTTATCGTGTTTTTTATCGATTATGAAAAGGCGTTTGACAAGGTAAAGCGGAAAATGTTGGAGGAGTCATTAAAAAAATTGGGAGCTCAGCACATCTGATTATGGCAATCCAGTCATTGTACAAAAATAATAAAATAAGGATCCGTACTGTGAGGAATAGAACGGAATCTCCAGATATCAACATTGTTGCCCACCCTTTTTTATGTTTGCATTGACGTCATCATTCTTAAATGACTGATTTTATTAAATGATACATTAAGAAGTGATAATTTTAATTTTATGACGATACTGTTTGCTGAAGGAAAGGCTCAAATTTCAATACACAAATTGAGCCAAGTCGCCGCTAAACTTGGAATGAGAATCTCGACAAATAAAACAAAAGTGATGGCATTTCAAGGCTTGGAACCTGAAAGGACTAATATTATTGTAGATGGACAAATGATTGAACAATTAAGAGAATTTAAATATTTAGGGTACAATTTTAAATTTCCCAAGACTGATGGTGTAGAGCTAAATTGGCAAGATTCAGACATTTCTGTGGAATCGCACAACATACAGTACAACGTAACGTAGGGAAAATACATTAATTAAACTGTACAAAATAATAGCGTTACCTTTGTTGCAGTAGGATAGCTAAAGCTGTACCGTAACATCTGATAAATTACGACGATTCCAATCATCAGAGATGAAATTCCTCCGCTTTGAATCGGGGTATTTATTGTTGGAAAATGAAAGAAATATCGATATTAGATAAGAAGTAAATGTTGGACCTATTACAGATACAGTTGAAAAATACCGACTGAAGTGAAAAGACCAGGTCCAACGTATATCTAATGATAGAATAACTAAAATGGCTATACAACATTACCTAACTGGCAAGAGGGACATTGGACGTCCCATAAAGAGATGCCGTAAACAGTTCTGATGCGGAACAGGCCAAAAGGCCTAATTCTTGAAGATGAGGATGATGATGATGACGACGACGAACTAGCTTCAGTTGTGCAAATTTATTCCCGTAATTCAACTTATCAGTAATAGGCATAGATAACCTATATATCTAAAGGGTTATACAGGGTGATTCAAAATGGAATACCACAACTTTAAAAATGTGTATTTAATGAAAGAAACATAATATAACCTTCTGTTATACATCATTACAAAGAGTATTTAAAAAGGTTTTTTTTCACTCAAAAACAAGTTCAGAGATGTTCAATATGGCCCCTCCAGACACTCGAGCAATATCAACCCGATACTCCAACTCATTCCACACTCTCTGTAGCATATCAGGCGTAACAGTTTGGATAGCTGCTGTTATTTCTCGTTTCAAATCATCAATGGTGGCTGGGAGAGGTGGCCGAAACACCATATCCTTAACATAGCCCCATAAGAAAAAATCGCAGGGGGTAAGATCAGGGCTTCTTGGAGGCCAGTGATGAAGTGCTCTGTCACGGGCTGCCTGGCGGCCGATCCATCGCCTCGGGTAGTTGACGTTCAGGTAGTTACGGACAGATGTGGTGGCTCTCCATACAGTTGATTGTGGAATTTGCAGCTCTCTGCTAGCTCTGCGAGTCGATTTTCCTGGGCTGCGAACAAATGCTTGCTGGATGCGTTGTACATTTTCATCACTCGTTCTCGGCCGTCCACAACTTTTCCCTTTGCACAAACACCCATTCTCTGTAAACTGTTTATACCAACGTTTAATACACCACCTATCAGGAGGTTTAACACCATCCTTCGCTCGAAATGCACGCTGAACAACTGTCGTCGATTCACTTCTGCCGTACTCAATAACACAAAAAGCTTTCTGTTGAGTGGTCGCCATCTTAGCATCAACTGACGCTGACGCCTAGTCAGCAGCGCCTCAAGCGAACAAATGTACAACTAAATGAAACTTTATAGCTCCCTTAATTCGCCGACAGATAGTGCTTAGCTGTGCCTTTTGTCGTTGCAGAGTTTTAAATTCATAAAGTTGTGGTACTCTTTTTGAATCACCCTGTATAAATATTTGTGCAGGACTGGGACTCGAACACGTATTTACCGGTTATCGCGAGCGGTAGCAGCCTTACTACTTAGGCTATCCGAAGGATCTCCCTGGACCGACACAAAGTTCCCTAAGTCACACACCTATCTATTTCTTCTCATACATAATTAATTCATTTATCCAAACTCACACATCTCGTGATTCTCGTGGAGGTTATCGTAATCAGGACAGTGAGAAGTCATTTTCGTCAGAGGCCGGTTTTCGCCTCATATATAAGAAAGCTGTTCGGAACGTAAGGAACGATCGGTCATTAAATGGAAACCACAGTGAAAATCTGATGAAGCTTTGCACATATGTGCTGTACAGTGTCATTGGTATTCCTGTAGTAAGCGCCACGCCGCTCTTCTCAGCTCTGAGAGCACAGTGGCCTCATAAAGGTACCCGTACTTGAAGGAAGGCACTATTGCTCTAGTAATCTTTAAGCTACCAGCAACATTGTAGAAAGATAAACTGCAGTCGGGACTGGCTGTGACCGAGCGGTTCTAGGCTCTTCAGTCTGGAACCGCGCTGCTCCTACGGAGGCAGGTTCGAATCCTGCCCCGGGCATGGATGTGTGTGATGTCCTTAGGTTAGTTAGGTTTAAGTAGTTCTAAGTCTAGGGGACTGATAACCTCATATGTTGAGTCCTATAGTGCTTAGAGTAATTTGAACCATTAGAATGAGAAACCTACTGCGTAATCTTTCCTTATACTGAGAAACAGGATCGTTATCTCCACCCACATTGTGCGGTTGCGCTGGAATGCTGACCATTTGCATATCCGAGCATGTAGATCGCTTAATGCCCCTTGACGTTTCTTTCATTCCGTCTTCTCGGTGCTACAATTTTAATGACCAGTAATGCATTCTAATCTCTGTCTTGTCACTCAGTTTTTGATCTTCACGGCTACCTTCAATGCCACATAAGTTATTCCCTCGTGTCTTAACGTACGTCCCATCATCCTGTCCCTTCTTTTAGTTTCTATTCAATGTGGTGTAGAGCTGGTGTTGAGTGGAAAGATATAGGACCACAAATTTATTGATACGTTTCTTAAAGATTAAACCAGTTTACTGAATCACACACAATGATGCAACGCAATATGAACAGCTACCACCGGAATTAAATTAATTTCCAGTAAAACAACTGTTGATAGACAACACGTAAGTTTCGGGAATGACTGAAATTTAAAAAATTATTTTTGAGAACGACATTAATTTAAAGGAAATTTGTTAGATGCTCAGCGCAGAGGTCTAATCAGATTACAAGTCTATAAAATTACCCTGTATATTCCACATTAAAAGTTTCAAAAACGTATTGAAAATAGCTAACAGGTCATTGACATCAGCCTTCCACTATCACATGACTATTTGTAGATAATTAGACGGAAGACCACGGTCCCAAGCAAGGGGAATAATATGGCAACATTAAAGTCAAAGTATCAAACAAGTTGGGGTTTAAGAGCCAAGCAATTTCTCTTTCTTCATTGCAGAACCAAGCAATTTTTCTTACCTCACTTAAGAGTGGATAGCGAACGCCTCAGTAAAGTTATTTATCGCACACAGACATCTTTGGCTGAGCCCACAATATAAACCGATACCTCAAGCTATCCTTTAACATACTGAAACGCAAGCTAGACCCGCAGGGCAGAACAGGCGATTAGGATTGTGGAAAGGCCAAATAAGGTAGCTGTCAGTTTCACTTCAAGATTGTAATTTATTGTAATTTAATAACACATTTAAACCAAAACAGCACATAGCCGAACCTTTACAACTACGAGTTTCAAAATCCAGGTCTCTCACGGCTGAAGACCTCTAAATAAGAAATCTTAAAAAACAACAAGATAAATTTCAAGTGACTTATATATATACATATATATATCACAGCTAGGCTGAAAGCCTCAAGGCAAAAGTGGATACAAGGATACAACAAACATAAACAAAGTGCAATACAAACAGCTAAAGGCCACAATTAAATTTCAAAATTTTGCAATATATTACCATAATCTTTTAAGGCAGAAGGCCACTATGTTGTCGCTTAAAGGGAAATTTTAAGAAAAAGCCTTTAAGCGGTTGAAGGCCCACAGTTGATGTTCCATAATTCAAAATTACCTTAAACCTTTAAGTGGCCGAAAGCACACTAAATGAAAAAGCATCGCAACGACGATAACTAAATTTAAGAATAAGGTTTTAAGCGGCTGAAGGCCCACAATTGATTTTCCAAAAATTCAAAATACCTGATACCTTTAATTTTTAGTGGCTGACAGTGATCTAAATGAAAAGATAGCACAACAACAGTAACTTTCAGCAAAATATCCACACCAGACTTCAAACTTACTTATAAGGGCTAAAGGTCCTTCATTTACATTAAAAAAACCAAAAACTATTTTAAAACATTGGCTATTGGCTATAATAGATTGACGCCTCCAGAGGGGGGGGGGGGGGGGGGAGGTTGGGCCTGCCCTTGAAACATTAACGTTCACGTAGGTAAGACAGGCGGTGGGCCCAACTACACTTGATCTGTCGGTAACCCAACCAAGAGACAGTCACAGACCGACTGACCAAACGACTTGCTAGCAACCAATTGGAACATTAAAACCCAAAGACCAAACTGTTATGGATGTCATTGTTCACAATGAAGTATGTATTAAGCTGTCAAAATTACACACCGTGTTGGACAGCGACAACAGGTAAGGAAAGGACACTCCCTGAAATTACGTTAGTGGCCAGGGCAGGTAACCGGAACACTAACAGCCACAAGGCAGAAAATTCCGCTGGTGCACTTGAATTATAGTGAACCAATATAGTTAATTCTACCACATGGTGGCTCGATTTCACCACTCAGTGTTGCTCACAGGAAAAGCTCCCAACAGCGAACCACCGAAACGAACGACACAAGATGAACGGACGTGGCTTGGGTACTTAAGACACCACTCAACTTTGACGTCCTGGGTCAATGAGCCACGAAGCTCGTAGTGAGCGAACAGCTCCACACACACTCTGGCACTGCGCAGGGATCGCCAGCCGACCCAGTTGACTGCGCCGCACGGAGATATCCTCCCTGGTCTGCACGAACCGAACGTCTACCCTCAGAATTCCGACAACATCTAAAATAGTCGTCAGTGGAAATAACGCCAGCTACACACACAAAACCTGACAAACACTTGCACAAAGACCTGAACGATACCCAACAGTAACTAAGCACGCACGAAGACAAATCGGTAGTCGATGCACACACACTCACAGCCGACTCATGAACGATCGGTGAGCCAGAACACGTCGTTCCGGTAGGATGACCGACCGACGATCCACCACGACTGTGGCCCGGCTCAAGTGATGTGTGGCGGCAATGGTCGGGCGAGCCACATCGACACAAACCTCACTGCTCCAACCCTACTGCACCAGTGCCGCATTGTAACTCCCCGACTGACAGGTCCGGACCGTGCTCCAGACGCGTTCCAACTGACTGGCAGCCTGAACTCGTGACCCGAACTTGCCTACGACAGACAACGACCGGGAAGTAATAGCAGTCGAGCAAAGATACTATGAGAAGGGACATACTGATACGCGCTGGTAGTGCCGCTCACGGTCAGGCAAAGCAGCAACTCTGTGTCACCTGTAATTTGAATTAACGTAGTGAGGTGAAAGTACGTTAAAAACAGGGTGTAAAATACATTATGGCGGTAACTTGAGCCACGCAGGGCTCACATGCGACCCAGCAATTAACATTGCGCACTTACAACACAAATAGACACTCTAAATACACTTGATGAAGCACCTGATGCCAAAATAAACAATAAATTTTAATTATACAGGGTGTTTCAAAAATGACCGGTATATTTGAAACGGCAATAAAAACTAAACGAGCAGCGATAGAAATACACCGTTTGTTGCAATATGCTTGGGACAACAGTACATTTTCAGGCGGACAAACTTTCGAAATTACAGTAGTTACAATTTTCAACAACAGAAGGCGCTGCAAGCGATGTGAAAGATATAGAAGACAACGCAGTCTGTTGGTGCGCCATTCTGTACGTCGTCTTTCTGCTCTAAGCGTGTGCTGTTCACAACATGCAAGTGTGCTGTGGACAACATGGTTTATTCCTTAGAACAGAGGATTTTTCTGGTGTTGGAATTCCACCGCCTAGAACACAGTGTTGTTGCAACAAGACAAAGTTTTCAACGGAAGTTTAATGTAACCAAAGGACCGAAAAGCGATACAATAAAGGATCTGTTTGAAAAATTTCAACGGACTGGGAACGTGACGGATGAACATGCTGGAAAGGTAGGGCGACCGCGTACGGCAACCACAGAGGGCAACGCGCAGCTAGTGCAGCAGGTGATCCAACAGCGGCCTCGGGTTTCCGTTCGCCGTGTTGCAGCTGCGGTCCAAATGACGCCAACGTCCACATATCGTCTCATGCGCCTGAGTTTACACCTCTATCCATACAAAATTCAAACGCGGCAACCCCTCAGCGCCGCTACCATTGCTGCACGAGAGACATTCGCTAACGATATAGCGCACAGGATTGATGACGGCGATATGCATGTGGGCAGCATTTGGTTTACTGACGAAGCTTATTTTTACCTGGATGGCTTCGTCAATAAACAGAACTGGCGCATATGGGGAACCGAAAAGCCCCATGTTGCAGTCCCATCGTCCCTGCATCCTGGTCTGGGCCGCCGTTTCTACCAATTGGCCCATTTTTCAGATCCGAAACGATTACTGCATCACGCTATCTGGACATTCTTCGTGAATTTGTGGCGGTACAAACTGCCTTAGACGACACTGCGAACACCTCGTGGTTTATGCAAGATGGTGCCCGGCCACATCGTACGGCCGACGTCTTTAATTTTCTGAGTGAATATTTCTATGATCGTGTGATTGCTTTGGGCTATGCGAAACATACAGGAGGCTGCGTGGATTGGCCTCCCTATTCGCCAGACATGAACCCCTGTGACTTCTTTCTGTGGGGACACTTGAAAGACCAGGTGTACCGCCAGAATCCAGAAAGAATTGAACAGCTGAAGCAGTACATCTCATCTGCATGTGAAGCCATTCCGCCAGACACGTTGTCAAAGGTTTCGGGTAATTTCATTCAGAGACTACACCATATTATTGCTACGCATGGTGGATATGTGGAAAATATCGTACTATACAGTTTCCCAGACCACAGCGCCATCTGTTGTTGACAATTGTAACTACTGTAATTTCGAAAGTTTGTCTGCCTGAAAATGTACTGTTGTCCCAAACATATTGCAACAAACGGTGTATTTCTATCGCTGCTCGTTTAGTTTGTATTGCCGTTTCAAATATACCGGTCATTTTTGAAACACCCTGTAGGTGTCAAATAGTTCGAGCAGCACTAGTTTAGTCACACTTGAACTTGAGTGAGATCATTTAAAGCATTCGTGAATGAAGATGTTTACATGTCACGATGGACAACCTGAATGGCGAGTTAGAACAGCCATTGCGCGACACAACATAATCATGCACACGGTAATCGGACGCTCACCCTAATTTATTGCATATCGAAGCGTAAGTTGAGACCCACTCGACCAAGGACTGCCATCAAGTAGGTATTATGGCGAGTTTGCTAAGAATCAGAAACCAAAGGACGCTATTCACCGGATGCCCCTGCACCCGGTTCTTGAAACGGGGAGGCAGGAACCCAGTCCGGAACCACAGTGGATCAGGCTCCTTGCAAATTCATATGCCGAGAACAAGTAGGTTTCCGTGCATCACACGAAGATAGCTCTTTCAACGACAAACCTTCGCAGCCCCAGGCGACCCTCAATCCCAACGAACCCGCAGTGACAAAAACGCAACTTTAGCAACGAGCCAAGGACAGTGTCGAACACGACGTCACGGCGTTTACTCAGGCCGCTGTCAAACAAACCGCTCAATCACCAGTCACTTAGAGAGTGCCTGATGGGCGCCGAAGCGTTTAAATGCTGCCCACACACGTGCCATGTGCAGGCGACAAACCACTCGAGAAGCGACTGCGGCCAGAAAGGCTAATAAAAAGCGGGAACTACCGATATCAAAACGTGCCCGCACTACATATTATTCCATCGTGTCTTAACGTGCGTCCCATCATCCTGTCTCTTCTTCTAATTTCTGTTTTCCGTATATTCTTTTTCTATCATAATCTACCTAGAATCTTATTTTTTATAAATTCATTTATATTCAGCACTTCCTCTCTCTTATTCTCTAGTTTTTCACTCTTTGCTTCCTTACGATTCTGTGCTCCAGACGTATAGGGAGACAGTTATTGAACTACATGAAATAAAATCGTCATAACTTCTGAACGGTTAGCGTTAAGGACGTTCAGACTTACGGTTGCGCAAATGGTTTGCTTTAGCGACGAAGCCCATTTTCATTTCAATGGTTGCTCAATAAAGAAAACTGTTGCATTTGGGGGACTGAGAATTCGCATTTCGCGATCGAATAAGTCCCTTTACCCTCAACGGGTGACTGTGTGGTGTGCAATGTCCAGTCACGGAATAATCGATGCGATGTTCCTTGATGGTACGCTGAATACCTATCGGTACGTGAAGGTTTTGTACGATGATTTCATCCTCATTATCCAAAGTGACCCTGATTTCGACAAGATGTGGTTCATGCAAGACGGAGCTCGACCCCATCGAATCAGGAGAGTTTTTGATGTCCTGGAGGGGCACTTTCGGGACCGCATTCTGGCTCTCCGGTACCCAGAGGCCACTGGCATGGGCCTCCATTGTCCGCCATATTATACGGATGTGAATACACACGAGTCCTTTCTGTGGAACTATATTAAAGCCAAGGTGTACAACAATAACCCCAAAACCACTGCTGGGATGAAAACATTCAGGAGATCGACAGCATCGATGTTCCGACACTTCAGCGGGTCATGCAGAATTCCGCTATTCGTATGCGCCACATCATCGCCAATGATGGCAAGCATATCGAACATCTAACAACAAAAATCCGAATACGTGTAGTAGTGTTGGTAACGGAGGGGTTGTTTCGGAGGCGGAGGTTTCGCGCCATTTCATTCGGAGCCTCCGGCTTCCTACGGTTGGACAGGTCGAATCGAGCAAACACCATGTTGGAGATGAATATTGCCGTGTTTGTTTGATTTTGCAGTAGATGTTGAGTAGCACGAAAGCAGGCTGTTTCCGGGCATAAATTCTATGAATATAAACCACTATAGAAGTTTTCTAATAGGAATTTGTTATACTAAAATGCTGTGAAACGGCACATTTATTGGTTCAAATGTTCCAAATGGCTCTGAACACTATGGGACTTAACGTCTATGGTCATCAGTCCCCTAGAACTTAGAACTACTTAAACCTAACTAACCTCACACAACACCCAGTCATGACGAGGCAGAGAAAGGCACATTTATTTATTAAAGTTTTACGATAGCCTTATACGAATAATGAAGTACAAATATTGAAATATAAACAAGTGACTTACATCACAGCGTTATCAGCAGAGTGTTGGATCGCTCAGTAGGAAGTCCCAATTTCGAATCCACGTGACAGCAAACACATCATTTCTCCACAAATGTTCAAAATTTCTTTTTTTTCTAGACTTATACTACGAAAGGGTGGTTTTTCTAGACGTTAATACATTTGTAAAGCTTTATTCAACATGTCATACACCTTTTATCAAGGGCTGTCCTGGGTTTCTATTAAAAACTGTCGGGTTAGCGTCTACGCAGTGTCGCATCTTCATATAAATTTGTCACTTGTTTTGTGAAATCAACTTGAAAATAGGGAACACAGGCGTAGTAGCAGTCCTGTGTGAAGAGAGTTTAACTGGAGACAAGCGTCCCCACATCACAACATTAAAACCGAAAGTATCACATTCCAAGCTGGTTTAGACCTGTTACGTTGCTGATTTGTCTATCCACAGCAGTGTGTCTAACGAAAGCGTTGGAGCTACCCCTACACGTAATTATTGACTTTTTCTCTATCCAGACTTATCAGTCATTATCAAGAAGTGGAGGGTGGAGTGATGGGAAGCAGAAAGGGAAATTGAGAACAACGAAGAAAGACCAATATGTTTTGCCTATAAAAGGAAAAATAATTTTATTATATATAACAGCAACTACGTTAAATAATAATGTTTAATTGATTAAACTCTAAATAAGTTATAAATACTTTTTGTTTACACCCAGAAAAATAAGTTTTCTGGCTGTTTCAGGGTGAAGTGAATTACTCCAAAAAATGGTTCAAATGGCTCTGAGCACTATGGGACTTAACATCTATGGTCATCAGTCCCCTAGAACTTAAAACTACTTAAACCTAACTAAGGACATCACACACATTCATACCAGAGGCAGGACTCAAACCTACGACCGTAGCGGTCACGCGGTTCCAGACTGAAGCGCCTAGAACCGCACTGCCACACCGGCCGGGAATTACTCCAGCTTTTGAAACTAATCATTCAGCAGGTACAGATGAGGCTGGAATGCTCAAGTGCCACTTGGGGCCGTCACTTAGCCCTGTCGCACGACTTTCCCGTCACCAGTATTCTACAGGATTTGTCGTCTGAGGCATGCGTGGATTCTCAACATACTGACACACCCAAATTGTGGCATCACCTGCAGCGGATGATGGCTTCTGGGTCTTTAATTTCTCTGCCATAAAATGTAGTAATTCTGCACCCCAGGAACTACAACCAGCAACTGGTTGCACCCTTTGTAAAACTTTCTCTTCCTGCTTCTTCAGGAAGCACTGTATTTCTGACGTCGCCATAGTTATTTCTTCTTCAGCATGCAGGGAAGATTGAAACGCTAACTTCTTGAAGTGTAGATCAAAACAAGTGGCTAACTTTGTGGTATTGCGTGTTTCGTAGAGAAACAGGTGCTTTTCAATTGATTCTTTAATAGATGTTAAATACAGTTTAGCCGTGTCGGTGGTCAGATTGTCATTCACGTTCGTGAGTTTTAAATAGACACCGCGAACTAGTGCAATAATTTGGGAGGCAGTCACATATTATTCACCTGAGAGAACAGAAATCATTGTATTTAACGAGCTAATAATTAAACTCATTTCGTGAAGAACTGTCCAATCCTCCGCTGAAATAAAAGAAATGGGATCCGTTAATTAAATAGACGGTAAATGGAAAAAGTTATATGCCTGTAAGAAACCGAGGAGCGTTTGCCAAATGCGACTGAGCGAGGACCAATTCATCATTCACTTGTAGCAAACGTGCGATCATAGCCAATCTGCTATTGAATCTTGTTGCAATATATTGCACTAGACGTAATCGCTGTTTCCCTGCGATCTCTTGCACATTTGATAATTCTACGTTAGCAACATTGCATTGCCTGAAACGAATTTTAAGAATCATTGTTGTACAGACTCATTACAGGTGTTGGTGACGGATATAAAAAATCTGACTTACTTGAAATAAATGGCGATGTCAGTACAATGATCTAACATCACAGCCAGTGTAGGAGTGTTTTTTTATACCGTCCGACAAAACTAAATTTAATGTGTGTGCCACTCGTGGTATATGGCGGATGGACAACCATATTTTTGCCGTTATCTGTAACTATGGCAGTTACTCTACCCGAAATACACCACGTCTCCATTATTACTTTACGTTTATCAGCGATATTATCTTCCGTGTGGTTTTCTTTAAAAACGAAGCAATCAAGACATGCCGAAGTCAGCGTTGCATCTTTTATGAAATGTACCGTCACTGCTATGTAGCTATCTTGCATATTGGAAGTCCATGGCTCAATGGTCAGCGTCACTGTTTTAACCTGAGATGAATCTGTTAATACTGCATGTTTTATGGCCATATCTATTTCTTGTAAAATATCCTTTGGAAGAAATAGTAATTGCAAGTTAATGTTACGAACCGTACTACGTTTCTTACACATATAGTTACAATACAAAGTTAATTTTGTTTTAGAATTGTATTTTAGCTGATATAACTAGTGCCTCTGATGTTTCTCGCATTACAGCTACAGAAATCTATTCTTTATCATAAACTTACATTTGAAAGAGCATGCCTTCTGGGTGGTGCATAGCGAGGATCCAGAGCCTACACAAGCTTTTGGAATGCACTGTCGTCCACAATTACGAGTGGTTGTATTGTGGAAATAACGAAATGTGTCAAGGCATCGTCTATTTCCTTTTTTTCGACGCTTACATTTCCATACTTTACGACTTCCATATTGTTTTGCACTTCATTATTATAGGAGTCTTTATGAAATCTTTTTAAATGGTCGTGAAGATTAAATGTTCCTCCACCTGTGGCATACAGTCGTCCACACAACCTACACGTAGCGTTTTGACATCGTTCATCCTCTGTCGCAAATAACTGCCACACGTCTGATCTACGTTTTGACCTATAAACGAATTATTTTACGATTAAAAATATAATGGTTACACTATAAAGTCTAGTCACACGTACAAGAAAATATGCGAACGTTAATTAACTTCAAAATACCTACTTCTATGTGAGATTCAAAAATACAACGAATACACGTTCCCGTGAGTTCAAAACAACCGCCTCATTTGTTTCGCCTTCTACGCTAGCACCAGAAACGCCCATGTGGAGCGCACTCGTCGGAAGCTCCGTTTGACCAGCGATATTCCACCGCGCTCTTAGTTTCCTCCGGCCAGCCTCTGATTGCTTGTCGCCTCATACGATAATATCGGTGATCATCGGATGAGGCGCACTAGTCGCACCTTCGATTTACTCCCCAGTTAACGGCATCAACAGACCAGCACTAATCTGTAGTAACGTTCACATGTTGAATAAAGTGTGTACATCGCGTCGCATCTAACTCTGTGCGGGTTTCGTTACACGTGACTGAGCTCGATACACGAAAGGTACAGTAACTATTACGGAAATCGAATTCAGGGTTTGAGTCGGATTGCACAATTCAGATCTCAGTGTATGGCTGACAGTGTCAAGCATGGGGAATAAACTTTCGAGGGCTGAACCTCCAAACGTTTCGCTTTTGGCCACCAGGTGCAAATCTGAGGCCGTTTGTACGACGATGTGGCATCGACGCTGATATTTGACAAGCCGCAACGTGAGTGAATTGTATGGCTATCGAGAAGAGGGATCTTCCGTTGTTAGTGAAACTGTTGTATGTGAATGGCAGCAATTATAGTGTTGAATTGAGAGAGTATAGCCGACTAAAATATCTGAGGAGAGGCCCAATGTCATTAAATTACTCAAAGAAGATGATAATGAAAGTTGAAAACACGGGTGACCTTGGCGTAACACCTGGAAGAGAAAGGCGTCCTATTCCGGTGGGAATTATTGAAGAGGTTACTATTACTGTAATTGACTATGCAGAGCGAGCCCCTGGCAATGCTAGGTCAGCGTCAGGGGGCTTGTTCATCTCATGGTCAACAGTACAGGAAGTTTCGTGGTTTATTTTACCCTAGTACACATACAAGATCCCGACGGTGGAGCAACTGAAACTCACGATCTGCAGCAACGTTCTAAGTATGCTCTTCGGTTGCTGGATTGATGACACGTGACGAGGCAATTTTCTATGGCTTGACGAGGCACATTTTTGGGTTGGGTTGTTTTGAGGGAGGAGACTAGACAATGAGGTAATCGGTCTCATCGGATTAGGGAGGCGTGGAGGGGTGGCAAAATCCCCAGGGCCCAAGTCTGTCAAGGGTTCGGATCTCCCAGGATGCTAAGTTGGCAAAAATCAACCTGCTATTGTAAAATAGAATTATGTAATATTATACATAAAAGAGCACCAGCGTAACAAATCGAGTTCTTCATTTCCACCTCAGTTTTATGAGTCATACAGGCCAGTTGCAAACAATTCTATTTCATGTTTAATCTTGAATGCATAATATTTTCTTGAGACATCGTGCACCAAAAATGCTGTGTGACTGATTGCAAAATGTGCTTTCCTTAAATTTTTTGGTAACCCACCAAAACATTTCCCCAACAAAGGTACACTGAAACAGCTGTGAAACATCGTTACAATTTCGTAGAACTACCAACAACATTCAAAGATAAGGCACTGCTTATTCCTTCACAAGGTGTTTTTATATGAAATGTACAGAAAATATTTTGCACTCAAGAGTAAACATAAAATAAAATATATTATTTGTTATCGTTGTTCTGGTAGAATCGTAAAAGTGAGGAAACTAGTACATTGGCCGCGCTAATGCAAAAGTAAAGAGGTAATGTTCTTCTTTCAGTCTTTTGTAGAATATCTAATTTACATAGGAACCCTCATGTTACTTGATGTGAGACTATTTCTTGGCCAAGAAATGCTTGGCTTTCAGAGGTTCATCTCAAAAAATTGGAGATTAAAATAACGTAAATGTCGTTACAATATTAGAGCTCTCGAGTCACTACGTCCCGTTCCTTGCAAAATACATTAGCAAGGTCACAAATAGACAAGAATCTGGAAAACGTTTGCAAATGCATTATCTGTCAACTGATACTCAGAATGAATTTATTTCTAGTTGTGCCCATTACGTCAGGAGTGTCATTTTGGAACAGAGAGAAAATGAGAAGTATTACTAAATTCTTGTTGAGGAAGCTCCCGATTCAAATCATGTTGAAAAGGCAACATTCGTCCCGTATTACATTTACTTTGATAACCAAATTGATAAACAAGACATAAATGAACGGCTTAGGAATTCCTAGAGTGTAATCAGAAAACAGGAGTTGGTATTGTACATTAAATTCGATCAACACTTCTGAAACTGTCAGTTCCTAGCAGTGCATGCCGAGGACAAAGTAATGGATACGTAAATAGTATCAGACGATGTTGTAAAGGAAATCAGCCAGCTGAATTTTTTCTCTCTCTCTCTTAATGGAATCCTCTCGCAAAACTCTCGCTGTGGACTTCTGAACTCCTTACGTGGTGCACATGTAGCTGAGGGCTGACATGATGTAGCTGCAGCCCACAACAACGGGAAATTCTGAAACGGTGTGTTGGAAGTTCTTTATATTCCACGTCTTACACCCGTTGGAGTGCTCGGGTTGAGGCCGTAAGACAAATAGCAAATCACTTGGGTAAGATTGCCACTGTTGTTGAAACTCTCATTAATTTAAATTTTCAACTGACACACATTCCGTGGTATGACTTTTTTTGGCTTATGATATCGTTCGAGTGTCTAATCATGCCATCAGTTTGGCTGAAGTTGGTACCAACTTACTACAGAATCAAATTATTACAGGCTCGAAAAACTACCAGTTGTGTTGAGACAAAGCACCTTGAGAGCTTATTAAAAACCTTAATACATCTTCGCGAAAATTGGAACACCATTTCCCTCAACGCGGATTCTGAAAACAAAAGGAAATCATCTCCTGATGAAACCAGGTACGAAGTGACATATATGAATTGAGATGTTTTAAGCAAGATATATATAATAAATAATATATAATGATGTATAATAATTCAAATCCCTAGGAAAGCAGATGTTGACAGATGTGAAAATTACCGAATTATCAGTTTAATAAGTCACGGCTGCAAAATACTAACGCGAATTCTTTACAGACGAATGGAAAAACTAGTAGAAGCCGACTCGGAGAAGATCAGTTTGGATTCCGTAGAAATGTTGGAAACGTGAGGCAATACTGACCCTACAGCTTATCTTAGAAGCTAGATTAAGAAAAGGTAAACCTACGTTTCTAGTATTTGTAGACTTAGAGAAAGCTTTTGACAATGTTGACTGGAATACTCTCTTTCAAATTCTGAAGGTGGCAGGGGTAAAATACAGGGAGCGTAAAGCTATTTACAATTTGTACAGAAACCAGATGGCAGTTATAATAGTCGAGGGGCATGAAAGGGAAGCAGCGGTTGGGAAGGGAGTGAGGCAGGGTTGTACCCTGTCCCTGATGTTATTCAATCTGTATATTGAGCAAGCAGTAAAGGAAACAAAAGAAAAATTCGGAGTAGGTATTAAAATCCATGGAAAAGAAATAAAAACTTTAGAGTTCTCCGGTGACATTGTAATTCTGTCAGAGACAGCAAAGGACTTGGAAGAGCAGTTGAACGGAATGGATAGTGTCTTGAAACAAGGATATAAGATGAACATCAACAAAAGCAAAACAAGGATAATGGAGTGTAGTCGAGTTAACTCTCGTGTTGCTGAGCTAATTAGAATAGGAAATGAGACACTTAAAGTAGTAAAGGAGTTTTGCTATTTGGGGAGCAAAATAACTGATGATGGTCGAAGTAGAGACGATATAAAATGTAGTTTGGCAATGGCAAGGAAAGCCTTTCTGAAGAAGAGGCATTAGTTAACATCGAGTATAGATTTAAGAGCCAGGAAGTCGTTTCTGGAAGTATTTGTATGGAGTGTAGCCATGTATGGAAGTGAAACATGGACGATAAATAGTTTGGACAAGGAGAGAATAGAAGCTTTCGAAATGTGGTGCTACAGAATAATGCTGAAGATTAAATTGGTAGATCACATAACTAATGAGGAGGTATTGAATAGAATTGGGGAGAAGAGGAGTTTGTGGCACAACTTGACTAGAAGAAGGGATCGGTTGGTAGGACATGTTCTGAGGCATCAATGGATCACCAATTTAATATTGGAGGGCAGCGTGGAGGGAAAAAATCGTAGAGGGAGGCCAAGAGATGAATACCCTAAGCAGATTCAGAAGAATTCAGGCTGCAGTACGTACTGGGAGATGAAGCAGCTTGCACAGGATAGAGTAGCATGGAGAGCTGCATCAAACCAGTCTCTGGACTGAAGACCACAACAACAACAACATGCAAATCAAACGTTTTCTTGTCATCATTGACAATGTGGTGTCAAATTTGAAAAACCTGCCTTGGAACAATGAAGATTATCTATGAAACCTTTGCATTTTTGTGGATATCAAAGATGTCTGACTATTAGGTCGCTGAGGCATGCATGATATTTATCAACTAATATCGCACTGATGTCACAACAGATTTAGGTGATGAAATTAAATATCTGAAAACTTTTTATGGTTCAAACCGTAAATATATTGCTTGTAGACAATTGACCTCTTGAATAAGATGCACAATCTTAAAGTTTCAAGTTTATTTCCAAAGTTATGTGTAACTACGTGCATGTTTTTTTTTTTTCAGGGTTTTAACTGAAGCAGAAAAGTCATTCAGCACTCTGACTTGCTTTACAAACTGTCTCAGAGCACCAATGCATCGACAAGGTCTCACAGTTTTGGGGATCTAGGCAAAATGGTTCAAATGGCTCTGAGCACTGTGGGACTTACCTTCTGAGGTCATCAGTCCCCTAGAACTTAAAACTACTTAAACCTAACTAACCCAAGGGGATCACACACATCCATTCCCGAGGCAGGATTCGAACCTGCGATCGTAGCGGTCGCGCGGCTCCATACTGTAGCGCCTAGAACCGCTCGGCCATTCCGGCCGGCGACCTAGGCAACTGAATCTAATTTGGCAAGACTGTGATTCAAACATTCGCTGAACGAAAGGCTCTCAAAGCGTCATTGACAGTGTTATAGACAAGTAGGTTATGGTATGCTAAACGTTACGTGACCCGTTCTGGTTTACATACGAGTGCGCTGATGTCTGATACTAAAACGTGTTGGCATGCCAGAGAACGAGAGGGAACAGAACATTCCATATCGCAGTAGGCCTCACACCTGACATTCGTCAGCGTAAAAAACGGCATAATACTTAGCCTTCTGTTTTAAAGCGAAATTAAAATAAATTAATCCAGTATAAAAAATGGAACAAACGTACGTTTTACAATACTTCATTATTAGATACCATCTGAAGTCAAACTTGTAATTTCGTCATCCATATCAGTTTTCTCTTGCCGTGCAGGTCTCGTTCAAGCTATCATCCAGTTCATAAGCTGTGGTGGTCTTGGGTTCCTGATAACTGTGTTCATCACTACTTTTGAAACCAGTATTTGTTACTACCCTTTCAGTCCCCTACTGCATGAAAGCGTCTTGGCGTTGGTACTGTTTATTCTGTATTCTCGTATTTAACTTTTGCACACTCATTCATTCATCTGAGTAGTGTGTTCTTTCAAAACTGTAGTGGGAAATTGGAGACATGTTCTACGACGATTTTTTTGTTTCATTTCATATCAAATCATTTTGATTGTCGTAGAACATTGTACAAGTGGTATCATGATAACTATTTCTAAATTTCTGAAATAATACAGGGCATGAAATTTAACATTTTATTAATAAAGCATTGTCCATTAATATGTCATTTTTAACTTTTATTGGTATGAAGGAAACTGCATATTGTAATAAAAGTCTTGAAGGACTTCACAGAAAAATGAGTGTGAAATTTAGAGCATGAGCTTAGCAATGGCACGTCACAGAAGCGCGTTTTAAACTATTTTCTTTCTACGAATCTATTACAGTTGGATATAATAACTATTATAAATACATCTATAAATGTTATTTAAATTTGTAGCTACCGCAGTCTATCTTACTTCTAATTGAAAACCATCGCTATTTGTTCCTGATATGAAGGACTTTAGGACATTCATAAGTCTGTCTGTACAAAAAGAGGCAGTCTAGCGATCTATCAAGCTTTTTTTCTTTTGAGTCATCAGTTTGACGCGAGTCATTACAAATTCCTCTCCTGTGCCAGCCTCTTCCTCGGAAAATAGCACTTGCATTCTACGTCCTCAATTATTTTTTAGTCGTATTCCAATCTCTGTCTTCCTCTTCAGTTTTTACCCTCTACAGCTCCTTCTATTACCATGAAATTTCTTCCCCCATGTCGTAACAGATATCCTAACATCCTGTGCCTTCTTCTTGTAAGTGTTTTCCTAGATTCCTCTCGTCGCCAATTCTTTCGAGAACCTCCTCATTTCTTACCTCACCAGTCCACCTAAATTTTCAAAATTCTTCTGTAGCACCATATCTTCAAGCTTCAGTTCTCTTCCGATCCGGTTTTCCCACAGTCCATGTTTCACTACCATATAAAGTTGTGCTCCAAACGCACACTCTCAGAAATTTCTGAATCAAATTAAGGCTTTTGTTTGATACTAATAGACTTTTCTTGGACAGTAATGTCCTTTTTTTCCAGTGCAAGACTGCCTTTTATATCTTCCTTTGTCCGTCCATGGTGGGTTATTTTTCTGCCAAGATAGCAGAATTCCTTAACTTCATCTACTTCGTGATCACCTATTTTGATGTTAAGCTCCTCGTTCTTCTCATTTCTGTACTTCTCATTAGTATCGTCTTTCTTCGATTTACTGTCAATCCATATTTTGTTTTCATTAGACTGTTCATTCCATTCAACACATCCTGTAATTCTTCCTCACTTTCACTGAGAATAGTAATGTCCTCAGCAAATCTTATCATTGATATCCTTTCTTCTTGAATTTTAGTCGTATTCTTGAACCTTTCTTTTATTTCCGTCATTGCTTCTTGTATGTATAGATAGAACAGTAGGGGGGGGGGGGGGGGGGGGGGGAAGGACTTCATCCCTATCTTACACTCTTTTTAATCCGAGCGCTTCGTTCTTGCCCTACCAGCGTTATGGATCCCTCTTGAATATTGTTCACCCAAAGTATTGTATAACACCCGTCTTTCCCTACAGCTTACCGTATTTTTCTCAAAATTTCGAACATCTTCCAATATTTTAAACTGTCAAAAACTTCTTTCAGGTCGACAAATCTTATGAAAGTGTCTTGATTTTTCTTCAGTCTTGCTTACATTATCAGCCACTCTGCCTCTCTGGTGCCTTTAGCTTTTCTAACGCCAAAGTGATCGTCATTTAACACTTCCTCAATTTTCATTTCCATTCTTCCGCATATTATTCTTGCCAGTAATATAGATGCATAAGTTGTTAAGCTGATTGTGCGATAACTCTCACACCCGTCGGTTCCTCCAGTAATCGGGACTCTGTGGATGATGTTTTTCCGAAAGTCTGATGATATATCGCCAGACTCATACATTCTACACACCAACAAGGATAGTCGTTCTGTTATATCCCCCAATGCTTTCAGAACTTCCGATGGAATGTTATTTATCCCTTCTGCCTTGTTTTGTCTGAAATCTTCCAAAGCTCTTTTAAATTTTGATGCTAATATTAGGTCCCCTGTCTCTTCTAAATCGTCTCCTGTTTCTTCTTCTATCACGTCATCAGACAATTCTTCCTCCTCCTCACAGACGCCTTCAATGTACGCCTTCCATTTACTCTCTCTCTCCTATGCATTTAACAGAGGAATTCCCTTTGCACTATTAATGCTACCACCCTTGTTTTTAATTTCAACGAAGGTTCTTTTGACTTTTCTGAATGGTAAGTCAGTCATTTCGACAGTTATTTCTTTTTTGCTTTCTTCTCATTTTTTGCGTATCTATTTCATCTTAGCTTCCCTGCACTTCCTGTTTATTTCATTCGTAATTGATTTTTATTTCTGTATTCCTGAACATTTGTGCACTCCCCTTCCTCGTCGACGACTAAAGTATTTCTTCTGTTATCCGTGGTTTCTTGGTGTTGCCGGCCTAGTACCTATGCTTCTTTTTCCAACTTCTGCGATAGCCCTTTTTGGACATGTCCATTCCTCTTCAATTGAACTGCCTACTGAGTTAATCACTATAGCAATATCTACAGATTCAGAGAACATCAAGCGTATTTCTTTATTCCTTAATGCTTCAGCAATGTTAGTTCATGACTAGTCTCTTAAACCTCAGTCAACGCTTCACCATTATTAAATTGTGATCTGTGATCTATCGTCACAAGCCTTTAAAATGAATGGGAATGACGTAAGAGAGGGATAAGAATTCTCATTATACAGGTTGAATCACCTAAAATTTGCACCTCAAATACTGCGGAAATCGAAAGTCCGGATGTGCGGCTTTCATACAAAGGGTTGGTAGTCAAGGGCTCGTATTGTTAGGCAACCAATAGACTGTAATAATACTTAGAAAGTGTATTTTGGGTGCAAAAATACACTTTGTAAATGGAGCGATACCTGTCGACAATAACAAACTAAAGTCAGGGCAAATTAGAACGTCAGTGGTGCATGTTATAGGATTCTAGTGCAAACTGTTTACGAGATAACGAGTTTAGAAATTTTCCCCACACCAACACTTGTACATAACCTGTGGTAGCACACACTAAAGAACATTCTGATCAGTGACGAGTCAACTGACCATCACAAGTTGTGTTCAAAACGACCACCGGCAGCGGTAATACACGCTTCCAGTCTGATATGGAACGACTGTTTCACAAGTGCTAGCATTTCAGCGGAGTTGCTCGAGCAGACTCCATTAATACGTCGTTGCATATCATCGGGTGTAGTTGGTATGTCCTTCCAGACAGCATCTTTCAGCTTTCCACACCGAAAAAAAGTTTACAGGTGCCAAATCCGGGAAACGGGGTGGCAAAGGTACAGGTCCTCTGCATGTAATCCAACGATTTGGAAACGATTCGTGAAGACATGCCGTAGTACTTCGTGCACTACGGGCTGGACAGCCATCTTGTTGGTACCACAGGTTCCTCCTGGTCTGCCGAGGACCGTCTTCTAGCATCCGTGGAATGGTATGTTAGGGAGCTGCAATACTTGCGCGCGTTCGGCATTCCGTCTATGAAGAACGGGCCTATGAGCTGATGGTTCACTATCCCATACCACATGTTTACACTCCATGACGTTGGCGTACTACCTGACGAAGCCAAAGGGGATTGTCAACAGACCGATAACGCATCTTTCGACTGTTTACCTGGACGTGATTGGTAAATGTGGATTCATCACTAAACAAGTTACATGATATACAGGGTGTTACAAAAAGGTACGGCCAAACTTTCAGGCAACATTCCTCACACACAAAGAAACAAAATATGTTATGTGGACATGTGTGCGGAAACGCTTACTTTCCATGTTAGAGCCCACTTTATTACTTTTATTCTAATCACATGAATCATCGAATGGAAACACACAGCAAAAGAACGTACCAGCGTAACTTCAAACACTTAGTTACAGGAAATGTTCAAAATGTCCTCCGTTAGCGACGAAACATCCATCCACCCTCCGTCACATGGAATCCCTAATGCGCTGATGCAGCCCTGGAGAATGGCGTATTGTGTCACAGCCGTCCACAATAGTAGCACGAAGAGTCTCTACATTTGGTACCGGAGTTGCGTAGACAAAAGCTTTCAAATGCCCGCATAAATTAAAGTCAAGAGGGTTGAGGTCAGGAGAGCGTGGAGGCCATGGATTGGTCCGCCTCTATCAATCCATCGGTCACCGAATCTGTCGTTGAGAAGCGTATGAACACTTCGACTGAAATGTGCAGGAGCTCCATTGTGCATGAACCACATGTTGTGTCGTACTTGTAAAGGCACATGTTCTAGCAGCATAGGTAGAATATCCCGTATGAAAGCATGATAACGTGCTCCATTGAGCGTAGGTGGACGAAACTAAAATGAGCTCTAACATGGAAATTAAGCGTTTCCGGACATATATCCACATAACATCTTTTCTTTATTCGTGGGTGAGGAATGTTTCCTGAATGTTTGGCCGTATCTTTTTGTAACACCCTGTATATGGAGTACCCTGTCTTAATAACCATGCACAGAAGTTAGCAGGACTATCACAATCGTTTCAATGCAGCTCTTAATAGAGAGAGATGTGACAGGGATGAATGTGGATGGAGACTGCGTAGGACACATTCTGACTCAGGCCGTTCTGTCGTCACTTGTTTCCTTCTGTTACATTGTCGACGTGTTACGCTATCACTTTCACGTAATTGGTTAAAGATGTTGATACTTAACTGCCGAGATAGTTGACATCTTTCGGGTTATCTTGGCGCATACATCGTCCAAGAACGAACTGTATTTTCCCTACACTCTCCATACACCATGAATATGTCGGCTTTTTCTTGCTTTGATAAATCCCATCTTCCACTCACAACCTACAGCTTGGATTATCGTAAATAACTGACTCTCAAGTCGCAATAAGCTCAAGGAACACACAAGAACACTGTAAGCAAACATAACAGCGTTTTACCTACCAACTACGCCGGTTGAATGTCAAACAAATCCTGCAACAAATATCACAAGCGTTCTAATTTAACCTGCTTTGAGTTTGTTAATATCAACAGGCATCGTTCCACTTAAAAAGTGTATGTTTGCACAAAAAATACACTTGCTAAGTCTTACTACAATCTGGTTATTGGCTAACAACACGAGCGTGGGTCGATACCTGGCACCTCAGAACCACTTGTGCCACAGAGCTGAAAATGTGATTACTTTATGTACTCAATCTCCGCTATTGCGACAATAAATCTTGAGTGAATTAGAAACCCCTAAAATGGTGTAGTAATTTTTTCCGGTGGTGTATATTACTCTGATGAACGTTGGTTAAGTCAAATGTCATGGCTGGAACGATTTTTTATTTAAAACTCGCTATTGAATTTGTGAAGGCAAACAGACTGCAGGATCGAAAATTACATCGAAAAAGGATTGCAGACCTTGCATTTTAAGTGTAATTGACTGCACGCTATCCACAGTAAGACAATGCAAAGTGAGAAACAACTTGTTTCTAATTTTATGGGGAAACATATAAAAAGAAGAAGGCGTTGTAGAAGGAACACATTCTGACTGACAAACATAGTCCAGTTCCCTAAGATAACTGGAAATAAAGAAAAGTTGAGGACTGAAGCGTTCATTGTGGCCTTGAAAGAATTACAAGGGTAGTTTCGTAAACGTTTTGAGGAAACTGCCAATCGTACATCTGTTTTAGAGATCTGTCGTCGTTTAAAGTTGAAAGCGCCCCTGTGCATGTGCAGATGAAACTGGTGTGCAAGGTAATTCCCTTTTTAAAGACAAATCCCTCTGACGTTAAAACTGTTCAGGACGTCTGCGTTGCTTTCTTCAGGTAGAGTTTCCACGTCTCGATAATGTGGTTTTCAAAAGGTGCTACAACATTTCGACCGATATATGTGTGTGAAATACGTTTTCAGCACGCCAAAAATAATTAAATAATACCAAATATTTGTTTTGTTTTTGATCTATGTTATTGATAAATGAGCATATTTTATTACTATCACCTTTCAAATCGCGCAATGATCACCATTCAAATATAAGGGAAATTAAAGATCGTACTGTGGCGTTCAGACAGTCGTTTTCCCTCTCACGATCAGAGGGGGGAATATGACTTTGGCGCTAATAGTACCCTCCGCCACACAGCGCTTGGTGGCTAGCGGAGTATATGCGTAGATGTAGATGTAGATATATAGAGGCAAGTTATATGCAGTGCGACTGCATTTCCATTTAAATGCGACGTATTCGCATTTCCCCCTCTTCCCCTTCCTCCTGCTCAGACAGGGTGGCATGGTTGTGGAAGAAATGTCCCCGCCACGGTCAGCGCAATGGCGCTTGTGCCAAGGTATGGCTTGCGAGCTGAAATCTTGACCACCCATGCTCTAGATATTTCATTATGTTCCCCTTTGAAATATGCTCTATTATCCTGGAGATATCAGGGACTTGTTTATTTTTCTCGTATACCGGAGTGCCTCATACTCTTTTTCACTGGTATAATATAACATCCGCCAGTGCTTGCAGCTGCTAGCCCGAGTAACATTTTTTCCTGGCGTTCGTACTTAATTCAGTGTCACATGTGTTCGAGTTATTGGTGCAGTGGAACGCCGGTACTGTTTTAAGCTTCACGTAAGTAAGTGCATTTTCATTAAGAAAATACTCGTATAATATTTCGTTTTTCTTTTTCTCCCTCTGTTTCAACGATAGGTAGGATAAATCTTGGGCTCTGTTTGTCGTAACGTTTAAACAAGAGCTTCGTTATAGGCATTATGATACACAATCGTTACTGCGTGTTTTGAGAGGGTATTAAACAAAATAATAAATAAGGAAAAAGGCATCCTAGACATTTTTGTGACACTATTACCTGTTGTCATGTGCTATCATCCTAGAAAGCCACTCTGAGTTAACAATTTTCGAGTGTCATTCCGAAAGAATCAGCAACTATATCGATATTTAAAGCAATACCCATTTATTTTTCAGTCTCATTTGCACATTTTTAATTACATGACATGTTTCGATCACTCTGAACCATTTTCAGAGTACTCTGATATGAGGGTTTTGATCCGACAAGACACAATTACTTCGGTCTGAAGATGATTCAGAGTGATAGAAAAGTTTCATATAATTAAAAATGTGCAAAAGAGGCTGAAAAATAAATGAAAATAATTTTAAACATCAACATAAGTTCATTATCACGTTCCTAACGCACTGTGACACGCATAGTCATGCTAAAGGGTGATCTATCGTCGTCGGGGAAGAGGCCAATTGTGAAGGGAGGCAGGCCGTCCGCAATAATATTCACACAGCCCACAGCCGTCAGCGTGTCTTCGATTATTACCACAGGTACCATGAAAGCCCACCTGAATGTCAAGAATAGGATAATACTGCTCCCACCGGCCTGCTTCTTTGGCGCTTTGTATTTTTCTAGCAGCCGTTCGCCTGGATGGCGGCATATTGAAACATACTCCTCTCTAACGTCGAATAAACAATCTGAGAAATAAAGTTCAAGGCAAATGCACTTTTTTAGGTTAAAGCGCTAAGAACTCGTATGTACAACTAATTACTAGGCGATAAGGATAAGTGCTCAGTGTATGTCTCTTGCCGTCCGTTAATGAATATCTTGTTCGTAAAGTATTGCAGTTCACAGTAAAAAACGGTGCTCGTATCTAGAGGGCACGATTAGGCTCAATAACATAATTCGGACGCTGCTTCTGT
The DNA here is from genome assembly GCF_023897955.1 of Schistocerca gregaria. Taxonomy (NCBI): domain Eukaryota; kingdom Metazoa; phylum Arthropoda; class Insecta; order Orthoptera; family Acrididae; genus Schistocerca; species Schistocerca gregaria. The sequence continues at coordinate 322,149,023 of NC_064927.1, forward strand.
CGATTCCTTTGTCATTCGTTTCATTCTCTTCATATCATTTATATTTCTACAAGATTCCACAAATGAAACTTCCGTTATACACAAAATCAAACGAACTCACACTCTAACTGTTCACGCTAACTTCCAAGGCATTCCTCTATTCCTGACAGACACCACGCTACTTGTTACACACAAATCAACGCCAAAGAAACATGAACTCACAGTTCAGAGATCATAAAATACATCGATTTTTTATATCCAAGGACACTCACGCATGTTTTCAGAATTAAGTCATACAAATACGAGTAACGGCGATAATTTTAATTTATATTTACAGTTTCAAATTAAACTAAAAATAAATCTTGTGTTATTTTTGTACATCAGTTCTGTTTGTGAAAAATATGAGAGTAACTTTGTATTTTAGATTTACAATTCTTATTCCATTGGACCATATCACGAATTTAATGCGAGTATCATATTCTACGGTACGAGGGAGAGAGAGGGAGAGAGAGAGATCGGAGCACTGAGCAATTCCATTACAGTATCCAGAAACATACATTGACTTGGTACAACAAGAAATATGATTCATTCAGTCAACACTTTTCAGATCGCCGCCCGTCCTCCTTTAACAAGTGGACAACCTCCGACCTTCGCGTTCGGTGATGAAGCGTGGGCGACCAGTGCCTTGTTATCCGCTTGTCGTTTCACCGTACTTCAACCACTTCCCACAGATGCTCATGACAGTAGCACTGAAATAGTCGACCAGCGTCGCTGTTTACGAGATGCTCATTCCCTGGTGCTGAGCCATACATACTTTTCGTTAGTAAGAGTCGGTTATGTGAACGGATATCGCCATTTGTGACCCGTATGCTCGCTGCAGTTATTCCCCATTCTGCTCTCTTCCGCTTATGTACTTTCCTTACCGCCTCATACGCGAGCAACGGCACCAGGTGGCGTTCAATCTCGATGTGGACAGTGGTCATAATTGCTGGCACATCAGTGTAACTGGTGAGGCAAGCAACTGCAATCATCACTTTCGGAATCTAAGATATCATTCATTGGATGCTATATCGGACGAGAATTAGGGAGGTGCTGTAGTAACTTGGGCTTTGAAGCGATATAACCTATACTCCGACCGCTGAAAATAAAAAAAAACTATTTTGAAATAAGGAGATGTGTGTTCTAGCCCCGACCAAGATCATTTTTCTGTAGAACTCTGCAGTTGTCTAGAGTCGGCGTTTGAAAGCTGACGGTTCTAAAGACCACACAAGCACACGCGACTCTGAAGAAACAACGCCGTCAAACAAACAATTACGGCTAGCAGTTTCATAAGAATTATGAGATATTACCGTGTCCAGTCCCATCAACATGACCACCTTTCAGGAGCCTGAATAACCAACATTTGCTGTGTGGGCCGCTGCGAGACGTGCAAGAAGAGAGTTAGTGAGGTTCAGGGATTTCGATCCATGCCGACTCCATTACCGTGGCCAACTGTGCTAGGTTCCTCGGTTGAGCATCCATGGCGCGTAAAACCCGTTCGATGTGATCTCACAGATTCTCGACTGGATTTAAATCCGGGGAGTATGGTCATGAGGTGAGTGTGTTACGTTCATCCAGGTGCCCTTTGAACGACGCACGACGTACACTGCGAGCTCTGTGATACCCTGCATTGTCCTACTGGTAGATCCCATCGTGCAGAGGGAAAACAAACTGTATGTAGGGGTTGACATGGCCCCTAGGATAGATATGACAGGATCACCAACTGAATACCACAAAACCATTCCGTAGGCCATAACGCTCCCTCCTTCAGCCGCGTCCCTTCCGACGACTGTTGCACGATGTTTGCTTTCAGATTTTTTACGCCTATGGTGCATAAAACGTGATTCACCTGAAAAGCCCACCTCTCGCCACTCAGTAGACGTCCAGTTGCGGTATTGGCGTGCAAATTCAAACCTCTGTCGCCGACGAACAGCAGTCAGCATGAGTGGCGCCTGCTACGGAGGCCCATCCGCTGCAACGTTCGGTGAACGGTCGTCGAGGAAAGGGTGTTGCTAACCTCTTGGTTCATCTGGGCGGTCAGTTGCTCAACAGCTGCATGTCTATTCGGCCGTACACATCTCTGAAGCTGTCGTTCACCACTGTCAGCTATGGCCCGTGGTGCCCCACAGTTGCTTCGGTGTTCGTTTCGGATAGCGCCATTTTGCCATACACGGTATACTTTACCCACGGCGGCTCGACAACACCTTACAAACTGAGCCGTCTTAGAAATGCTTCCACTCTTGACCCAAAAGTCAACGATCATACCCTTTTCGACGTCAGACAGGTCGCACCGTTTCCGTATTATGACAGTGACCGCACTGATTCCCATGACCCCTGGACACTCGTTAGACGCTCTCCACTGCTAAGGCTCCCGTCTGTGAGTGGCCATCGTACATTGACGTCGAACATAGGCGATGGTCACATTAATGTATTTGGCAGTAGCCAAACTTTTGCACTAAATACAAGCAGCACTTACAGTGTCGTGTTACTTGTAATGTTTTTTATTATTATTATTATTCATTGAAGCTCAAACGTCAGGTATCACGGAAGTGATTAAAACACAGCGGAATGCAGCTAGATCGTGGACGAGATCTGAGTAATGTGTCGAGTGTGGCTGTTGATACTGGACCGCTGCTGAGTGGATTACACCGAAAATGACGTAATGATCCACATTTTGCTATAGTGAAGTGTGCCTACCGTTTCATTCCAATCCAGAATAACAATGCAGCAACTCGCTGAGACAGCACAGCTGCTGTGTAGCTGTGTATACCCACACGAGTAACGCTGATGCCGCATAATGGTTTTTTTTTTTTTTTTGTCAATGAGTGACTATCTGGAAGAAGAATTGGAGCAGTTAAAATAATTATTGCTTGTTGCGTGCTACTACAACTCATCAGTTGCGAGAGCAAATGGTGTATCATGGAAGATACAGTCACTTCTAGTTCTTAGTTCCAGACTACGATGACAAGTGTTTAGGTCTATATTATGCGTTAAAGTCAAACAAAAAAATTACAAGTAATATGATTGACTTATTAGGATCGGTTTTTTAAGATAGTACTTTATGGCGCCTTGGCTTATTGGGTAACTTTACACATCTTTTCCAAGCGGATATCAGCATGTATATAATTTCATCGACCAGTTGCTGTCCAAGTGCATGCTTACGGTACTGTAGGAAATACAAAACAAGAATTAATTAAAATGCAATGATAAATATGATCTGCAGGTTCAAAAATTAGAATGTAACATTCGTAAGAAGATACGTCAAAATACACTGATGGAAAAAAGTCGCGACATCAAGAATGGGTTGTAAAACATAAACGAAAATTGGTAGGAGTGATTCTACATCTGAGAGATGATCTCTATTCAGATTTCTCGCCAGTCGCATAAGAATGGCGGTAGTAGCGCTACTATGAGGATACAAATCAGGTTTGCCTTGAAAACACACTGTAACTGTCGTGAGATTGGACATGGTGAGTTGATGTTTATCAAGAAGACAAAGGCTCCATTATCAACACCTCACTGAGTTTGAACGAGGTCGTTTAATATGACTATGAGAAGCTGGATGTTTCTTCTGCCATACTGCAGAAACACCCGGCAAGAATGTAGCCACTGTACGTGACTGCTCGCAGTGATGGTCACGAGAATGTACGGTCGCAAGAAGTCCAGACTCGGGATGGCTAGGTGGCACAGTCGAGAGGGAAGACCATCGTCTTCGGCATACGACTCTGGCGCTTCGTACTGCATCTGCAGCAGTAATTTGAGTAGAGTTGCCACCACAAGAACACAACGAACTGTTACAAATCAGTTACTTCAAGAATACATTCTATCCGCACACCCTTTAAAGGGCATTCCACTGACCCCAAACCACCACTATTTGCGACTTCAGTGGTGTCAAGATAGAGCTTATTTGAGGGCAGGATGAAGGTGTCTTGTGTTTTTTGATGAAAGCTGGTTCTGCCTCGGTGCCAGTGATGGCCGTATGTTGGTTAGAAGGACACCACGTGAGGGCCTGCAACCAATCTGTACGCATGCAGGACACACTGGACCTGCACCGGGAGTGGTGGTATGGGGTGTGGTTTCGTATGACAGCATAAGCACTCTCATGATTATCCCACGCACCCTGACTGCAAAATTCTACGTCTGTCTGGTGTTCCGACATGTTGTGCTGCCCGTTCATGAGTAGTAGTCCAAGTGGAGTTTTCCAACAGGATAAAGCTCACCCTCATTCTACTGTCGTAACCCAGCATGCTCGACAGTGTGTCGACGTGTTGCCTTGGCCTGCTCGATCGCCAGATCTGTCCCCAACCGAACACATAAGGAACATCATCGGACGACAATTCTAGCGTCATACACAAACAGCATTCAGCGTCCCTGTATTGACGGACCAAGTACAACAGACATGGAACTCCATCCCACAAACTGACATCTGTTCAACACAATGCATACACGTTTGCATTTTTGCATTCAATATTCTGGCGGTTACACCGATTGTTAATGTACCAGCATTCCACATTTACAGCGGCGGATCTCTCGTTATATTAGCCTGGTATCTTGCAAATTTATTCACTGAAATATGTCACCTAGAAACATGTATTCTCGAAAATTTCGTTACTGCACATTACTAATTTTTTGGTGCTGCGATTTATTTACATTGGCACATAATTAAACTCAATCTGTATAGATCCAATTGTAATGAATGTGTAAGAAACAATTCAAATAAAGACAATAGACTAGCTCAGGGAAGTGAACAATACTATCACATATCCTATTCTTTGCGGAACATGTACAAGTGTTGCTAAAATTTTTCATGATGAATAAATCCGTTGTAGTTGTACTTGACAAACCTTTTATTTGGATAAAATTGTACACACCAACTGGTTTTCAGGGTGTAACTCCCATGCTCATGCGTTTGATTGCTATGAGAAAGCCGTACCAGTCATGCAGAAAGTCCAGAAATTTAGCATGTGAGATTCCCTGTGGGTGAGGCAGCAAAGGGTTCTCAGAGTCAACCAGTACCGCACCGGGTTAACGGGGCCATATAAGTGCCGATTCGGCCGCATTGTGTGGACACCCGGAAGGGCCGGTCAACAGACTGCCGCATGAGTCGCAATGAGACTCCTGTGGACACATATTATACGGCAGGAAGTGACAGCCACTGGAACTAAAACCGACGGTGGAGGGGACTACCCAGGAAGTGAAAAGCTGACAACACGGCCGCACATCCACATTTCTTCTCAAACGCCACCCGTTTCTAAAAGCGCTAATACCACTTCACTTACGCATGGAAGAACCTAAGATAGGCCTAGTATAGAGCAAACAATAAAAAGGAAGACATATAATGTGCATTGCAATTGTCAAGAAATAAAAATAATGGAAATGTATAATGATATAGTCCAGAAATAAAATTAATGAAACCAAAATGTACAAACCATAAAATTAATAAAATCACAGTATAAAATGCAAAACGGCCCAAACCGACATACCATAAATATTATAATAGAAAATAAAGAGAGAAGGTTTCACACTAGGAGTAGAGATCATACTGACGCTCGCAGTCCTATACCAGCCTCAGATGTGAATTAAGAATGAAAGGCTATGGACGCAGATACTGCATCACAACGTACAGCGTATAATTATGGCGCATAAAATATCCAGTAACGGAGAAGCCAGTGTGACTAGTAAACTACAAAAAATTCCAAATATATACATAGCTGTAGAGTTATGCATTACCTGTTAAGCTGAGGGACAACATGTTATGCACAACACGTTAAAAGAAAAATTGAACCTAGTTCTGAAAACACTATGTGTCGCTTCGCAGCTGACATGTCACAAAACCTCCAAGGTCAGGGGACGAGATGATACAGATACAGCTTACGTGAAGAGGACTAAGTACGACAACCTATTGTAGTGAAGACTTCTGTGGACATTACAAGTAGTTGCTGAGCATCCCTTTGTGCTTTAGTTCGGTTTGCTCATGAAGCATCGGGCAGATAGAGAGAAGTTTTCACACTAGGTTTAGAGAACATGCTGACGCTCGCAGTCCTATATCAGCCTTAGCGGTATAATTGGCACGCAATATGCACAGTTCGTGTTTCATTGCAGATGACTTAGAAATCTTACACATACCATCAAAAGGACTGGTTCTTAACTTTTTGGAAGAATTAGAAATAATGAAGTAAGAGTTACAATGTTCAGACAGTAGCCTCAATTAACAAACCGAACTTAAACATAAAGGGATGCTCAGCAAGTACTTGCAATATCTACAGCAGTCTTCAGGGAATTCAAAGATTATAAAGTCTCATGGTAAAATACATTTACATAAAATACTTTACAAAATATTGTTATATATTGTATAAAATACGAAAGACGTAAACTGAAAGCAGTTTTATTGTTATTATTATAAAATAATGTACTATCTTTATGTAGAAACAAAATTTAAATAATCATCACGCCACTTGGCCTTCATGTACAAAGTATAACAATCAAAAACACAGCGTAAGTTTCAAATGCTACAGAGACAGCTCGTGTAGTGACTACATTCTATTCACGAGAATTTTTGTAGCCAGTCGGCAGTTAGGAAGGACACAGGAATCTAGACTCAACTGTTATGGAGCTTAAGAAAATATTCTACAAAGACGAGAATAGATTGTGTCAAAGACTTCCTAACAATAGAACCTAGTCTTTGGCAAAGAACGGTCAAAATAATAAATTATCATAATCTTGAGAAATTAAAGCAAGGGGACAGTAACGCTGGTCAAGAACCTACAATAATTATATAACACCTTTACAACACAAGGGTGTCAATTGCAAAATCTCTATAAGTACATTGAGAATACAGATAAGGTTGAAGCAGTCCTATACACATGTGGAATTTATAGTTATGCATGAACTAACAGGAGGCAACAATGAAGGCAACATACACTACATGACTTTTAGTTGCGAAATAGTCTAAAAATCAGCCATAATCGCTAGTCATACAGAGCCTTCATATAATGTATGTGTTGAAAAACTTGGTATAAGTTTTTTAACCATATCAAACAGTCCAAAACTGTACCAATAATTGACCAAAGGTAAATGTCATTAATGAAAATGCTAGGGAGCAAGCAACTGCCGTAAGGACACTGTCACAAGTTGCACCACAGTAACATGTAAGCCACACATAGACTTCGTCATGGAAAGTTCCATCAGTATTAATTATAGTCTAAAATACAGTGTTCTTCCCAACGGCAGAGTACAATAAGGACGAAAATCACATTGTTATACACTGAAGTGACGAAAATCATGGGATACCTCCTAATATCCCGTTGGGGCTCCTTTTGTCCGGCGAAGGCCGACAGCTCGAAGTGGCATGAACTCAAGAAGTCGTTTGAGGACCCCAATTGAAATATTCAGCCATGTTGCCTCTATATCCGTCCATAATTCCGAAAGTGTTCCCGATGCAGGATTTCGTACATGAACTGATCTCTCGATTATGACCCATAAATGTTCGATGAGATTCACGTTGGGCGATCTGGGTGCGCAGATCATTCGCTCGAATTGTCCAGGATGTTCTTCAAAGCAATCGTGGGTAACTGACCCAGTGACATGGCGTACTGTCATCCACAAAAATTCCATCGTTGTTTGGGAACATGAAGTCCACGAATGGCTGCAAATGGTCCCCCAGTGGCCGAACATAACTATTTCCGTCAATGATCGGTTCAGTTGGGGCAGAAGAGCCAGTCCATTCCATGTAAACACAGTCCACACCAGCATCAGCTTGCACAGTGCCTTCTTGACAACTTGGGTCCATGACTTCGTGGCAAATGCGTCACAGTCGATCGCTACCATCAGCTCTTACCAGCTGAAATCTGGACTCATCTGACCAGGCCACGGTTTCCCATCCGTCTAGGGTCCAACCCAACGGAGATTGTCACGAGCCCACGAGAGGCACTGCAGATGATTTAGTTGTGTTAGCAAAGACACTAGCGTCGGTCGTCTTCTGCCATAACCCAGTAGCGCTAGATTTCGCCGCACTGTCCTAACGATTACGTCCCACAATAATTTCTGCGGTTATTTCGCACAGTAGAGTTTGTCTGTTAGCACTGATAACTCCACGCAAGCGCCACTGCTGTCGTTCGTTAAGTGAAGGCCGTCCGCCACTGTGTTGTCCATGGTGAGAGGTAATGCACGGAATGTGGTATTCTCGGCACACTCTTGACACTGTGGATCTCAAAATATTGATTTCCCAAATGGAACGTCCCATGAGTCCAGCCCCAACCACCATTCCGCGTTCAATGTCTGTTGATTAACGTCGTGCGGCCGTAACCACGTCGGGAACCTTTTCACATGAATCACCTGAGTACAAATAAAAGCTCTGCCAATGCACTGCCCTTTTATACATTGTGTACGCGATACTACCGCCATCTGTATATCTGCATGTCGTTAGCCCATGTATGTTCCTTAAATGGAAGGGAACGAAGGCCGGAGGGCGGGGATGGGACGTGGAGGGGCGTGAATCAACTAACGTCAGGACTAAAAAAGAAGGAGAGAATGCGGAGTTGGTAGTGGGAGGGGGAGTGGTATTACGGTAATGCGAGTGATAATTAAGACCAAATATCTTAGAAGAATATGAAACAGAAGAGGTTGGTTAGCAACATATCCACTTAAAAATAGTATACATTAATACGTGGAACTTAGGGAAGGCAGGGAAAGGTGTGGACGGGGCCTAATCAGTTCCCGTTGGTTGCACAGTAGACAGGTACACTTTATTTAAGGAAATATTTTTTTTAAAAAAGACAGTCATTTCAAAAAAATGGCTGTAACACAAGCTACATTGACAACAGAAGGCCTTTTTACGAAAGAACTCAAATTATTTGTCGGCTGAAGGCCAAGAGCAATACTTCAAAACAATTAACGGCTTAAGACCTGAATTACAAATGAGGAACACAGTTACACGCTGAAAGTACCAAAAACTTTTTAAAACAATCATTTTAAAAAAATTGACTGAAACACATGCTACACTGATGGCTGAAGGCTTTATTACGAAGAATTCAAATTATTTGTCGGCTGAAGGGCACAAGCAATAGGAATAATTTAAACAAAATATTATTTTAAATAATTGACACAATCAGACCAGCACTCTCGCAAAATCCACCTAAGATGCGATAGCCAATACCACGGTAGAATAACAGTTAACATCGTCAAATGACAATCACTTCATTACACAAGTTGGCTCCACCAAATCCTAGTACGCAGACAGGGTAGAGACCAAACTGCCTATTCAAAATCTGACTACATGCACATGGAACTGCACAAGACAATTCTACAAACAACTCACACAACGCTAAAACAGTGACTATACAGCAACAAGACGAAATGCACGTAGACATGAACGCTAAGAACACAGAAACGGTCGAAAGACCAGTTACAAGTCGTCCACTGCGACGACTGACCGACCAACCATCGGTCGTTTCCAATCGAGTCAGGCAACGGAAACGTCGCAGTATAAAACCGCCAAGTGACAGCTTGAGGGCATCAGGTCACTTCCACGGACGGACACACACACAACTGGAAGTTGCACTACTCGATTATAACGATCCATTCAGCTTAAACTCGCTGAACCCGGACCTCGACGTGGTCGTGCATTCTCGCGACCACATCCTTCCATCGGGCAGTGCATATATCGCCAGCTCCCTCGGAGCTGTTGGACCTCACTGATACTCCATCCCAACTAAACTCTCTGACACACGACGACCCGGAAATACTAGAGGTCGCACCAAAGATAGTACCACAGTACTTGCTAACCATAAGCGCTGCTGCTGTTGCCACTGACGGACAGACAAAGCAAGCAAACGTAGTGGCGCCATAAACATTCTAAGAAAACGAGAGGTGATAATCGCAATACACGACGCCAACCTGTCAATGGTACCAAGGCGAGCAGGAGCACGGCTCATGCATGATACACTATATATGGAAAAAAAATAATACAGCAGAAATTGTGATATAAGTTGCGCTTGTGAAAATGATACAAGAAACTTCGTAGGCAGACATCAATGACAATGTGCCGTAACTTAAAAGCACTCTGGAGAAAAAAAGAAAAGAAAACAAAAGAAAATAATAATAATAATAATTGCCGCGCGGGATTAGCCGAGCGGTTTAGGGCGCTGCAGTCAAGGACTGTGTGGCTGATCCCGGCGGTGGTTCGAGTCCTCCCTCGGGCATGGGTGTGTGTGTTTGTCCTTAAGATAATTTCGGTTAAGTAGTGTGTAAGCTTAGGGACTGATGACCTCAGCAGTTAAGTCCCATAAGATTTCACATACATTTGAACAAAAATCATTGAAGTCTTTTAAACGAGGACAATGTAAGCATGTTGTTGTTGTTGTTGTTGTTGTGGTCTTCAGTCCTGAGACTGGTTTGATGCAGCTCTCCATGCTTATCTATCCTGTGCAAGCTTCTTCATCTCCCAGAACCCACTGCAACCCACATCCTTCTGAATCTGCTTAGTGTAGTCATCTCTTGGTCTCCCTCTACGATTTTTACCCTCTACGCTGCCCTCCAGTACTAAATTGGTGATCCCTTGATGCCTCAGAACATGTCCTACCAACCGATCCCTTTCTTCTGGTCAAGTTGTGCCACAAACTTCTCTTCTCCCCAATCCTATTCAATACTTCCTCATTAGTTATGTGATCTACCCATCTAATCTTCAGCATTCTTCTGTAGCACCACATTTCGAAAGCTTCTATTCTCTTCTTGTCCAAACTATTTATCGTCCATGTTTCACTTCCATACATGGCTACACTCCATACAAATACTTTCAGAAATGACTTCCTGACACTTAAATCTAGACTCGATGTTAACAAATTTCTCTCCTCCAGAAACGCTTTCCTTGCCATTGCCAGTCTACATTTTATATCGTCTCTACTTCGACCATCATCAGTTATTTTGCTCCCCAAATAGCAAAACTCCTTTACTACTTTAAGTGTCTCATTTCCTAATCTAATTCCCTCAGCATCATGTAAGCATAGTCACCAATAAAACATTTAAATCTGTATGCAGACAAAATTACTTAACTTGAATAGTTAATATTACAAATAGGAAATGGGGATGGGCGGAGGGGTAAGATGGGGACCTTCGGAAGGGTGTTGGATACGGAGATTTCTGTAATATGGAAGTAACTCGAATGATACAGCGTACTAGTCTTTTTATCCTCACATACAGCGAATAATACTACACGGTATGCAATGGTAAAACGTTAAGTAAGAGAAGAACATGAGCTGTAAAATTAACCACAATTGTTGTAACAGTACAGAAGATGTGTGACATAGTTGTAACTGTAACAAATATGTCGTGCAACTGTCTCTTCACAAGCATAATGTGCGTGGGTAACTGTAACACTACAACGTTCAGTCCCGAGTCTTAGGAATTTTGCTTCACCTGCGACAATGACTGATACACCTAATAGATCATAAGTTGTGCGGTAGGTTGAAGAATACGCTAGGGCGTATGTTGTCCTATAACTGGCTGGTACGACAGTTCAAACGATCAGATTAAGGCAGGCTCATTCCACCTGTAATAAAACCATGCCTTCTACGCTACTGTAATGTTTAAATCAAGTAACGATGAACCCGCAGTACAGTAGATGGAGTTAGACAGCCGAAGCGATGCACCAACATCCTGGCACCGCTACATAATGCGGACTTGACCACTAGACGTCACGAAAGCGGCGCCTCCAGTTTCAACCGAAGCGGGGAGTATTACGTTGTCAGGAGAGATGTGTTAACAACGGAATGGATCGGTCAGGAGTGCACAGTGACTTCGACCGTGGACTAGTCATTCGACGTCAGCAACAAATCCATCATGGGCATTGCAACTGTTCTGAAATTGCCTAAGTCGACTGCCAGTGATGCGACTGTGAACTGGAGACGCAAAGTGGCAACCACAGCTAAACCAGGACCAGACAGTCATCATGTACCGATGGAGTTTCACAGTGCTACCAGCAGACCAGCCAGCACTGGCTGTGCACAGGAAGTTGAAAAGAATGGGGAACAGTGGGCGAGTAACTAGTCATAAGACGAACTGTTACTGCAGTGAGTGCTTTGCGACGCTTGAGGTGCTGAAAAGAGGAGGTGTGTTACGGTATAGAGGTGAATTTCGTGGCTGGGATAGTGTTCCCTTATTATGGAAGGGTATGTAAACATTGTACAACATTGTGTACCTCGTACGGATGATTGTGTCAGCATGACAATGCTCCATGTCATAAACCATCATCTCAGAGGCGATAGATTCTGGACAGTAATATTCCACAAATGTACTTTGGAGTCCCGACTTGAACCGTGGACTACCTTTGGAATGAGTTAGAACGTCGAATTCGCTTGAGACGCCACCGTCCACATCACTATCTTATTTGGTTGCGGCTCTTGATGAAGAATGGGCTGCCACTCAGTTACCTTATTGCAAGTGTCCTCTTCAGAGTTCATCCGTCATAAAGGCGAGAGGTGGACACACCCCATATTCATGTCTACTAATAGTTTTATTTGTTTATATGACTGCTCTGCGTGTACATGAGGACTCTGCGAATCACACTCGGAGATGCGGATAGTGTATTTCTCGCATAACTTGTAATCTACAGCTAGTGATTTTACAAATGATCCTAATAATAATTTATGTCGGTACCACAAATAATCCGACGAATATAGACGTTCAAAGTAAATAGTTTCTCACTAGAGTGCTCAAAATGAAATACTTGTATTAACAAAGGATCATCCAAAGCAAAACAAATGTGACCACACGTTGCCAGGTAGGAATCTCATAAAATAAAAAGGACTAAGAAACGTAGCATAGCAAAGAACGTCACTTATTTCGATATTAATAACGTAAAAACAAGAACGAGTCACGTGGAAATTGTGTGTCTGTCCTGTGATAGTCTGTTTGGCAATGTTATTCTGCGTCTTTCCAAAGAAGCGAAGCCTTGGGAAGTAGCTGCAGCTATGTATTCCCCTCCTTTATTCTCTTTATTGAGCGATCAGTAAAGCTAGCTGTTCCTGACCTTCTTTCAAGCACAGTTTTTAGTGAGTTTTTTTCTTCGTTTGGCTCTTCCGAAAAAAAATTATTGGCATTGCCCATCACCACACGTACCTGACTACGAACAACTTTCCCTGAGCGACTGCGCGCAAAGTCTGTGATGCCATGCTATTTGGTAGAGACAGCAACTTGAATGGTCGAAGTGTGCACGTCGACAGGCGGAAGTCTAGTGAGGTGGCCCCCTTTCGGAGCAACGGAAAGGATTTGGCCAGCTCTGAGGACGAGAACGCGTTTCTGAGCCGGTGCAGTGTTATTTTGTGCAGGCTACGACGTAGCCTTCTCTCGGGGCTCTCTCTTATCTGCCTCAGTCTTACATTAGGCAACCCGCACAACCCAACTGCTCTCAGCATCAACCAAGCCGGCAGTCAGATTTTACACTCGCCTGAGACCCCTTTCCTTCGTCTATCCCTCATCCGTCCCCCTCCCCCCACCCCTAGTCACTCCTCTATTTGTTCCCATCAAAAGAAAAAGACAACGTGTGAAGTGTCAGAAGCTCGTCGCTCCAATTTGAACATGACTTAATTAAAGCTTAAGCTAGTATCATGAGAGTCCCTTGAGGATTGCTACTTGCGAAGAGTGGCCTAAATACTCGGGCTCCTGCATCATGTGCATAATTTTGTCTCTGTATAATTTCAGATATGTCTATGAGGGACAAGTCATTTTCCTTCAGGGTATGTGTTGTTTACGTGGACACAGACTTCAAAATCAGAGTGGAGTGTCGGCCTGTATGGTGGAACCACATCGTCTTGCGAACACAGCAACCGTACTTGACCACACTTCACACTACAAAAGTGTGTGTATACTCTTGCGACTTGACCAACAGTATTTACATGATGTGTAATATTAATGAAGCTGCACCGCCAAGCAAATATTTTTCTGAAAACATTCACAGCTGATCAACGATAGAATTCAATAATATTAATAATAATAATAATAATAATAATAATAATAATAACAAAAAAGAACAATACCTATGTAAATTTATGGGACAAAATGATAGCCACTCACTTGGATGAGCACACTGGTCGCTAGGTATGCGGATCAGGACGTAGAAGTACCAGGCAGTCATGTGACCCTCCACCGCTGCCGTAAGTCACGGCTGTGAAGTGTTGGGTACGTGCCAGTTAGTTGCACGCAATAAGGCGGATGGACGTGGAATCATAACAGAATAAGATATCGTGTTTGGAAATGCCCATGAGTACACGTTGAATGACTTTGTCCGATTTGTTGGTCTATCATTACAAACTGCCAACGTGTCTGTTAGGAATGGTGTATAGCTTTCAGTCATGTATTACGGCATAACAAACATAGTTGTAAAAAAATCGTAACCGACAAGGCCAGAGGTGTCACGACATGTAACTGTCAATCGGTTTCATAGCCGACAGGATTTACTGTTGTCAGTGAATGCAAGAACATCTCAGACAGTTTCCAACCGAATATGGCGAAAGAAATGAAGTAGGCATTTGGGAGTCGGGTACCTCGCAAAATGCCTTTGGTCACAGCAGCACATGAAGCTGTGCGTCTTCACAGGACCAAAGTACACAGAAACTCTCCAGTAACTGACTGAAAGCATGTAGTGTGGTCCAAAGAGTCGAGTTTTTCTTCTCTTGAAGTGATGCGTGACGTCGTCCGCACAGACGGCCCAATGAAGCATTCATCCAACAGTATGTGTGTGTGAAATGAAATGAAATGAAATGTCGTGTGACGAGGGCCTCCCGTCGGGTAGACCGTTCGCCTGGTGAAAGTCTTTCTATTTGACGTCACTTCGGCGACTTGCGCGTCGATGGGGATGAAATGATGATGATTAGAACAACACAACACCCAGTCCCTGAGCGGAGAAAATCTCCGACCCAGCCGGGAATCGAACCCGGGCCCTTTGGATTGACAGTCTGTCGCGCTGACCACTTAGCTACCGGGGGCGGACACTGCTAAGGTCATCAATCCCCACAACCAACAGTATGTGAGGGTGCAAATCAAGACGGAGGCGGTTCTGTCATGTTCAGGCCCGCTTGTTCAGGTTACGGTGAATACGGATCGCGATATTTATTTGTCATTGTCAGTTACCAAGTGTTGTCCTTTCTTCTACATCTTCGAGGCGACTATGCTGCTAAAACTCCAGCCTTCCAAGACTGTAACAGCTGTGTCCACAGGGCTGCGTGCATAACTTACAGGTTTGACGAAAAATCAGGCGTAGCAGTCAACATGATCACAGTTCCGTAGTTCCTGATGAATAAAATCCACTACAGTTGTAACTTCCAAGTTCGTTTATTTGGATAAAGGCAGGTACAGTACCCTAGTTGCAGGACATTAATCTAGTATTCAGGTGCGACTTAACAGCTAACTGCTAACGACATCTGAAGATTGGACTAGTGTCCTGAAACTCGGGTAGTGTACATGCTTTTATCCAAATAAAGAACTTGAAAATTACAGATGGAGCATGTTTTATTCATCATGAACAGTCCAAGTAAAAGTTGTGGATGTCCTATTAAGAATATATTACAGTTTTGCAGATCTATGGGATCTACTCGTTAATCAGTGGCTTCATTTGGTTGTGACTTGTCTCTCTTCCTATCCGAATTATGGTCATTATCAAGACTAGAGACGTTTTTGCTCGGTATTTGTGTGATGTATCTTGGGGGTGATTACTTTTTTAGTGAAGTTCTTTATAATGAAACTAAATTTTTCAAACGAATGCCTTACCGTAAACGTGATCACAACTAGGCAACAATGCAGTTTCTCGATACGAATAATAAAAAATAACTATGGGTGCATTTCCAGTGTGATGTACTGCCTTCGAAACTATGACATTGCATCTAATTTACAAAAATCCTGCAACAGTTTTGAGTCTTTTCCAGAACACCTAACTTCGGAATTTAAATTAGATAGTATATACAAGTCATCATCATATATACAATATAATGTCACCAGCGTCGTTACTCTCTGGACAACATTGTCAGCAGCTGGAAGCTTTGCAGACGTCTACATAACGCATCCGATAGAATGCAAGCTGGTTCGGTGTCGTGTACGTCTCACCGAGCTTACTCCTCGGTCACGCGATGTCAGCGCCGCGATTGGAAATTCCGTACATCTTTTACAACTGCCGTAGCCGTCCGTGAAATGTCACCGCCAACAGCAAAAATATCGATTTGAACAGCCAGAATTAGGCTTTTGAAACGGAAGAAGGTGGATACACGCCGCATGTTTTCGTAATGTCTTTAAGTAGTTTCAGCAGTTAACTATGAAGCGACTCCAAGAAGTAAGCAGTGCGATGTTTTCCTTCCTTTTCTTTTAAAGACACTGTATGTCAAGGTTTTTTCAGAAAAGTACTTTCTTATGAGCGGTCCTAATTTCAGTTTCCTTGAAATGTGTCCATTTTCCACAGACAAAAAAAAGAAAAAAAGAAAAATGCAGAGGAATGATCTAGACTGTAACGAATCCAACAACTGTAGTTCTTCATTATTCAGCAGCGACTTTTTCTTCAGTCTCATGAATTCTACAGCTTCTACACTTCGATCAATGAACTTGCCGCTGTAGACGCCCCAGGCGCTAATAATCAGCAAACTCTCAGCCGTGTTAAGATTTAAGAAAATATTTGAACATCTTCCCCAGTTGTCGCCTTCAGAACTGCCTCTGGCCAAACTGCGAGCTGGACAAGCGTCGGTCAACCTTTATAACGGAGATTGCATACCGGTATTGAGAAGTGTGTTCGTCGCACGTCCACCTCCGAGGCATATTCCGAACAGCACTGTCGGAATCAAATAATTTTCATTATCGTGTACCATGTTTTATATTTCATTAACCACCTGCCCCATTTTCGCACAGCCATGCGATTTGTTTGCTGTAGCGGTAATAATTTACACAGCCTGACACAAAAAATTAAGGACCCAGAAGTCGAGAGGGAAACGAAATGAAACTTCTTGAGAGGGCACGTAATGTTATTTCAGTGAATAAAATTCGAGTCAAATTTACAGAGAACTTGGCAATACGAGCCGACTAACCAGTGTGATGTTGCATTCCATCTGCCGTCGATGAATGCGCTGGTTCGATTGGGAAGAGCGTCATAAGGCCATTGTATCCTTTCCTGAAGCAAGTTGGCCAACAAATGTTATAATGCTTAGTTGATCCGTCATTGAAGGGACCGTGGGGCTGCGGCTGGTCGTAAAATTGTAGAAATAAGGAATAACAACAGAAGTGATTTTTATAAAATATAATAATTACGCGATGAGATTCGACAGTGCACTTGTGTCATTTTCTTGCCCCTATGGAAACTCAATGGTGACAGCAAACCATCCATATACAGGTACCATGTATATTCACTGGTCTCATGGATTTTTGTTTACGCTATGTGTGAACTCAACAAGTAGATGGCTATTTCTGTATACATCAAGAGGACGGGCATACTGGACGTATCCTATAGTAACAGCGTCAAAATTTAAACATTACGCACTTCCTCCAGACCGAGAAAATTGAGCGAACAGGTTGGTTATTTTGCTTTAGGCATGGGGGCTTTAAGTGGTTTGTAGAAGTACCCTTTGTTCATAGGCTGTTCCAGAGAAAACCTGGTTAAACGATGATTTTTGGATACCAAAAGTACTAATTGTGGGGACGGACCATTCTATAATTACTATTCATGGCAGATTGTCGAAATTTTGACCATATGTTCTTAAAAATCTATTCTCGGGGTGCGTAGAAATGTTTATAGATACCATCATCTGAAACCGAGATCTCGAGGTTTATGCAAAAACCTGTTTTTAGCCATTTTTACTCGGTTGCCCGCAATTATCTTAATAGCTAACGATAGCAAATGGCCCAAATTTTAACTATACATTCTTTAGGCATTCCTGTAGAAACTCTATTTGCCAGTTTTCGAAGATATCTATCGCTTGTCAAGATACATCCGAAAAACGTTGATATTTGGGTCTAGTGCCCTTATCATGTAGGAGGTAGAGGTGATCCAAAGGCAAGCTGCGTCAAGGATTTGTTCTGAAAGTGACAGTTAATCACAACATTGATCATCAAACTCTGAGATCTACAAAAGAAGCGTTCTGCATTACAGAAAGACACTATTAATATTCAGAGCGAACATTCTAAGAAAACTCAGCAACGTAATGCACTGCCTGACAAAACGAAAACAGGGTCAGATGACTACGTAACTTCAGTGCATCGGTTGTGTCTATGTTTAATGGCTGTTACCAGGCATGGTAGAGCATATAAGAAACACGTACAGCGTCAGATGTTTCATGAACACTATGAGAAACACAGAGTTGCCATATACTTGTATGTGACAGAGTTACCACAACTTGACAGTGTTTTATACTACCCTCATTGGAGATATCCATTTCGCCAACTGGTCAGACCGTGAAATATCCAATTCTGTCAGGCATTCAGATGTGAAAGAGGCCCGATGTTGAACTGCATGGGATACTCGTTTCAAGGTTACATTCGACCACATCTGGTGACCACAAGGAAGTATCGGCGTGTTGTGCACCAAGCATGCGTATGTGTCTAGCAAAAATATAGGAGAGAGAAAGGATCCACCTTGGTACAACAAACGAATTAGGAAGTTGCTGAGAAAGCAGTCGTTTTAAACGTATTCACTGCCCCGCTGAAAAAAAGAAATTATGCGAAATGGAAGCCGCTGTCAAAAGGTCAGTGAGAGAATCTTTTAACGAATTTCAAAGCAATAATTTATCTGTAGACCCTAAAAATAACTCCAAAAAATTTTGGTTGTACGTAAAATCTATAAACGCTACAAATAATTCAATACCTTCTCTAGCTGACAGTATCGGTAATGTAACGGATGATGATAAACAGAGGGCCGAAATTCTAAACCTAGCTTTCAAAAACTCGTTTACGGTAGAGGAGTGCAGCACCATTCCTCCTTTCAGTTATCGGACAAACGCAAGATGGCTGACATAGTGTTTAGTGTATCTGGGATGGTAAAACAGTTAAGATCGTTATACGCCAGGAAGGCACCTGGCCTGGACGGTATCCCCGTAAGATATTATGTTAACTGTGCTACAAATATAGAACCATTCTTACCCATCAGAGATCATTGGAACAGCGGAAAGTTTTACGGGACTTAAAGAAGGCCCAGGTCATAGCAATCTAAAAAAATGGTAGAAAATCTGATGCACATAATTACCAGACAATTTCACTGACATCGATTTGTTGTATAATCATGGAACACATTTTGTGTTCAGACATAATGACCTTTCTAGACTCTGAGAAGCTCATCTGCAGAAACCAGCATGGTTTTAGGAAACAGCGGTCATGCGAGACACAGCTGGCCCTCTTTGTGCGTGATATACAACAGGCTCTAGATACCGGCTGCCAGGCTGATGCCACATTTCTCGACTTTCGAAAGGCGTTAGACTCAGTTCCTCACTGTCGCTTGCTCCAAAAAGTGCGCGCTTACGATCTATCCTATAGAAAGTTTTCTATCAGACAGAGAGCAGTATGTCGTCCTGAATGGGATGAAATGTCTCTGACCACTATGGGACTTAACATCTGAGGTCATCAGTCACCTATAACTTAGAACTACTTAAATCTAACTAACCTAAGGACATCACACATGTCCATGCCCGAGGCAGGATTAGAACCTGCGACCGTAGCGGTCTCGCGGTTCCAGACTGACGCGCCTAGAACCGCTTGGCCACAACTGCCGGCGAATGGGGTGACTTCAGCACAAACAAACGTAACTTCAGGTGTGCCTCAGGGCAGCGTAATAGGTCCGCTGCTTTTTACGATTTACATAAACGATCTGGTTGAAGGTACTGACAGCGGCGTTAGACTGTTTTCTGATGCTGCTGCAGGAAAGCAGTATCACACGAAAGTTGTGAACAAATCAGTGAGGATTTGCAGAAAATAAGTAAATGCGTAGTGTAATGACTGGCAGTTATCTCTCAATATTGGTAAGTGTACCTACTGCGTATAACAAGGCGAAAATCCCCATTAATATACGAGTACAAAACAAATGCCTAGTCTTTGGAAGCGGCAACATCCGTCAAGTATCTGGGTGTGACTATTTGAAATGATCTCAAATTGAATGATCAGATTACACAAGTAACGGGCAAGGCGCACTCTAGATTGCGGTTTAATGTTAGAATCCTGAAGCGATGTAGTCCTTCAACAAAGGAAATTGCTTACAATACGTTAGTTCGTCCAGTCTTAGTGTATTGTTCGTCTGTATGGGACCGTTACCAGTTGGGTCTGATGCAAGAGACTGTGAAGGTCCAAAGAAGAGCGGCAAGATTCGTGACTGCTCCATTTATCCATCGCGAGAGCGTTACAAATCTCATAGAAAGTTTGACATGAAATACACTTGCAGATAGACGACGCCATAAACGGAAGGGGCTTCTCACTAAATTCCGAAATCCGATCTTCGCCGAGGATGTAGATAATATAGTATTACCACCAACTTTTAAATCGCGCAATGATCACCATTCAAAGATAAGGGAAATTAGAGCCCTTACTGAGGCGTTCAGACAGTCGTTTTTCCCTCGTGCGATCCGCGAGTGGAACAGAGTGGGGGAAATATGACTTTCGGTTGAATTGCGCCCTCCGCCACACACCGCTTGGCGGCTAGCGGAGTATATATGTAGATGCAGATGGATAAGCATATTGTAAGCTTGCTCACATCTGCGATTAACTAATGGACTGCCTGCAACGTTCTGTGTCATCCCGCACAGTTGGTTGGAGAGTAGCGGCAGCCAGATTAGAGAATTACCACTCCATCCGCAGTCTGTCGTCAATATCACAGTACAAACGGTTTGCAACTGGTGTGGTGTTGTGACTAGGGAGCATCGAATGCTGATGAATGGCCCCACAATGTGTTGAAAGATGAATCGTAGTTCCGCACTATCCGAATGACCATCATCGTCGAGTATGGTGACGACCCGAGGATAGGTTTCATTTCACCAGTGTCTTGGAGATTCGCACCAGTCCTGTAGGGAATTCCCACGACACAATAGTACGTCAGGGACATTCTATTTCCTGATGTCGTACCTCTCAAGCGACAGTAACGTGGTGCCATTTTACAACAGTACAGCGCTCGTCCACACACGGCAACGTGTCTCTACTAACTGCTTGAGTCATGCGTCCTCCATAGAACGTATGTGGGACGACAATTCCATGCCGGTTCCAGTATCCAGGATATCAAGTATCGACAACTGTGGGTCAGCTTGCCTCAGGAGAGAATAAAATGGCTTAATGGATATTCACAACAGCATCAGTGATTCATCCAGTCCAGTGGGGGAGCATTGTCATACTGATACATGGGCTCGTATTGCCAAGTTCTTTGTCAACTGGACTTGATGTTTTAATCACTGAAATAAGATCACATACCCTCTCAACCTGAGAAGTTGCATTTCGTTTCCTCCTCCCGTTCTGGATGCTTCAGCTTTTTGTAAGGGCGGTGTAGCTCCTGTGTTAAACATATAGTGAAATGACCACAACGGGAAAAGCAGAGAATATCTTTATCAGGTTGCCTTCCATTAGGAAAGTGGGTGCACTCAGAAACTATTATTTAATTTGTAAATGATAGAGCGCATAATCAGTCGTCGTCCCTCCCTTTTTTTCTTTTTTTCCTTTTTTTGCAGCTTTTATTACGCAAATCCAGATTTCGGCTAGTACTTAGCCATTATCATTGCATTCTTTTTTTAAACCGATGTGTATTAGTTACCTGTTGTTCGGGTATCAGCCAGTTCTTTGAATACTATTTTATACACTATCATTCAAAGAACTGTGACTGACGCCCGAATAACAGGGAACTAACATGCATCGGTTTTAAAAAATAGTGCATTGATAATGGCTAGGCACTCACCGAAATCTGGATTTTCGTAATAAAACCTGCAAAAAAAGGACGACTGATTGCTGCGCTCCATCATTTATAAAATATAGAGAATATCTTATTTCAGTGTACCAGAAGTTCGCACATACCGGCTAGTATCTACGAATTTCTTTCCTTGCCACAGTGCTTCACAAAACAAGTTTTCATATATTGCTCAGGTCGTATAACGTCACCCTTCCTTACAGTGCGAGATATACACACGACTTTCAGACATGTAGAACAGCTGTAAGCCAAGGAAGCCTTTGACACTGCTGTACACTAAAATTGCAACATCATGAATGTGGCACACAACAGTCTTCAATTTTGTATGAGGAGTACTCCATGCATGGATAAACAAGAGATTAGCATTTCAGTGCAACCGTAAAAAGGTAGGAGCTAAGAAAGATTTCGCTGCAGGTTTCTCACCCAAATTTTGTGTGTGATTGTTTGTTGTTACACCTCGTGTAAGAAGTATAAATATCTACTGTCGCGCGTTGGCATTTGACAGCGGCAGGACCGTAGGCTTTCGGGACAGAGGTTTATCGATCCACAATATTTCTGCTCGCTTTGGTCTGGATGCCAAGGCTGTGATTCGAATAGGGAATCGATGAGTTCGGGACAGCTATACTCAAGTACGGTCGGCTCCGCTACTCGAGCCGAGAGAGTAGACACGTTCTTCGCTCGGTCATGCAGGGTCGCTCATCCTCGTCACCACTTTGAGTCAAGAAATAGGCTTCTTTGCAGCATAACAAGTACCCACGCAGACATTTATTTGTTTTGAAATTTCGTGGCAGATTAAAACTGTGTGTCGGACCGAGACTCGAACTCGGGACCTTTGCCTTTCGCAGGCAACTGCTCTACCAACTGAGCCACCCAAGCAACTCAGATGGTAGGGCACCTGCCGGGTAAAGGCAAAGGTCCCGAGTTCGAGTCTTGGTACGACACACAGTTTTAATCTGCCAGGAAGTTTCATATCACTCACTCCGCTGCAGAGTGAAAATTTCATTCTGGGTTTATTTGTTTTATTTATTTATTTATTTATTGCTGATAACGAACTAAACTTGCAGTCCTGTTACTTAATGCAGGTCGCATAACATAAATTGTAATTGTACAATACATTCGCACAATCATTATTCGATGGTGAATAAATTTACTACTACTACTAGAATAGTCATCCCAAGAACACACCATCCACCCCTTGAAGCTAAATATCAAGATTATCTCACTGTGAGTAGATCTTCCATTTTAATTTTGGTTTGATGTTCCTGCGGCAATTGGTGCTCTGACAATCAGAACCTGTACTTAACAATTAAAGCGAAACAAAGTATAACGACTCCGTGTAACTGCACACTGTAATACTATAGTCTCTATACTAAGCAGTTACTCTGTCCAATGTTCCGTTATCGCATCTAATGGAAGTCTTCCTGACATGAAATTGTTATTTTTGTCTCTGAGCGTGGGATGACCACCGTATCAATAGGAAAATTTTCCTGGTATCTCATCGGTGACCCATATACCCTCAAAGTGGTTATATGGTTGTGGGGGTTTGTGTTTCTGCTTGCTTATTCTTGAATTGAGGACAACAGTGTGAGACGAAATGGCACGTTTAATGTCGCAATATTTCTCACCACATTACACCTTTTCACACAGTTTTCAACTCGTCAACATAAAAACAGCACAATAGGCAACCAATCTTGCCAACATCAAAAAGTGAAATAAATTTATACACGACAATGTTAAATATTAACTCTCTGAAAGAACATTAATCCGGTAGCCTTCTCGCTTCCCACGCCCGGGTTCCCGGGTTCGATTCGCGGCGGGGTCAGGGATTTTCTCTGCCTCGTGATAACTGGGTGTTGTGTGATGTCCTTAGGTTAGTTAGGTTTAAGTAGTTCTAAGTTCTAGGGGACTGATGACCATAGATGTTAGGTCCCATAGTGCTCAGAGCCTTTTTTTAAGCATTAATCTTAAGCACAATATTATGAAAGTTTAATTGGAAGTTTCTTTACATTAATCCTAAGCACAATAAATGAAAGTACAATTGGATGTTTCTTTACAAAATTGCCCCTGCACATACGTTATGATGTTGGTCAGTACTACGAAAATCGTCCGATTCCGGTTCAAAGAACGGTACTATTTAGGATGACAATCAAATCTACGATGGATGGTTAGTCAAGTGACAAATTTGAGCGCAAGATTACCCAAGGCTGCTCCAGTTTACAGTGGACACAAGCTGGTAAACCAACAAAGTTTACACCACTGCACGCGGTATTTACCTTAAACTGCGATGTGCTGCTGTCTGCAAGGCCGCTCTCTCCCACTGAAATACCTAC
Organism: Schistocerca gregaria; assembly: GCF_023897955.1. Taxonomy (NCBI): domain Eukaryota; kingdom Metazoa; phylum Arthropoda; class Insecta; order Orthoptera; family Acrididae; genus Schistocerca; species Schistocerca gregaria. The sequence goes on from NC_064927.1 coordinate 322,173,263, forward strand.
AAAACTAATCTGGCCTTTCCTGAACTGTCCAGCAGAAACTTTCACTATGTTTCTCATTATGCGAGAAAACATGTACTCAGCCCTAGTCTTATTATGTGGCGATATACATGCACGTTGTTGGAGCAGCGTGCATATTATAGTGCCCTCTCAGTTCTCACAAGAATGAATAACTAAAAAATGGTTCAAATGGCTCTGAGCACTATGGGACTTAACATCTATGGTCATCAGTCCTCTAGAACTTAGAACTACTTAAACCTAACTAACCTAAGGACATCACACACATCCATGCCCGAGGAAGGATTCGAACCTGCGACCGTAGCAGTCGCGCGGTTCCAGACTGAGCGCCTAGAACCGCGAGACCACCGCGGCCGGCAACGAATAACTAATTAGGCTGGTTCGTTTCTTCACAGTGGAAGCTAAACGTTGCTACAGTTAATTTTAGCTGGAGTGCAGCCACTGTGAACGTAGTGTCCACACAAATTTCTTCTCTGCATTGTACGGAGCGTTAAGCGCTCTGTTCTGCTCTTGACGCCAGTCCTGAGAAGAGTCCCCTCAAAATTGTCCTGCTCGTGGCAGAACTGCCTCCCTCCACTTGGATTCCTTTCTCATGTCACGGCTTTTTTTCGACCAATAGGAGCGTTCCTCTCATTTTGTAGAAATACCCTCTACCAATCGCAATGTCCCTTCTATCAAGCTGCATAGAAACTTCAGTAGTTTTCTCCTTCCTAGTGAGCTTCTGCCAATCGGACATTTTGCGCCTGTTCTAGACCCCTAAACTACATTGATCTTTCCGTGTGTCGCAGTCGCTGGACGAAAATGCGTCACTCGCTTTTGTTCGTATCCCATTGGAATTTCAAAATGCAGTTTTCCAAAGCTTCTTCCCCGCTACAGGCGGCCCTCCAGCCTGAATCACCTGGCCCGGAGTCACTGTCCTTCCTGCCACCCCTTTAAGTGGTTGCCAGCGTAACTCCCGCAGCACGGTTTCGCTACGCTGGCTTTTCAAAACTAAAAGCAACTTGACCCGCATTCCCTGTTCTACCTTTCGATCAGAGACATGCATTGTATATGAATGATGTGTTAATTACTGTCGATTGACTGTCATCCCTTTTTGCATTACATATTGATAGACAAATGTTCTCATAACTGTCGATTTACATTAGGTGTCATCTTCACCTCCTCATTGCTATTTGTAAAGGTCTCATGTAAGGTGCGAATCTGACCATTTATTCTGCCACCTTACATGGTGCAGTGCCCCAGCATCCAACACCTCATCCATGTTTAAACCGTCGAAAGCCCCTTTGTTTTTCCTGGAATGTCAAGGAGAACACAGCACTCGACACCCAATACGCTGCCTCGGCTATACTCACAAAAATTGTCTCTACTAGTAGTTGTTTCGTCACATATCTTCCGTAAACTCTTTGACTACTAGTGTTGTTGGAAGGACCACATCTTAATCTCGTTCTTGTCATAACTTCTAATGACAGTTCTCCATCTGTATCTATCATTAGAACCTGCTGGTCTGCAATTCCTAATGATTGGCTTTTACTACTACTGAATTCACTATCTTGCTAGCGTCTTCTTTCATTATTATATTCACCACGTTTAAGTTTCGATATATTTAGAGTATCAAGCAGTTACCACTTCTCTTCATTACGGACTGGTCTTATGTCCGTCCACTGTCTGCATTCAATATATTGACTTCCAAATAAAGTACATAGACGTGTGCCTACCAATGCACAGACGCACATCTGTGCCCCAGTCTTGTTAATTCTATATAAATACACAGGATTTGAGCCATGTCCTGTTAAAAAAATATATCGTCTCCTTGGAGGGGTTTATGAAATTTAGTTGCAGTCTTTGACAGATGCCATGTACCCACTGTGCTGAACTTGCCACGTCCCAATCATGCTACCAGTCGGCAAACGTCTATTCCTGTAACTCTTTCTAGTCAGTGATGTTCTGGCTAGCAATATCTTATAACTTTGCTACATTGCTCAATCAATGACAAACTCCATATTGCAAATTTATGTCTATGGAGCAAGCTCCTACCAAGACCACAAGTCTTTCGGCAAGTTTTGTGCTAAAAGCACTCGTCAGTCTGAGCAGGATTCCACTCCGGTTTTGATGTAATTTGACTGAGACATCTTCACTTAGGAGTTTGAAGCTCCATACACTTCAGGCGAAAGTGATCATTGCTGTCAAATTTTAATCGTGATATATTTTAAACGCAGATATTGACAGCCAATATTTTTGTTTGTAAACGGATTTACAATCTGACCCATAACTTTAGTAGTTACCTGTGTAATATCTGTAATACGAGCTGAGATTCCGTTTTTCATCAAGAATGATACCAAAATAACTATACGTTTCACTTTTTCATGTAGAAATGCCGTCTAGCCTTAAAGTGGTATTTCCCAATACTTTCTGTTCAGCAGAATGTATGTTATTTTATTTGCGGCTAATGTAAATTTTTGCTATGAGTAACATATGTGAAAGAAATAAAGTGCCTCAGATTTTTAGCAGATATCTGAGTAGTGTTGATCTTCAGTGTGTGCAATATTTCCTTTTTGCTTGCTGTATTAATTTAATTGCATTAATATGTGAAAAGCTACCAAAGCTAGGTCAAGCATCCAAGCTCCAGCTGATGTGATGTTTGGTAATTCTGTAGACAGAGAAGGGACAATTGAAGGGGGATCCTCTCAAAATTTTGATTTAACTGAGACGGATAGGACAGGATTGATCAGGACAATTTTTCGATGTTGAACTCGGAAGAAGAAAGTCCATCTGTGGATTCTGTTTTGTAAAATGAGTCTGTAGGCTGTAATTTGTCACAAGTCAGATTCTGTAGTTAGAGATTCAGGTCTTGCGTCCACAACTGTCGATCAAACTGAGCCCGTCTCTTCTCCTTCCGGTAGTAGCGCCAAAGAAAGCTCAACGATCTTTTGCAGATAATATCATCAGAGATTAAAAGCGTTAAGGAAGACATTAAAGAAAATAATTGAAAATTTGAAGCACGTGACAGAGAATAGAATGGAAAATTTGAAGCACGTGACGGAGAGATCACAGAAAATTTAGAGGAGAGATTAAGTGCTTCAAGGATGAAATGAAACATATTAGGCACGACGAGTGTGAGGAGTTTAATTCTGTAATAAATAACTTGAAGTTAAGAGTCGAACACATCGAAACGGTCGAAATTTCACAGTTAAAACAGCAGGATAGTCAGTTTGAAACCCAGATATAAACTCTTGAAGGTCAATGTGCATCGCTCAAGTCTAAAGAGACAGACATCCATGAACAGTTAAATACCGTTACCAAACAGGTAGATGAACTTTCTGTAACTGTGACACAACTTTCAAGCTACTGGGATAAAAATTCAGGTGTTACACAGCCTGTTCCCTTTGCAGAGGTAGAAGAATATCTTTCTCTTTATTGTTTTAACCAGGGACAAATGACCATTAATCAACAGCACAAGTCTGATGTAAAGAAACTGGATGACCGATTGTGGTGCGTTGAACAGAAAATTAGTCACGGGCATTACGACAGCGATGTTCACGCTGCGCGCTTTAGTATTTATGACGAACTTTCAGATTTGTGCTGCATAGGTGAACCGATGCGAGAACGCAGTGCGTTACGCAGACAAGAGAGCGCGGATGCCTCAAACAGCGCAAAAGTTAATTTGTCCTTTCACCAGAATGATTCATTTGATTAGAAACATTTTCTTACAGTTCGGAAGTTTAAGATTTTTCGAAATTCTGCAACGACGTGAACCCGAGAGAGTGGATACAACAATTCCAAAACTGGTCTTCCACCTACATGGCCAGTTAGTCATAAACGTGAATACATGTGTGACTACGTAGCATCTGAATCAGCCACAAGCATGAGAGCAATGGCACAAGAATACCAAACGGAAAGTAAATTTTAACACGGATTCTTGTCGGCATACTGGTCTGCAGCAACACAATACACGGGCAAAAACAGTAACATTTTGCTAAAGAACTTTGAACAATCAGACATTTCCAGCCGGCACACTATTTTCAGCACATGATGCGCAAGAACCGCTACTTATCGATTCCGTACAGTCCCTCTGATTTAATAAGAATTTTTTTGGCTAAACTGCAGACACGCTTGTGACACATTATTTTGGCAGGACGCTGGAGGCAGGAGGCAGGAGGCTTTTCCAAATTTACTACAAGAACTTGAAGTTGACGGCGAGGAATTTTACTCGTGATATAAATACAGACGGCAATAAGCAAAATTTCTAGTCACAACGAAGCAGATTCCGCTAATAGTAATAAAAGTTATGAACAGAATAATCAATTTTCAAGTAGCGGTGATTACAATTATTCATACTATTGGCGTCCGAGAGAACAGAGAAATAATCGCGATAATTTCAGAGGTAGGAACAGAGGTCGTGATTTTATTAATAATAAATGAATATAATAATGGTGAGTCCAACAGACGCCAGTATAATGAAGGAAATAACAATAATTGGCGTGAAAGAAGAAACTTAAATTCAGATCGAGAAACTGAGAACTCTGATTTTAGATCGCATGACTATCATTACAACCAAACACGAGTTGGTTCACGTGATCGTAACAATTATTACGGAAGAAATAATCAGGAAAGGCGCGATCGCCGAAATTTTAGTCCTGAACGACGTGCTGAAGTTGTTGAGATCAGATCATCTAATCTTCGTGATAATGTTAGACGTGAAGGGCCATCATATGGATGACTACTGGCACATGCGGCAGACGACTCGTTTGTAGATGCAGAGAATTCCTCCATTCATACCACAAAAATCGTACATTGTGAACCCATTAGCGAATAAAATGAACAGTGTGAGCTTATTAGTAATCAAAATGAGGAACAGATGTTAGGTGAAACCGAACATAATCCTGTTAATACAGAGACTACTGAGGACCAAGCAGTAAACGTAATGGAAATCAGTGTTATTGACTAGGTAACTTATTACATGCCTTGGTCAGATGGTGACAGAGAATGTGAAGCAGATGTACATCCACAATCAATAGGGAACATAACTAATGATATGGTAGTCAATTTTGGAGACACTTACTAAGGAAAAACATTTTGTGACATGGAGTTACAAGATAATCAGAACATATTAATCGATCTTAGAGTGTCAGTTTACGTTGGATAGGTTTATTTATTAGCATTATTAGACTTAGGTAGTCCTATGTCGATTATAATTGAGGCAGCTTTGGTTCAAATAGCTCTGATCACTATGGGACTTAACTTCTTAGGTCATCAGCCCCTAGAACTTAGAACTACTTAAACCTAACTAACCTAAGGACGTCACACACATCAATGACCGAGGCAGGATTCGAACTTGCGACAGTAGCGGTCTCGCGGTTCCAGACTGTAGCGCCTAGAACCGCTCGGCCACTCTGGCCGGCGAGGCAGCTTTCAGTGAATGTCAGGGGTCACCTGTTGGTCCAGCATTTCCATTGCAACAGACCAAAATTTACGGTTTAATTCCTGTCTGGAGGATACCACCTGGAATTAGCACTGTCTGTGGTGGTGTGAAGCTTGTGTGTTCGTGTGAAGCTGAGGACTACGTCGGCTGTGGGAACCTACAGTCGGTAAGGTCTTGGCTGATGGACCAGACTACGTGCGTCCCACAACGACCTGTCACCCCACATCCATCCCTTGTTCTTTCCCAACTCCTCAATACCCAACCCAAGATGTGATGCGATCTATGCCAAGGGATGCATTGCACATGGGAAGATGTGTCGTGAATGTAGTCTCAGGGATACCGGACGACCTCCCTGAGTAAGTAGCCTTCACCGTATGGGATTACAGTGGTGTGGACTGATTAGATCCCCAACTCTCGTGGAACCAAAATGGACAAGTTGAGATCTCAGACACCCAAACATCAGGGATGGAGCCGACGGAAAACATCCCCTCAGATGAACAGGGGGACAGACCTGTTCAAGAAGTGGGAATGGTTACTAAGAAGTTGGACCAGATTAAGATCAAACACTTATCTGGGGCTCAGAGGAGGAAACTTCTTAGATAACAAAAGCTAAAGGAGGAAAAGAGTGGCTTCCTAAACAAATGTGGAGGGAACTGAAAGGACCTGAGCCCAAGACCTCCAAGGAAAGACTGTCCCAGGGCGAAGAGGGTGTACAGACCCCATCTACATCGGGGACAGGCAATAAGTGAACAAGGGAGGAACCTAAGGCTCCCACTTCTCAGGATAAGCATATCCAGAAAAAGCTGAGCCAATAAATAGGGAAACAGACCCATAGTAAACAGACTCAAATTTGGGACCTTTGCCTTTTCTGTGCAAGTGCTCTACCATCTGAGCTACCCAAGCGCGACTCACAATCTGTCCTCACAGCTTCAATTCTGGCATACGAGGTACTGGCAGAATTTAAGGTGTGAAGAAGCTTCCAGGACTTTCCACATCAGCGCACACTCAGCTAGATTGAAAATTTCATTCTAGACCTATAGTACTGCAGTCTCGGATTTTAGGATGGCGGTTATCCAGCACGGCTATCCACTGGTCAAGATCATCTAGCGGCAGCAGAAGCTCGTGCAGTTGGCTCTCTTTGAGAAGATTGGGGGAGGAGAGGAGGGACGCTGTTCCTGGACCCAAATGCAGGAGAGTCTATCTGGATCTTGGTGCTCTTAATTTTGTCTGTGAGGGGGTGGGTACTGTGGACTGGCTTAAGGAAAAGATACTCCTAATATCGCCCTGGGAAGATGCGAAGTTGGGGTTAAAGACAGCGGATGAGCTCTTCAAGACTGCAGTGTAACACGTGTTAAGTTCGGCTCGCGAAATTTAGTCGAATTCGAAGGTGTTCTCGCAAGTGGTGTTGTCTAGTACAAGTGGAAATCGTGTAAACAACAGTGTTCTGTGCAGTAGTGCTATTTTTTTCTGTGCTCCGCCAATATCTGCGAGAAAATGGTAAACAGAAGAATCAACAGCAGCGCGTCCAGCAGCGGGGAAGCAGCAGGTGCGGCGGGCCTGCTCCTGGCGGAAGGTGCGGCCGCGGCTCCCGGTATAGCGGAGTTGGTTCGCTCTGAGGTAAACGCTGCGCTTCGCGATAAAAACAATCTCGATCTGATAGCAGGCACCATATCAGATACTGTAACGGCAGCAGTATTGGCCAAAATGCGTGAAACTGTTGAGGCCAATACTGCCGAAATTACAGCACTAAAAAAGTCTGTGTCTGAATACGAGAAAAAGGCACGAGAGTTGGAAGTGAAACTATCTGCCGCCACAGACGAGCTAGAACAGTACCAAAGGCGAAATAGTCTACGACTGTTTGGAGTAGCAGAAAATAAAGAAGAAGACACGGACAACCTGCTTATACAGGTTGCGCGTGAAAAATTAGGCGTCGAAGTGACCAAGGCAGACATTGACAGGAGCCACCGGGTGGGACGAAAACTACCAGGTGCTACCAAACCTCGTCCAATAATTATTAAATTTGTGTCGTACCGAAAAAGGGCTGAGATCTTTACCCAGAAGAAGAAGTTAGCAAGGACAGGGATTACAATAAGGGAAGATCTGACACACGAGCGGCTAAAGATTTTAAACAGTGCCATATCCCATTTCGGTCTTCAGAATGTGTGGACTCAGGATGGCAGAGTAATCATTAAGACTGCAGCTGGAAAGAAGACAGTCACAAACATGACAGAACTAAATAGTATTAAGTGAACCTACTCGAGCCAAAAGTCAAACTTAACACCATTTTCAAATTTTAACAGTCCTATACTCAGATATAGTCTTGTAATTGTATTAACTTTTTAATTATTTGTACCTTCAACTAATTGTTTTTGTAACTTATTAACTTTTCAATTATTTGTACCTTCAACTAATTGTTTTTGTTAACTGTATTAACTTTTTACTATTTTTGTGTCTTTAGCTGTAGCCATTGCTTAGTTTTAGTTACTGCTAATACTTTTTTCATTTTCTCAGTTTATTCTCTTCCATTCTGTAATAGTTCTATTGCAATTATTTGTCTCTCCTTTAGTTCATTAGTCAACCATCTCTTCGGTTTAAATTGTTCATAACAAAAATTACTATCAGTATCACTTTAGCAAATTTCAATTTAATTCTAGCTTCCTACGATACTCTATTAAATATTAAGCTTTCTTCCCTCTGCTGGCAGCATCGGCCTCTTAAATCACTCCTCTTTCCCTTATTTCCACCCTAAGCTGTTTCAAATACTCTAATTACACTTTTCCTCTTACGACATAGGATACTCAGTGACACACAGCTGTCACCATTTTGGTCATATTCTCCCTGCACCGAATACCACTAATCCATTTTCTATACTCCCGCAACCTCAGGAAATCTCTTGCAGTCGCTTTTCTTTCGGCTCTCGCGGAGTCACAAACAGGGCGCGCAAAATCTCGGACACCCCTGGAATATGTCACTTGGCGGAAACACCGGTCAGTGCCCCTCGCGGCAGGTAGTGCCTAACAAAGGGACAAACCAGTCTGCCACCCTACTCCAGGCTGCTCAGCGGAACGCGTCCGAGCTTTTAGCAGCTCACTGCAACATTCAGTCTTTACCTGCGCATTACGAAGAACTTAGCCTCCTCTTCCACCAACTAAACTACCACGTAATCCTCTTATCCGAAACGTGGTTGAAACCACACATATCCTCTGCATCTATTCATCTCCCAGGGTACACATTTCTTAGGGCAGACAGATCAAAAAAGCGAGGTGGCGGGGTCGGCGCATATATACGAACAGATCTCAAAGCGAAAGTCTTATGTACGTCAAATCCTGCTGAAGAAAAAGAGGCTGAATTCATGTTCATTGAAATAAATATACAAAGTCGGAAATTCTTGACTGGCGTCGTGTACAAGCCGCCAAAAATAAGCTCAATGAGTTCCTTCCAGTCGGAATCACATTCACTTCAGTGTCAATACGAACATGTCATCGTAATGGGTGACTTGAACATAGACCTGCTAAGAGACACTCCCTCCGCAATAAACCTAAGAAGATTGTTTAGTTGCAATAGCATGAACATTCTTCCATTACAACCTACACACCATACGGCGCACAGTCATACTCTTATAGACGTGATCGCAACGAAACAGACTGACAAAGTAAGAGATGTTGGTCAATCATCGGCCCCTGGCCTCTCAGCACATGATGTAATATTCCTGGCCTACTCTGTGCAGCCCCCAAGGATCAAATCGCGTTACATAACTTGTAGGAACATGAAACGTATTGACCTTGACGCTCTAACAGCCGATTGCTCAGAAATCTCATGGCATCAAATAATCAGAGAACCTACAATCGACGGCAAAATTAATGAACTTGGTGATAAACTCACTGCCCTCTATGACAAACATGCACCTGTGCGCACAGTCCGTGTAAGAAAATCTCCTGCTCCATGGCTGACAGCTGAATTACGTCAAATGATGACTAATAGGGATGCTGCCCACAGGCGTTTCAAGGCAGATCCGAAACCCGAACGTTTTGAAGAATATAGAAAGCTACGGAACAGAGTGAAACAATGCAATGTGTTGTCTGCGCAAATGAAAAATCTTCCTGGAAACATGTTTCTTCGGGAGTGCCACAAGGATCAGTCTTAGGACCACTTTTGTTTTCTTTATATGTCAACGATATTTCGTCGGTTTTGTCCTCCTGTAAACATCATTTCTATGCCGACGACCTCCAGCTCTACCTCAGCGTCAGACCTGAAGACGTAAACACTTCAATCGCTCTGATGAATGATGATCTGTCTTCAGTAGTGACATGGGCGAAAAACCTGGGGCTTAAATTAAATGCAAAAAAGACGCAAGTAATCTTAATAGCCCATCAGAAATTAATAAGTTCAGATTTCCGCGAACGGCTACCTCCTATTCTGCTCGAAGGTACTCCAATACCATACCAGAAAACAGTGAAGAACTTGGGTGTAACTTTGGACGAGCATCTCAACTGGGCGGAGAATACAGTCGCAGTGTGCCGAAAAACGTCTGCTTGTCTCTATGCTCTCAAAAAGTTTCGGAACATATTCCCACAAGACTTGAAACGCCAGCTCGTGCAAGCACTCGTTCTACCGAACCTCCACTATTGTGATGTGATTCAACAAGGCATGAGTAGTGAAAACAAAAGACGGCTAGAGCTAACCATGAATGCCTGTGTGCGTTACACCTGCAACATTCGCCGATATGATCATGTTAGTGCTTCATACTCCGAGCTAGGGTGGCTGCGGCCGGACAAACTGCGTGACTACCACACTCTATGTCTACTTCACCGACTCCTCATCGCGCAAGCACCCCAGTACCTAGCTTCAGAGATTAAAATCCTGTCATGCCATCATAATCGAAACACGAGGTCACTCTTATCTGGTATCCTAACTGTGCCCACTCACAAAACAAAAACTTTTGCAAACTCCTTCTCAGTTGCCGCTGTCCGCCTCTGTAACAAACTGCCCCTTACCTTGAGGAAAATTCAATCTCCTGTTGCTTTTAAGAAGAAGTTGAAGCATTTCCTACTATCATCCGCATAAAATTCTCCACAAAATTAATGTGCAAGGCAAATCCTCTCATCTGTCAAATAGCAAAGCTAGTGTCTCCTATCTTGCTCCTGAGATGCCTTCCTCTTCATCTATCTCTATTAGACACGCAGTCTCCCTTTCCTTTATATTTTCCTTAATTATGTTTCATCATGTCTCTCTATTCTTCTCCTCGCTTCACCATGAGTCTCCCTCATACTCCCTGCTGCCAGCACTCCTATCTTAAATCTTTCTCTTCAATAATGTATTTTTCGAGGTGTACCTTTCTAATTGTTTATCTCACTTTTTGTATTAGATGTAGTTTAACATGCCTACTGAAACATATGACTGTAAAATAAGTAGAATGCCTGGTTAGATGTAAGAGAGGGCCTGATGGCCCTAATCTTGCCAGGTTAAATAAATAAATAAATAAATAAATAAAAAAATAAATAAAAATATTAACCTGGGTGAAAAAAAACCTTAAGGATACGTCTTCAGAGACTCTGATTGAGAAAGTAGTATCTCAAAACCCAAAAGTCTCGACAGAGGATTGGAAGGTCATCAATAAGCCAAACCCTCCGGAAGTCATTACTTCGGAAAGGACTCCAGTAGAGTTTGAGGAGGTAACAGAGGCAGTGACCTCTGCCATCATGACCTCATACCATGTCAACTGCTCAATCACCAAGAAGTGCACAAACACGAATGTATTTTGGTGAAACAACAACCTGGAATCACAGAGGAAACAGGTAAAAAGACTGTTTAACCTTGCACGAAGGAAAGGATAATGGGCAGAATATCAGGAAGCCCTTGTCAAATACAATCTTGTAATTAAGCAAGAATTTCCTCAATGTACACTGACAGATGACATAGACCAGGACGAGATCCCTGTGAGGTATCGGTTTTCAGGGATTGGAAGGAAAAACTGGGAATCTGCCAGAGAATGTGTTGACCAAAGTAAAATCCAATGGGCGATGGGAACATGCCAACCATTCAAGTCACCTGGCCCAGATGGAATTTTTTCAGCACTTCTGCAACAAGCAGGAGTGACCTTACTAAGATTTCAATGCAGGTTATTTAGGGTTAGCCTAGCAGCAGGAATCATTCCTAACATCTGGCGGGCTGTTAAGGTTGTCTTCATTCCAAAGGCAGGGAGAATTAATTGATCATGCCAAGGATATGAGACCAATCAGTCCATCCTCCTTTCTGCTTGAAACATTAAAAATACTGATCAACGTGCATGTTATGGAGAGGAGGTTAACTAGGGTCCCTCTACACATAAACCAACATGCATACCAACCAGGAAAATCGCAAGGAAACTGCACTACACCAGCTTATTGGAAAGGTGAAGAAAGCGCTACACTTTCACGAAATAGCCCTCTGTATCTTCTTGGATATCGAAGGGGCTTTTAGCAACACAACCTTCGAATCCACGGTTAAGGCAGCAGACGTGCATGGCTTGGAGACCACCATTGGCAGGTGATTAGAGCCATGCTTAGTGGTAGAAAGGTAGAAGCCACCATGATGCAAGAAAAAATAGTAATCTACACCACCAGAGGCTGTCCACAAGGAGGGGCTCCTCTCCCCTCTACTGTGGAACCTTGTGGTAAATGAACTGATTGTAGAATTAAACTCTAGACAGCACTTATACCAGGGATACCCAGATGATCTTATTATAGTAATATCATAGTAATACTAGTAATACTTGGCAAATTTTCAAGTACAGCCAGAGCTGTGGCACAAGGAACATATTGAACTTTATGCAGAATTGGTGCAGGAAACAAGATCTAAGGGTCAATCCTAAGAAGACTGTTGTAGAACCATTTACGATGAAGTAGATCCAACACACATTTTGGAATCTCAAGCTTCTTGGTGAAACTCTACCAGTGGAGGGGATAGTGAAATATCTAGAGGTAACCTTGGATGAGAAATTATCGTGGACCCCTCGCATAAGGAGCACCTGTTCCGAGGCGAAAGATACTCTAACGAGTACCACGAGAGCTTGTAGTATAAACTGGGGCTTAAGCCCTAATAGTATTACTGAATATACACCACGATAGTAAGACCTATGATCACTTAGGGCGCTACAGTGCGGTGGAAAAAGGTAGAGCAACAAGTAGCTGGCACGAAGCTTGCTAAGGTGCAGAGATTGACCTGCTTAACCACTACAGGCCGAATTAGCAGCACACTCACCGTTTGGATGGGAACCTTGCTAGACATGCCCCCATTGCACTTGTGCGTAAAGATGGAGGCAGCAGCTGCAGCACACAGGTTAAAGACTGGCAAAACTTGAACTCACTGGGGTATCCAGGACCTCACACTAAAATACCGAGTGAGGCAGACATAGGTATAGTTGGGGAAATGCCAGCCGACTATATAACAACACCTAGCTGCTTCAAAAAGCCTTTAAATGCAGTAATTGGAAGTAGGGAATTCTGGGAGAACAAATTTCGACACAATACTGGAGACATAGTCTGGTTCACTGACGGTTCGAAAGCAGACCAAGGTGTTGGGGCCAGGGTATACCGAGTGCAGCCTAGGCTGGAGAGTGCAATCTCTCTAGGGAAGAAGGCCACTGTGTTTCAAGCAGAAATATCTGCTATCAGGGTGTGTGTGGCATCAGTCAAGCAGCCCTGAAATCTCTGGTAGTACTTGGCCTAAAAAGAAGGATGGAAGATGGCCTGCCGTGCAGTGGAGGCAGCATAATTTAAAAGGATTTTGTAATAATATGTATATCCTGAGGAAAAATGTTGTGGAAATGTGATTATATGAACGCAAGAATGTCAAAAGAGGAATTTTAAAGGTAATTTCGTTTATATATACATATATTTCTAACTGTGCAATTTCTTATTGTTGCAACATTCTATATGGTTGAAATCTTCTGTAGGAATATAATAATGCAACATTCGATTTTCTCTTATAATTTATGATTTTGTCTTATAATTTAAACAAGTAGCAAAGAAAGTAAGTGGACACAGGTAAATAATTAAGAAACATATTGCTAACTTGTCTAACTGTGGGAACTTTACGAAAGGGTGTATTGTTGTTATGCCTTAATGAAACACAGTTATACTTGAAGTTTTGTTCTCATTTTTCAGTTGTTAATTTCAGTTCCTCATTTTTTGTTCTTTATCCTAATGAATGTGTTTGTATATTCGCATCCCACATCGCGAGTTGCGTACTGAGAATCATTTTTACAAAAAGTTATAAGATGCCATCTGGCATTGCACATCACAAGTAAGACAAATAAAATTTGGTTTTGGACTATCCAATCAATGTTCCTAATAGAGGCTGCAAAACAGACGAACATTTTGTGCTCACTGGTTGGCCAACAAATTTAATTACCATTGAAATTCATGTCCACTGTAAGGTACAACGATTGTCAGAATGTATTTGTAAAAATGTCATATCTGTTCAGAAGTTTCAAATTGGTAAAAGATTTCAGAAAAGTGCCATCTTGTAAGTTTTCAAGCGGTTTATAAGAAAATAAGATGTGTTAATTTATATGTTCATTTGCTTTGTAATTACAGTAACAGTTCTGGTACAGTGATTATTTCCAAGACTAAAGATAAAGATAAAGATTAGCTTAAGTCAGGCCCAACATTTTAATCTGAGTTATTTGTTTCGCAGTCAGATAACATACGTAAATTTCTCTCAGACGAAGTGTTTTATGTACCGACTAGTCTGGATTTTGCATCGTGTTGCGTGTGCTTCAGGTATTTCCATACAAAATTAAATTCTCGCTTAGTTCTGTTGCTCTGCACTGATCTTTACTTGTTTAGATGTCAAAATAAATTAAACCAGACACTTACAACACTACTTTAACATTAAATTTTCAGAGCTACATCTATCTGTGCTGTAACTTGCCTTCTCCTAACCTTTCAACCTGCGTGAGCGGGGCTAGCTTTGTTTTTTCAAATGAGAACCACCGTCAACCCCCCCCCCCCCCTCCTCCATTTCATTGCATATTCCGCTTCTATGCCAATAAACTATTGTTTTCCATTGTTGATAGAAGGCGCTGTAATCAACAAATTTCAAGTATGCCCGTTTTAGCAATTAAGAATCGATGCATTAGATTCTACATTTCGTGTACGAAGTAAATATAAACCATTGTATTTACTTTTGTGTTGCAAATTTGATTGTATGGTGCAATATGTTCAGCAGTGTCATTGTCTGGTTAGAAACTCCGTTTAGCGTTAGCCAGTAACAATAACGTGGATTAATACTTTCTGTTCCCATATCACGCCGAAATAAAACACCCATTGGTGAAAAGCGAGGGGACCCAGAGTTATCAAGTACCCCAATAGTGAGTAACAAGAGGACTCATCAATATGAAGTGTCCCGATGGGAACACAGAACTATTACATCCACGTCGTTGTTTCTGTATCACGCTCAACGTAGTTCCTAACTAGACGCTGAAATCGGCTAACCATTTTGTGCTGTATAACACTGTTCGCCAACAGAACAATTAGTCCTGTCACTGAAAAAGCAACATATAACACTATTGCATGGGAAATTGTGCATGTAGTACGCACGTCATAAACGTGTCTACTCTCCACAACTGTCGTAATGTTACTCCTTTTACAGGATTTCACCATGATGTATGACTAATGAATATGGAAATCAGACTAGTAGTTCTTTCCCTACAAGTTTGCTAGCTGTTAGAAACACAGTAAAAGTTGAGTAATACTGAACCTAGGATCTATCTGCGCCAAGCTCATTAAGTGGTTTGTCTAATGGATCTAAGGTCACCAGACTATCTTGGCAAACAAATGGTGAAATTTCAGAAAAGCAGAAGAAGTAAATCTGGCTGTTCCCTGACATAATTTCACAAATATATATAACTTTTCAGGATACGGTTCTGAGAAAGACTCAGGAATCTCTTAGCTACTACATCCACAGACATATATAGTTTTGATCTAGAAAGGCCACCAGGTTTTAATCATCAGTGTGTGCTAAGAAGATGTGGCCAGTGGGACTTCTATGTTTGCATTTTGTATAAGCAACAAATTAAATACTTCAGTATTCTACTAGCATAATACACACATTTAAATGTATTAAGACACTTTTTTTATATCTTTCTCTTAAAAATTATCTGTCAAAAGCCAAAAATAGGGTTGGTCACTCCATATTGTCATTCAGTATTTTTATGCAGCCCTACTTCAGTGTTACTGAGCCACATAAGCAGTTTTATTTTTTTACTACTCTTTGTACTTTATTGAATTTCATTTATAAGTGAAGGAATTTGGTCTTTACTTTACTCAAAACTTATTTACTCACTTTCACTTCAGCACCTCCACAACGTAAATCATATAGTATTTCTACCTTCCCTTTAAAAGTTAGCTCACAACGATTATTTTCAGGCATTTATTCAAAGATGAAAATTAGTACTTTTAGATGCTGAATAAAGCACTGCGAACGTTTTTATAGCTGGTTTATTTCGAGTTACCAAACACCAGGAAAATACCCTACATAGGTGAATGATTAGGAATAAAATAAAAGGGCGAACCAAATTTTATGTTCATCACAATAATAATTCAAAAAAAGTTATTTTTGAATTAATGGTTCACTGTTCTACAATTCTAATTACACAATTCGTAACCTGCTGGCTGTAGTCGTTGGGTGTGGCATATAGTAATGGCAGCTGCACTACCCATCGTAAGGTGTACAAGTTTCTTTAAGTATGGAATAATTAATTCTTCTTGGAGGCATTTTAACGTCCATGACGTAGCCCATCAACTTGTATCACAGCCAATAATAATGCAACAGTCGTCATCCGAGGCTATTGTGCAACAATTTCCAGCCAGCGCCGTCCTAGTGTTGCTTCTTTCACTGCTGCCTCCAGACTTGTCTTCTAGTTCTTGTTCACTCTATAGGTAGCGCACCAGAAACCAAAACCACTTTTTACGCTTCCCACAATAACTTCCGTAGAGTACAAAAGCAGTCCATCTTTCACGTAACACACATCCAACATATTGCCCTAAGCGTATTCCATTTTATACAAATGGCAACTTGTACAAAAATATAAAACTACATACACGAACATTTTCATTTCATTAATCCATGACAAAATATGACGTAGTAAATTGCACGTTTCACATATGTATTTAAGCAAGTTACAAATATACATTAGCAAAACACTCTAAGATCACATGTATCCCAGTTTCCATGTAGTCTTTGCATATTGCAGTTATATTACAACATACTGCGCTTGAATAATAGTGTGCAGTCAAATTTGCAACACTGCAGTAACTTTCTGACGTAAATATCAACCTCTAGGACACAAAGATTTACATTTATATCGTAAATGAAATGTAGAATCAAATGCGTCGGTTATTAATTTCAAAAACAGGCACACTCGATATTTGTCGATTACAGCGCCATCTACCACGAATGGAAAACAATGGTTTGAGTAAACCGTACGTGTTTTTTATCGTAGAACCCTAATAGCAATAAAAATGGTGGGGTTCCTATTCGAAAATACAAAGCTGACCCCGCCCACGTAGGTAGGATGGTTACGATGTGGTCAGTTGTACCGCAAACAGATGTTTCCTTTACTAATATTAACTTTTTAGCAACATTTTTTTCCTACGATGCTTCGTTTTTGAACTATTTAGGTAAGTCAAAACAAGCAGCTTGTATTTTGCCGCTGAGCTGTCAATAGTAGTCATTAGATAATTAATAGCGTTATCTACGGTTTTATCTTTCCTAAATCCAGTATGGCATTCGGGAAGTCCGCACAGTTCTTTCTGGCTTTGTAATTTGTTTTCTAGATTGCTCATCAAATAAATTGGTCGATATGAATTGTATCAGCAAGTACTTACGACAAGATGAGAATGCTTCCATGTATTATACATCAGACTACACGAGACATCCACGTAATAAAATTATAAGATACTACAAAATATTTGTTGTCAGGACCAACTGCCTTCAGAGTTGAAAAACTGCTGCAGCCATTTCTTTTTGCATAAATCCTATGACTCCTTCTCCGACATAGATTGTGTACATCATTGCCCTTAAACTCATCAGGAGCTCATTTTCCTCCTTTTGTGTATTTTCTGGGAGTAATATTTCAAGGAGACAAGCTATCATGGAGTTATCACCTTTCTTAATACTCGATAAAGGCAATGGTGTTCTTACTTTTTTACTTACAGTTTTGTAAGGAAAGTCCCATATGTTTAACCGTAATTGATTTTGCACATATCGAGACCAGTGTTCAGACTTTGCCCGGGAGATGAAATCTGTACACTGTAATTTTGCATTAAGATATTATTGTGGTCGCGTTTCTTGTTCTAATGACTGCACGGACATTTTTATAGTGCTTTTGAAATCATCTCACTGCTATTTTCACTTCGGCCAACTCATCGTACTATGCGGTTTTAGGTAGCCGACAAACACGTTCGGCAGCTTTTGTGCGCATTTTGTAGACTGTTAACTACGACCTCTGTCATTAGCACGGATAGTGCGTCGACTTCTGCTTCCCTTAACACGACAGCAGATAGCCGTGCCGGCTATGATGTGTCCAACGCCAGCATTGGATGCCATTTCCAGACTACTTGCCGTTCTGCCTACAGCACCACGATGGACGTATCCGTGTATCGAGGAGATTACATTATCTACATGTGACTCTGATGGTATGTGGTACCTTTAAAGGAAGGAAGAAAGAAGATTAGTTGACAATATGGTTCACGGACGAGATATCGGATGTCGTTGTGAAATTTTCACAATATTTCATCGGCGCAACTGACCGACATTTTCAGCTGCGACGAGAACACTGCTGAGGCTGTGACCGAAGCTTCCTATTTAGACCACTCTGAGAAGATACTACGCAGGAGTGAAGGCGCCAAATTCGATCACGAATGGCGCTGGTATACTGATCGGTAAAGAGAGAGACAGCTTCGCCACCTATCGGATGATGAACCAACAGCTTTGACGCACGCTCAGAGACTGTCAGTCACACTGTGCACTGTCATCGGCGGCGCCAGCGCTCTCTGTATGGGGCCGGCTGTCGATATAAGTGTCCGCGCTGTCGTGCGTCTATCCTCACCGGTGTCATACGAATATCTATGACGCCACCGCAACGTCATCCCTTGTTCGACCAACAGTTCCTCGTCTCCCCTCCCCCCCCCCATTTTCTCCGAAAACTATATTTACAAGTAGACCGTCGGGAAAGGTTCAAGTAACGCAAGAAGATTACAGTTTAACGTACCTTTGACTGTGACGTCATTAGCTCAAGCTGTCGGGAAGAATGGGGATGCAAATCGTCTGTGCCTTTCCAAAGACTTTGCCCTAAGCGGTTGATGGACATCGTGAATAAGGATGGCCAAAGAGGGATTGAACGGTCGTTCTCCAAATAAGAGTTCAGAGGGCTAATATTTGGATCATCTCGCTTTGTATCATTACCATTGGTTCGCATGGTCGCTAATTTAGACAGGGTTTGTTACATTGCTGACCTCTGACCTGTCCTTGTGGTGTCCGTGACGTTATCGTCCACCAAGATAACGGAAGACCGAACATTTCCCCTTCTGCCCTAACCCACTTTACCCGTTCTGTTCTAATCTACCTCGATACAGAGGGTGTTCTACTGTTGCTCCAGCCAATTCGTTCTACAAATTTCTCACTCATTGAAAACATCAGTTCATGGGTTGCCAAGGGCCTGTCATATCATCGCTCGCCAGCCACTGCTCGAATATGAAGTAGCAGTAAGAGACAGGCAAAATACCTACAGACTTCAAGAAGAATGTAATAATTTCAATTCAAAGATTCCACTTGCTGATGGATATGAATAGTACTGAACTATCAGTTTAATAACTGTGGCTGCAAAATACTAACACGAATTGTTATAAGAGAATGGAAAAAACTGGTAGAACCCGACTTCGAGGAAAATCAGTTTGGCTTCCAGAGAAATGTAGGAACGCGCAAGCCAATACTGATCTATGACTTCTCTTGGAAATAAGGAAAGGCAAATCTACGTTTACAGTATTTGTAGACTCAGAGAAAGCTGTTGGCAATGTTGACGACAATACTCTCTTGGAAATTCTACTGCTGTCAGGGACAAAATACAGGGAGTGAAAGGCTGTTTACAATTTGTGCGGAAACCAGATGGCAGTTATAAGAGTCGAGGGGCATGAAAGTGAAGCAGTGGTTGGAAGGGAGTGAAATAGGGTTGTAAGCCTATCCCCGATGTTATTCGATCTGTATATTGAGCAAGCAGTAAAGAAAACAAAAGAAAAATTTGGAATAGGTATTGAAGTCCAGGGAGAAGAAATAACTTTGCGGTTAGCTAATGTCTTTGTAAATCTGCTAGACAGTAAAGGACTTGGAAGAGCAGTTGAACAGAATGGACAGTGTCTTGCAAGGAGGATGGACGTCAACAAAAGCGAAACGTGAATAATGGAATGTAGTAGATTTAACTTAGGTGTCACTGAGGGTATTAGATTAGGAAATGAGACACTTAAAGTAGTAGATGGGTTCTGCTGTTTTGAAAACAAAGTAACTGATGATGGCTGAAGTAGAGAAGATATAAAATGTAGACTGACAATAGCAAGAAAAGTGTTTCTGAAGAAGAGGACTTCTTTAATATCGAATATGGGTTTAAGTCTTGTGAATCTTTTCTGATGGTATTTGTTTGGTGTGTAGCCATGTATGGATGTGAAACATGGATGATAAATAGTTTACACAAGAAGAGAATAGTAGTTTTTGAAATGTGCCGCTATGGAAAAATGCTGAAGACTGGATGCGTAGTGGGTACTGAATATAACTGGGGTGAAAAGAAATTTGTGGCACAACCTGACTAGAAGAAGGGTATCGGTTGGTAGGACACATTCTCAGACATCAAGGTACCACCAATTTAGTACTGGAGGGAAGCATGTGGGGCGGGGGGAGGGGGCGGGGGTAAAAATCGTATAGGGAGACAATGAGATGAATTCAGAAGCAGATTCAAAAAGGATTAGGTTGCAGTAGTAATTCGGAGATGAAGACGTTTGCACACGATGTAGTAGCATGGAGAGCTGCATCAGACCAGTCTTCGGACTGATGACCATAACACCAATGAAGTTGCAAGGAATGACGTTCAAATGGCTCTGAGCACTATGGGACTCAACATCCCCTAGAACTATGAACTACTTAAACCTAACTAAAGAAATCACACACATCCATGCCCGAGGCAGGTTTCGAACTTGAGACAGTAGCGGTCGCGCGGTTCCAAACTGAAGAGGCTAGAACCGCTCGGCCACACCGGCCGGCTTGAATGACGTATCCGTATCCAACATCTAAGATCAGTTCTACTCTAAGCCCAGCCGAGTTAGCCGTTGTTACTATGAGAGGTGGCAGCTCGGGCACTAAAACTCGCCAACTTTACACCCCCAAACCGCCTACAAATGTAATCATGTATTCTTCCTACTACACTCTATACGAATAACTGGTGAAATTTCCTTACTGGCTAACCTTCATGGTGTTGCAATTTCAGTGGCCAACAGTATATTACGGTGCCCCTAGAGAATAGTTGTAACAACGTACAATGGTTATTTTCTGTAGATAGCTCCTGTTGCCAGAGGCCCCGAAGAGACTCGTGGCCAAGCTGGACTATAATTTAGAGAGCTTACGGATGCTCCACCCGGCTTTGTGAAGCGGCTTAGCGAGTCTGTAGACTGATCCGCTCTGACAGCTAATCTGGGTGATGCACCTCCGGCAGCAGCTGAATTTACCGAAACTGGAAGAGACTCACGGTCGAGAGGACCCAAAAAGGAAAATCGCCAGTCTGCAACACAGCATTGATTTCTTAAAATTTACAGTGAAGAAAACCTGTGCTGTAAGATTGTTATTAGATTGTTCCGACCGATCACCCAACTGCTAATCTTCCTGCACACACCGTACCAATCAACGAGTAATGGACCTTCTAGATTAAAGTAATCCGGGGGCCTAAGAAAGTCTTCGAAGTTAATTGAACAGGTCTTGTGGGATTTTTAATGTTTTCGAGGCTATAGATACTTATATACACTCTGTGAAGAACACAGGGAGCCAAACGTTAGTCCGAATTAGCAATAAAGTCAATCACAGGACAGACTTAGACCAAGAGTCATACCGCAGGCCACTGAAAAGAGCTGTTAAGTCAATTGCAGCAGAAATGTTTTAGGTACTTAACTTAATTAAAAGAATTGTGTTTTATTGACAGGGATTCCCCTTCCTGTTCAGTTAATATTCCACTTAAACAAGTTGAGCGACGTTCTGCAGCCTTGTCCCTACCCTTTTGTGGTATTAACAGGTACTGATAACTTTAATACTCCTTTAAATTTCACTGTGCTTTTCCATAGTCATCTGCAACAGCTGATGATTCAAATCCAAATTTGTCAGAGCCACCACAACTCTCTTCTAGTAACCATACCATAAAATTTTTAGCAGATCTTTAAAGCCAGAGTCTAATACCTTCCCATCTGCTATAAATTTCACCATTATCTGTTGTAAAATGAAGAGGTCTTTTGTACACGATCCGCTCTATCTAAATACACTCTGTCATTCCCAGTATTATAGCCAATATTCTGCCTCAATTTAACTTTCATGTAAGTTTCACCAGTAATCTACTCATCGTGCAGTTCGTACTATAGCAGCTGAGTATCTTCTACTTCTTTTCACAAAAATGGAATCCGTATATTACCTTATGAACTCTTCTATTTCAGAGTGTTTACAACATTTATTCATAAGATACATTATACCTTATTGTAAATGGTGCTACGCGATCCGCCATTTCTTGCCAGAAATGGCGTTTCATTTGCTTTTTCATGTTTCGCCTACTGCCGACCCACGCCACAATGAACTGGTAATGATGGTGATGATCCATGATCGGAACCAGTTACAAAATGCGTTAGACACGATATCTGTATGGTGTGAAAAGTGGCATTTGACTGTAAAAAAGGAAAAGTGTGAGCTCATCGACATGAGTACAAAAAGAAATTCGTTAAATTTAGGTTACACTATAAATCACACAAATATAAAAGCTGCCAGTTCCATTAAATATCTAGGGATTACAGCTGCAATCATCTTAAATTGGAACTATCACATAGATAACGTTATGGCGAATGTAAACCGGAGACTGTGTTTTATTAGCAGAACACTTACAACATGCAACAGGTCTACTAAAGGCATTGCCTACAACACGCTTGTCTGTCCTCTGGGGTCCTAACCAAACAGGATTGACGGAGGACATCGAAAAAGTTCAAAGAAGTGCAGCTCGTTTTGTATTATTGCGAAATAGGGAATGTTGAACATGTGATAAGCGACTTGAGGTGGCATTCATTAAAACAAAGGCGTTTCTTGTTGCTGCGAGATATTCTCACAAAATTTCGATCAGAAACCTTCTTCTCCGAATGTGAAAATATCTTACTGACGCCAATCTACATACGAAGAAATGATCATCGTAATAGAATAGGAGAAAGCAGAGCTCACTGGCAGCTAGTATGAAAGAAAACAGTGCCAGGCGGTGAATTTCAGGTGGGCGGCAGCAAAAATTCCACAGCTCGGCAGCAAATCAATGGCAGGACATGGTTTGGAGAGCGTTGGTGTGTCTCCTCCCTGAACAGCGCTGCCTCTGACGTCAGTGCCACATTTCCTAATGCTCTTCTGACGTCACAGACTGCCTTAGGCGTCGTCATCACTTGACAAAGGCGAAATCCTCCGGTCTGTTTAAAGGGCAATTCTCAGTATCGGCGTTATTTTGGGTGTCAGTGTTACTGTAAACATACCAAACTTAGCAGCAGTTCACATTGCAGTAATATGAAAGCAATTTGAAAAGTATGTGAGTTTCAAATTAGAGCTATTATGTTGTTTATTTTTCACTGTCTGGCAAAATAAGTTTAGAACCAGAACTGAAACTTCACAGATTTAAAGCGTCTATTTCAGTGATTACAAAATAGAGTCAGATTTACATAGAAACTTCACAGTATGAGCCCACGTAACACTCCATCTGACATGGATGCACGCTCTCATTCGGTTGGAAAGGGTGTTAAAAGCTGTTGTCCCCTTTCCTGAGGCAAGCTAGCCTACAACTATTCTAACTGAATCTTGATAGGTCAAAAAAAATTTTGGGGCGACTGTCAACAGCAACGTTATACTCGAAGAATTGCATGTTACACACTGTGCTTCCTTCGAAATATATTTATTCACAAGCGGTTTCTATCACTGATCTTCACTGTGGAAAAATACTGTGTATGACATGTGAAATTGTCACAATATTTTTCCACTGTGAAGATGATCAACGATCAAAACCAGTTGTGAATAAATCTACTTGTAAGGCAGCATAGCATGTACCATGCAATTTTTCAAAGTGAATCGTGATATCCTGTATAGTGGTACTAAGACGTAGTTGATGTCCGAGCTGGTACCACTTATGTTTTATCGGGGATAGATCTGAGGATATTATTGGCAGTATCTGAATATGACGCAGATAGTTCATAAAGACACGTGCCGTGTGTTGACGAGCATTATACTGTATAAAAGTAGCACCATGATAGTGTCACGTGAGGGGTAACATACGAGAAACCATGTTGTCCATGAATTACCGTTGTATTGTGCATTATTCCCGGATCGCTACTAGTCATACTCGAGGGCTACCTCCCATGAGGCCACGAATAACACCTCCACGCGTCTCTACAACATTGGAAGATTGGGACTTCTCTCCAGGTGGCCGCAACGCTAGCCAGAAATGGTTTTCCGGGGTGGTGCACAAACGCGATTCATCGCTGAACACAATGCGACGCCACTCAATAGCAGTCCATGCATCCTGGAGACAGCACCATTCCAAACGCAGCCGTTTGTGCTGTGGTATTAATGGCAACCCATGCATGGGACGGCAATACCCTAATCTAGTTATTGTTAGTTTCCGAGCAATTGTGCGGGAGGACGCAGAATGTAGCATCTAGCCCATCACTTGTTCTCGGATGTAAGACAGAAATGAAGGGGTTACGATGTGCTTGGTTCACAGCGTGCTGACCCTCCGTTATAGTGACCCGATGTGGTTGACCAAAACCTTAATGACGAGTAAGCCTCCTCGACGGCGAGATCCTACACAGGCAACCCGCAGAGACCCACGCGACACCATGCAGCTCTGTGTTGCTATAATCAATCAAGCTGCGAATGACAGAGATACACAGGGGTGTCTCACACAGAGACTATACCAGTGCGTCCATCTGAGCTCAACACCAAGATTCACGCCTCGGCTTTTGTCAAGATCAATGGGTAGTTTTTTTTTTTTTGTGTGGATGGGGGGAATCAGGGTTCATTACTTATGCTAATACACAGTCAAATCACCAACAAGTTTCAGAGCTTCACTAACACAAGATCCTTTAACCACACATAAATAGCCTCATTCCGCCAATGGCCTTGTCAGAGGGCGGAGCAGCGGACAGAGGTTCAGGGCACTCTCTTGTCCTAGGGGTGGGAAACTGCACCTAAAGACGAAAGGTCAGCAGTGATCAACAGCATGAGGATGCAGAAGGCAATGTAAACCACTGCATTAAAGACACGTAATGTGTATCCACACGACATGTGGCCTGTAACAGAAGAAGTGGATTATGATCTCTCGACTGGCAAAACATTCCCGAATAGTCCCCCATTCGGAACTTCCGGAGGTTAGCATGAGGAAAAGATTGACTGCTTCAGCGGTGAGAGTATGGGTCCGACAGTTTAATGAAAGCCGTGATCAAGTATGTAACGAAGAACGAAATGGACGCCCATCTGTGGTTTCTGATGAACTGGTTCGTTCAGTCGAAGAAATGATTAAGAAAACCGGAGGTTTACGATTAATGCTATTGCTCGTCAACTTCCACAAATTTCACTAACGGTAGTTTTTAGATTGTTGCTGAAAAACTGGGTTTTCATACATTTTGCGCTCGTTGGGTGCCTAACCACGTTGGGTGCCATGAACAACACGATCAACAATGGATGTGCAGCGCACTTGATTTTTTGACACGTTATAATGATGATGGCGAGAAATTTTTGTCCCAGATAGCCACGGGGGATGAAACTTGTTTTGTTTATGACACCCCTGAAAAGAAACGGCAATCGATGGAATGGAGGCACACTTCGTTCCCATAAACGATGAAACCCAAGCAACTCTTCACACTCCGAAATATGATGTACACAGTGTTTTGTAACAGACAAGGCATTTTACAGACTCATTTTTCACCACGAGGGGAAACAATCAATAAGGATGCTTACTCCGAGACGCTTAACAAATTGCGCCACTTAATACGGAACAAGAGCAGAGGAATGCTCTCAAAAGTTGAGGCTTTTATTCACGACAACGCCCGACTTCACACTGCGAATGTGACAAAACAACTCCTTCAGAGCTTTGGCTGGGATGTTTTTGGCCATCCTCCGCTCGTCCCGACCTCGCTCCTAGCGATTGTCATCTCTTTCAGCATATGCAGTCATTCCTTCATGGTAAGCGCTCCATCAATGATGAAGAGGTAAAGAAAAAAGTTACCACGTGGTTGATAACACAGGCGGCAACATTCTATGACGGAGTACGGGGTGCATCGCTTAAATCCGGACAAATTTCAGTTTGAATTTCCCGCCATATCGTAGTTCCACCGGACGTCACGTTCTTGAAAGCCATAGGCATCTAGTAAACAACCAGAAACTCAAAATGGCGGAGATGTTACCGACAAGTGCGGAGTACAACCGAAGAGCGCGGTTATCGAAAGTCTTCGCGCTGGGTGTTCGCCCGCTGAAGTACGAGGTGCATTCAAGTTCTAAGGCCTCCGATTTTTTTTTTCTAATTAACTACTCACTCGAAATCGATGAAACTGGCGTTACTTCTCGACGTAATCGCCCTGCAGACGTACACATTTTTCACAACGCTGACGCCATGATTTCATGGCAGCGGCGAAGGCTTCTTTAGGAGTCTGTTTTGACCACTGGAAAATCGCTGAGGCAATAGCAGCACGGCTGGTGAATGTGCGGCTATGAAGAGTATCTTTCATTGTTGGAAAAAGCCAAAAGTCACTAGGAGCCAGGTCAGGTGAGTAGGGAGCATGAGGTATCACTTCAAAGTTGTTATCACGAAGAAACTGTTGCGTAACGTTAGCTCGATGTGCGGATGCGTTGTCTTGGTAAAACAGCTACCGCGCGCAGCAATTCCCAGACGTTTTTGTTGCAGTGCAGGAAGGAATTTGTTCTTCAGAACATTTTCGTAGGATCCACCTGTTACCGTAGTGTCCTTTGGAACGCAATGGGTAAGGATTACGCCCTCCTGTCCCAGAACATGGACACCATCATTTTTTCAGCACTGGCGGTTACCCGAAATTTTTTTGGTGGCGGTGAATCTGTGTGCTTCCATTGAGCTCACTGGCGCTTTGTTTCTGGATTGAAAAATGGCATCCACGTCTCATCCATTGTCACAACCGACGAAAAGAAAGTCCCATTCATGCTGTCGTTGCGCGTCAACATTGCTTGGCAAAATGGCACACGGGCAGCCATGTGGTCGTCCGTCAGCATTCGTGGCACCCACCTGGATGACACTTTTCGCATTTTCAGGTCATCATGCAGGATTGTGTGCACAGAACCCACAGAAATGCCAACTCTGGAGGCGATCTGTTCAACAGTCATTCGGCGATCCCCCAAAACAATTCTCTCCACTTTCTCGATCATGTCGTCAGACCGGCTTGTGCGAGTCCGAGGTTGTTTCGGTTTGTTGTCACACGGTGTTCTGCCTTTATTAAACTGTCGCACCCACGAACGCACTTTCGACACATCCATAACTCGATCACCACATGTCTCCTTCAACTGTCGATGAATTTCAATTGATTTCACACCACGCAAATTCAGAAAACGAATGATTGTACGGTGTTCAAGTAAGGAAAACGTCGCCATTTTAAGTATTTAAAACAGTTCTCATTCTCGCCGCTGGCGGTAAAATTCCATCTGCCGTACGGCGCTGCCATCTCTGGCACGTATTCACAATTAACGCGGCCACTTTTTAAAACTATGCGCATGTTTCTATCTCTTTCCAGTCCGGAGAAAAAAAAAATCGGAGGCCTTAGAACTCGTAATTCGAGTCTTTGGGTACGCGATATCAGCTGTTAACAACATTGTGCCCAAATATAGTTCTTCAGAGAAGTCTGGGGTTCAAGGCCAGTGAGGGCGATTTAATGCCGCCTCCTTTCTTTGGAAAGGGACAATCTGTCACAAAAGTAGTGTATCTGCAACTTTTGACGAATGTTGTGAATCCGTGGATGGTAACTGTGGCCCCGGGGAGACAATATGTCTTTCAACAGGACGATACACCGGCTCGTGCGAGACGTTTAGTCCAAAAGTGGCTCTCGGAGAACGTTAACATGTTCTGATCGATGGAGTTCTGCCCTCCAAATAGAGCGGATTTATACCCCCTCAACTACTATGTTTGGAGCATAGTCGAAAGGCACCATAATGTCGTATCTCTATGCACTGCTATCGAAGCAACATTCGCAAATATGGACAGAGCTGTTTTAAAGAGTGCGTGCGATAGCTTCAGGACAAGATTGGAAGCGGTCATTGAGGCTGAAGGACGTTACATCGAGTAATATTACTCTTGGAGAATACCACTACTTATATATAAAAGGATTTTCATTTTCATTTTTATTTTGTTTTAATAAATTTGCTTTTTTTTTTTAAAAAAAGGAAAGTTTTATTTGTACGGATTTAAGCACCGCAGTCTGTACATAAACTTGTACCACACTATGAGAAATGCCTGGAAACTTAAGGGGGCTACGGTACAAAGTAATGTAAGTGTTACAGATTTCTGTGAAATAAATTGTAGTCGAATCCGTTTTTATTACCAAAAGGATCTTACTTTCCGAACTACCCTCGTATTTTCAGCTAGATCAACAGCGACTAGGAGTTCATAGAACACAGATCAGTGCCTTTTAAAAACTTCATTACTGACAGATATAGAAACATAAACTTTTCTTCTTAAAAGGGAATTGTATTTTCTACGACGGATTAATACATCTGTATGACAAAAATTTACTCACCTCTCCGTCAGAACGGCAAAACATTACGAATCACCGGCCTCATCGGCAGTACGTACCGTGGACAGTGGCGCGAAATTCATGGCCACGCGCTATTTAAATGGCCATAACACCGTCACAAAAATCCTCATATTCAATGTATTTTTACTCTAAATTTCTTCTGAGACTGACAAAAGAGTTATTTCACTAAATTTGTCTCCTACGTCGGAGCAGAAAATACCATAATTTGCAACGAAAATGATCAGTGACACATTTTTTTCATACACTTTTCGATACATTCAAATAAATATGCTATTCAATCCACTGCATCACAAAGTTTTGGTATTTACTTAGGCATAACAAACAATAAAGAAATATTTTATTATTTTCAATTATAAAAACGTGCAATATGCAGTTATTTCAAACTGAAAATTAATACACTGGAAAATTGTGCTAAACATATACTTCGTAAATTTCGAAAAGACGTTCGTAATTATTATTTATTTATTTTCGTATTGACCAACTAGGATCATGTAACAACTTTAATTCATCTTCTTTCCCTGTTCTTTCCTAATTTTCTAATACTTCTCCCCATGTTGTCTTTTCCTTTGTTCTGTCCATTTCGCTCCAGATTTCTTATTTCTTCCGCATTGAAAGCCTTCTAAATTCAGTATTTTATTCCTAAAATCTTCTCCATATGTTATTTCCGATTCTTTGGTGTTGTTTCTTTCTAGTTCTTTCCCTGTTTCAGTAATACATGCTATTGCCGATTTCTTCTTGCAGAAACACAGGAACATTTGTTTCGTGATCCCGTTCTCATTCATTTGGCAGTGGCGTCCAAAAAAGATTTACTTCTGATATTTTCTATAAATTTTTGTAGATTTCCTCATTTACTTCTCATTTTCCGGTCAACTGTAGCTGGTGCTGTACCCATTATTTTTCTAACAAACCACCTTTCAAGTATCTCCATTCTGTCCAAGTTACTATTATTATTATTATTATTATTATGACTAATACTTCTATAATTTTTGATGATAGTTCGAAAACATTTGAAATGTAGCCTACACCATCTAGTGCGTTAATTACATATAGTTTTATCCCTTGGTGTATATATCGATACGAGGCTACATCTTTGTGAAGCGAGATATGCATGGTTGAGAGATAAATAATCGGAAATATGAAGATAAGCAGATCTGTCACTACTTATTCCGATATTAACTCAAAAGTTGGAAAACTTGGATCTCTCCTCCTTAAAAAAAACTGGATGCTTAATAAATAATAAAGAATTTCGAGAAAACTATAGCGAAGACACAAGGTAATGAAGTCACATTTTTGCAAAAAATGTTTTTCTGCCACATAACAAAGTCGCCTTTGATAGTTGTCTTTCGCAGAACAAATAAACCCTCGCCACTGGTGTTCGGTGAACAGTTCCAATCACTATTTTTTTTATCAAATCACACGACACAGATGAGGTTTGAAATTCCATTTTAAGAAGACACAAAGTCGATGCCTGCATATGGGTGATTAATGAAGTTGAAAAACGCGTTCGTCTTTGTTTCCTGATCCCCTTGTAACTATTTGTTTAAGTGAAAGACACGTTTCTTTTCTGAGGACATCCACGACAGCTGTACATTGCCAATGATAAAATCCTTTACAGTTGTAAAAATTATTTGCTTCCAAAAAAGCTCAGTTACCCATCCTTTGCGGACTCACTTTTTAGTATGTACCTCAAGCTAGGACTTATTTTAGAAATAAATAACCTTTACAACTTAAGTGAAAGAGATTACATTTTTTTTGTGAGTCTAAAGTTATTCCAGGAGAAAAAAACTTAGGCACTTCATCAATGACTATTTTGTGTTTATGGAAAATCGAATGAAGTATGGATAATAATATGTACGGAAGAATTATGTATAATTTTTCACTGTAACCAGTATTTGTTGCAGAGGTATCTCTACTCCTCTGTAGCTCACAAGCAACAAACTAAAAGAAACAGCAAGCTACTCAATTCATAAAATAATCACATTCTGGTGATTTCATGGAGAGTCCTCCAAACGTAGCATTTTGACACAAAATACGCGAAAAAATTTAGTAATGTCTGGAATGAAACCAGTTGAGAAAGGTAGTAGTCAAAAGCTCTTGCTGACTGGGTGTTGTGTGACGTCCTTAGGTTAGTTAGGTTTAAATAGTTCTAAGTTCTACGGGACTGATGACCATAGATGTTAAGTCCCATAGTGCTCAGAGCCATCAGAGCCAAAAGCTCTTGTGCTGGGTTTCAACCTATATAAATAGGCCTTCTTCAGAAATCTTATTACGTTATACATGTCGCCAATAAACTTATTCATAATTAAAACTGCCAATCTAAAAACGGCCTTTTGGCTGTGTCATACATAAAATAATACAGATAACAGATGGGGCGTATGTGTCCAGTAACGGATATACATGCAACTTGGTCAGTTACACGTTTATCCGGTACTGGTCACACACGCTACATCGAATATGTGTATTATTTTATGTACGAAAAAGCCAGCCGTCTGTTTTTACTAGTGTCAGTTGAGAGATTACATGGCACTCTCACTTTTGATACGGCGTCATGCTGCTCAATGTTCTAAGGGAAGATGATCTTTATTACTTGGTTGCTATATTTGATACGATCTGACGTTATTCTTATGATGAAGCGGTTGGCAGAAGTTAACGCTCTTGCTTGTGTGCTCTAGTGAAGGAATAGCGGTAAGCTTTACCTGCGTTCAAAGGAAGAGGGTGCCGAGTTAACTGACTGCAGTAAAAGCGTACGGCGGCTGAGGGCCGAGGAGATAGATCAGATGCGAGAGGAATACAAGTCATGGGCAAATCAACTCCAGAAAAACCTAGGTAAGGTAAACACCAAAGCAATCAAAGGTTTAAGGATTGCACATGCTGCTAAGAAAACGGCAGAGAGCGCCAAGACAGTAGCAAGTTTCGCAAGACGAATAGCAGCTGAAGCATCGAAAACGAGTAAACTCACAGAACAGCAAGGACAGGAGACAGTGATCGATTTGAGCAAGAAGGTCGAAAGCGTGGAAAAGCGCAAAATGACGCGGAGCAGCGCATCGACACGAAAACACGTGAAGCCATGGATCTTCATGCGACAGCGGTTATGGACAAATCAGAGTCTGAGCTGTGCAAATTAGGGACTGGTTTGGACCCGACAACAGCAACTCCAGGGAGCGAGGGTGAAGAGGTTCGGGCTCTTCTTTCGTTTAAATCTCAACAGGAAGCCATCAACACGCGTATGGAAAAGAAATCGGATGAGGCGCTAAGGAGACAATTTCAAATACGGCCAAGTGCGAACGAAACAGGACCAGAAACAACTTCGGACGGCACAGATAACCGCATAACGTTAGCAGCGAGCAGAATACATGGTGAGATGAACATCACATTTTCTCGTAGTGAGGCAGCACAAATGATGGGACGTCGAACGAGGACATGCAAAGGACTGATATTTTCCGTAGGACGGAAGTTGTCGACGAAACGTCATTTGATTTTCAACACTTCTTACAAGTCCAAAAATCCGAAATTTTCCGAGATGAGGGAAACTTTACTCACCCACGCACTTGGATATAGAAATTTGACCTCTCTTTACCTCCAAATTGGCCTTTAAAATACAAATTAGACTTTATTTGTGGACACTAGCAAGGAATCTCAGTGACGTGTAGAAGTTACCAGGAGTTCAAGGACAGATGTCTAAATATCTACTAGTCCAAGGAGACACAAGAGCGCATAAAGTACGAGATGATTGTTGGTAAAGAATTCGAGAGTTCAGGCTACAGAAGCCCAGTCAAGTTCCTTGATGCAATGATTGACAAGAACCAGTATCTTGCCATACCATGCTCTACCGGTGAAATTATATGTCGCTCTTCTACCAAACTTCCGTCAGCATATCAACAAGTATTAGCTGGCAGGTGTAATGTCTAGCTCACTATGTCGAGCTCACTACCTTCCGCAACAGTCTTTACGAATTACGAGTACGCATTCCGAGCAGAGAACACAGAAGATACTCTGACAGATACGTCGCAGGCCCTATGTCGCGTCCACAACATAACCACTACAATAATAGGAATGAAAATGTACGAAATGGAAGGCCTTACGGAAACCATTCACGGTCGGAAAATGTAGGGAGCAATGAAGTTGAACAACGAAGAGACTGGAATGAGAACCGCAATAGTTACGTACTACGCAACAGAGGCTTCCAATGGAAGGAGGAATGAAGGCTGCAGGCCACAAAATAAAGGCTCCGGTTTCAGTGATAATGGAAGAGGTGCGCGAATGAACAACGACGGAAATTGGAGATCAGGCCTAGGAAATTGAGATTCGGTGGCCGAATCCAGGACGAGGGGCGCGAAGATATGACAACGAACGTCTATGACTAGTTGAATATGCAGAAGAGGCACAAAACGCGTCTGCAACTGAACCCGGACCTAGTCTCATCAGTGTTATTAGAGATGATATTCAAAAAAAGTTACTGGAAGAAAGAGCGAGGTCCATTCATAATGACACGCATCCAATCATTAGGGTAACCGTAGGAGGAAAGGAAGTTAAAGCAATCCTAGATAGTGGTAATGAGATTTTGGACGTTGCGGAAGAGACTTATAGACGCTGTAAGGGACTGCAGTACTGGACGGAACTAACGGTGAAGAGATTAAGAATAAAAGGAGCAGTAGTAGGGAAGCTAAGTGAAGTGAACATGCAGACAAGACAGAACATGCAGACAGAAGGGATTGCGCCTAACCCGGAAAAACTCGAAGCAATAGCCGAAGTTAATCTGGTACACACACTTAAATTACTGTCACTTCGGACCACGGAAATGCTTCGTTAAATTGAAGGATCTGTGTCATTTTAAAGAAATTTAAAGACAAGGCCTGTCAGAAGTCAAAACCAGGCAGCCAGACAATGAAGGCAGCGCTCCATCCAATCGTTCCGAACAAACTGCAACACATGGCGGCCGCGGGCTTAATGGGCCTGCTCCCGACGACTCGGCGCGGTCTCCGATACATTTTCGTAGTCAGTTGAATCAACATCGTAGTTTGCTACATTTGCTCAGTTACGACGAGCCACGACAGTCACTGTTTGCAAAGCGTTAACGAAAGACTTCCTAGCCTAAGTGCACAGGGTGGCCAAACTTATTACAGATAATGGGGCTCAATTCAGGTCAAAAAGATGGACACTCTGCAGAGATACAGGATGGCACCGATTTACATATCAGGACATCACCCGAGTTCGAACCCCACCGATCGATGGATGAAAAACCTGGAGAATCTGTGTCGTATCTACTGTCATCGACAGCACAGCACATGGGATATGATCTACATCTACATCTACACCTACATCCATACTCCGCAAGCCACCTGACGGTGTGTGGCGGAGGGTACTTTGAGTACCTTTATCGGTTCTCTCTTCTATTCCAGTCTCGTATTGTTCGTGGAAAGAAACATTGTCTGTATGCTTCTGTGTAGGCTCTAATCTTTCTGATTTTATCCTCATGGTCTCTTCGCGAGATATACATAGGAGGGAGCAATATACTGCTTGACTCCTCGGTGAAGGTATGTTCTCGAAACTTCAACAAAAGCCTGTACCGAGCTATTGAGCGTCTCTCTTTCAGAGTCTTCCACTGGACTTTATCTACCATCTTCGTACCGTTACTAAATGATCCTGTAACGAAGCGCGTTGCTCTCCGTTGGATCTTCTCTTCTATCAACCCTATCTGGTACGGATCCCATACCGGTGAGCAGTATTCAAGGAGTGGGCGAACAAGTGTACTGTAACCTACTTCCTTTGTTTTCGGATTGCATTTCCTTAGGATTCTTCCAATGAGTCTCAGTCTGGCACCTGCTTTATCGACGATTAATTTTATATAGTCATTCGATTTTAAACCACTCCTAATGCCTACTCCCAGATAATTTATGGAATTAACTGCTTCCAGTTGCTGACCTGCTATTTTGCAGCTAAATGATAAAGCATTTTCTTTCTATGTATTCGCAGCACATTACTATTGTCTACATTGAGATTTAATTGCCATTCGCTGCACCATGCGTCAATTCGCTGCAGATCCTCCTGCATTTCAGCCTCCTGCATTTCAGTACAATTTTCCATTGTTACAACCTCTCGGTATACTACAGCATCATCCTCAAAAAGCCTCAGCGAACTTCCGATGTTATCCACAAGGTCATTTATATATATTGTGAATAGCAACTGTCCTACGACACTCCCCTGCGGCACACCTGAAATCACTCTTACTTCGAAAGACTTCTCTCCATTGCGAGTGACATGCTGCGTCCTTTTATCTAGGAACTCTTCAATCCAATTACACAATTGGTCTGATAGTCCATATGCTCTTACTTTGTTCATTAAACGACTGTGGGGAACTGTATCAAACGCCTTGCGGAAGTCAAGAAACACGGCATCTACCTGTGAACCCGTGTCTGTGGCCCTCTGAATCTCGTGGACGAATAGCGTGAGCTGGGTTTCACACGGTCGTCTTTTTCGAAACCTAAGCTGATTCCTACGGAGTAGATTTCTAGTCTCCAGAAAAGTCATTATACTCGAACATAATACGTGTTCCAAAATTCTACAACTGATCGACGTTAGAGATATAGGTCTATAGTTTTGCACATCTGTTCGACGTCCCTTCTTGAAAACGGGGATGACCTGTGCCCCCTTCCAATCTTTGGAACGCTACGCTCTTCTAGAGGCCTACGGTACACCGCTGCAAGAAAGGGGGGGGGGGGGTGCAAGTTCCTTCGCGTACTCTGTGTAAAATCGAACTGGTATCCCATCAGGTCCAGCGGCCTTTCCTCTTTTGAGCGATTTGAATTGGTTTTCTATCCCTCTGTCATCTATTTCGATATCTATCATTTTGTCATCTGTACGACAATCTAGAGAAGGAACTACAGTCATCCTCTGTGTGATACTGCGCGATTTCCAAAATGTGGTGAATGAACTTTCACATGGTTCAGCTCTCTTGGCACCAATGACTGTGTTGAAGAACAGGGAGCCACCAGAGAAAGCACGGGAGCCAGTGGAATTTCCCTGGCGGAAACAGATTCCGCGCCGAAAGAAAGTCGCGATGGCGCTGGAAAGGATTCGGGAAGCTGGAAGGAGAAGGAAGGAGAGTGAAGATAAGAACGTCCGGGTCCATGAATTTCGCGTTGGACAGAAGGTTCTCGTGAAATCGTTTAGGCTCTCCAAAAAACAGAAGAAACTGTGCCAGAAGTTCAACATGTATAACAGACCGCTTCGGATACGCCGTGTCGCGCACAAGAATGCATGTGAGCTGGAGTTCCTGAGATCTGAATGATCGGTAGAAGTGCATCACATATCGCACATTAAAACCTTCACTATATCAGCAGTTACAGCAGGAAGAAGAAGAGAAGAAAATAGAAGGGGGGACATACTCTGGCAATTTCTTATTCTGAACAAGCCACAGATAGTTTAAAATGGACGGTGATAGCCAAACATAAGCATAGTAGCAAACGTTTCGTTTACTTAAAAGACAACATTCATTTCTTTAGTTTTTTTTGTAATTCCACCATGATAATTAGCATAGGAACTTCTCCCATTACTGCTAGACGTAAGAGTCAGGCATTGTTAGAATTTCACTATACAAGTATTTATTTGTAACATGTATCAAGTTTATAGATGTACAGATGGTCATCCCAGAGCTGACTAATTACAATTGTTGAGAGTAGAAATGTGCCAATTTCACGATGGAAATTTCGTTGTTTATTTGAAAACTATTCCGCGTAAGTTAATGTGTTCTCATAGCAGTTTTGCAGTTTGCACGAAACGACAGTATCAGGTGTTACAACAACGATAGAATTTTATACCTTCGAGTACGAAACTAGTGCAGGAGTGTTGGGGACGGAATTCTTCTTGTAACATCTTGGAGTTCACCTACAATCAATTTTTTTCTGTTTATTTTGTTTGCATAGCAGTAAATGCTCTTGTACGATCTGGTTTGTAATTCGTAGTATAGTGGGTGAGAGGGGCGGCGTTGAGATTAGTTTGAGAGACCCGCGGAGGTGTTTTGCAGGATGGTCGTGTTGACTTTCTTGTGTGCTTCGACGTGGTTTGTGACCATTGCCCAGTGCAGTGTGTCTTCGCTGTGGGTTGATTATTGTCATCGCCGGTGGCGCGATGTGTTTTTCGTCTATGGATGTCGCCTTGGGTGTGATGTTTCTAGCGAATAGGATATTTTATTAGAATGTGGTTTCACAGAGGGCTATTGCATCTTATGCGATATTTGTGTGGGCTTTGGCGAGTTCGTGAGCGCCTGAGTGGTAGATCTTTGGCGATTGTACTAAGTGGCGTAAGCATGGAATGTGCGAGTCACTTTGTATGTTTTTGCAGAGTGGGGGAGACACACCA
The DNA here is from genome assembly GCF_023897955.1 of Schistocerca gregaria. Taxonomy (NCBI): domain Eukaryota; kingdom Metazoa; phylum Arthropoda; class Insecta; order Orthoptera; family Acrididae; genus Schistocerca; species Schistocerca gregaria. Next base: position 322,210,124 of record NC_064927.1, read on the forward strand.
TCAATTTGTGAGAAAGAGAAGAACGGAAGAAACGTAGCATTGCAGTGAAATGTCGCTAATGTCTTGAGCGGTTTCTTTTTTTTTTTGCGTTTGTTTCAGCAGCTGGAGTGAAAAATTTGTACACCAACCTGAGAAATTTTTGCGCCAGTTTCAGTAAAAAAAATTCGGAGCAGTTGTTTTGCCACACAGCAAAGAGAACAGTCTGATGACATCGGCACTCATCGAGATTCACGCCATACACCCGCATTAGTGCCACCATAACGACTAACTAATGGGGATGTTTAGTACCTTCAGTATTCGTATATATTCTACAGTATTTGCGTTGCATGAATAAGTAGTAGACTTAAATGGTGTGAGAGTGACTGAAGTGAATGTGTAGTCGAAGCCGCCTTAGTACCTTGAGTTGCATGAAAGGGTGTGGGAAATTAACACTACACTGTCATACATTACGAAACCTCACTCGCTATTTAGCAGAAAATTAATCACTTAAAATTATTGCTGTAATACCAGCAAAGAATAATTGTAGACTAGAATAAAATTTTATTTTTGTCAAAAGAGGTCTGTAAACCATTTTGGTTTTTTCTATTCTTGGTGTAATCATGTAAAGCAATCCTTTACAATTTCGTTATAATTCTCTGTGTATTTATGCTGTAAACATATTTGTAAAACCATGGCACTACGCCCACATTTAAGCATTGTGCAGACTACAGGAGCTGAGTGGATGGCGAAGTAAGAGGCAGTTGGAGAGGATGCTGACACCAGACCCGCCATAGCAGCTGGGCAGACGGGGCACCAAGCAGGCAGGTCACTCAAGGTCGTCCACCAGCCCTGTGAGAAGCAAGTGGGCGCAGCTCTCTGCAGGTGGCGGTGACCCAAAAAGTGACCGCAGGGCAGCTGGTCGACATGATGTCATTGGGCTATGTGAATGAAGGCAGGTGCAGACGCGTCTCTGCGTGCCACGAGATGTCAACAAAGGGTTGGTACCCTGGTAACACGCGAGCAATTTTGCCACAGTTTCTGGCTTACAGAGTCCCAAGGGACCCACCGCTGAATGGAAGGGCGAGCGTACGCCACAGGGACGAGGCTGCAGAGGGCTGTTTGGAGGTGCTTACATCACTGGAGACACAGGTAGACACAGACAGTGACGCCAGGAGGTGATTCACCTCAAACCTGTGTCCATATGCTGCGTGGCCGAGCGGTTCTAGGCGCTACAGTCTGGAACTGCGCGACCGCTACGGTCGCAGGATCGAATCCTGCCTCGGGCATGGATGTGTGGAATGTCCTTAGGTTAGTTAGGTTTAAGTAGTTCTAAGTTCTAGGGGACTGATGACCTTAGCAGTTAAGTCCCATAGTGCTCAGAGCCATTTGAACAATATGCTGCCTGGCTCATCCCACGAACCTCTTCGACAATGGCAATGTGTTGCCAACCACCAAGTCATCCAAGATGGCCAGTAATCGAGACGCTAGTGATTGCCGGTGACTCACAAGGAGGAGGTCCTGTGACACCGAGGCTGCTGCCTGTGCAGTATATGCCGAGTACTAGGGGTAACCCACCTTGGCAACCTCATACGACGTCACTGCCTCATCTAACCTCTTTAGTTCTGTGTTTATTCATGTGACAATTGTAAATTTAAAAATCGGACTCCCTAAAGACCTTTGAGAAGGGAGCTGTAGGGAGCCTGTTTTTCATTAATTTGTTTTATATTTGCCTTGCTGTTTCCATTTTTACAAGCTTACATGCATTTTGTCTGTTTTCTTACCAACTTTTATTTTTTGTTAATGAACTCAAGTATTATTTTTCGCTTTGTGTAAAGATTCACTTGTTTTATGTCAGTTATATGTTGTTTGTTGTGTTGACACTTACATCTTTGTACTAAAGGAACAGATAACACATGCCACATGAACAGTATGATTCTTTTATACTGAGTGAATGTGAGAACGTTTGTGATCAATGCTCTGACAAGGAATAATGCAGCCACATGTATAAGTGAGCAGGGACGGTAATTTTCCAAGGGGCAGAGAATCCTCAAGCCAACATTATTATATTCTGGTTAGGCAAATAACATTCTCTGGCCCCAGTTTCAGAATGAATGAGTAGATAAATGGCTGCATGACACTGTAACCGTTTAGTAATTGTCAGTAAAGTCTGGGTCTACAAGAATATGACCCGTTGGTACGCCCATCACATTTTTATTTCTCACTTTATTTTTTAGGCATGCAGCAGAGAGTGTATGTATGAACCCTGGTGGAATGTGGTAAAGATAGGGTATAACACTGTGCTGGGGTTTATGATGAACAATTTATTTCTTTGATAACGACCCAAATAAGGTGCCACGATTTTTCTGTTCCATGTCACACTAATCATATTAAAATAAATTTAAGAGGAATGGAGAGGTTGTGAGATATTGCAAGGCACTCTCACTTTTGATATGGTGTCATGCTGCTCAATGTTCTTAGGGAAGATGGTCTTTATTACTTGGTTGCTATATTTGATACAATCTGACATCATTCATATGATGAAATGATTGGCAGTAGTTAACGCTCTTGCTTGTGTGTTTTAGTGAAGGAATAGCAGTAAGCTTTACCTGCATTCAAAGGAAGAGGGTTCCAAGTTAATTGACTGTAGCAAAAGCGTACGGTGGCTGAGGGCTGAGAAGAGCGTTTCTTCTGTGCAGCCTGGGTAAAAACGTTTGCAAACTGCCAAGTCCGCCGGTCTCTTTGTGCAGACATGTTGAGTGGCATCGGTCGGTCGTCGGTCGCGTCCAGGTAGGCTGACTAGCGCCGAGGAGTCGCTGGAGCTATGAGCAGAGCATTGATGACTGGCAATAAAGGAGAGGATGGGCCCTTGTTAGGTAGGAACCTGGTGAGATAGCTGGGGACAGGTTATTGGGGCCCAGGCGTCCAGACCCTGCTACAAGACGTATTTGTGAAGGCATGAGGCTTTTAGCGAGTTAATGGCCATTCTTTGGAAAGTTCGAAATGGACGCAACAGGGGAGATAACGATCTTTTTACGGAGGGCTGCGGTTCCATCCAGGTCAAGCTTTTAGCAAAGACACGGCGTAAACATGTGGGAAAGAGGCTGTGAAGCTGAATCTTTTTTCCTTTTCTGCTAATTAATTTTAAAGTCGCTGGTTGGCCAAATCTGTGTATGCAGAGCAGGGGGCAGTCTCCCAGCTTCGATTGCCACGTTCCAGCTCGTGATTGGCTTGTGCTAAAGTGGGAATAGTCTAAGATGCAAATGTGCTATGCTACCAAGCTGGCAAGGAAATCTGAGAGAAAGTGAATAGCACACTCTTGTACTGGTGTTTCACTAGTAACGAATGTCCGGTCTTTACCTAAACAGTGAGACTTGTGTCCTTTGCTACTGTGCCGCTTACAGCGCGTGCCAGTCACCATCTGGACTGTGAGAGGTACTGCTGCTTGCATCAAGCACACAACGAGTGATGCATGGGTGTACTTGCGCGTATTTGTTCTGAGTCAACCATCTAAACGTTTGACATATTCTATCATGCATAGTTATGTCACAGAGTCAGATTGGTTTGGCAGACCAGAAAATTGGTCCACCTGCACACTGGAATCCACCAGGGTTTCAGAGGCTCATAGGGAAGTATCTGTGTTTCGAATCAGCTGAACGCGAGACCATGTACTTGCATTTTTTTTGGGGGGGGGGGGGCACCTGCCATGAATAACAGATTGCTGCCATCCATGACTGCAGTCGCCGAACGCATCGTGGTGTGCCGCCCTGACTAGCAGAAGAGTAAAGTATTCACTGCTATGGCGTAGAGTTCCAATATATGCTTCTCAGCACCCTGTTCTTTGGAACCATATTTTTCTTTATGGAATAGTAGAATATAGATACTTGATAGTAGCGTAGTGTTTGGGCCATACCAAGGATGTATGAAGTCAGCTAAAGCGATTAGTTCTGGTTAGTGACACGTGTTGATCCCCAGCAGATCACTTTGTTCATCATAGACCGCATATCATTGAAAGCGTTTGTCAAACAAAAAATGTTTGTGTGGCGTTTCTATAGCCGTATTTTGTCATGTGATTTTAAAAATGATCGAATCAATTGTTATTTAGACCACAAATCCGCCCAGTGTTAAAGTATTGATTGCAATTGAAAGAGGGAAGCTTGAACAGTTTTAATTATGACTAAGTGTACTGGCGGCACATCATGATCAGCATGTAAAACGTAATAAGATTCCCAAAGAAAAACCTTAGGTTAATAGCTTTTGACTACTACCTTCCACAACTGGTGGATGTTTTTATTCCATATATTACATTTGAGCAGGTGTTGCTGTAGCCATGCTTAAGATTGAAAAGTTATATTATTGCACCATGCGAAATAACGTCGCAAATTTGGAAGCAACGCACTTCTTCTGAGATGAGGGAATAGTTGGTGAATACTGATGAACGAATGCGACATTCTTCACGTTGTATATATCCACTGCATATTCTGAACACGAACAAAGACATCTTTCGTGCGGATACTCTTCCCGACATCTGATTGTGGCTGCCTGTTGCCAACACAACTGGTTTCTGAGAGTCGTCCTTAAGACCAAAAATCTGTGACTTGTTGACTAAATCTTTGACCGAACAAGAACATAAAAGAGGAACTTTAGTGCGCAAAGTGTCTTGTACACATCGAAAAGTCACCCTGTGTGCTGGGCGCCCCATTTATATTGACCAATCCAAATAACATTTTGTCCAGAAGACAAATAAAAATGTATCAAGCAACTGATGTTTAGCTACCAGGAGGGCATAAACTAGCGTGAGTCCCTTTCGTGTAACTTTGTTCATTACGAAAACAGGATCAGCAGTAAGTCATTTTCAAATTGCACCATATATTTTTATTCAGTTCAGTTCCTCCCCTCAAGATCTGTTCAAAAACGTATCACAGTATAGCATTAATATAACATAGTGTAGCTGAAAACGAAACACAAAACAAGCTTTAACTCTCCTGTACCAGCACGTCGTGGAGGTACCCAGGATAACACAACCCATCCACTTGCTGAAGCCGACAGCAGAAAATGGAAGCATAAGGAAAATGCATTCCGTTCTTTGTGTCTATCGTCTTCAATTGAAGGTTTGTGTGAGTACAATGTACACCAACGAAGCCAAGTGGAACGCTGTTCATCTACTCAAAATGTTATTTAACAGAATGGCAATTGCAATAATGTTTTCTTGTTTACAATACAGTAACGTGTAGTACAGTACTGTACTACTTTTAAACGTTACTTTGCGCACAGTGAAGCCAGTCTTTGATAGTCCTCACAAAAAACCTTCAGCTGAACACGGCTGACTGAATGACCGGAACACATTTTCCTTGTGTTTTTATTTGTTTACTGACAGCTCCAAACAAGAAAGGATATAAGATGAGAATCAACAAAAATAAAAGATAGGCATTGGAAAGTAGCCAAATCAAATCAGGCAAGGCTAAACAAATTAGGAAGGTTCAAGTGGCTCTAAGGACTATGGGACTTAACATCTGAGGTCATCAGTCCCTTAGGTTTAGAACTACGTAAACCTAACTAACCTAAGGACATCAAACACTTCCGTGCCCGAGGTAGGATTCGAACCTGCCACCGTAGCAGCCACGTGGTTCTGGACTAAAGTGCCTAGAAGCGCTCGGCCACTGCGGCCGGATAAAAAATTAGAAAATGAGAGGCTAAAACGAGTAGATACGTTATGATGATTATGGCCAAATCAGATAAGAAACAAAATACAGAACGGTAACAAATTTAAGTGTTAGGAGATTTTTTCCTTAAAGTATTTAATGTGTAGCGTAGTACGGAAGTGTAACGTGTATGATAAATAATTTAGTCAAGAGGAAACTAGAAGTTTTTGAATGTGGTATCACAGAGGAATCCTGAAGAAGGGGTACTGAACAGAACAGAAGGGAAAACAAATTCATGGCACAGCTTGAACAGAGAAGAGATTGTCTGATACAACTCATTCTGAGGCATGTAGTAATCGTCAGTTTCATACTGGAGGGCAGTGTGGATGGTAGTACTAGAGCAAACTATGCATGGAACTACTCTCCAGATTTATTCACGATGGCGGATCCAAGATGGCGGTGATAGATATGGCACAATGACCTCAAGGCAGGAGTTCAAATTTTGGCTGGAAGATAGTTCAATCCCTCCCCTGCCCCCTCCCCTTCCCTAGAAAATGGCGGTAAGTCCAAATTTTGGTGAGAAAATAGATCACTTGGGCTACTTCCACTAACCTAAACCCCTCCCCTACCCCCTCCCCACACCTCCCATAGAAAATGGTGGGAATTTCAAATTCCAGCAGGACAATGCAACATACCACAGCAACCTCCACTAACCTAAGAAAATGGAGGGAGAAAAGGATACTTGGGCTACCTCCACATCTGACCACCACGTTTTCCTAGGAATTGGCTGCAAAAGGACTCAGCCTGTGCAGGATAGGATGGACATAAGTTTTCATTTTGCATGCAGTCTTTATTTAAACAATCTGAGGCAGTAGCTCCATCCAGTGTCTTCACCATGAGGTCTAGAGTTCAGCTGACCTTGTACACAGTACCTCCACCGGAGGGCACTGTTGTCCCTTCCATGATGCAATCCAAGATGAAGGTCCATGGGAAAAATAGTGGGAAAAGGACTCAGCATGTCTTTATTTGAACAATTTGAGGTTGTACCTCTGTCCAATGTGTTCACCATAAAGTCCAGAGTTCCACTAACCTATTAGACAATACCACCATCAGAGGGTGTCGTCGCCACTCCCATGATGTAATCCAAGATGGCGGTCTGGAGGGGAAAATGGTGGGAAAAGGGCTCAGCCTGTGCTGGGCTGCTGCATATAATGCATATAAGTCTATCTTACAGACAGTCTTTATTTAAACAGTTTGAGGTAGTAGCTGCATCCACTGTGTCACCATGAGGTCTGGAGTCCAACTGACACAGCATGCAGTACTGCCACCAGAGGGCGCTGTCGACCTCCCACGACATAATCCAAGATGGCGGTAAGGGGGAAAAATGTCGGGAATAGGACCCAGCCTGTGCTGGGCTGCTGGAGAGAGGAAGGAGTGTTCTTTATTTATTTTGGAACAATTTGTATAGGAACGAATTTCACATAGTATATTTATTACACAGATACAAAATACTCACTCTGACTTGCTTGGGGTCACAACATACAGTTTACAGACCTGAAAACTAACATAAACTGTCGAAATAATACAGTGCACTCATGTACAGACAGGCAAACATGTCGTAAATTACCGAAATAATGAGGTACACAGCATACAGCCCTGGAAAATACTCATAAACTGTCGAAATAATTCAGTGCACTGATGTACAGACACGCAAAATACTCGTAAATCACGGAAATTCAGTGCACTGATGTACAGACACGCAAAATACTCGTAAATCACGGAAATAACGCAGTACACTGATGTACAGACACACAAACAAATCGTAAATTACCGAAATGATGTACTACATGGCATACAGACCTGCAAATTACTCTTACATTACCGAAATAATGCAGTATACTCATGTGCAGACACGAAAACAACTCGTAAATTGTCAAAAGATAATGCATGTGTAACGCTATGCAAATGCTCATAATGCTTAAACAGCCGAAAATAAAGCACTGCGCAAACATTCATCTCAAGGAAAAAAAGAAAACGACTTCGAACTATCGTCAACTGCAAACTGTTCCAATGTGCACTCACGTCGATGCTGCCATAAGCCTCCACCATACACAAGCCAGTGCTGGGAGCCCTCACTCTCACGCCACTGCTGCCTACAGCAAGCAGGCGAAAGACGCGTCTACAGTTAGAGTTCTTCGAGTGTTATACTGACATCACATGTGTATGTAAATAAGCGCCACGTCATGCTCTGGGTCATGCATGCATGTTTACCACTGCTGACGCAAAATCTCTCTCTACCTGTGGATACAGACATCACAGGTCGCACTATAGAAATCTGTCCCAGAATAGCACAGGCACCATTGTACCTAGCGATCGTAATTGAACATGGGAGCTGCATCTAGCCGTGCACACATGCTTACCAGCCCAGTGTGGCTGACGCATTGCTGCAAAATGTTTGCGTAGCGACCAGGACCTGTTTACGAAAATAGCACAGAATAACACCGACTGCGTTCTTCCTGGTGGTCTTCATGAGACGTCACTTGTTCCCTTCCTGGAAATGGTGACGTTCTGTTGTCAACATACATCTCAGAAACGTTAAACACTTTCACTGCTAAAAGCCTTCATCATGTCTGTGCACACTCGCGAAAACACTGTTAATCATAAAATCATTTTTGTTATTTGGAAAAAGAGCACTGTCTAAGCACAGATGGAGGGGGGTGGGCGGGGGGAATAGAACAATTATGCAAACAGAATTGGAAGCACTATCCTACAGAAAGGAAAATGGTGGGAATTTCCTGTATCCCACAGCTACTGGTCTGGAGATGTCCTAATGCCACAGTGGCAGATGAGTGATAACATCCCCGCCAGAGATGGATGGTCTCCTTGAACTTGTCTTTCAACGCTACCTGACGCAGATCTCTCCATAAATACTTTGCTTCCATCTTGTTCGAATCAGTTTGCAGAGGCTCCTATGTCCTGGCACAAAGAATGTCTTGTGAATGAATGAAGCATTGTGATTTACTCTTATTGAATTTACAGCCAAATTACTGATGCTACAGGTGTGGAAGCACTGTCCACCTTTTTTTTCTTCCTGCAGATGAGACTTTCAGTGGCAAGAAAATCTGTTTTGTACAGATCATATTACACCGACAATTAAACTCTGAAAAGTGGGCTACAGATCATCAAATACAGAAACTCTCTTACTCAATTACACCGCTCTTCCACTGAGGGTGGGAGCTTGAATATCAGAGCGCAAAACCGATCTCCAATGCAACAATATATCACCGTGTACTCTCTCGATGTAGTAAACATACAATTTGTATCCCGCACCATACAAAATTGCCTCTTTTACATCATTCATATAAATATCAGCTATCGAACACTTGTACACGTACCGTAAAGAAAGACAGCACCATATATACTCCTCACTGCACTAGATATTGTCCCTACAACCGAAGGTCACAAGTCATCCACTCCTGCCGCATGGCCAGAGTGCCCTCAGTGGACCAAAGTTACTCTCAGAACTGCTCTACGAATTCGGGGTCAGCTCCCCTAGGCTCAAACGCATTACTGTTTCTGGACCCGACTTGCCTGCTTGCTTGCTTTTCTACACACATCTCCAGACTCTGGGATTACAAGAACACATGTATTTTACATTGTTTGCCATAATATTATACCACTTCGGTGATTTCTCGATATGATCCATATAGCAATATACTACTGATCGCTCGTGCAACATAATACCGAAGATATACACTGGAAATTATTTCTCATCAAACCCGAACTTCAGTGAGGTGGAGTGTGTTGTAAACCACTGAGTAACTAGAAGCTTATCCTGTGTGCAAAGACTTTTACATGAGAACTTGAAAAAAAATTAGAGGAAATGATATTTCCACTCGCAAATAGCGATGTCAGTGTTATAACAGATTCCAAATCATCCTTTTAATTGACAAAGTCAACTAAGGCGTTTCTCATGTCTAGAGAACCAACAAACGTGTCCCCCACTCGTCTTTCACCTGCTAGATGCACTCAGACACACCACAATCGATGTTCTCTCAACTAAATAAAGACGGAAATGCAAAGAAGCAGTCAATCGGACAATTTACATGTAAGGGGAAAATGGTCCAGCGCAAACACACATCCATATTGCATCTTATCAAATTTCCATGCGATCTCAAAAGCTGTCTAACACAACTAAGTATTAGTTTGCTATTCGGCCGTCTAGAGGTCGACACAGTTAAGTCATCAACTTTCCTACACCCCAAAAAGATCTCTCCATTCAGACAGCTCCTACTGTTTGCCAGAAAAGTGAATCATTCCCGCCACAGGCCACCGGCGCTGCAGGTCAAGCATACATAGACAGAATCATCATTCGAGGGAAAACAACCAGCCTCATATATCTTTTATCACTATACTTACAATTAAATGTTACTGTAGCGGCACCACTTTTTAGGATAGGGAAAGTTAGGTTTGTGCGATATTCTGAGCACAAGTTACAGCCAGGTGTGGTCTGGATTGCAGTGGGTTACGCATACCAACATTTGCGAAGTAGAATGGACGCCACAGGGCCATTGAACTTATGAAACCTGTAAATGCAGTGGTTCTCATGGCTCAAGTTACAGGCAGATGGGGCCCACTGGTGCAACCTAGGCGTGGTGAGTACGTGACTCAGAGCGGTGCATTAGCAAAACAGAGGTGCATAGCTGTGTATAAGTAGGTGCAGTTCTCTAACGAGATTCATTCAAGTGCGGCAGCTCTCCTGGACGGCGGGGCATGTCACACCACTGGGCTACACACAGCAACAGATGGGGCACCAGCATCCCAATCCATGGTGGGTCGTTGGTTTGACCCTCTGAGGCCGATGCGGAGTCCACAGCCAGCCAGCGACGGACCACTCTTCGGCTTGCTACCACTGGCAGTTGTCTCGGCTCCTGACACACACCGGAGACATTCCAAGGTGAGGGTCCACAGATTCAGACACCGGATCGCGCGCACTTGTCGCCGCTATGCCAGCAAGGAAGAAGCAGCAGCGGGGCCAGCCTACAGCTCCCGACGGAGCAGCACGGAGCCAACAAGGATGGAAGCCGCTGAGTCAGTTGCTGGTGCTGCCATTCTGACGTAATCGGAACACTGCAGCTGGTGTTCAAGGCCGCCTTGAGACAGCAGCGCATTGCACTGGGTCACTGGGGAGGTGGCCTCAGCATTGTGGGATCCTGTGACGCGGACCGAGGTGAACGGGGCACTTTAGCGGAAGCAAATAAATCATTTGGAAAGTTCATGCCGAATTTTAATATGACCTCTTCTAACATTCTGCGTGGTGTCTGTTGTTCTATGTCGTGTCTCCCTACCACTTTTGCGCAACGACGCTCTGAGCGTGTTTTTTAGGGAATTGACTAGTTTGAACCTGGGACCTGTTGCTGGTAAGGAGACGCCAGACCACACATGACATGTAGATTTCAGAAGAGTTCAGTGAGACTAGCGATGATATAACCAAATACTTAAGGATTTCAGCGTCAGCTCCACTGCACTCCCTGTAAAAAAATCTTAATACTAACTAAATTTAGTGGAAGGGTTTCAAGGCTTTCCTATTTTTAGTTAGTTGGTAAAATAACGTCGAAAAAGCAGTTAAGTTTACCATTGGAAATTTTATTCTACTCAAAACATTGTTTATAAATTGCACTATTGATAAAAGGAAATGTTTTAATATAGGATGATAAAAACCAACTGCGTTCAACAAAAATGTGAACGAATATTCCCTGAATGGGTTTCCAAGTTCTACAATGGATCGAAGGATGACCTATGCCATATCACATCTATAATCTAGGTTTAAATTAAGTTCCACAAAAGAGAAAACTATCAAAATGGTCTACAGTGACCCCCAATTATCTTTAATTACTTATCTAACTTGTCGTAAATTACAGTGACTGATGTGGCTTCTCAGTAATTATATAATAGAAAAACCATCATGTTTCAGATTTTAACTTACGTAGCAAATGTGAATACCAAGAGATTCAATTGACGATCGAGACTAGTATTACGTAAAATGGGGATGTAACAGATGAGACTTCTTCAGTTCTGAGTGAAGCCTTATGCGCTCAAAAATGCGGCATCGTGTGCGTTCATTACCTTGTCGGAGTTCGTCAGGGGGCAGCGGCCGGCGCAGCTCCATACAGCTGGCCGTCTCGGAAGCAACTCTCTCCTAACTTCTCCTTACTACAATTTACCGAAGTTGGTTTAAAAAAAAACTATCTGGCTGTGTTTTCATCTGACCAATCAGGTCTCAATGTTAACCCTAAGCTCCGTCTACAAAAATTCTGTCTATCCAATGAGAAACGTTATACTTTTCGTGGTGAGGCAATGTTTTTAAAGTTTGCAACATAACAGAGACACGAAAAAGTCTCACGCTAAAACTTGCAGCTGGTGTGGCCCTTTTAGTGTTATCGTAAGATCTATACTGTTCTTCTGGAGGGCTCTAGCTTTTAACATGGGCTGGGGGGGGGGGGGGGGGGTCCTGGTAGTTAGCTGGTGACGTGAGTGTCTGTCCCTCATCGCAGGGCCTTCTAGCTTAACATGGTTCTGCTCTCGGCTTCTGTTCTCGTTTCTCCCCTCGGAACTGTGTCTGTCTCACGGTGGGAAGGTATGACATGCATTTAGGCATTCTTGTGTTAGTGTGTGGTATTCCATTAGCTCACTCGTTACTCCTATTACTTTGGTTAATTTAATGTCACGATTCATTCAGAGGTATGTGACATACTACTGGATTTGCTTATCATGTCAGGGTTTTCATGGAAGGTGTTAGATTTGCCTGACACATTACATCCTCCTGGCACCCATCCACTACATTTGGAGTCTACCCACTACATTTGGTCATCTTAATACATTTGGTGGCAGAAGTAGCCATTACATTACAATCGCAGTTTCAGTTGAATGACATTTGACAGTGAGCAAAGTATTGGAAATACTGATTGCTGTGGCTCTGGACATAGAAATATCTATACCATTCTTATGACTTCAGATACTCTTCCCTTTGCTATCACAGTATTCCAGGCCAATTCCATACCATTTTTACAACTGGACATAGTCATTTCCTTTGCACATGTCAGAACACACACGCACACACACACACACACACACACACACACACACACACATACTTCATAAGCCTGATCCTCATAGCAAACCGATCGCGCACACCCTACTACTAAGTATAATACTTCGCCAATTATTGATTGCCGGCGATGGGAAATAATACTGACCGAAAATCAGCGATATACATCTACATCTACATCCATACTCCGCAATCCACCTGACGGTGTGTGGCGGAGGGTACCTCGAGTACCTCTATCGGTTCTTCCTTCTATTCCGGTCTCGTATTGTTCGCGGAAAGAAAATTTGTTGGTATGCCTCTGTGTAGGCTCTAATCTCTCTGATTTTATCCTCATGGTCCCTTCGCGAGATATACGTAGGAGGGAGCAATATACTGCTTGACTCCTCGGTGAAGGTATGTCCTCGAAACTTCAACAAAAGCCCGTACCGAGCTACTGAGCGTCTCTTCTGCAGAATCTTCCACTGGAGTTTATCTATCATCTCCGTAACGCTTTCGCGATTACTAAATGATCCTGTAACGAAGCGCGCTGCTCCCTGTTGGATCTTCTCTATCTCTTCTATCAACCCTGTCTGGTATGGATCCCACACTGCTTAGCAGTATTCAAGCAGCGGGCGAACAAGTGTACTGTAGCCTACTTCCTTTGTTTTCGGATTGCATTTCCTTAGGATTCTTCCAATAAATCTCATTCTGGCATCTGGTTTACCGACGATCAACTTTATATGATCATTACATTTTAAATCACTCCTAATGCATACTCCCAGATAATTTATGGAATTTACTGTTCCAGTTGCTGACCTGCTTTATTGTAGCTAAATGATAAAGGATCTTTCTTTCTGTGTATTCGCAGCACATTACACTTGTCTACATTGAGATTCAATTGCCATTCCCTGCACCATGCGTCAATTCGCTGCAGATTCTCCTGCATTTCAGAACAATTTTCCATTGTTACAACCTCACGATATACCACAGCATCATCCGCAGAAAGCTTAAGTGAACTTCCGATGTCATCCACAAGGTAATTTTTGTATATAAAGCAACGGTCCTACGACACTCCCCTGCGGCGCACGTGAAATCACTCTTACTTCGGAAGACTTCTCTCCATTCAGAATGACATGCTGCGTTCTATTATCTAGGAACTCTTCAATCCAATCACACAATTGGTCTGATAGTCCATATGCTCTTACTTTGTTCATTAAACGACTGTGGGGAACTGTATCGAACGCCTTGCGGAAGTCAATAAACACGGTATCTACCTGGGAACCCGTGTCTATGGCCCTCTGAGTCTCATGGACGAATAGCATGAACTGGGTTTCACACGATCGTCTTTTTCGAACATAATACGTGTTCCAAATAATACGTTTTCCAAAATTCTACAACTGATCGACGTTAGAGATATAGGTCTATAGTTCTGCACATCTGTTCGACGTCCTTTCTTGAAAACGAGGATGACGTGTGCTCTTTTCCAATCCTTTGGAACGCTACGCTCTTCTAGAGAGCAACGGTACACCGCTGCAAGAAGGGGGGCAAGTTCCGTCGCGTACTCTGTCTAAAATCGAACTGGTATCCGATAAGGTCGAGCGGCCTTTCGTCTTTTGAGCGATTTTAATTGTTTCTGTATCCCTCTGGCGTCTATTTCGATATTTACCATTTTGTCATCTGTGCGACAATCTAGAGAAGGAACTACAGTGCAGTCTTCCTCTGTGAAATAGCTTTGGAAAAAGACATTTAGTATTTCGGCCTTTAGTCTGTCATCCTCTGTTTCAGTACCATTTTGGTCACAGAGTGTTGATCCATCTACTGCTTTGACATAAGACCAAAATTTCTTAGGATTTTCTATCAAGTAAATACATAGAACTTTACTTTCGAATTCATTGAACGCCTCTCGCATAGCCCTCCTCACACTACATTTCGCTTCGCGTAATTTTTGTTTGTCTGCAAGGCTTTGGCTATGTTCCCTCGTCCTTGTCTGCTCTACTTACACACGAGTCTCGTCGAGAAAGTAAATTTGCAGATGTTTTTTGCTTTAAAGGAGACGTATTTAACTGGGAAAATTGCGTATGGGCAACAGATCTATGACGTGATAATCATGCGCCGGTCGGAGCGATCCTCCCTAGTGCCAGTACCGCTGGGGCAGTGCCCCAAAATGGCGGCTCTTATTCGTTCTCCTGCCGCCTAAGACCGTAATAAGATTTCTTAATGCACAAAACATAGGGCCCATCGAAATTCACCATCAGGTCTATGGGTAGAGCATTATGAAGAAACAGATGGTGCGTTGCTGGTGCAGGCTTTTTTCCGACTGTCATCTAAGTGTCCTCGATGAAGCAGCACGCGACCTTCCCTCATCAATGATCAGCTGGTTGAGCTGGTGCGTCAGTGCAACCTGGAGAAACCTCACTTCACAATTACACAGCCCAGCAACCATTTACTGCAGACATCGCAATCCTTGTTGCATGAGATTGTCACTAAGCACCTGCTGTTCAAGAAATTGTGTGCCAAGTGGGTTCACAGGCGGCAGACTTCTACGACACATAAATACAAAATTCTTTTGGTACTATGTCGAAAAATAGCTCTAACATTGTTGTACCTGTTGCCGCCAAAGTTTTACATTTAACTATGTTGTCTATGCTTTTAAAAGATAGGGAAACTTACTCTCTGGATGTGTCTCCTACCTTTGATACCACGTCACGTGACAACAACGCCACAATCGATACCCATCTTCGGAGTGCGAAGTGTTCATAATGTTTTGGCTCACCTGTGTTAATATACCTACACTCTGGCGCACAGCGAAGTGGTTTTTTTAACAAGAGTTAAGTGTCCATTTTGCTTGTAAAATATATTTCAGTTCTCCATTTTACGTCTGCAATAATCATGTTATTTATCACCTGTTAGAACCCAAATCATGTTTGACAATCCATCACAACATTGAGATCCTGAGAAGTTGCTTAGCTGTTTCTTTTCGAGACAAGCGATAGGTGGATGTGTCTCATAAGTTTTCTTGCGAGCGCCACTAACTTCATCCAATAGAGAGCTTGATAAGATTTTTACCGCATCTGTCTCCTCACATATATCGAAAATACATACCGTCTGCATGCTGGCATTGCACACATGTGAGACCCTATTAAATATACGGCTATTGATCCATTGCACAGACCAGTGTAAAGGCGCATCACCTGTACTATAGGAGGATGGCCGTATTCCACAAACTGTACTATAACTCGAACAGACGCTCCCTGTGACCCGGTGTCGTTGTTTGAAACATTGTTTTTTTCTGCTCTAACACGCTGTTTACATTGCCATTCATGTTGGTTTTATCGTCACGACCTCGAGGTCTGTGTCAAGTTCTAAAGTAATAAACACTTTCTGATCCATTGCTTCTCACAGAAAACTAGACGTTGCACGGTAAAAGTCATGTTGATATTGCTGCTACCAGAACACACCACACACACTGAAAGATTTTAAATAACAAGTTACAACTTAAAGAAACTGAATGAGATTGACGGCGTTGTGGAGAGATTCCAAACTGATGTCCGAAGGTGACTGATGACGTCTACATCTAAACTCATCTGTCACAGTGACGGAATAGCTGATGGCTCTGCATTCCATTTCGAGTGATTCCTCATATTGCAGTGTACGCGATCACTGTTTTGGTGTTAGCCATCCCGAGAAGGTGTTGCCTCTCCATCAAAACTCTTTCTCCAACTCAAACAACCGATGTCAGTCAGTCATTATGGTGTAACAAACATCACATCAGTGGATGGATGAGACTGAAAGGACATTGTTGATGTACTCTAATAATAACCATCAAAGTTGATAGTGAGAACAATTTTAACTATTTTACAGTAATTTCAACACCAACCAGTGATGTGACAGCATGTTTCCCAATTTCAGTATCATAGCTAAACAACCCCTTCTCTACTTTTCGAGTATCATTGTGAATGTAGATAGATGACTGTGTAGTATGTCCATTCATTGTTGGTTCTCGAACAAAACATTACATCATCAAAGTATACCAGACAGTGCTCTACATATTTCTAACACCTCGAATATAATGCTTAATTTACGATCCATCTCTATGTGAGTTGGAGTCACAGAGCACTGTCTTTGACCAACCAATCCTGCAGCACCATTACCGATTTAATCTGCAGCCGATTAGAAGTAGACCGCTACATTCCACGTCTCGTGAATGAATGGAGCTTGCCGAGTCCCCGTTCGTCCAAGTGCACAAGATTTCTCCAGCCAAGGAGGTCAGCACTCCTTATTGATGTATAGTAACAGATTTGAGAGTGTTGTGATGTAATAGCAGACGGTTAAGAAGAACAAGAAACAGGTGATTTTTATGCATAATGGACCTCCCGACGGATGGAGTTAAAAGCATTTTATGTAAATCAACTGTGCTATCAATTTTAAAGTATTGTTCTAGTGTCTGGGATCAGTACCAGGAAGTGGTAAGAGAGAGCATAAACATGTGCACTCCTATGACTACATGGTTCTGCACATAAAACAGGCTATAATGTTGTATCGCTTGAGTTTCCGAGTTATCAGTCATGTGGAATGCAGCGCTGTTAATATTGCAATGTAAGAAATATATTTCCAGAACATGACATACATCTTTCTCGGAGGTTTCTCTACCATAAACTATGGTAACAATCTGTTAAACGAAATAAACTACTTCCTTAAAACAGTGGCTCTGTGTGATACATGCACAATATAGCTCTCCAGAGATGCATAGCGTCCACTGTTCACACAACGAGCAGGTTTAAGGAGCAGTCAAATGAAAACGAGTTACACGTTACCAAAGTCGTTACGACTATGCTGCAGAAGTTGTTTCACTGGGAATCCCATACGCATCTTCCATACAGTCCCAATTATTCCCCACGCGAATTCAATATTTTTGGCGCCCTAAAGAAAGACATTCATGGCCATCGATTTGCTTCGCACAAAGAGGTGCATGCCTGGGTACAATCGTGTGTAAGCTGCACTCAGCCTTCTTGACTGGAACTCGGACGTGCTGTCAAAGGTCAGGAAGTTAGCACAACAAATTCCGATTTTGCAAGTTTAGCTAAGTGAGTGCAGAATAAAAGCTTTTCGGTATTTTTCATAGTGCTGTTCTTCTTGACTTTGTGGAGGTGCGTTGTGTTTTCCAGGTTCAAAATTATGAGAAGCGTTTTGCTTCCACATACTGTGCTGTGTTTTTAATAAATAATAAGGCCGTTTTTGCTGGTAAATATCTTCATTTTTTTCACTGTTAAGTTGATTTCACGATCTCTTACAATGCTTCTTTCATAAACCGTTGTTTAGAAAAAACAATATTGTTGTTAAAAACAGAACACATTTAATTAATCTTTTACATAAATTAAAAGTTGCTATATCTGTGCTTGATCATGGAAAAATGATTTTACGACTTCGTTTGTTATCAGTGTCATACATGTAATTTGCGCAAACTCCACAATATGATTTTAATTTAGTTTTCTTAAAGCTGTGGCGCTTACGATGTTGTTCAGTTATTTTAACAATATAGAAATACAAGTGAAATTTTGTTATTGACATCTGGACGAATCCGTTGCATTTTGAACATGTTATTTACGACGCAGTATAATTATTACTTATCATAAATAATCTTCAATCCAGCATGGTTGATGGAATGTGGCAGTTGTCCCAGATTCTTCAGCACCAGAGAATTCTAGTACCATATAAATTTCAGAAAAGGTAAATCATTTCTGTAATATGAAATTTCGTAGATTATGTGTCTCTTGAATTTCTACGATACTTGCATCTTTTGGTAATATTGGAGATTATTTACGAGTTTTGGCTAGGAACACACTAAACTGAGAATCATGGCATATTAAATTGCTTCGTTATCAGTATTGTTTTGACCCGCCAGGATAGCCGAGAGCGCTAACGCGCTGCTGCCTGGGCTCGGGTACGCCGGCCCCGGATCGAATCTGTCCGGCAGATTAACGACGGCGGCCGGTGTGCTGTGGCCAGCCTGGATGTGGTTTTTAGGCGGTTTCCTTCATCCTACTCGGTGAATACCGGGCTGGTCCCCACGTCCCGTCTCAGTTCCACGACTCGCGGACATTTGAAACACATTCAAACTATTTCACGCTTTTCCAATAGACGCAGACAGCTGGGGTACACTAATTCCATCCAGGGGGGTGTGGGGTGGCGGCAGGAAGGGCATCCGGCCAGCCCTTAACTTAACCATGCAAAATTCGTAGTTAACCCTGCCGACCCTGCGCCGAATGCGGGATAAAGGCAGTTGCGAAAGGAAGAGAGAATTAGTATTGTTTTATTACTTTGTTTTACTCAGGGTAGGAATTTTGACTTGCCATCAAATGTCACTAACTGAAGGAGATTAATTCGTCTCTTATGTCAGTATGTACATGTGAACATTAGAGGAAGCTGTTATTCCCATTACTGCAGTTAATCTTTAAGCCAAAGCCAATAAGTGTCAACTGTACTTCTTGATTCGTAGTCTGTCGAGTTCTGGTACTCGGCCACTGATCTAATTATAAAGTGATAGGACTGGTACTATGCGAAACGTGTTACAGTAGGCAACCACAAACATATTTCCATTAAAGCATTGATCGTCTAGTCCCACAGTGGGATAAATGCACCGACAGTTATGGCGATTTCATTTGAAATAATACAAGGTATATTTACGCTGGGCATACGATAGGTACTGCAACACATTTTTCCTTCGAGAAAATTGGTTCTGTTCCTGATTCCAATACACTATATTATTCCCCACTCTTTTGCCTACAAAACCCTATTTTTCAACATAATCGCTGTTCAATGTGACGGCCTTACGCCACCGCACTGTGGCGGTCTGTATGCCCACATGGCGCCATTCTACTCGTCGACGTCGGAGCCAACGTCTTGTGCATCAGTGACCTCCCCATCATCCACATCCAAGTCCTGCTTCCCGCGGAGTGCATCCTTCTTTGGGACAAACAGATGGGAGCCAGAAGTTGAGGGATCCACGATGGAGGGTGTATGAAGAGGAACAGCCCAATGAAGCTTTGTGAGCTTCTCTCATGTGTGCAGACTTGTGTGTTGCCATGATGTCGTGGCGAAAGAGAAGTTCGTTTGTATTTTGTTGGTGACGAACACGCTGACATCGCCTCTTTGGTTTTCTGAGGGTAGCGCGGCACACTTCCGAGTTGACCGTTGCACCAGGAGGGAGTGTAATGAAAGGTGAAATGCCCCACTAGCATTACATACATTGATGTAGGTCGCTGTCTGTAGTGACCCAAAAGTCGGTTCATCATTTTAATTTATGTAGCAGTCTACGACCCTGAAACATTTTATAGAAAGCGACTTCGTCTTCGCATCCGACAAACATACGGAACTGTACCTCGTTACGTACCTTCCTTTGTCCCTTACCAACATCCTTTCCATTCTTATTCCTGTACCCATTTTTATATGATTAGCTTCAAACCTTCCATTCAGAATTACTAAACCCATAAATCATACTGTGAGAGATTTTTTATTATTGCGTCATTCTTTTGAAGTTTACGAATAGAAATAAAAATGCTTTCATTTAGTCTGTATGAGTTTATTTTCATTTCTCGCAGTTCGTTTTCAGTTGCTCCAGCAAAATGTTATTGCAGCGCTATTAGAGAGCCTACCAAAAGCGCCGTTACTGCCAGCCTGGGACGAAAAGTCTCCCAGCAACTCGCCCGCCTTTTTCTTCCACAGACCGCCTTTTCAAGTCGCTGGGCATTTTCGTTGTGTGTTCGTAAAGGCTGAATAAACCATTCACAAGTCACAGCACCATTACTGTGCGGTGGCGTGTCGGCCTCAGAGGACGAATGCTACGGCTCAAAACTCGCGCTTCCATTTTACGGACCAGTTTCTTGTGAACTCCGAATCGCTTTGCATCTACGCTTTTCTGTGGTTCTCCGGCAGTAAACACGTTTCTTCTGTTATTAGAGGGGTGGCTTGTGATAAACAGAAGAGTCTTAAATTTGTGGAACAACTATTTTAGCGTTTAAAGAACGAATCATGCCTCTGTGGCCTTCAGGGAGAAAAGAAACCAAAAAAACAAAAAATCTCAATAGTAAAGTGACGATAATTTTTTCTCCGCGTATCGGGTCACATAGAACACCGACAGTCACTGAGTAATTGTTAAGGGGGGTAGACTAAGTGTTCGGTTATAAGATAGAGGTAGTGAGACAGAAGAAGATTCAAAGAAACAACAAGACAGCCTAAGCACGATAGCCAGGTGGATGGAACTTACGATCGCCTACGAGAAAAACAAATATAATACATACCACCGTGGATTGGAAAACACCAGAAGGTATGGTGCAAAAGATGAACAATGTTGAATACCGAAGAGAATACTGGGTAAGTCAGAAGAGAAGGGGTGACAGTATTAGTGATTCTGAACAGAAAAATTCATATGCCCTATTCCGAATGATTTCCGAGATGAACACATTTAACGTACATTGTTATTCATTTTCTTTGTTGGTTACTGTCATTGTTTACCACGTATGACAATAGTGTAGAGTAACAGCTTGCACTGTAGGTGCTTGAGCATTGTCCTGCAAAATGATTATCAGGTCCATCACTTCTGTCTCTAAGCTGGTCGTTGGTTGTGTTCCAAAAATGAACAGCGAAGTGATGACGCTTTCTGCAAGACCTGACCACCATTTTGCACGACAATGCTCAAACACCTACAGTGCAGGTTGTTACTGAATTTTTGACTGATGGGGCTGCTAAGTGCTATACCATCTACAGCACTCCCCTGACTTAAGCCTTCGTAAGTTCAACTCGATTTCTAAACTAAGGGAAATACTTCACGGTATTCGCTTCAGAAATGCTACAAATTCATCGGTCAATAGACAGCGCAGCTCGAATTCTCAACCCAAATGGCACTGCTAAGAGTATCCTACGCCTTCCACATCGCTGGCAACACGTTAAACACAATGCTGGTGACTACTTTGAAGGTCGGTAAAACTTTGAAACAATTATCTATTTTGTACGAGCTGTAAATAAATAGTTGCCACTGTTAAAGCTCCAACCCTCGTATATGTTGTAAACTGGCTCGTTCCACATCATTCCGTTAAAAGAATCGTTGAAATAATCTTTGAGACATGTAACTAACTAACCGCCAGCATGTGTATAAGTGTTGCGATTCTCGTTGATAGATAACGGATGGCCATCAGGGTGAATTTATATTGTTCGTGTTCAGTGTAGTTACCAGGTCTGGTAGATTATATGAAGGGCTTATTTCAATAGTGGTACAAGTCCATTACCTCCACTTTTCTGTCTATAATGCTTCTGAAATTAATGAGCCAAACAAACAGAAAGAAAGGTTCATCTCCAACAAGAAGCCATATGCTTGAATATTTCTGGTATCTTAACTGCAGATTTTTCAGCACTCATTTAACTTTAGGACTCTGTATTTCAATATGAACAAAAATGGACTTGTACCGCTATTGGAAGAAGCCCTTCATATAAGGGGCGTGAACAGTGTCAGAAGCTGGGTGTTCACCGTGAAGGACACGCAAATGCTGCTTACTCAATAGAGAGAGCACTTGACGTGAATGTGAAAAGGGCCACATTGTGGGTCTCTACTTGACCAACTGGTCAAATCATACAATATTCAGAATTGCGATGCATTTAGTGATACGCTTTTGGACGGCATGACAACTCGAGAGCAAGCAAACACATCGTTAATTTTCTAGCTGTTTATATGTGACCACCACCGATCGCTGAATTGTGCACCAAGAACATCGTAACCCTTTGACATTTGCATCTGCTACCCAAGAACACGTAGTGGACTCTGTGATCCCACACAGTTGATCAGAGACTACAAGCAACTGAACTATAGAATTACCACCCCTTGAGTAGACTACCGTTAACACCATAAAATAAACGACAGTGTTTGAAGTGTGCTATGATTGAGAAGCATTGACATCCGACGAATGGCATAGCATTGCATTCAGTGATGTATCGCGAGTCTACCCTACCCCGGATGACCATAATTGGAGAGTATTAGGGCAACCTTTTCATGTTTTAGTCTTTGCGTGTCCTATTATTTTCCTCATTCTATCGCCAAGTAAAATATTCCTTGATGGCCCAGCAGATGTCTCACTAACCCATTCTGTCAATGTTGTGGAGAGGCACAGAAGTGTTACTCCTGGCGTGTTGATATAGGGAGTCATCAGGCATGACTTCAGGTCCTGACTGGCAGTGATTGAGGGGATTCTACTGGTCCAACGATAGGTCACAGACATCCTGCATCCTCCTGTGTTATCTCTCATTCAATAGTATCGTGGTGCCATTTTTCAACAGGACAGTGCTTGTCCACACAAGGCATTTGTCTCTATGAAGTGTGTGCGTGATGCTGAGGTACTGCCATGGCCAACAAGATCCCGAGATCTGTTCCCGACAGAACATGTGTGGAATCAGTCCGGATGTCAACTCCATCCCAGTGCCAGTGTCCAGGGTATCATAGACCAGTTACAACAGCTTTGGGTCAGCTTGCCTCAAGAGAAGATACAACAGCTTTACGATAACCTTCCCAAACGAGCCAGTATATACGTCAGATCAGAAGGTGTCATACTGGTACGCAGCCTCACACCGCCAAGTTCTTTTTAATTTGACACGATATTACAATCACTGAAATACCATCACATAGCCTCTGTACCGGTGAAGTTTCATTTCGTTTCCTCCCCCATTATGGGTGCTTCACTCTCTTTTTGAGTCAGTGTTTTTCCTATCTACGTAGCTATTGCTTCCAACATCTTCTGCAATCTCTTTTTCATGTTTTAGTCTTTGCGTGTCCTATTGTTTTCCTCATTCTATCGCCAAGTAAAATATTCCTTGATGGCCCAGCAGACGTCTCACTAACCCATCCCTTCTGATGGTCAGGGTCTTCCAAATATTTCTTTATTCACCTATTCTTGTTAGTACTTCTTTATTTGGTACTTTATCTGTCCACTTAATTTTGAACTTTTTCGATATGAGAACATTTCAAATGCTTCCTGTTTTTTTCTTCCCCATATTTCTGCTGATCCACATTTCACTCCCACACAAATCTGTGTTCCAGATATACTCTTCCAGATACTTCTTCACTTTCATGTCAATATTGATACCAATAGACTTTTATTACTGAAGAAGGCTTTCTTCGCCTGCACCAGTCTAGATCTGATATCTTTCTTGCTTCAGCCACCCTGTGCAATTTTGCTTCATAGATAGAACTGCAGCTGTTTCAGCGTGTCGACCAAAGTTCCTTGTACCCCCCTTTCACTCCTATCAGCAACTTAGCGCTTACGAAGTCTCACTAGAATGCAAAACAAAATGCTTTTACATTGGTTTTCCATATTTCCAGGGAACAATAAAATGAGATGTTTCAAAACTAGTGCAAAAACACTTCTGCTGTATCATTTGGTTGAAATGGCTCTGAGCACTATGGGACTTAACATCGGAGGTCATCGGTCCCCTAGAACTCAGAACTACTTAAACCTAACTAACCTAAGGACATCACACATATCCATGCCCGAAGCAGGATTCGAACCTGCGACCGTAGCGGTCGCGCGGTTCCAGACTGAAGCGCCTAGAACCGCTCGGCCACCCCGGCCGGCGCTGTATCATTTCAAAATTTGAATGGGACACAAACATAGGAAGACTGATCAGAAAAATATTTCTGGGTTATTCTTACTTGTTCATTACTCATTCATTCCACTGTTGTGCGGAACAACGACGCCAGATGCAGGTTACAGGTCAGATGATTTGCTAGTTAAAATTTGAACAATGAGTAATTCGTGAAACAAAGTGTCCTAAACAATGCCAGCATATCTTCAGCCAAGTAGGCAACACTTTCTCGAATACGATAATGGAAAAAACGAAAGAACTAAGTAAGCACTTCTTAAACTGATTCTTATATGAACATGTACGAGACAACTACATATCAAATTAAATACGTCTTTACGTACTTGGTGTCTGAATTGTTGTACTGTGTATCTAAATTTATATTGATATTCATTGTCGTACAGACATGTAGTGTAAATGTGGTAATGTCTTTCTCTCAGTAGTACAGTAAATTTAGACTTTCGGGAATATATTCTGTATTTTTGAGTCATAGATGTATCTATTTTGACAACAGAGAGATGAGTACAATGTGACAGGTTGTAAGGTGGCAGATTAAATGAAGGTCAATTTCGCATCTTACATGGGAGTTTTTATACATCGTAACTGGAAAGTGAATATGTCGCCTAACTTACTTCGGCGAAAATGAGCAGATTTGCCTATAAGTATGTAATACAAAGGGACGATACTCAATCGACGGTATTAACACACTGTATGTCAATGAGCAAGAGGTGAAACAAGCAGGTAGAGGAAACGTTTTGTTTGGAAGCAGGCACGAGTGGGCGGGAAGGGTACACCACGGGCAGTAAAATGGAAAGCTCTTAGGGGGCATCCCATGGTGCGAGTCAACGAACGGACACCAGGCGACTCATGCAGGAGAACAAGTAGCGGGACACTGGAGTGGGACAGAAAGAAGCTTTAGAAAACTGTGTTCCGGAATTTCCAAATGGATATGAACAAACCAATGACGCAGTTGATCATGTGAGCAGCGAGTGGTACCCTCATACTGGATGTATGTAACTTTTAGGCGTCTGGAGCGGGCACAAAATGTCCGACTGGCGGAAACGATCTAGGAAGGAATAAAATGCCAAGATTTCGATGCAGTTTAATAGTAGGGCCTTTGCGATTGGCAGAGAAAGTTTGCACAAAATAAGAGGAACGCTCCTATTGGTCGGAAGAAGCAGTGATGTTGAGGATAAAAGGACCCAGGTGGGGGACAGTTTTGCTACGAGAAAGACAAGACCGAAAATTTGGAGGGCACTCCCATCTGAACTGACGTCAACGGGGTGCACATCGCTCTGTACGACCCAGAGGAGAAATTTGTGTGACCACTACGTTCACTGTGGTTGAGATTCAGCTACGTATCAGCTGTAGCGTCGTTGAGATCCAACTGTGGAGAAACGAACCAGCCACTTAGTTAATTGTTCTTGTGAGAACTGAGAGGGCATTGTAATATGCACCCTGCTCCAGCCATGTGCGTGCATACTGCCGTATTCCAACACTAGGAACGAGTGCATGTTTTCTCGCCTCACGAGAAACAGGAGAGTTTCCGCTGATAAAATCAGCAAAGGTTCTGATTAGCTTTTATAGGAATTTCAGAGGACCAGAGCAGCCACACAGACGACAGCACATTGCAGCTAAGGTAAATGCCGCAAGCAGAGGCGTAACTTGTAGGTTCACCAGCTTACGACCACTGTAAACTCGAGCTGTAGACTTGATTCTCATCCTAATTAGTACCGAACTTAGAACCGGAATCGGACGATTTATCGTAATATTGACCAACTTTATGACGTAGTTGTAAGAATAATTTTGTAAAGAAACTTCTAGTTAAAATTTACCAGTGTTGTGCTTAGGATTATTTTACTTTGTGAGGACGAGATTCGTTCGTTTGACAACTGTCCTAACATTGTCACGTTGCAAACTGCGTAATTTCGTGTATTTCGGTGAAAAAATTAGCATTAAAACCCCATTTGTTTACAGCTTAAAATCGTTGTGCTCTGTCATAGAATAAGGGTCCACTCCTTACCCCAGTAATTTATTCTATAGACGTTCACTCAAAGAGTGTTTATGCTGAACTCTGACGAAAGAGAAAAGGACTGAAGTACCAGAAGGTAATGGATTTTTGGAACAGTTTTGTAAACAATAGACAGTTTCCACAGGACACAACACAGTATGCGACTTCACATTAGAATCAGAAATATTTTTAATTTTTAATTTAGTGTGTTAGAAATAATTTTCGCTTATGATTTGCAGGGACAAAATCATTATTGCAAAATTATATTTTATATGAAATTATAAGTTACCCATCCTTGAGAGAGTCGTTCACTGAAGCACTGTAATATTGTTACCTGCTTCATGTACTGCTAGCGTCTTTTATACACTTTTACTTGACTAGGCAGTCAGCTGTTCGACCAATGACCAATTTTAGAGTCAAGCAGTTTTCGTATGAGCTGGTATCTGTAAGAGGGGCAAAGGGAGTCAGAATTGGAAATATATGAGTGGCCATTTCCAGTTCAGGCACTTGCCTTACAGCCAAGACCCAGCCTAAACCCAGTCAGAACGGGAAAGGATTTATTTTTAATTTAAATCTGGGACAATATGGAAGCTCAGATATTAGTCATTCTCTTAAAAGAACAAAGCAATCGGCTTGGAGTGCTGGAGATCTTGTAGATCTGGTACCAGATGGTCATGCGGCCTTCCATCTGTGACGTAAGTCATGGTTGTAAAGTGTTGTGTATCTGCCACTTAACTACACTGACGGGGAAAAAATCGAAAAACCAAAAAATGATCAATGTAGAGTAATTCAATTCCGGGAATACATTTGTCGAGGTAACATATTTAAGTGGTTAGCATTGCAAGATCACGGGACGTCCATGCATTGTGTCATGTGGGTGCCGGTTTGTGGGATGGTGTTTCATACCTGTTGCACTTGGTCGGTCAATACAGAGGTTAATGCTGGTTGTGGATTACGTTGGAATTTTCATCCGATGATGTCACCTACGTGCCCGACTGGCAACATATCTGTTGATCGAGCAGACACTTCGTACAACAAGTTGGATTGCAACAACGGTGCGTGAGCGAGCGTTATCCTGCAGGAAAACACCTGCTGGAATTCCGTTCATGAATGGCAGCACAACAGGTCGAATCACCAGACTGACGTACAAATTTGCAATCAGGGTGCTTGGGATAACCACGAGAGTGCTACTGTTGTACGAAATCGCACCCCAGACAGTATCTACAGGTGTAAGTCCAGAGTGTCTAGCACGCTGACACACTGGTTGCAGGCCTCAACTGGTCTCCTCCTAACCAACGCACAGTCATCACCGGCACTGAGACAGACCCGGTTTTCATAGGAAAACACAACAGACGTGCACCCTGTCCTCCAATGAACTATCGCCTGACATTCTTAAAGTGACCAATGCCGGTGATCTGGGGTCAGTTGAATGTGCGGTACAGGATGTCTGGCTCGGCGCTGTCCCTGAAGTAGCCAATATATAACAATTCGTTGTGTCACAGTAGTACCAACTACTGCTCAAATTGCTGCTGCAAATGCATTACTATGCGCCAGATCCATATGCCGAACACGACGGTCTTCCCTCTCGGTAGTACCACGTGCCCATCTGGATCCGGTCTCTTTGCGAGCTTAGCTTCTTGAGAGCACCGATGCCAGCAATCCTGTGCAGTGGCTACATTTCTGCCGAGTCTTTCTGCAGTATCGCACAAGGCACATCCAGCTTCTCCTAGCCCTTTTACACGACCTCGTTCAAACGCGGTGAGGTATTGATAATGGCGTCTTTGTCGCCTTAGAGGCTTTCTTCACTAACATTGGCTGCCAACTTCCAGTCTCAAAGGGTAACTAACGCTCACGACCGTTACAGCGTGTATTTAAAGCGAACCTGATTTGCATCCTCGTAGCGGTGCCACTAGCCCCATTATTATGCAACCGGAGGGAAATTTGAATAGACATCGTCTTTCAGATGTAGAAATACGCCTACCAACTTTTGTTTGTGTCGCACATCTCCTTCTTGATGTGCCCATGACGGTATTGTCATTCGCTGGTGTATCAGTGTAGACTTTCCAGTTTGTCTCCAAGGAATGGTGTACCAATCGCAGTCATCTAACTGTGGTAACAGTGATCGTACAAAGATCCTACCCCACATGGACCAGAGGCTAGCGTCACGCTGTTTCAGTATCGATACGTTTCTAGCCTGACATGAATTTCTGCTGTCAATTAATGCAGGTCAATCTGAGTTTCCGAGTGACCATCGCAAAGGCAATTGGATTCAATGGACATCTGGAATCCCTGAACAAAGCAACACAGGAAACAGACTGTAGTAGGCAGAAGGTGTGTACTGTGGTCCAACGAGTTAAGAAATTTTGCCTTCTTTTTTTTCATTTTTTCCAAATGAAGTAAGCGTCGAGAGCACTGACACGACAGTGAGGCGTTGATCTGGCAGTGAGTGAAGGATGTGGTTCAGGTCAGCCGTGACTGTACAATGGTTTTCTGTGTGTGTGTGTGTGTGTGTGTGTGTGTGTGTGTGTGTGTGTATGTGTGTGTGCGTGCGTGCGTGCGTGTGAGGTGTGACGGGAGGGGGGGGGGGGGGGGAGGAGTATCTTCTAACAGAACTTAGGTCCACTCATCCACGTTACCATGAACATGAACCGGGATGTATTAACCAAGTGTTGGCCTTTCTTCTACATCCTCATGATGAAGGTGCTGTGGACATTCCCAAGACAACAGCCGTGGTCATAGGGTGCAAGCATACGTTCTTGGTTTGACGAACACTCAGACACCGCATCACGCTTCGACTGGTCCGCTAAATCAACAGATCCTAATCCTATAGAAACTGTTTGCAGCGATTTGTAACAGCTGGTAGAACGTAGCAATCAACTTCTCGACAATTTAATAGAACCACAGGCTCTAATCACTGATGATTGGCTTCAGATGAGCAAACGGTGAACTCCCTTCTTTACCGAATTGAGGCCATTATCAAGGTTACAGCCTATGTTCCACGACATTAGCATGATTTATCATGGAGAAAAATTATTTTTGTATGGTGTGCTTGTTAGTATTAGCTTTATTCATCTGGAGATAACTTTTACAAGGAGACTGGACATGAAATGACATTACAGTTTAAGAATAAAAATCGTAGGTCATATCTACAGACATTTAGACATTTACAGGACTAGTTAGATAAGAATGGGGTACGTTTTTAGATGTGGCCTTATAGCAGGAACCATCCCATTCTTAGTCTGAAATAATTTAGCGAAACCATGGAAAATATAAATCAGAATAGCAAGATGGAGTTTGCAGCCCCATCCTCCCAAAAACAATGCCTGTCTGGTAAAAGGGACTAGTATGTGTAAAAGTGCCTGAAAGCGATTTTTAAATATTTGTGTTAAAATTTCTCCGCAGTTTTCTGAATAAGGAAAATGTTTACTTCGAGGAAGTTCGACAGAGGGAAGCTCCAAAATTAAAGGAATTTAATAGTTGCTGCAGACTTGACAACGCCCTCATGTCATGCAGACAGCTCTGTTGAAAACAGTATTTGGTTCTCACTTGATTGTTTTTTATGAATTTTTTGTCTCTAATGTTGGCTAACCTGTGAAAGCACCATGTTGCTTCGTTTTTATTTATAGAAGAGTGTTTAGTCCTTTTTTGCCACTTACATTTGTGTTTACAGTGAAATAATCGTATTATTTGCAGTAGTTCTGTATGAGCCGAGCCCTTACCAAAACTTCATCAAATTTTATATATTCTTCCATAAAAATCCACAGATAACAACCTGCGTCGTGCATGCTGTCCACGTGACTGTGAGTTAGGTGTGGCTATCAGAGAGACCTACAGCCATAAACATTCTTTGCTGCCATATAGCCGGCCGCGGAGGTCTAGAGGTTCTAGGCGCTCAGTCCGAAACCGCGCGACTGCTACGGTCGCAGGTTCGAATCCTGCCTCGAGCATGGATGTTTGTAATGTCCTTACGTTGGTTAGGTTTAAGTAGTTCTAAGTTCTAGGAGACTGATAACCACAGATGTTAAGTCCCATAGTGCTCAGAGCCATTGTTTGCCATATTGGAAGTTGTAAAACTTATATGAAGTGATTTCAATGACACAAGATTATTAGAGAAGTGTTTACATTGTAGGACTCAAAGCACAGATTTTAACAATTGTAGTTGCGGATGGATACCAAAAATGTTCTGGTAGGACTAAATACTTGGAAAATAGGTGTGCTCGATGCTCTGCTACGTCTCACTGATAGTGCAGTCTCAGTGTATAAGGTACAATGTCACGGTGTAAGTTTTTAATTCGTGGGAGTTCCTGGTAGACTAAATACGCAGAGAGCTTTAATTACCATTCACCACAGAGGAATCTCTGAAGCAGATAAATCAGAAGTGAAAGCCACCAAAGTGGCAATGATAAGAATAAGAATACTGAGAAATAAAAGAGAGGAGAACAACGTCAAGAACAAGATGAATATGGACTTGGGATGTATTAGTGTTGTGCAGGTTTGATAGAGAAATTTTCTTTATTTTTAACTTGAATTTCCCATAGTTCACCTTTTTTGTTCTGGTATGTATTGGTTAAAAACTATTAAAGATAATAGAGAGCTGAAAATTGGTATACTTTCTTAAAGCATATTTAACTAAAAAGTGGAGCATTCTTATGACTTAAACTTGAAAAATCAGGGATTTTTAAAGAAAAACTTCGAGTTAATTCCTGAATTTTTTTATAAATGTATGTTTTTTTTTTAAATCTGAAACTTAATGAATGACCACAACATCTTTCTAAAGGTCTATTTGAGAGATAATAGTGTTGAGAACTTCCAAAAAAATCAAGCTTCTAATTGTATTTACTTCCAGTTAGGTGTGCCTATGCTGTACGTACACTTCATTTCAACACAAAATGCAATTCAGAAAAATGTGTGTGGCGAAAAGTTATGGTTCATGCATCAAAATATTTGCAAAAGTTCTGTTAAAAAATGGTAAGCAGAACATGAACCTATGTCTATTATTTTTTGAGCTGTAGTACTTACAAAATTGAAAAATTATCCGAAATTTCCTTTTAAAAGCCCCCGGTCTGGCCATCCAAATTTAGGTTTTTCGTGATTTCCCTTTATCGCTCCAGGCAGATGCCGAAATGATTCCTTCGAAAAGGGCACAGCGGATTTCCTTTCCCATCCTTTTGTTATCCGAGTTTGTCCTCAGTCTCTAATGATCGCACTGCTGAGGGGATGTTACAGTTTAGTCTTCCTTCTGGGTAAAACAGCACATACTCATTTGTTTTATCCTAGTGTTTAACACTGTGTTGTTTATAAATTCTTGCAATTAAACTGTTTCATAGTGCAAAAAGGTAGTGTTTTTTTTATGGTTCAAATGGCTCTGAGCACTATGGGACTTAACATCTGAGGTCATCAATCCCCTAGAACTTAGAACCTCTTAAACCTAACTAACCTAAGGACATCACACACGTCCATGCCCGAGGCAGGATTCGAACCTGCGACCGTAGCGCTCGTGCGGTTCCAGACTGAAACGTCTAGAACCGCTCGGCCACTCTGGCCGGCAAAAAGGTTGTGCTACACAGTTCATTCATTTCTCAGTAAGGATCACTGCACACACAAATTATTTCACAATGTATCACCATACGCATTATCAGCCAACATCAAGACCAGAATGAAGACATTGGTTTCCATTTTGCCTGAGAAGCAGAGACAACACCCAATTATTAAAAAATAAGACGTTGAGCACAGAAAGAATATAACATTTCAGTATTATCCACAGTAGCATCTGAGTGTAAGGTTTCACAAAAAATAAAAAATAAATGAACATTGCAGAGCTGAAGTGTGTTGTGAAAAGAGAGATGTTTTACTATCATTATTTACTTTTACATTATTTACCAAATCTCAAAAATGTGCTACCTAAGTCACCTTTCCCTGTATAGTATGTAATTTGTAACATGTACTTTTAAATGCCTTATATCCCTGGGCTATTTATTACACAATATTACTTCTTGGTGGAAAATGGTGTTTTGCGGCCGGAGTGGCCGTGCGGTTCTAGGCGCTACAGTCTGGAACCGAGCGACCGCTGCGGTCGCAGGTTCGAATCCTGCCTCGTGAATGGATGTGTGTGATGTCCTTAGGTTAGTTAGGTTTAATTAGTTCTAAGTTATAGGCGACTGATGATGTCAGAAATTAAGTCGCATAGTGCTCAGAGCCATTTGAACCAAATGCTGTTTTGAACTGTATACTTATTATTTCTTGGTTAATGCAAGTGCAGTCTAGATATTGCATCGTATCCATGGACAGAATTGTCTCTGTAGTAACGTGTGAATCCAGACGCAGCAGCAGGATGAACACTGTCGGCAAGACGAGGAACCTGTAAGTTCCTACAGAGATTACGTGAAACAACTTGTTGCCCTTCTAGTAGCTGTCACTGGAAGGACGAAGGCACTAAACCATTGGAAAGAAGCACAGTTGATTCCTATTTTGAGCAAGAATCGTTGGACAGACATACATACGTAATTACAGACCTTTGTGCTGATTCAGACTGTCGAGGAAAAATCAGTACGAATTTAGCAAACAGACACCTTGTGAAGCTCAGTTTACACTGTTCATCAAATACATCTATAGTGCCACATACAACAGTGCCTAGGTTGACGCCATTTTCATTTAATTCCCGAACGCATTCGAAACAGTCTCGTACTGATTTTTAATAAACGGAACAGGAGCTTACCAAGTACCCAGGTTATTGACGGGATCCAGGGCTGCCTGAGCGACTGAACACGTTGTTCTTAATGGGGTAAAATCGACGGATGTGAAAGTAACTACAGAGTTCGCCAAGGGAGAAGTATAGAGTTAGTTGATTGATTTTGGGGGAGGGAACCAACCAGCCTGGTCATCGGCCCCATCGGATTACGGAAGGATGGGGAAAGAAGTCGATCGTGCTCTTTCAAAGGAACAGTCCCGGCATTTGCCTGGAGCGATTTAGGGAAATCACGGAAAAACTAAACCATGATGGCCGGACGTGGGTTTGAACCGTCATCCTCCCGAATGCAAGTCCAGGGTCATCTCGGTCGGTAGAAGCATAGGGCATTGCTGTTTACAATATACGTGATGTCCCAGAAATGTGCTGACAAATTTCAGTGGGAGGTCGGGCTCATCATAAGGGTTGAGAATTGTATGGCAACACATTGCCGCAAACGCCGTCGTACACCACTGGATAGTACCTTACACGAGAGTGCTCGAGGGTTCAAAATGGCTCTGAGCGCTATGCGACGTAACTTCTGAGGTCAGCAGTCGCCTATAACTTAGAACTAATTAAACCTAACTAACCTAAGGACAACACAAACATCCATGCCCGAGGCAGGATTCGAACCTGCGACCGTAGCGGTCGCTCGGCTCCAGTCTGTAGCGTCTAGAACCGTACGGCCACTCCGACCGGCAGTACTGGAGGGGATAGCCGCTAGGTGGTGCTTCCAGAATACGTGAGGCGCAATATGTGGTTCCAACATGGTGGGACGCCTGCTCATTTTGGAGTGGCAGTTTGTAGGCATTTGGACAGTTCATTATCCCATCAATCTATTGGGCGTGGTGGACCGGTTCCGTGGCCACCCGCTCACCTACCGAGCCTCGTTTTCTTTCTGGAGTGAGCCATGAAATCGTTCACGTATCGCGATCCTTGTGGAGTCTGAAACGGATCTCGTCGCAAGAATCGTCTGTGCAGCTGCTACAATCGAAAACACTCCCCGTGTGTTCGACGGTGTCCGGCAGTCAATGCTCTGTCGGTGTTAGATACGCACGGTGTCTAATGGTGCAAACTTCGAACATCTGTTGTAACGTTAGAGCTGTATTCATATCGCACACCATTATGTCCAATAAATGTTTCAGGTGAATCACTCTCTTGTTTCCTTTTCGATCGTGCTCTTTCAAAGGATCGTCCCGGCATTTGCCTGGAGCGATTTAGGGAAATCACGGAAAAATTAAACCATGATGGCCGGACGTGGGTTTGAACCGTCATCCTCCCGAATGCAAGTCCAGGGTCATCTCGGTCGGTAGATGCATAGGGCATTGCTGTTTACAATATACGTGTTTCAGGTGAATCACTCTCTTGTTTCCTTTTCGATCTTGTACCTCTCCCTGTACTTACCTCTGACGTTTGCGGCCATGGACTACTCTGCATTTCTCAATCCTTACGATGTGCACCAACTCACCTTGAAGTTTGTCGAAACGTGTCTGGTACTCCACGTACATGGATGATCAAGTGGGTAACGCAAGAAGCTCCGAGAGGCTATCCACGGATGACGCTGTTGGCTATAGGAAGAGTACAACGACAGCTGACTGAAGCGAAATGCAGGAAGAAGGATCAACTACTGGTGCAGCGACTGGCAGTTGACACTGAATGTAAGTAAATGTAAAATTTGTGCATAAACAGGCGAAGAGGGCCGTTGCTATTCGCTTAATTAATCACTAGAAACACTTCTTCTTCTTAGGTCTTCAGCCAACAGGTTGGTTAGCAGCAGTATGCCACATATTTCTGTCTTCGGTCTTCCTTTTGAGAGCGGTGTAGATAGTGCAGCTGAGACATGCTCCATAGTTTGGTTGATGTATTCTAGTCTCTGTCTGCCTCTGTTTTTCCACTCTATCGTCCCTCCAGTGATACTTTTAATGATACCATGATGTCTCAGGAGTTGGGTGACCCATGTGTCCTTTCTGTATTCGACTACCTTCAGAAGACAAGGCTTCTCTTCCTCAACTCTGTGGAGCACCTCTTTGTATGACATTTTGTCTACCTATCAAATCTTGAGGTCTGCCCCTGGTAGCTGAGTGGTCAGCGCGACGGAATGTCGTACCCAAGGGCCCCGGTTCGATTCCCGGCTGGGTCGGAGATTTTCTCCGCTCAGGGACTGGATGTTGTGTTCTCCTTATCATCATCATTCCATCTACATCTACATGGGTGCTCTGCAAATCACATTTAAGTGCCTGGCAGAGTGTTCATCGAACCACCTTCACAATTCTCTATTATTCCAATCTCGTATAGCTCGCGGAAAGAACGAACACCTATATCTTTCCGTACGAGCTCTGATTTCTCTTGTTTTTTCGTGGTGATCATTTCTCCCTATGTAGGTGTCAAAAAAAATTTCGCATTCGGAGGAGAAAGTTGGTGATTGGAATTTCGAGAGAAGATTCCCTCGCAACGAAGATCGCCTGTCTTTTAATGATGTCCAGCCCAAATCTTGTATCATTTCTGTGACACTCTCTCTCATATTTCGCGATAATACAAAACGTGCTGTCTTTCTTTGAACATTTTCGATATACTCCGCCAGTCCTATCTGGTAAGGATCCCACACCGCGGAGCAGTATTCTAAAGGAGGACGGACAAGTGTAGTGTAGGCAGTCTCCTTAGTAGGTCTGTTACATTTTCTAAGTGTCCTGCCAATAAAACGCAGTCTTTGGTTAGCCTTCTCCACAATATTTTCTATGTATTCCTTCCAATTAAATTGTCCGTAATTTTAATACCTAGGTATTTAGTAGAAATTAACGGCTTTTAGGTTAGACTGATATATCGCGTAACCGAAATTTAATGAGTTTCTTTTAGCACTCATGTGCATGACCTCACACTTTTAGTTACTTAGGGCCAAATGCCACTTTTAACATCATTCAGATGTCTTTTCTAAGTCGTTTTGCTGTTTGTTTTGATCTTCTGATGACTTTATTAGTCGATAAACGACAGCGTCATCTGCAAACAAACGAAGACGGCTGCTCAGGTTGTCTCCCAAATCGTTTATATAGATAAGGAACAGCAAAGGGCCTATAACACTACCTTGGGGAACCCCAGAAATCACTTCTGTTTTAGTCGATGACTCTCCGTCAATTACCACGAACTGTGACCTCCCTGACAGGAAATCACAAATCCAGTCATATAACATCGACACGAAAGTCGCCGAAGTGGCGTCAACTCGAAATACTTGCACCAAGAGAACGGTCTATCCGACGGGATGCTCTAGCCTCATGGCATTTCCATCAAATCTTGAGAATTCTGCGGTAGCAGCACATCTCGAAGACTGTAAAATATCTGGTAGTAACAATCCGGAACTTCTCAAAGTGTAGTGACAACATAAAACAAGTTGTAGAAAAAGAGAGAACAAATCATTGATCACCTGCGATTATGCTGATGCCTTAGATGGGCAAAAATGGAAAAGCCCACTTGGCAAATTTAAACCAGAAGGACAACATCATGTAACGATCGGATTTTCGGAAATCATGAAAGATTACAGACTGTCGCATCCTACAATAAGAAATGTAACAGTTGCCAGAGACAATGCGTTTCATGAAATAATCTTTCCTGCAAAATCGAACAGAGATTTTACACAAAGTGATCGATTTGAAGATCATAACCAGAACAGAAAACAACCGATGTTGAACAAAATGAAGATCTGTAAACATGCGTGCCTTCTGAAATAATCGAAGTAGAAAAGGAGACTGAAGGAGAGACTGAAATTGCTGAGAATGCATACTCCACAACGAATGATAACAACTATGAAATACAAGTACCCATAATAAACGAAAATTAGAAAACACTTTCTAGGTGACAAGTCAAACCACTGAAATGGCTGATGGAAAGGAGAAGGCTTGTGCAGTCGAAAAGAAGAATACGCCATGAGAAGAATATCCAGGAAGTGTACTAGAAGCTGTATCAGAAATGAACAGAAACAATAACAGAAGAAATAAAAAACCTAAAACCTAATACGAGACCGAACCTGGAGGTTTGTACCACGTACTAACAACACAAAGCCGATCTGAACAAAATGAATTTTCAAGCGAAAATGTGATGAACATAGAAGAAATGACAGACACAGAAAACGAGTGGCGGCTCTAGGTAATGAGCAAAGACCAGGAATTGATTTCGATAAAAGAAAACTATGACTGATTATGGGAACAGCAGCTGAACGAGATTTGGAATAGATGCTACTGACAACCTACGAAGACGCTTCCGTGGTATACCACAGCAAGATCAATTGAGCAATGGCGAGTGGATCTGTAGACTTGAAAAGTGCATTTGTAGGTTGCATCATTCCGACAGAATATTGAATGAAACGCTCGTCAAGTTCCTGAGCAAACAAGGGATTCTGCGGTCAGTAGCAAACCCGTGTACTAACTAATCAAGAGTGTTAGTAGCTGTATATATGGACGATATAACACTGTATGGAGAGAAAAGTGAAATAATGAAAATGAATAATATTTTAAACACCAGATTTGAAGTTAAGGACCTGGGATTAGCACGACACTTACAGTCAGTTCGAGTTACGAGAGAATATCGAGCACTGATTTTAGACCACACAGCGCATACAAAAGAAATCTCAAAAGAATTCCGAAAGGAAAACTGCAAACCTGTGAAAACACATCTCGTCATAAATGTTAAGCTACAAAATGCGACGGATGAATACGACTCAGCGAACACTATGCATCAAAACACACGGCTGTAGTTGCACGTCTTCCATCCTTGGCAACGGGTGCAAGTCCACTCTAAGCATACCCAGCGAGCTATTTAGGCCAGTTCAGCAGCAGTCCAAGCGAGGGGCAACGGCTTGCCGTCAATCACACTCTATTTTATTTGCGAGGCATAAGAAATGACGCGCCCGCTCGCTTACCTGGCAAGAAGATTGAAATGTAATTCCATGCATACTGAAAATCTGTTCCAAATCAATGTAAATCCCTTCACGGAAGTCTGAGGAGCCTACTATTAAAGACGGCCGTGCCTGCCTTCGAAGTTCTTTACAGGAGAGGCAGAAAACTGAAAACCATATTAGCGAAATACCCATGTTTGTAAAATATTTGTCTGTTCCCTTTTATGGCGAACAAATGACTTTTTACGTAAAACTCAGTAGCAAATGGGTTAAATGCTGGGCTTGGCCGACTATGATACTAACTAATAGATCCACGTGCTTCTTAGATCAACTTTTACTTGAAACGTTTATTTTTTGTGCTGTAGAAAACTGTACGAAAACACTGAACGTCCTCCACTGTTAGAAGTCGGCACAGATCTTTACGTCCTCAGCGGTTGAAACTTGGAAAGGTAGGGGGAGATTTAGGCGAGAATCTGGACTAAACAGAATCCCAGATCTTCAATATTTAATTACTAGTAAAATATTACCATAAAAAACTTAATTATTATTTTTAGAACTAAACACTCAGAGAATCTGAATAGACACCACATGAAAAAGTTAGGTCGTCTCTTTTACCTTGCTAACGTTTTCTTTGGAGCATTGATATTCAGCTCCGTTTATCATTCTTTCGCGTGCCTCATTTGGAGGGACTTCTGACACATTCATGACAATTTCCACAAGAAAAACTCGATTCGAAATTGCACAAAAACACAATAATAAACAACGCTAAAAAACAAACAGCACGCAAGTAAACAAAGCAAGATGGATACCGCGTACCGAGTACTGTGTTATTATAGGTTACTAATGGATCTGGCCACCTCTGAAGCAATACCTGCTTCGGCTTGGCCGTTTTTGAAGGAAAGCCACAATTTTAACGGCTTCTTAAACCGTCTTCATCCGTTTTTCACACTCAGTGAGGCTACTATCCGATTCAGCGAGGAAAGTGCTATAAGAAAACTTCTATATCAGAACATTCAGAAAAAAAACTTACGAGTTACGAATTTCAGGTATCTCAGTGAAGTCATCCAGGAGACTGGATTAGAAGAAGAAGCAATTAATGTAAGGATGCGGAAGTTAGACCAGGCATACCAACTGACAAAGAGTGCCTAGAACAAAAAGTCTATGAGTATAGGGGCCAAGTTCCGACATTATATACAGTTGTAAAACCTGAGGGCTTATATGCGTCTGAAACTTTGACCATGAATAGACAAGGTCAAGCTGAGCAGCTGGGAAAGCGAGAGCGTAGGATATTAAGGAAAATCCTAGATAAAAGATGGGTTGATGGACAATGGCGAATGAGAGCAAATGAGGACTTGCACAGCAAGACAGAACCTATCACAGCATCCATTAAGACAATTGTTATTTTACGGTCATCTCATGAGGATGGACGGTGATCAACTAACAAAAAGAATATGGAGTTTCATCCAATCTAAGAAAACAAGGCCGAGATGGTTCAAAGAATGTGAAAAAGATCTTAGGCAGATTGGTATCCTGACTGGAACAATTGGTGAACAACTACCAAGGTTTTAAAATGGCATCAACGTCCAAAAGACGGAGAGGACCT
Organism: Schistocerca gregaria; assembly: GCF_023897955.1. NCBI lineage: Eukaryota > Metazoa > Arthropoda > Insecta > Orthoptera > Acrididae > Schistocerca > Schistocerca gregaria. The sequence continues at coordinate 322,249,671 of NC_064927.1, forward strand.
TTGCCCGAAAAGCATAAATAGGCACTTCTTGATGGGCTGAGAAGATGCTGGCATAAAGTCAAAGCTGGAACAAGTACAAGACCTAGACAGTAAAATGAAATTGGTTGTTACCACGCAGTCCATAGAGGCTCGATAAAGAAAAAAAAAGGACTTGGCCATCTTTGGCACTAAGCTCCTCATTTGGGAATGTGGCTATTAATTGGAGCAACGAACTGAGGCGATAAGTGCTGTTGAAGCGCAGTTTGCTGCTATTAGTGAATCTGTAAGAGAAGCGAAGTACATGAACAGCTTTCTCGGAATGGTCAAGATTGTTTTTTGTTCCAGCCTATGACGATTTTCGCCGATAATCAAGGCATGAATAGTATTGCAAGCGAGAAGAATGTTGCTGACTGTCTGACAAAGGAAATCGATAACATAAGGTTGGAAGCCCATCAAATTTCATGGAACTCAAGGACCAGGAGGGTGGAGGGGGTCTCAGTGGTGTGGACTAACTTTCTTTTCATATCTGAAGTGTTTTTGTGTACGTCTTATGACGTATTGGTAAAGATGGAAATCTGTATCTACACTGCGCAACGAAATTAAAGAATCACTTTTTCGAAACGCCGCAATTGTCTCCCGTTACAACGCATAAGTTCGATATTTGTCTCAAATATTCCTACAACCTTCGTCTGTAATGATGCAAAAACGTGGAGCTCAGCAACGGCACTCTATATCTCGGCGACGCTTCAAATAGAAAGGTTTCGACACAGGCAGAAAAAAAGGCCACAGCTCAGAAGTTTATGCGAAGTGAAATGCAGGTTAATGATGTCACATTGGCGCCAAACTTCACCACAATCCTGACAAACGCCTCCGTGCCTCGGTGCACATATCACACGATGGGAAGGACTTCACAGACCCTCTTACTCGTATTTTCCCCTTCTTTTGGCGTCTCAGCGATGCAGGTCAGAAATTCGACGCCCAGCGTTGAAATCAAACGCTTTTTTATGGGTGGCTGAAGAGATAATTTCAGACACACAATGACTATTTGCAGTGCTATGAGCAACAGAATGACTTTCTTGACAACGTTCAACAATGCTACCTCCCACCCCCCCCCCCCCGCCTACCACCCGACCCCCACCCCCCTCTCAGGTGTTTCAACCCTACTCTAAGGGCATCGTGAGCAGTAACCCCATTCATCGTGATATGACCCCTTTGGAAAGTAACGCGACCGCAATTTTTGCCACACTGTAGGGCTTGGAGTCACTAGGGACTGGTAAAAACCATTTGACGAAATCGGAAATTCATCCGAAGCAGGGGAGGACTCAAATGCTTTTTACATTCCTCCTTTTTCGCACCCTCCTATGCCGTGACTACGGAGATGGGGGAGGGGTGCAACATCACGATTTGTGTGAATAGAACGGCAAAGGTTCCCTCGAAAATCCACCAGTTCGGCAACACCCTCGATCTCACCCACGCACTTTAGTTATTGCGGAAGTACGTGTCTCCAACTTTGACATACATTCTTCTTCGTGGCTACTCTAGCGCCTGAGGCAGGCAAACAGTAGCTGAGAGGTGTTGAAAGGCTTGCCTAACTCTCAGGTGCAAGAGCAGCTACGACGCTGAATGTATGCCGAAGTTTCTAACAGGTATATCTGCAACTAAGGTGCGTGAATGGCCGAACTGGGGGGAGGGGGTCTCAGAGGGACCTTTTGTCGTACATAGATCGTAATGTTACAACCCCCCCCCTCCACCTCATCGTCATAACGCCATAGAACGGCGCGTAAAGGAAGGATGAAAAAGAGTGTGAAACCTTTCCTGATCGGGATCACTTCAGATTTTCCAGGCTGACAGCAGAGTAAAATTGTATCGAACGGTGAGGCACAAGTCGAGCACTGTCACATAACCTTCGAGCAAGGAAAGCAGAAACGTAGATGCCACAGCGTTACGAAACAAAGTTTGCTGAAAGCACGAATGTAGTTTAGAACTGACGATATACAGAGATAAGCCAGAACGTTATGACCAGCTGCTTAACGCCGTGTTGATCCACTTTTGGAACGCAATTCAGCAGCGAATCTGCGTGGCATGGATTTGACAGGCCCTTAGTAGATTTATGGAGGTTTTCGTCACCAGATATCTCTGCACAGGTCACACAATTTCACTAAATTGCTGGCCGGTGGTTCGTGTGAGCGGAAATGGCTCCTGACAGCGTTCCTGATGTATTCCACCGTATTACGATCGGGCTAATTTGGTGGACAAGACGTCAACGTGCCTTCATTATCACGCTCCTCAAACCACACTAACACGATTCTGGCCTTGTGAAGCAGAGAGCTATCCCGTGGAAGATGGCATCACCATCAGGTAAGTCATCAAACATGCTATGACGCAGGTAGTCCGCAAAATTGTTCATGTGTTCCACAGAAGTTATGGTGCCTTTGAATACCACCACATGTCTCATGAAAGCTCAAACGAATATCCCCCATAGCATGAAACTGTCCCCATTAGCCTGCATCTGTGGTGTAAAGCATATTTCTAGGAGCCACTCGCCTGGACAATGGCGTATCTGGACACTGCCACCGACCTGGTGTAACAAGGCACGTAATTCTCTCGACCAGGCGACAAGTTTCCATTGATTCTCGGTCCAGTCGCTATGATCCTGTGGCTACTGCAGTCGTAATTGTGGATGTCACTGGGTCAAAATGGGAACATGTTGGGGTCGTCTACTGTGGGGCCCCATGCACTGAACGGCATGCTTCGAAACACATGTGCCTGCATCAACTTTACACTCAGTTGTCAGATCACGACCTAACCTGCTTACATAACAGACAAGCCTACAGACTATATTTATGTGGTGCCCCGTGGTCGTCCAGCACCTTGTCACCTACTCGTGTTCTAGACAATCCTTCAACCACTTCCGACAGATGCTCACGAACAGATGATCAACTTCGCCGTTTCCGAGATGCTCGTTTCCAGGCGCAAGGTCATAAATATGTGCCTTTTATGACTGTCGGTTATGTCAGTGGATTTTCCCATTCGTCTTCCTCTGCTTATGTATTTTCATTACCGTGTCACCTGTTCCCAACACCTCCAGGCGGCATTCCGTCTCGCAGTAGGCAGTGGTCACAATGTTTTGGCTCATCACTGTAGTACGAATTACGTATCTTGTGGCACTTCGAAAATACATTACATATTATGACAAATGCACAGCTGTTGATACAATCAGTGAAAGATCGTCGGTAAATGGCATGAAAATCATGTGCATTTCGTAAGTGAAATGTTAAAAATCTGAAATTTCGTCGTGAATTTCTCTGATGCACGTGTCCTCACTCCCACGCACACTCAAATTATGTACGAGAGTGAGTTAAATGAAAACCTTAAATTTGTAATAACAAATTGAAAGTTCGCGCCGTTATCCTGTAAGTCGGTAAGCGTGCTACAAACAGCGTGCAGAATGGCCTATAGGTGGCAACATAGTGCAGATGCACACATACCGTCTCAGTATCAGTATAAATATGGCCGCACCACTTGCGACTTGCACCAGGGAAGAACAGCGTTCTGTTATTCGGTTTTGCGCAGTGAAAGTGTGAAACCTATTGAAATTCATCGACAAATGAATCTTCAGTATGGTGATGGATGTTTGTCGCAGCAGCAAGTCTACGAATGGAGTAGGAAGTTCGCAAATGGTGTGACTTCAGTGAAAGATGCTCCTCGTCCAGGTCAGGCACAACGAGTTGTGACTCCACAGAACATTGCAGCAGTTGAATCCATAGTGAAGGAAAACAGACGAGTGACGCTGAATGACATTGCAGCATGTTTACAGATTAGTAATGGGTCAGCACACCACATTGTGCATGATGTGCTCCAGTTTCACAAAGTGTCTGCAAGATGGGTGCCACGGCAGCTAACTCCTGAACTGAGAGAACGACGTGTTGATGTTTGTGAAGAACTTCTATAGCGCTTTGAACGAGAAGGTGATGGCTTCCTTGCAAGAATCGTTACTGGGGACGAAACTTGGGTTCATTTCCACCAACCGGAAACGAAGAGAGCGAGCGAGGAATGGCACCATTCCTCATCACCAGAACCAAAGAAGTTTCGAACAGAACCATTAGCAGCGAACGTTATGCTGACTCTCTTTTGGGACGAAAAAGGAGTCATTTTGGAGCACTACGTGCCTAGAGGGACCACTGTCACCAGTGCATCATACACAGATCTCCTAAAAAATCATCTGCGGCCTGCAATCAAATCAAAACGACGTGGATTGTTGTCAGCAGGTATTCTTTTGCAACAAGACAATGCAAGGCCCCACACTGCCCGTACAACAGTTGTAACAATCACAGACCCGCATTTTGAGTGTCTTCCTCATCCACCATACTCACCAGACCTTGCCCCAAGAGATTTCCATATGTTTGGACCACTCAAAGACGCAACGGGAGGAAAGAAGTTACGTTCTGATGAAGAGGTACGCCACGCGGTGCATGAGTGGTTGCGCGGACTACCAAAAGAATTTTTTTTAAAGGAATTTATGCACTTTGTAAGCGCTGGAGGACGTGCACTGAGCGTTGGGGAGATTATGTTGAAAATTGATACAGCTTTGTACCACTTGTGCACAATAAATAATATTTTTTAAAAAAATATTTAAGGTTTTCATTTGACTAACCCTCGTATGTCAATCAACATTCGAAATGAGCAGATTTTGCCCATAGCTGTTTTTGTGATACCGACTATTATAGCAAGCCAAAGAAGGACAACATAGCGCCAGTTTCTCTTACTAAAAACAGCGAAAAACATATGACGTCTTCCACATGAGGCAGCTAACAAAAGCTAATTAATCGGTTACTGTAAGAAGAGGAGGGATTTTATCTTTTAACGTTCGGATGACGACATGGTCATCAGAGAGAGAGAGAGAGAGAGAGAGAGAGAGAGAGAGAGAGAGAGAGAACAAGCTTGGATTAGGTAAGAATAGGGAAGGAAACTAGTTATGTCCTTTTCAAAGAAACCATCCTGGTATTGACCATAAGAAACCTAAAACTGAATAGTCAGGTGGCGATTTCGGCTGTACTTCTGCCGATCTACAATCTAACGTCTCTGTTCGTCAAGAATGACTTTTTCATACTGAGACACTCCAAATGAAACCGAGCATGTTGCTACAAGACAGGTGCGTGTATCAGATAAGTGTATTAAACATATACGTCTGTGCACAAGGTTGTCTCAGAACCAGAGCACTACAACAGGTTTGAGTGAACATGTGTTGATGTTCCGACATTATCTGTTGTATTATAGACAGGCGATAAGTGCAGTCTCACCACCGTGCCAGGCCTGGTGTTCAGAATTAACAGATTCCTCCGATCGCAATGGCCATACATGAGATTGGACGGAACGTGCTGGGTCACAAAATGTCGAGTATTGGGACGAGTTGTGCTTGAACATATGTTGCACACGTGTTACTCACTAGCGTGGTGGACACAATCTGGCAGCCTGCGTTGCTGAACATCTAGTGCGCAAATGCCAACTGTAAAGGCTCGGAGCTCAATGTGATACAACATCCAATCTCGATTGCACCATTTTCAAAGCAATCAGATACGCAGCCTCTACAACAGGAAGGTCTTTTGGCGTAAGATATTGCCTCTGACCCTGCAACTTCATGATCTATTTTTCAGGTGGACCATCTCCAATGTGTGCAATGGTAAAACCTTCCTGAATTAATGTCAAGCGCCTCTGCTTCCCTGGCCTGTATGTCTGCCTGACACATCGCCCGTCACGCATTTGTGGGGTGTGGTTGGTTGGTAAGTTGTCTCCAGGGTCTCTGGTAATCACTGTTGAGCCTTGCGATATTGCATACAAAAACCACCCATGCAGACATCCCTTTGACATATTCAGATCCCTTCTGATCTCATGCCACCACATCCGCATACTCTATGGACTCCTCATTTTATTGAATTGTCAAAGTTAGAAATAATATTTACGTGTGTTCTCCGCAAACCACAGTAAGTTGTATAGCGCAGTGTTCATGTTTACCAGTATAACTTTCCCTCCTTGTTCCATTCGTGAGTAGTATAAGGAAAGAAAAACTGTTGCTACCCCGCCCCATCCCCCTCGTATCGGTCTGATTTTCTCTCATTTGTCGTTGTGATCATTACGTTTCGGAGGAAACAGTAGGTTTCATGGCCACGTCTGGAATGTAGGCTCTTGGGATAGTGTGAATAAGGCTCTCCGAGACACACAACGTCTTTCTTGTAACGTCTTCCGCTACTTCCTGTCAGCTTCTTATCCGAGATGGCACTTGACTCTGAAGTAAGCCGATTCGGATGAAATTTGTACTGCCAGTATTTGGGCAGCAAGGGGAGGAGAAGTGATGGTGTAAAGTTGCTGATCATCAATCTTTGCGGCAACGTCCTGGATTAAATTCCAAAAATCTCCACAGTGTCTCATGAGGTGAGGGAATGCGCCACGGTTGATGGTGACCCGACTGTCAGTTGGGGTCACTAGCCCCCTCGGTCCTATTCGAGAGAAGTCGGGTGTTTGTCGGCATCAAGTTACACCCTCTCCCTTCGCTCATCATACGAAACATACATTACACTACACACTTATCCATTATGCTCACCTACATTTCACAAATACATGTAAGACACCACTCACACATCAGCAAGGAAAGGGGCCAATGTGCGTGGAGGAATAACACTCTTTTCGTTACACAGCTGAACCAGCGCTTTGGGATATTCCAACTAATAATGCCATAGACATTTACGAGTTGTGATACAAAAATTCGGTCAACAATTTTCTTAGAAACAAAATGACAAGCTTACATGGAATTTGATTTAATATCCTTCAATGCAGTGTCCTTTGCTAGCAATGCACTTATCCTAAACGTTGAATCCATAACTGAAAGTATTTCTTGGAGGCTTCTTTTGGAAGGGCATTAAGCTGCTCTGTCGTGGCCCTTTCAGTGTCAGAAGTGGTGTCAAAACGTTTTCCTCTAAGCACATATTTAATTTTTGACAAGCGCCAGATATCCGGTGATGCTAAATCTAGTAATAAGGCAGTTGTGGACAGACAGGAAGACTTTTTCCGGCCAAAATCCCGCAAACCAAAAGTGAGGTCTGGGACGACGCATTGTCATAATGGCTTATTTTTCTTGTCTCATTCTTCGTACATCGTTCCGCAAGTGTTGCAGTACACCCTTGTAAAATTCGGCGTTTAAATTTGTTTCCCTTGGAACAAACTCTGACCATACTAATCCCTCAATATTAAAAAAAAAACAATAAGCATGAGTTTGATATTCGATTTTGACTGATGTGCTGTTTTAGGGCTAAGAGATTCACTGGTTTTTCATTCGTCTTTCAGTCATACCCACAGACCCCATTTTCATCTACAGTTACAAATTTGAAGTCCGGATTTGTCCTTCAACTATGTGTAAACTGCCACACGATATTCTTTCTGTTCAACAATCAAAAGTCTGGGAACAAATTTGGCACTCAATCATTCATTTGCAAATTAATGGTTGAAATGCTTTGCATTGACTATGTGAGATACTAATGAACAATTTTTGCCACTCTTTGGACGTTTTCTTCTTTTTTTGAGGTTAAGGGACTCCTGAACGTTGCTCTCCTTCTACCGACTCATTTCCGCTTTTAAATTGAAAATCAACCTGTAAACAGTCTCCATAGCTACATAATTATCGCAATAGACCAGTTTCAACATTTCATAAGTGTCTTTGGCACTTTTTTGTAACTTGAAGCAGAACTTAATGTTCACATGTTGCTCGAAATCCATTAATTCGGGTGAGACACGTTAAACGCAATCTCACTCTAACGTCTCTGGACACTCACAGACAAGTCAGAAAGTGTTCCATTATGAGGCTCCCTGTCTCAACAGATCAGACTGTCGGATAAATTATATAAAATGGTCGTAGTGTCAGCAGTTGTTAAAAAAATAATTCACCGTATTTTTTGATCACGTGTTTACTGTGTGTTGAATGTCTGTGTGACATTAACATACTGACTAAGCAGTATAATGACGAATTGCGCAAACCTTCCTTTTACTTTCAATTCCATTACTCTAACTTCGTAATGATCTCAAATCGACCATCAATCCTTCAGAATTGGTCGACTGAGTGTTTTGTAACCTATGTTTTTCATGCGTGAATTAACCTTCTGTGGGATACCTTCAATGAATCTGACTGAGTCTGAAATCGTCTTTCTAGATGGCGATATTTACGGCTCCAGAGAGAAACTCCTAGTAACTTGAAGGTCGTGATTGGTTCTAGCGGCTCATCACAGAATGCGTAGTCAAACAATATCTTCGTTCATTTACGGGAATTACGTGGCGCTCATGACGCCAGTGAGATAGATACTTTAGCGCGTCCGTCTTGCAACATTTCTTGTAACCTGCATTGACCTGCTCCTTTGTGCTGTTACATGGCACGCTCCCTTGTTTCAGTGGTAAACTGACTCTAGAACAGGGGCCTATATAAATATTAACCTTTGAAATTGCCTACCTACTTTGTACTAGCTTCTCCCTTTCTACTTTCTTTTGTTAGATTTGGATCTGAAGATGAGATATGCCATTATTATATTAAAAAAATGTGCTTACTTTATTTGTGAGGTGTCCTCTGTACCATTACATGTTCGACTAGTTTACATTTCATAACTAGAAGGACGGGAAAGGAATAGTCTCTTCTGCAGGCGACAATTCTACAGCCTGCCTCTAACTGCTTGCCACATAATCTATAATGTTTTTCCGATCGTCGGCCAATAAAGATCGTAAAAGTCAGCATCAGACATAATAGTTCACACATTTCACTTGTCATTTGCACGGCACACTCTCATTGCTATGGTGGGAAATAAATAAGCCGATTAATTCGTTCGGCTGATGTTCCAGGCCGCACGGTACTAGACAGCAGATGCTTAACCTCCAAGTTGTCTATAGTCCTACACTACACACAGTTGGCAACGTTAACGCCGCCACTATCTGACCCGACGTTCTCGCAGACCATTAGTATTTGACAAAACTACAACATCACTAGCGGGAATAAGTTGTGAGAGGCTAAACTGAATGCTAGCGATGTACTATACGTTAGGTAGAGAGACTAAAGGCATGGAAGACGTTGTCTAAATGCTGGCTGATCATGATAGTGCCGAAACTAAATATGCTTAAACGAAGGCTGAAGTTCTAAATTCTGTCTCCCGAAACTGCTTCTTCGAAGATTACATTACAGTTCCTACGTTCGAAGGTCGTACAGATTTATTTACTTCCATCGTCGTAGCGTTCTAGTTACCTGTTTTGGAAATAACTGGAAGCCGTACGGAGACAAATCAGACGAATAAGGAGAGTGTTCAAGCACCATGACACGTTTTTGAGCCTAGAAATACGTGCAATCTGCTTTTGTGCGCATGCGTATTGCTGTCCAACAAACACCATGAAAAATATAAAAAACAGTGTTTATCACCTGTTCATAAAGTCTGTTTCTCTAGCGACCGATCTTTTCACGTCTCTTCAGTGTTCCACTCTACAATCTTTTAAGTGGAGCACAAAGCGACAGCAGATTTTCTTTTCTCCTATCTCCAGTTAAAATGCGAAGCACTATTGTTTTAGGAATTAGACTTAGCTTCTCAATTAACCAGTTAAATGCTCAGCGATAATTTAAAAGACTTTTCTACATTTTTTGAAAATTTTCATCAACTGTCAGCGATCGAACGTGGATCATCTTCAGTGTTCTCTGCTATCACGAAACCTTGCATATCACTTAAAAACGTTTTTACGGTGCATTGTTTCACTACCACAATCAATTTGTATCACTTCAAAAGTGTCTGTGGCAGTGTTACCCAGTTTAAACCAAACTTCATTACAGTTTCAGCGTGACGTTTGGTGGAGACGCCGGGTGCTTCGGAACATCTACATCACCATGGCTCCTGTTAGGCAAAATTAAAGTTGTCGCCTACACGGATAGGAACCAGAATATAGGCAGTACGTCGTTCCTAAGGTCTGATTCAGGAGGCCCGTTGATTCCAAAATGGTATTTAGTCAGTTGCACAACAGACATTCATTAGCTTTCCTCGATGACGCTCATCAGGTCACAATGAAATGGCTCAGGGTATTCGACCGAGTTGCCAAATGTATCAGGTTGGATGACGTACCGTAAATAAGAAGACCTTTGGACATTTCTAGACTCTTAACAACAACTTGAAGCTCATTATGAGTGCATTCATCTCCCTTAATTCACCAAAGTACGGGGGGAGGGGGAGGGGAGGAAGGGGGGGGGGCAGGTTCTATGGAGGTGGAATGATAATAAGGGTCAATAGTTCTCGTGTAACAATTGTTTATGTTAAAATAATAAAAACGTACTGTTCAGTCTTTTCCTGCGATAATGGCACCTTTCAGTATACATTAATTCTTACTAATGTTCAAAGTTGTAAAGGAAATGGGTAACTACAAACATCAGTGATATTTTAAATACAAAAATACACAAAATAAATTAAACATGCAAGTGCGCAAATATATAATAACAACGAAACAGTTTAACAATTAATTTGAGCGCTTTGGAAATTAATAAACAATCCTTGTTCCAAATAAAATATAAAAACGCAGCTCTGGTGGATTGTTATTACGATATTATGCATTTCATAAATTTGTTGACGCTACAGAACAGCATGCACCAGAAATGTTGTTCCTATCAGGGATTCTTCTAATACGTTTCAGCTCCTTCTCGACAGTTATTGGAAATGCTCTCCTAGCCGTACTTAGACCACTGAGCGGCTTCACAGTACCTTTTTTAGTAACAGTTCCTTCACCTGTTACATTAGGCCAGTAATATTTTAATACAATTTTATGACTCTGTCTTAGAAACCTAATGTCATATGTTGTCCCATGTTCATTCTCTTGGGTGGCTTTTAAACTTTCACCGATAGCTGGGACAAATTTCAGGTCAAACTGAAGAAAACATTTGGTGAAAATCAGAAGTCCACATAGCAGAAGAGCAATTGAAAAACAGACTCCCACATCATGGCACAAATACAAGCTCCTCTGGTAAAGTATATCATAACAAAGGAATTCATTAAGTGATGTCAGTACGTAGAGGAAATGTAACGCAAATGTGGTCCCTATGACAGTTGTGGAAGACCACAATGACCTCACTTCTCTCACACATCAGGTACAAGAAGAGATACCACAGTTTATAATAGCCAGAAATGCCAGACTGAGTACACAAAAGAGCATCAGTCATGAATGTCGACCGCCGTATGTCAGGAGGTACAGAGAATGTGCAAGAAGAGGTGTATCGAGTGTTAGCACCAATCTCTGCTGCAAATCAAATATATCAAGAGGAATGGGTGCGGTCAACTCTGGTTATGCCGCAGGTGTCAGATGACAGCCCAGCCCCCGACCAACAAAGGCATAATCAACTCCTAAGCCGAGTGCAACACCCGCCAGAAGAACCAGTATTTAGAGGATGGCGGACAATATACCTGTATGTTCCCACCATGTACGCCCTGGACAAAATATGCAACTGCAGAGCAAGAAGGCAACTTTTCGGCGACTACTACGCCACCATACGTCAAAAATCACAGCAGTTCTATTCACGCTAGTCAACTGCAGATGTTTATATTTGACCTGTGTGACGAAGCCCATCACGGTAACCTGGATGAGTTTGCTCTCCAATACTCTGTACTAGCTATTCGCCTACCCGCCGAATTCAGAAAAAACTAAGCGAGACGATCATCAATGGGGGTGGTGTCACCATAGAAGAGAATCCTCCATCGACGACTGTCATCAAGATGTCAGGGAATCTCGTCGATGTCATCATCAATGGCCAGCCTGTCCCGACATTAGTCGATTCAGAGGCTTCTTTTTCTGTAATGTCAAATGTTTATCAAACACCTCCTACAGAAGACTGTGTTCAATGAAACGAAAGCGATTGTGCTAGAGGTCAAAGATGGGAAATACACTCCTGGAAATGGAAAAAAGAACACATTGACACCGGTGTGTCAGACCCACCATACATACTCCGGACACTGCGAGAGGGCTGTACAAGCAATGATCACACGCACGGCACAGCGGACACACCAGGAACCGCGGTGTTGGCCGTCGAATGGCGCTAGCTGCGCAGCATTTGTGCACCGCCGCCGTCAGTGTCAGCCAGTTTGCCGTGGCATACGGAGCTCCATCGCAGTCTTTAACACTGGTAGCATGCCGCAACAACGTGGACGTGAACCGTATGTGCAGTTGACGGACTTTGAGCGAGGGCGTATAGTGGGCATGCGGGAGGCCGGGTGGACGTACCGCCGAATTGCTCAACACGTGGGGCATGAGGTCTCCACAGTACATCGATGTTGTCGCCAGTGGTCGGCGGAAGGTGCACGTGCCCGTCGACCTGGGACCGGACAGCAGCAACGCACAGATGCACGCCAAGACCGTAGGATCCTACGCAGTGCCGTAGGGGACCGCACCGCCACTTCCCAGCAAATTAGGGACACTGTTGCTCCTGGGGTATCGGCGAGGACCATTCGCAACCGTCTCCATGAAGCTGGGCTACGGTCCCGCACACCGTTAGGCCGTCTTCCGCTCACGCCCCAACATCGTGCAGCCCGCCTCCAGTGGTGTCGCGACAGGCGTGAATGGAGGGACGAATGGAGACGTGTCGTCTTCAGCGATGAGAGTCGCTTCTGCCTTGGTGCCAATGATGGTCGTATGCGTGTTTGGCGCCGTGCAGGTGAGCGCCACAATCAGGACTGCATACGACCGAGGCACACACGGCCAACACCCGGCATCATGGTGTGGGGAGCGATCTTCTACACTGGCCGTACACCTCTGGTGATCGTCGAGGGGACACTGAATAGTGCACGGTACATCCAAACCGTCATCGAACCCATCGTTCTACCATTCCTAGACCGGCAAGGGAACTTGCTGTTCCAAGAGGACAATGCACGTCCGCATGTATCCTGTGCCACCCAACGTGCTCTAGAAGGTGTAAGTCAACTACCCTGGCCAGCAAGATCTCCTGATCTGTCCCCCATTGAGCATGTTTGGGACTGGATGAAGCGTCGTCTCACGCGGTCTGCAAGTCCAGCACGAACGCTGGTCCAACTGAGGCGCCAGGTGGAAATGGCATGGCAAGCCGTTCCACAGGACTACATCCAGCATCTCTACGATCGTCTCCATGGGAGAATAGCAGCCTGCATTGCTGCGAAAGGTGGATATACACTGTACTAGTGGCGACATTGTGCATGCTCTGTTGCCTGTGTCTATGTGCTTGTGGTTCTGTCAGTGTGATCATGTGATGTATCTGACCCCAGGAATGTGTCAATAAAGTTTCCCCTTCCTGGGACAATGAATTCACGGTGTTCTTATTTCAATTTCCAGGAGTGTACATCCAGCTGACAGCATCATGTATTGCAAAAGTAACTATCAATGACAGAAACCAGCTCTTTTAACTTGTCGTTTTAACAGCATGTAGTCATAATGTTTTATTTCATAATGTCATTTTATTCTCGGATGGAAATACTTGCAGGCATCAAAAGCAGTCACACACTGTGGAAGGCCTGAGCTCCAGACTGCAGAAGCTATTCCAAGAAGCACACATAAAAAACATGGCTCTGATTTGTTGTTTACCGTTGAGGACGTTATCATCCCGATGTCCTGTCCTCAATGACCCAAGTTCCAGTCATCGGCCTGGTGTTAGATAAACTGTGAATCTTTTGTCGATAGTAAAAGCTAGTGTGGCTCACAAAAGAAATTTACTTGCCAGCGACTATCATAGGTGCTGCAGCTAATCAAGGAAAATTTTGGATTGCTGTCACTAGCAGCCCAGGCTGGGCAGCTGAGTGCCATTGAGAAAGAACTGTGCTCACCTAACACTATGAACAACGCAGTTGAGGAAGCTACTGTCGAACTACCGATAGGATCTGGCCTGCCAAAGGAACTATGTCTGCGAGTGTTAGCCATTCTCCACAAATTTTCGGATGCTTTCACGTCAGGAGCGGAGGAAAGGCAGACTAAGAGCGAAAAGATATAACTCCTTATCATCACTGGGGATCATCCACACAATTAGCACCGGCCGTAGTGGACGAGCGGTTCTAGGCGTTTCAGCCCAGAACCGCGCTGCTGCTACGGTCGCAGGTTCGAATCCTGCCTCGGGCATTGATGTGTGTGCTGTCCTTAGGTTAGTTAGGTTTAAGTAGTTATAAGTCTAGGGGAGTTATGACCTCAGATGTTAAGACCCATAGTGCTCAGAGCCATTTGAAGCATTTGAACACAATTAGTCGGTGTTTGAATAGAATGTCACCAGCTGAACGACGCCCAGTTTGGAAGGAAGTGCGAGTAGATACTGCAAGATGTCATAACTGAACCTTCAGAGTCCTTTTTGCACTCCTGTGGTTCTCATGAAGGAGGAGGACAGCACATGGCGTTTCTGCATCAACTACTGATGACTGAACAAAACAAAAAAAAGAATGATGTCTATCCACTACTGCACACTGATGACAACCTAGACTACTGAAAGGAACAAAGCATTTCTCAACATGGACATGCAGACAGACTACTACAAATCAAGGTTGATTAGGCTAACTGGGAAAAAGACTGCATTCTTAGCATCTGACGGCCATTATGAGTTCAAAGTTAGCTCCAGTCTCCTTCGAGCATACGCTGGACACCCTATTTCGACACAAATAGAAGACGTATCTTCGCTGCCTGGATGATATTGTCTTTAGACGCTTAAAGAACATCGAAGTCGCTGACAAATATGCTGGAGTGTGATCAGGTCGCATACCTCTGCTTCAATCCCAAAAAATGCCCCTTCGTCACCCAGTAATTAAAAATCTTGGTCAACCTTGATAATAGCGACGGTTTCTGCCTCAATCCCAAAAAATAAGTCACTGACTTTCTGAATCCTAGCAAATTCGAAATGTACTCGTATTGCCAGCTATTCATAAAGGACCCTTTTACCAATAAATGTTCCACGCAAGAACTACTGCAGAGAGGTACCAAGCTTTACCGGAACGAGGCAAAAGAAAGATCTTTTCTTGTCCTTAAGAGGGTCCTAAAATCTTCTCCAGTCCAAGCATTGTACAACGAGAATGCCAAGACAGAACTACTTCACATCGGCGCTAGTATTTGTGGGATAGGTACTTTTCTAGCACAAATTCGGGAAGGTGGTAAAGCTTATGTTTCCAGAGTACTTTCAAAGTCCGAGGTGAACTACTTTACAATCGGTAAAGATTGCCTTGACCTGGTTCAGCCACCAACAAGTTCCATCTATACTAATTTAGCGAAGCATTCACACTTGTTACGAAGCGCCATTCTCTATGCTGGCTCGCTAGCCTGAAGGATCTGCCAGGTCGACCGACTGGCGGGATGAGCACTGAGGCAACAGTGGTTTACAAAATCGGACGAAAACGCAAGGACGCCTAATGCCTTTACAGAAATCTTTTGGCAGAACACGGCACAGCGCATTAAATTTCAGTCATAACTGCATTATAGAATGAAGGCTTTCACGACCGGGTGACATGGCTGTTGATATACTTTCCGGGATGTGAGGTCGTGGTCCAAGAACTTTTTCTGCTCCTTACGTTTCGTCCAGGACTGCGCTGGACTTCCTCAGAGGCGCTGCTCCGCTGAGTCATGCCGACTGACTGGTCGGGTGTCTGAGAGCGACTTATATATTGTGAGAAAGGGGGGCGTGGTTCAGGTGACACGTGATGAGCAGTGATAATCCATAGCAAAGATAAGGTTGACTATCGATTACCACCTTGTCAAGATAAAAATTGTTAGCAATTTTGTAGAGCCACTGTCCATATATCGCTGAGTTTCATAGCCTCCCCTTTCCTATTAAAATTATCGTGATGTTTATAAATTTCAATAGATTCTCTGTATAGGCGTGGATAGTAATTTAACGTTGCAGATAAAACTGCGGTATCCGAAAACTTCAGTTGGTGGTTTCCTGGTTGAAGAGCACACTTGTTAAAACAATGAGCACATTTTTATTGTCACACTTCACGTCATACATCATTACACATCAAAAGTATCACATAAACAGAACATAATGGCCGCCTTGGCCCAAAGAGTTTTTGCGCGCCAGAGATGTTATGGCATGTCAGTGTTGCCACAGAGCACCCCCTTGCACTCCGGAGGACGAGGCTCTGGCCGTTGTTGGGGGAGGGTGCGGATGTCGCGCTGTCTTCGTCTGGAGGGGGAACTGGGCGGGGCCAGGGTTCGAACCCTTCGGGATGGAAAAATGTAATCATGGTGCCACACTGGTGGGAGCATGCAGCGACTGGTTAGTGAGGTGACGGAGGGGCTGGGGGGAATAGACGGAGACACGGGTTACAACATATACAGTGTCCCTGTGGCGTCAATGAAAGATTGAATGAGGGAAGGATCTAAGGAATTGGTGATCAGTGAGGAGTGAAGAATGGAAAGTTGGAAGATGTCACCATCGGTGGAGTGGGGGGCGCACCGGGGGGAGGGCGGGGGGTGTGGATGACTAAGAGAGAATCATTTGTGGTAGTTATACAGATGTCAGATGGTGAAAAGTGCGAGATGTTGATGGAGACAGTAGTGGGTTGTTGAATGTTGGGTGAGAAGTGTGTGACGGGCGTAGCAGGAGAGGGTGGGGTGAAAGGCATGGACATCAGACTCTGCCCATTAAGGGTTCCCGTCGTTGGGGAAGGGGTCATCGTCTGTCTTGGTCAGTGGTGTCGGGTCGCTGGATTTGTTGTCGTCTGCAGTGACCCACGCCGGCTTGAGTCGAGACATTGACACTGTCAAGGGTTTGCCTTTGATACAGATGTCGAATGTATTCAACGAGCGCCTAAGTACCCTGTAATGGCCTGTGTATGGGGGTAGCGTGACAGCGCACATTGTATCGTCCCTAAGCATTACAGCTTCACATGTGTCTAACCGCTGGTGCACGAATGTTTTAGGCAGAGTGTGTGCTTTTGGAGTGGGTGCTCTGTGTGCTCGTATCGTCTGTCATATGTTCTCAATCAGCACAGGGTATTCGATGGTATCTTGGAGCGGTGAAGGCTCGACAAACTAGGCTGGTAGGGTCAACGGCTCGCCATAGAGCAGTTTGGCCACCGAGCACTGCAGATCTTCTTTATATACAGAACAGAGGCCTAGCAGTACCCACGGGAGGTCATGTAACCACCATTCCCCATGGCACATTAGTGCTGTCTTTAAAGTGCGGTGCCATCGTTCCACTAAGCCATTTGATAAGGGGTGATAGGCTGTCGTGTGAATGTGGCTGATGCCGAACACTGGAACACTACTCCAGACATCATTTCATGTTCTGTTTGAGACTTTCTTTTCTTTTGTCTTATTGTCTACAGCATATTTTACTGTTTCCATAAGTACATCTACTCAGTAACTGATCTCCTTGTCATTTTCTGTATAATCTTAGTTTTCTAAGATGTTGAACATGTTGTTTGATTTAACTCAGTGTACAACAATAGTCTTAAATTTCATGACTGTAGTCATGACACTTTTGGGAAACTGTGGCCCTTGTTAGTACAATGGAAAAACACTTTCTGAAGCATCCACTATTTTTTACATTGGTAAATAGTGATAGATACACCAAGACTGTATTCTTGTCATTATTTTATATCTTAAATAACTTATCATGTACTACTTTTCTGAGTTTCCATCTGATAGGTCTTTTAATTATAGCTCTATATGTGCTTTCAATCTGTAACCCACTTGCATCTACATCTACATCTACATCTACATCCGTACTCCGCAAGCCACCTGACTGAAGTAGTCAAGGATTGTGACATCCTGTACAAGGAAGGTTATATAACTGTAGGAAGTCATAAATTCCTTCCAGCATATTGATCCTGTTTTGCGACTTTCAACAAATGTATACATGTTTTCTGTAAACTGGCTTTTTCCACTTCTTTAGTCATCATTCATCATCTCTCATACATATTTTGCAGCTTCTCAGACCTATCCTTTCCTTGGGTTTAGCTTATTTATTATTTGCTTCTTTTTTTAGATATGCTCTTATCTCTGATTCATCAATTGATGTTCCGCCATTTTTAATTTCACAGGCAGTCCAATCGCTTCTGTTGCTGGCACTTCATCACTGAGTTCTCTCTAGTCCTTTTCTACTGTGACCCTAGATGATTACCTCTCACTGGTCATATTAAGGAATCTATTCTTCTGAATTGTTGTGCTTATAATATATAACTTTTTGTTTGTGCCTATAACTGCTATTACTGACAAGTAGAATTTTCTCTGCCTTCATTTGATTATCTCACATCTTTGACCTATTGAGCCCTAACAGCTCATTTAAGGTAATGTTGAATTTAAATCTTGGGACTGGCAATATTAGAAATTGTCCTTTATAACTTCCAGGGATAGTATTCCTCCAAGAAAGAAAATTGCACACACATGGTCTAGCCACAGACTGGGCAACGAGGTCCTGGCAGAAGTAAAGCTATGACTATGGGCCATGAGTCATTCTTGGTTACTCAGTCAGTAGATTACTTTCCAATGAAAGGCAAAGTTTCCACATTTGAGTATCATAAAATATTTCATGACACCTGATGATGGAATATGTCCAAAACTGGTTGTACAATAAAGAATTTTTAACAGCAACTCTTGGTAGTGAATTATGACTTTTTCAAATGATTTACTTCCACAATAAATCCTACTCTGCACCAGAGTATGCACCAGCTTGAAACTCCCTGGCAGATTAAAACTGTTCCGGGAGATCAAGACTCGAGCTTGAGATCTTTGTCTTTTGCTGGCAAGTGCCCTACCAATTGAGCTATACAAGCATGACTGACATCCCCATCCTCACAGCATTACTTCTGCTAGGACCACATGCCCCCCAACTGTAGTTAGGCCATGTCTCTGCAGTTTTCTTTCTTCCGGGAGTGTTAGTCCTGCAAGTTATGCAGGAGAACTTCTGTGAAGTTTGGAAGGTAGGAGATGAAGTACTGGTGTAAGTAAAGTTGTGAGGTAGGGCCTTGAGCCATGCTAGGATAGCAAAGCCAGTAGAGCATTTATGATTCACTGTTTGTAAAGATTCATCTCTGTTAACCTGGACTAGCAGTTTCTCCCCCAAGATACCCGAGCAATATACAGTCTTGGATAATGTTATTTGTTCTGTGTTTGTTTGGGTACTTCTAAAAAGAAATGGTACTGCAATGGCAAAAAGAGGTAATACCTTATAATTGTAGTTACAGAGCTAACAAAGGTAACTCTAACATTAACTTAAAAAGAAATGGAGTGTATGTCACCATATGTGTAATATGATGAGTACGATAAGATGTAAATTACATTATACTAGCACGCAAATTATGTATGATTACAATACAGCCAAACTAGATATTTTTATAAGACTGAATTGTTCTCAACACTGCATACAAAGACATAGCCTTCTCACCATCTCAAAGGGGGAAGTTGAAGCTTTTTCACTACCTTGAAATGCAAAGAATGTGAGACCCATGTGGAATTGCAGTTGAGAGACCCATGTGGAATTGCAGTTGAGCTCTGACAAAGAATTCTATTTTTTTGTTCTCAGTATCTGTAGGAATGCCTCTACCCAATGTCACCTGAGTTTGATATAAATCTACACAAGGAAATTTTACTCAGATCAGCTGAGCATGTGGTTATGTACAAGAAGAACTGTACCCCCTCCCCTATTCTCCTGAGAGCTGTGGCATTAACATGTTTCATATTTATGTGCATCTGATCTGTGATTGCTTCTTCACTGAAGAAAAGTAAGCCTGAAACACATTACTTCAAAATACCACAGATCACATTCACTTTTGAGTTGTTACATTTAATCTCAATGATGAAACAGAGAATTTTGAGATTTATATTTCTGGAGGTTGTGTTTACCAACTTCTTCCTCACCGTCTTTGAATTAGCGATGTGGGAGCAGCATAACACCAAAATAACAATCTAAATTCCAGTTGAATTACAACATTAATGTCACAAAAGTTAAACACACACTAAATCCTAATACTCAATATATTCCTCACTTGATAGTATGTGCATTCAAATGCCAACATTATAACTCAGATTACCTCTATGATATTATGGTAAAGTCATGTATTTACATTGGTGAGCAGATTCTGCAATAGATAAATCAGAACTGAAACAGCAGTTACATAGGCAAATGTGAAAAACCACCTAAAGTGCTGTTTCAGATTGAGTAACACAATAAAGCAGATGGGAAAATGACTAATGTAAAAGTCTACTTGGTATTTGGCCACAATATATTGTAAATAACTGTCACAAACATTTTGGTCACATTTAAAAGGCCTTCTGCTAGGTCTTGACCAGTAGACCCAGAAACATGCCATTGTTAACTGTGGCTAAAATGTTGTGATAGTTATTCACAGAATGGTGTGCAATATCCAGAAGACTTTATGGTAACTGACTCTGACAGTGGAAGTCAATGCAATTATATTAAGAAACTGATTTTCTATATGCTATTGTATGCATCCCAATTTCTTTTATCTTCTCCTCATGATGCAGCAAAATGGTCACATAGTCTTCTTCAAATAATTTTTTTCTAAATTTACCAAACACAGGTTTCCATGAACTATTTCATCTTTCTTCCACTAATTCACATTAAAGTACAGAAAACATAACATTGTGCCAGTGTTATTAAGCACACCCATTGCCCCTGATGCTTTAATGCTTTGAGTACTAATTTATTTTAATTAATGTCACAGTCAGAAGTAACGATATGAAATGAATATTTCCTGCCATCATTTTCTGACACAGGGAGGGGTAGGACATTCAAGGTTATTCATAAGTCTCTCCAGGATTTCAGATGAGAACTGCACAAAAACTACAAGACATGCAGAAAACAGACATGCATCAGTGGATAGAACATTTCTTCAAATTTGTAACTCATAATATAGCTGGACAATATGAGAGAGCTTTGTCTGTGATGAGGCAAAAGTCAATACAAGTGAGCACTTCATTGACACCATGTGTCCACGAGGATGCAATGGCAGCCCACTTTGCAAATATGATAACTGAGTTTCCTATATGCAGTTGTGAACTAATTCAATGCAGCTGTGGCGCTGATGAGATCGACTACAACATCGATGCATTCATCTTTGACCTAAGCTAAGATTATCTATGTCCGGTTATGCCATAGCAGTTCTTTGTAAGCCTTGCTAGTGTAAAGAGGTGAATAAACAAACTACTGCAAAATGGGAGTGCTGTTTGGTGTAACCAACCCAAACTTCCTCCTCACTGCTGACCTCGAGTTGTAATGTCTTCTGTTTTGGCCGCTTTACTTTGTCCGCGACCTCCACGTTGGTTATTTTCGCGTGTATTACATTGACACAGCATTCAAACAATGACTTCGGCCCAATGCCTAACACCGTATTTTGTGATCGGCTTGCATCATGTTGCGGGCGATGTACACCCACCAGGACTGCAACGCGATGCCTCTCACTCGACGATTACGCTGATTTCACCAAAAGTTTTTAAGTGTGCAACAATAAGTGAGGTTAGGAGTGTGCATGACTCCAGCTATCAAACGCCTTTGAACCCACCACATGTGCCCTCCCTCATCGACTGTGCAGTTACCTCTTACAGATCTCCTTGCAGTGCGGGACCAATGCCGATTTCTGCAAATGCTTCGTCGGACAACTTACCACCACCAGGGCAACGATTTGCCACGCCGCAATCCGTGCAGTACCATGCGGGTACCTGCCATGTGGCCAGATCTGCTTCGTTCACTTGTCAGCCTACTCAGCATCCAACCACGCCCGTACCTGCCTCGGTTCAGCATCAGCACTTGCCTTCCTACTTCAATACCTCGGCCTGCAACAGGAACAATAACTTATTATCTGTGCTTGACCTCCACCTCCGCCCCACTGCTATGCCTCAGTGTTTTGTGCCATGACATTCACCTTATCCACACACCATTCTGAGTGGACTGACTATGAACAGTGAACTTTCACACATTCCGTTGCACGTTCGACATCATTTCCCACACTGTGCTTCTGAACAGCCTGCACCTCTGCAGCCTCCCTGCAACACAGGTGGCCCCGGCTCTGATCACACGTCGAGCTTTCTGCGGACTAACACGCTTTCTCAAACTCTGAACTTTTTCTCACCTGTCGCCCACACGCCGGCTCCAGTTGAGCTTCCACTACCATGCTCAGCACATCTTGGTGCCTCATCCATGTTGGTCTTCCGCAACGTGTCAATCCGAACACACCCGCAACATGTTGAGCTTCTGCAACCACAATCAACACGTTATGGTGTCTCACCCACGTCGGCCTTCAGTGTCATGACAGATTGCGCTCAAGCACAACACGTCACCTTCATGCTGCCTCCCAAACAGCCATTGTTGCCACATACTCTGGATGTACACTCTCCTGGAATACTACAGCAACAACAGCTCATTTCAGGCAGTGCCCCAACAAACTCAACTCAACCTGTTCTTCCAAACATTCTACAATGCTTACCGACACTGCCGCTGTTTAATCCCGACAGAGCTACAACCTGGTTCAAAATTGCAGATGAAGTGTTCAACCATTACAAGCTCGACGAGTCAACCAGGTTTCTGTACCTCATCACCCATCTGCACGACCAGGACGACTTGATTGCTGACCTGGTCGATGCCCTGAACTCATCTACCTGGTACACTCCAGCCAAAGAGACACTTCTACATTGGCTTGCACGCTCAACTGAGGCAGCAATTCAGCAAGTGCTCCACATTGAGCAACTAGGCAATGACAAACTTCCCAGCTCTGGAGACGTCTACGTGCCCTGGTCAGCGCCGATCTATTCTCTACACAGATCTCCTCGCCATCTGGTCAGATAAACTATCTCCTCACATCCGCTTTGCTCTGGCTCAAAGACCTCCCGAACCTGTCGAGCAAAGAATGACGATTGCTGAAAAGTTACATGATGCATCACTGCTCCATTTCGCCAGCCACTGCCTACCTGACAAATCTCAGGTTCAGGCTCATCGCCCTGCGGCCGGACGCACCCAGGACTGTACTGTGCTGACCATTCCACTTGCTCCGGGAAGCTGTAAACAAGCAACTGGGACGCCACCGGTTCTTCGTGCGGTCATGCCACCTCCTGCAACCGAACCTGCTGCAACCAATGAACCTCGGCCACCACCACTGGCAATGAACTTTCCACAGGAAATGCAACCGCACTACCCATACTGTTACTTTCACACACGGTTTGGTGAGGCGGCACGAAACTGCAGACCACCCTGCTACTTCCCAAACGCCAATCGCAGGTAGGTTCGGGTGCTGCCTCCTGCGCACAACATGACAGGCACCCCCCAGTGTTCCCTTCTGTCTGGGAACAACCAGATAATTGTGGACGACTTTACATTACAGACATTTCGTCAGGATACCTTTTCCTACTGGACACAGGTACAGATGTTTCACTGCTGCCCACGTCCTTAGCATCGTCGAACATCCACCCTCATCATATTTCACTGCAAGCTGTGAATTCAACCGAACTACAATACTCAGGTTCAACTTCACACGTCGTCTCACTCTCCGCAAACTGCAAACTCGAGTGGACTTTTTTTAGTGTGCGAAATTGACGAACTTATAATAGGCATTGACTTCTTGTGACACCACAAACTTTTACCGGACTTAGTGCGAAACATCGTGTTTCACCATCCGTCCAAGACTCACTTCCCTTGTGCTCCGTAAACCAACCCCCCCCCCCCCCTCTCCCATGTCACATCAGTCTGGGCTCATCTCATCTCATCCATACCTGCTTGTCTCTGTCGATGACATTACAAGAAACCACGCATGAGTGTCTTATCAAGCTCGAACACGTTGCTCGCCTATGCAAGGAAAACATCGGGCTCTCCCTCTGGCTCCACGAAACACAGCTCCAGCTCTCTGATGCAGCAAATGACTTACAGACACTACAGCAAGGACAAAGCAAGATCAGTATGTGCGCCAAATCTGCTTGCAATCCCAGCAATTGAGCCTCTGTGTGTTTACCTCCCACTAGCCCTCGCAGCTGTGCTATAAAGACTGCCATAACATATACTGACAGCCCTGCAGGGCCACACCCTCCTAACACTGCAGCATTTGACACCCAGCCAGATGCAAGTGCGCATGCGCAACGAGCGTCACATGTTCCCGAACTGACAGCTCCTACCCCGCCCCATACGGACAGCACCTCAAACTATGCAACTTCAGCTCCTGCATGCCGCAGTGCGACCACCATTGACAACACAAACAGTGCGCTTGCGCGAAGCATCTCGCTTGGGAACGTGCTGCCATATGCCGCACCCTCGGACAATAGACCCACTAACGGCTCCCAAGCTCTACCGAGCTCACCCAACCACGGTGCCACTGCTTCGGGCCGGCGACCATTTTGTCGCGTTAACTCCTGGGACACTTCACCACCTCGGCTCCCATCGGATCCACCGAGTGGATCCGAACACCACGACCACGTCTCTCCTGCCCCGCTCGCCATACGTTGTAAACAAACTGCTTCCCGTGCCGCCGGCAACATTTCCGTCGTCACCAATGGCACAGTTCACAAGCGTCACCTCACGCTGGGTCCCCTGATCTCCAGTAAACCACATCAACTTTGTCCCAAGTGCCTCTCTTACCTTAAAAAACAGATTTCTGAACTACTAAGCTCCAGCGTCATTGAACCCTCTGTCAGTAGCTGGTCTACGCCCATACATATGACACCCAAGAAAGACAGGTCCTGGCACATGTGCAGAGACTACCATCGACTAAATGCATGAACAATTATGGACACCTACCCCATACCCAACATTGCTGATTTTACCAGTTCCCTCACAGGTACGACCACTTTCCCTGTCATTGATTGCAAACGGGCCTACCACTAGATCCCCATGGCACCTGAAGACACTGAGAAGACAGCAATCACCACCCCGATTGGGTTATTTCAGTTTCAATTCATGTCCTTTGGTCTGAAAAACGCAACCCAGACCTGGCAACACTTCATCAACGAAGTGCTTTTCGAACTAAAATTCTGCTTAGCATATCTTGATGATATTCTTGTGTTCAGCTCCTCCATCGAGGACAACATTCGACATGTGCAAACTGTTATGAACACTCTCGCTGCAGCAGGCATCGAGACCAACCAGGACAAATTGCAGCTACATCAACCTGCTGTCACTTTTCTTGGTTTTCAGGTCTCTGCCGACAGAATTTCTCTGCCCCCTGAGAAAGTACAAACAATACTAAACCTACCCAGACCTTCGTCATTCAAAGAGCTCCGGCACTTTCTGGGGACGGTTAATTAATATCGCCGATATCTACCTCGGGCTGTGGAGATTCAAGCTCCACTGACTGACGCCTTGGCACGCACCAAAACTTCTGGATGTCGGCCCATTCCATGGATACCTGCTATGACTGACTCTTTCACTGCCCTCAAATATCTTCGTGCATCCTCATCCCAATGCGCAGCTTTTCATCATCACAGATTCAAGCGATACTGTCATCGGCGCTGTCCTTAGCCAGACAATTGACGGCCAAACCTTGCCTCTGCAGTGCTTCTCGCAAAAGCTCACCAATGCACAACGGAAATATTCCGCGTTTGACAGGGAGTTTCTCGTGGTCTACGAAGCAATCACGCATTTTAAGACTGACATTGAGGGACACCCTTTCTATGTTTAACAGACCACAAACCCCTGGCTGCAGACATTAAAAACCGGGCAGCTGACCCACCTCCTTGCCGCTTCAGATACATGGATTTAATATCTCAGTTCACCACCGATGTCAGACACATAAAGGGTGCTGACAATATAGTTGCTGATTTCCTTTCACGGGTTGATGCTGTCCATTTGCTGTTAGACCTCTCTGAAGTGCCTAACCTTCAACCCGCCGACGAGGAGACACAAAACCTGACTGCAGACTCTACCTCTTCACTACACTTCGTCCGCACCACCTTCCCTGGCATTTATGGTGAGATGATAGTATGGGCACATTACACTCCCTCATCCCAACCACACTCCGTCGAGCTGTCTTCAACGCATTGCATAATTTAGACCACTCCGGTGTTCGTGCGTCTGCCCACCTAGTAGCGGAGTGCTTTGTATGGAGAAATGTCAACGAGGATTGCCAGCAATGGGCAAGCTCCTGCATTGCATGCAAATGCTGCAAAGTACACAAGCACACTTCAGCCCCCCCCCCCCCCCTCGGCGCCTTTTCGTTCCCTCCAGGGCATTTCCAGCATATTCATATTGACATTGTCAGTCCTCTCATCCCCTCTAACGGCTTTTATTATGCTATCTTGTCTACAGACCGAACAACTCGCTGGGCCGAGGTTGTCCCCCTCCCCAATTTTATGGCAGAGAAACTGTTGCTCAAGCTTTCATCGAGTCATCGGTATCACATTTTGGATGCCCAGCTATCATCATAACTGACCAGGGCAGACAATTTGTTGTGCCGATGAGATCGACTCCAATATTGATACATTCATCTTTGAACTAAGTTAAGTTTATCTTTGTCCGGTTCTGCCATAGCAGTTCTTTGTAAGCCTTGCTTGTGTAAAGAGGTGAATAAACGAACTACTGCAAAATGGGAGTTTTGGTTGGTGTAACCGACCTGAACTTCCTCCTCACAGCAATACAGAGACGAGGATTAATAGTGAAACTTAATAACAGTGCAGCATATACTATTTATAGGTGCAATCTGTAAGTATGAGCATTCTGCAAGCCATTACCAGGCTTCCCTTTACCAGGGGACATTGATACACAGCACTTACATGCATCAACTTCCCTGAAAACCTGTTGTGGGACACATATGTCACAATGGTAGTCAAATGGTCAAAGCATTCCAATTGTCAGATGTTTGTTAACCTTATCAGTATAATTGAATGTGGAATATTTACATTACTCTAACCACTTGTGATCTGACTGTTGTAAAGATGGTCATCAAATGGGAAAGTTCTAAGTAAGAAGAAGGAAGGGATAGGGGGATGGTTGTTCCTGATCCATATGAACACAAGATGAAGTAGTATACCAAATTGTTCATTCAAATGACAAATTAATAGAAACAGTTAAATAATTCAGCTGTGATGAGAATGTTACTGACTAAGAGGAGATTGTAAATGTAAATGTGAATTACTCTACAGTCCTTACACCATATCTGAAAGTAGAGAATAACCTGGCTACTTGATCCTGTTCTCATTCTTTGCTTCACATATATTTAAAAGGTGAACTGTCTCATTATCTATGTGGTAAGTAACTCCAGAATTACAGATATATTTTATTAGATAAAATAGTTTTCTGCAAAGCAGTATACATGAAACTCAAAATAGTTCAAATGGATTCTGAGCACTGTGGGACTTAACATCTATGGTCATCACTCCCCTAGAACTTAGAACTACTTAAACCTAACTAACCTAAGGACTGCACACAACAACCTATCCATGAAACTAATTATGAGTATAACCAGATGGTAAGTTGTTGGGTCAAATTTCATGCCACCAAAATACTACAACTGGCGCCATTGACACTTCAAAGTGTTGCTAAATAATTATTGTCCAAAAGGCATTTATTTGGATTGTGGGGCTGTAGTGCTCACTGCATCCATGGCATTCAGTAAGCAACATGTCCCCTAGGTTACACTGCACACTGGCTTCAGATTTTCAACAGAGTATATCAACTTTCAACATACAAGAACATAGTGCATGAGCCATTTGCCACCCACTCACAATAAAAATGGGAGATGGCATTCCAAACATAAGAGGTTTGGTGAGGTTCCTGTTCATTGTTTTTCATGACAAGCTCTTGTGGGTATCACATCTGAAGGATGTGAAAGATAATTTCTTCAAGGCAGTGTGATTCAGCCACAGGTCTTGAGTGACCAACAAGCTAATCTGCTCAAGTTTATAAAGTTTTGGTGTGTCCAGACTGATTATGGATGTCAGGTGCATGCATCAACAAGTCCATGCCATCCACCATCTGGGAATAAGGCTTGCAAAAAGCTCCTCTAGATCCCACTGCACCTCTAACCTCTGTTTTGAGGTTAATGACCTGCCACTAACCTGAAGTAACAAATAGGTTCTTGTAAGGTGCAGTTACTGGTGTTACATCTTGTTCAGAAGCCCCCCTATAAATGGTAATCATAATTCCAGAATGAGATTTTCACTTTGCAGTGGAGTGTGTGCTGATATGGAACTTCCTGGCAGATTAAAACTCTGTGCCGGGCCGAGACTCGAACTCGGGACCGTTGCCTTTTGCGGGCAAGTGCTCTACCAACTGAGCTACCCAAGCACGGCTCACGCCCCGTCCTCACAGCTTTACTTCTCCCAGTACCTCATTTCCTACCTTCCAAACTTTACAGAAGCTCTCCTGCAAACCTTGCAGAACTAGCACTCCTGAAAGAAAGAATATTGCGGAGACATGGCTTAGCCACAGCCTGGGGGATGTTTCCAGAATGAGATTTTCACTCTGTAGTGGAGTGTGTGCTGATATGAAACTTCCTGGCAGATTAAAACTGTGTGCCGGGCCGAGACTCGAACTCGGGACCTTTGCCTTTCACGGGCAAGTGCTCTACCAACTGAGCTACCTAAGCATGACTCACACCCCATCCTCACATAATTTATTCATAAACAATACAGCCATTTGTGGTCCACAGAACACAGACTTTGTGGTGCTTGGTGTGTACTCAGTCCTTAGACTGTGGTTGAGTTCATCCTAAGTGCTGATGTTGTAGAGAATTATTTTAAATTTAACACAGTATAAGGAGAATGCACTCCAGATTTTATTTTCAAGTTATTATTTGACAAAATTTTAACTCTACACTACAGCTATATGCTAAGTGGAGGACAACTTTGAGCTACTCTGCCTTTTGCCCCCACCATATTCAGTAAGTGGATCTTCAGGAACAGAAACAGAAGGATTCTGGAGTAAATAAAATGTAATCAAGTTATAGGATTCATCATATGCTCTAACTTCCTGAGTATCCCTCAGAGGACATAGTAGATAACATCAGTAGTTCGATTAGGCTTTTTTTGGATGA
Organism: Schistocerca gregaria; assembly: GCF_023897955.1. Lineage (NCBI taxonomy): Eukaryota > Metazoa > Arthropoda > Insecta > Orthoptera > Acrididae > Schistocerca > Schistocerca gregaria. The sequence continues at coordinate 322,278,608 of NC_064927.1, forward strand.
TGCTGTTGAATACAGAAAGTCACAATCAACAAAATTGCAGCAAAATATCGGAAGACTAGCACAGGATCGATGCTTGATGCATGGAATGGCAATTGACCATCAACAAAAATAAATGTAATGTACTGTGTACAGATAGATAGAAAGGCACATTACTGTATGATCACATGGCTGCAGAACAATCATTAGAACCAATTACTTGCAAATAACATCTATCAGTTTCTGTAGAAGAAATTTAAAGTAGAACAACCACAGAAAATTAACTGTGGGTAAGGCAGGTACCAGACAGATTCATCAAAAGAATCCTCAGGAAACATAATCCTTCACCCAAGGAGGTAGCTTACAAATCCCTCATTTGGTCAATACCTGGAAACTGTCTGTCAATATGGTATCCATGTCATTTAGGATCAATAGAGGAAACAGAGAAGACCCAAAGAAGATCATCATGTTTTCTTACAGTTTCATTTGGTAAGTACAAAAAGCTCAGACAACTACAGTGGCAAACACTGCAAGAGATGCTTTCTGAATCATGATGTGGATTATGGTCAAAAGTTCCAAGAGTGTACATTCCTAGAAGATTCAACCAACATGTTGCTTCCACCCACATGTTGCTGTTGATGGGGCTTCCAGTCCAAAGACTGGTTTGATACAGCCCTCCACATTACTCCATCCTGCACTGTCCTCATCATCTCTGAATAACTATTGTAACCTACATCTTTCTGAATCTGCTTACTGTATTTGTTTCTTCATCTCCCTCTATGATTTTTACTCAACACACTTCCCTCCAATACTAAATTGCAGATCCCTTGATGTCTCAGAATGTGTCCTATCAACCAATCCCTTGCTTCAGACAAGTTGTGTCACTAATATCTTGTTACTCCAGTGTTGTTCAATACCTCCTCATCAGTTACATGATCTACTCATCTAATCTTCAGTATACTTCTGTAGCACTACATTTCAAAAATTTCTATTCTCTTATTGTTTAGACTCTATCATCCATGTTTCACTTCCATACATGGCTTCACACCAGACAAATACCTTCAGAAAAGATTCCTAGATACTTAAACCTGTATTCCATGTTAACTAAGTCCGCTTCTTCAGAAACGTTTTTCTTGTTATTACAGTCTACATTTTATATTTTCTCTACTTCAGCCATTGTCACTTTGTTGTCCAAACAGCAAAACTCATCTACTAGTTTAAGTGTCTCATTTCCTTATCTAATTCCCTGAGCATCACCTGATTTAAATCTAATACATTCCATTATCCTTGTTTTGCTTTTGTTGTTGTTCATCTCATATCCTTTTTGCAAAACACTCTCCATTCCGTTCAACTGTTCCTCCAAGTCCTTCACTATCTCTGACAGTATTACAATGATAGCAGCAAACTACAAAGTCATTATTTCTCCTCCGTGGACTTCAGTTCCTGCTCCAAATTTTTCTTCTGTTTCCTTTGCTGCTCGTTCAATACACAGATTAAGCAACTCAAGGATAAGCTACAACCCTGCCAACTTCCTTCTCAAACTCTGCTCCCCTTTCACACTTCTCAACTCATAACTGCCATCTGGTTTCTGTACAAGTAGTAAATAGCCTTTCACTCCCCGTATTTTACCCCTGTTACCTTCAGAATTTCAAAGAGAGTGTTCCAGTCAACACTGCCAAAAGGCTTCTCTAAGTCTACAAATGCTATAAACATGTGCTTGCCTTTCCTTATCTTCTAAGAGAAGCTGTAACACCAAAATTGCAGATAAAATACCTTCTGCACCATCCCAATCTTTTTGGCATTTAATATCTGTTGATAACTTGTACGACACTTCTGATTCTGAATATGTAAGCTTTATTACAGAAGCTATAGTTAATATGGAATGGATGTAATGGTGTATTTCTTACTGACTGTATATAACTGATTGTGATTATAATGTAAATATTGTAAATTGCTGGCAATGAGCTAAGAGAACTTTATTTTAATGAATAAATAGCAAAGACAAAATAGCAGTAGCTGTGCCATTGTTTATCTTTGGGTATGGAGAGTCTCTGTTGCACTGCAAGCAGAGAGGAAGCAGAGCAGCTTGAGTGATGAAAGGGTGCAGAAGTGTTTGGTGAGTGCTCCTGCAAATGAGGTGTGCAGCTATGATTGCACAAGTGGAGGCACACCACATTTGTTAACCCGCAAGCATTGAGAGCATGGTAGGATGAACAGGCGGAGGAAGCTGCAATTCTAGCTATTACCTGCCACATAATTATCTGCGGCTCTGGAGACGACTCGAGGTTCTCGACCAGCAGCAGCAACAGCAGCAGCTCAGCATTGTCATTGGCTACATTCTTCATTGTCCACACAACTACAATGTTGTAAGACTGTAAAGTGATAAAATATAAGTAACCATCTAGAAGCACTACCCAGTAACATTTCTTTCACAAAGTATGACTAACTTGAATAATAACCTGCTATAGTTAACACTTGTAGGGCACCTGTGTTGTCACTGTCCTCAGACATCATTACCATGCAGGGTTCCTTTCCACACAATCACCGGGTGTCTTAAGAATATGAAAGTAGAACAACTATTTGCTGTCAGTTTTGTTTGTTTGGTAATGGCCAGTTTCAGTCTAAATTTTCTGCCTCAGTAAGTGTTCATTCTTGCATTTCGTAACAGAGGCTTGACTAATTTGCAATTATGAGTATTATCTTCATTCAATTAAAGTAATGTAAAATTTCACTGGCAAAACTAATAACCAAAGAAACAGCCCAAATTGAGAGTGTACAATTTCATTTATTCTGTATTTAGCTTAGCAAGTGACAACTGCTGGCTTAGTAAGTATTTTATTGTGGTTACATTGAAATTAAAATCAATTGCTCTTTTGCTTAAAAAGAATTCAATTCAATCTTATACCTATCAAAAGTAAATTGCTTGCATTTTTCTCAGTTTTACATTACGTTACACAGAGGTTACTGAAAGTCATTCTTTTCATAACAAAGCTTTAGTTTCATTTATTCAACGAGTAACGTCATTTAACTTTACTTCCAAAATTTCTGGAAGCCAAACTGATCTTCCCCAAGGTCAGCTCCTACCAGTTTTTCCATTCTTGCTAAGGAATTAGTGTCAGTATTTTGCAATCATGAGTTATTAAACTGATGATTCAGTACTATTCACACTGTCAGCATCTGCTTTCTTTGGAACTGAAATTATTACATTCTTCTTGAAGCCTGGGGGTATTTTGCCCATCCAATGCATCCTGCACACCAGATGGAAGAGTACTGAAATGGATGGCTCTCTCAAGCCTGTCAGTAGTTCTGGTCTAATGTCATCTACTCCTGGGGTCTTGTTTTGACTTAGGTCTTCTAGTGCTCCATCAAATTCTTCTCACAGTATCATATCTCCCATCCTATCTTCCGCTACATCCTCTTCCATTTCCATAACATTGACTTCAGTTTCATTTCCCTTTTATAGACCCTCTATATATACCTTCCACTTTTCAGCTTCTCTTCTTTGCTTAGGCCTGGTTTTCCAGCTGAGCTCTTGGCATTTGAATTTTTTCTTCTGTGGGGAATGGGAATGGTGTCAGTCCATTGACTGTCTTTTAGTTCTGGGGTCAGAATGGTGAACCCATTCCGTCACCTGTCACAAACCAGGGCAAGAGGGCCTCCCCTTTAGCTTCAAAATGTTGCAACAAATCAAGACAAATGGTTTTTCTGTGTCATTTGTCATCCACCGTTAGATACTGCAGGACCCATCTTGAACACACTTTTGAATATCCAATAGTGCTTGCATCCACACTTCCTTTGCTGATTGACAGATGCAGTACCAACTGCCAGCTAATAATGCATCTGTTCTCACAAATGACATCAGCTCGCTGCAACATGCCAGGTGTGACAACCATGGATGGCCTCCCCGACTGCTGCAAATTGTGGAGCTCCACTGAACCACCTTCTGATGACCTCACCCTCCATGCCTAGCGACTAACCATACTTCTGTCGACAGCAGATGCTCCTTAAACTTTGCACAAGCATTTGTGAATATTCCACACAGTTTCTTTCTCTGCAGTGAGAAATTCAATGACGGTATGTTTCTTGTAAAATACATCATCTACAGACGCCATTTTGAAAGTGTCCCACAGCTACGCTACCTATCAGATGTGACAGAAACTTGGAGCGCTCACTCAGGACACTTCAAATAATACACACATAAAGTTTTGCATTCGTAGCACTGTTTTAGGCTGAGAAAAAAAAGTGGTGTATTACTTTATGGGCAATGCTCATGTAATCAATCTGAAACTTTCCAGTGTCTCCAGGTCTCTTCCAAGAATCAATCTTCTTACAGAGTTCTTAAACCAAGTGTTAGCAATAATTAAATTATGCTCTGTGCAAAATTCTACCAAGTAGCTTCCTCTTTCATTCCTTTCCCCCAGTCCATATTCATCTATTTTTCACTGAGCGAGGTGGAGGAGTGGTTAACACACCGGACTCGCATTTGGGATGACAAGGGTTCAAACCCATGTCCAGCCATCCTGATTTAGGTTTTCTGTGGTTTTCCTAAATGACTTCACGCAAATGCCAGAATAGTTTCTTTGAAAGGGCACAGCTGATTTCCTTCATAATTTTTCTCTAATCTGATGGGACCAACAACCTCGCTGTTTGGTCCCATGTCCCAAATCAAAAAACCAACTTATTTTTCCTTCTCTTCCTTTTTCTACTATTGAATTCCAGTCCCCCATCACAACTAAAGACTCCATCTCCCTTAAGATCTTAATTTCTTTTATCTCGTCATACATTTCTTCAATTTTTTCATCATCTGCGGAGCTTGTTGCTATATATAAACTTGTGTTACTGCATTAGGTGTGGGTTTTATGTCTTATCTTGGCTATGATAATGCATTCGATATGCTGCTCATAGTGGGTTACCCACATTCCCATTTTCTTATTCTTTATTAAACCCATTCCTGCATTACCCCTATTTTATTTTGTATTTATAACCTGATGTTCACCTGACCAGAGTTCCTGTTCTGCCTGCCACCAAACTTCATTAATTCCCACTATATCTAACTTCACCCTATCCATCTCACTTTTTAAATTTTATAACCTATTGGCTTGATTAAGGGATCCAACATTCCACACTCTGATCTGCAAAAAGCTAGTCTTCCTGACCCTGATCCAATGGAGTACTATTTGACCTCCAGAATGTTTTGCCCTAGAGGAGACCATCATTTAGCCATACAGTAGAGCCAAATGTCCTCCTAAAAAATTACAGCTGTGTTTTCGCCTCACTTTCAGCTGTTTGCAGTACCAGCACAGCAAAGCTGTTTTGGTTAGTGTTACAATACCAGGTCATTCAATTATCCAGACTGTGGCCCCTGCAACTACTGAAAAGACTGCTGTCCCTCTTCAAGAACCTCGGGGCCTCTCAACAGATATCCTTCGTTATGGTTGTGCTTACAGTACAGCAATCTGTATCACTGGTGCATGCAACCTATCCCACCCACTGTCTGGTCCTCCTACATATACCTCAAGATAAGACCACAGAGATAAAATCAGAGAGATTCGAGCCCTCACAGAGGGTCACATTTGTGGAAAGTGACAATTTGTAGAAAGTGGCAGTGATACAGAAATCACTCTCTACCATGCACCATAGGGCGGCTTGTGGAGCATAAATGTAGATGCTAGGCACAGATACAGAGAGACATGAAAATTTGGGGCACTGATAACGATGATTGTGATGAAGCAGCCAAGGGGGCATTTATAGTATTTACAGTTGCAGCTCCCCTGTGTGCATTAATCTTGATGTTGAGACATAGGGCCAAGTGTTTAGAGAGGAAGAGTGAGTAAGTTTGGAACCAGCAAATGCAGAAAAATTTATTATCCAATGACAGGATGATTAAGTGATCCAGACTGAGTTATGACACATGAATCCCATCTCTGGCAAGATGACCACCAGAGCAAAAAGATCGTGGTATTTAGATTCTGATATGACATATTTTAGTTGAATATGCTTTAGGAGCAAAGGAGACCAATTACTGAAAAGCAGAAGCATTGAGTGGTCAGTAGGTACTCTATGCCCCTACATGTGTTTTATGACAAGACAGGGAAAAACCATTTGATCTACTCTCTATTTTATGTGACAATAAGGTTTTAAGGTTTTGTCTTGTCAGATTAACCAAAGTATTGGACAGATTTCAGTGTGTTCTCAGTGTTGTTGGCTTACTCTTTTCATTTTTGTTTCATAGTGTTTCAGTATCTGAAACCCACAAATAACTATAAATTTTCATTGAGGAGCCAACGAATCCATTTTAATAGTAGTCTTATGTCTCAGTAAGTAATTGATGACAAAAACCTACTCATTGGGAGCTGTTTCAACAAAGTGTATCAATGAACAAGTTAATATACCTACATGCTCATATACAGCACTGTCTTTCTAGTATTTACAGTTTTACACTACAAAAAGTATGAACATAAAGCTAATCACAGCATTTCATTGGCTGCTTTTTTTTCAGTTACAGCACACTTTTCATCATCAAATGCAGTTATAACCGACAATTTTGGCAATTGAAGAACTGTTGAAAAGCTAGAGATTTCAGTTCTTGTATCTCCTTCAACCTCTATGAAAATCACAAGTTCCTAAAGCTTCGTGACAAAATTGTTAGGAGTTTGGGACTCAAACCTGAACCATTTCCTTTCATGATCAATGTTTTTTACTGAGCGAGCTCAAAATCACTTTCACAACAAAAAATTTTAGGAACACCTCTTCCCCGCTTCAAAGAATCCAGTACACCAATCAGATTTAATTTGTTGATGAGTTTATAACAGGACACACACTGCTGCAGAATCCAAAAGTCATTGTGGAAATGTTTGTCATTTTGAACTCTAGCGAATGAGATGTTAAAAATTTTGATTAGATGAGACAGATCTACAAATTGTTTTGCTACATTTTTCTGCTTGGGAGATGCCATTGACATGTGAAGATAACTTACTATGCACATTGAAGTCTAGGTAACTGAAAAGCATATTCAGTCAGAAGGGCAACTGTTGAAATACTGTAATAGATTTCATTTAATAGAAGGAATTTGATTCTATTATCACAAACATTTCACTTGAAAGTGAGAAATATTTTTCCAGCATTAATTTCTTTAACAGACTGCAATAATTTTGATTTTAATTTCTGCATACAGTCAAGGTTACCATTAGAACTTTAAAAAATTACAAATCTTTACAGAAATACAAGGTTTTATTCAGACTATTAAAGCGTACATGGATGGAGAATGATGAAAGTACAGTGCATCACACAATACATAAACTATGATATAAATATATCTTGTGCAAAAGCAATACACTGGAAAAAGGTAAAACACATACAGTATACTTTTGTACAAAATGAACACAGTGTATAAAAGTTATGAACAATTTATTCACAAAATTTGTTTTAATGTAATATTTTGAATCATACAAAAGGACAATGAACACAAAAGAGTGTTCATTAATATAAAAAAATAACCCACTTTCCACATAAAAGTAATAGATGTCTGAAGAATACTTTCAGAACACACACACACACACACACACACACACACACACACACACACACACACCTTTACACAATATGGTCAACAAAATTTCTACAAATAAGAGGTATTCACAATGTTCTTCACTGAAAAATAGTGTGTCTCTGGGATTATCTTTGTTTGATCTAAAATTATCAATATAAACACTAATAATATTAAAGTAAACAGATGAGGATTGATTAGACCTAGTTATCAATAAAGACATCATTTTTTAGAGATATAAGACATGTGGGGCATTACCTGCACAGTGTATACTTTAAAGGTGGCACACCACACCACACACTGGATGAAATAATCTTATTGAAAACTTTTGCTTCTGTATTGCTGGCAAGTTAACCTCTCACGCAATTCGACTAATTGTTGTAAAGTAGGGAAAAGAGATGACCACTACATAGCCAGGTAATTAAAAGAAATTTTTTAAAAAGCTGCATTCACATGTCTAATATAAACTTTGAAAATGACCTGTCGCATCTACAAGCTTACAAGCACTGTAACAAATATGAGTACATCTCAAAAGTCTGTGCACAGAATCACAATTTGGTGGAGGAGTTCCTAGTACTTTGTTCCCATTTAAGCTAGGAACATGGAGTGAAAATTTTTTTATTTAGCCTGGACCAGTGGCCATTAATATACCCATTCAAATACGTCTTTCTTATTGTAGCTATGTTATAGTACATCAAGCAAGGCTTGAACGATGAAACGGAGTTGGCATGCGGCAAATTATGCGAATTGATTAATTTGTTTTGCAAAAGATTTTATGTGCACCATTTGGATTTTACATTCACAAACAGTCACCCTCATTCAGGTTTAGTGTGCCAAAACAGACAATTTTAAATAACTCCACACTGAAGGAAGACTGATGGTTCAGATTTGAGCCACCAGTGTACTGGACCTTGGTGCAAAAAATACATTTTTCTGGGAGGTTTTTGAAGCACAATGCTTCAATACTTTAAACTTGTACATACTGATTGAAGCTTTGCACAAAGGTAAAGACAATTTTTTCTAATCCAATAATCTTTATCCATTGTCAAGGCATGGTGGTTTAAAGTCGAGCTAAATGTAGCACATAAGATTCGTTCTTACATGAACTGAATGTGCAGGAACAGTTTAAAGTGAATCAAATAAATAAAAAATGCATTCTTACAATAAAACTGAAAACGCACTTTCAAAAATCTAGCTTTATTTGGATTTTACGTGCAAAAAACTTTTCTTTTTTGAGTTTTTATACATGTGCCACTCCTGTATTTCAAACTTGTATGAATCTGTTCAAATTTTGTAAGAAAATGGACAAATACAAGCAATTAATGGTAATACTGTTGTTTTGTGAAAGCTTTATCAATTGGCACAATTTTAAGCAACATGGTTTGAAAGACAATTAAACACCTATACTCGATCAATCATCGCCTGAGTCATAAAAAATCTACCTTGGTTGCCAAATTATGACTTCTAATCTCAAAATTATGGTAGTGTAAAAGTTGAGTACCAGACTAAAAAAATGCTCCTACCCTAGCACAAAAAAGACGAATATGTCCGGGGCAGAGTTAGGGGTGTAAGAGAAGAGAACTAGCTTTTTGACTTACCAGGCAGGTTTAAAGACATTTAAATCAAAACATTGTGACATATTCATGCTCGTTTATGAGTTAAACCTACTACCCCAGCCAGTGAGTTCTCTTAGACCCACATCTTGTTACATGTATGGTGAGGGGAGTAAGAATAAATAGACACAAACTTATGTGTTTCTAGAGAGTGGGATACATCTATATGAGAATGTATATGAGTGTGGGGCACATCTGTAATAGGGAGTATCCCAGAGAGGTGAGGCTTGCATCCTAAACTTTAATAACATGTTGTATCATATTGCACGACATGACAAACGCCATGCTGGGTGACATGATGGCATTTGTCATGTTATACAACATGATATCATCATGTTACTTTAACTCAACACAGACGACTACATGAAATGAACGTTGGTACTAACTGTAAAAAGTGGCAATACATCAAGATGTTATCATTTACATTTCTTCGAAGCTGCCAGATAAGTCGAAAAGTTACTTCCATTTTTTACATCCCTAACACTTTCACTAACACGAAATATAATTAAATTTGTATGTTGTGCACGAACATAGCCTTCTCACCATTTCATGTACTACAAAATGAAGTACACAAATGTCAAGAGGGCAGTAGACCTACACAATAAAAGGAACAAATATGTTTCATGTTAGTGAAAGTGCTGCATACAAAAATCTAACACATATGTACAAGAACATTAAGAATACATTAAGAAACGTAAAAGCCTGACCACTGAAGCTGCTTTAAAATAATGCAAAACAGGTTTGATCTTAAAAAGGTTTTTATTACAGCTGAAAAGAAGATGTTAATCTATATAAACTGTATAACTGTGACTGCAGAAAAGAGGCTGTAAAACAAAAAAAGACAGTTATGATTCACTGTATCATTGATTCACAAATTGTTCCAAATTTGTTCACGATCATCATCATCCATGTTTATTGCACATAGTGCCACCACACACAATAATGCATAAAATTTAGTGGCACCCAACTGTTATTACTACCCCATCATTCACGTAGAAACAAAAATCAACTTAGTGTAAAACGCAATTATGTGATTTGTAACGTACTGTGGAACATCTCAGTGCATGAGAGTACAACCTATATGAAAATATTGACTAATCACATTAAAAAAACTAAAATTGAAAGGACAATAAAATCTAAAAGTGTAAAAAGTTTTAAGAAAAACATCTCAGGAAATATGAGTATTTCATGTTGCCACTTGGTTTCTCCTACACATGCTGTTCCAGAAGAGAATTAAATTCAAATAATTTCAGACTAATTGTGACATGCTGCAACAAAACTACACACCATTCAGCATTTAATTGACTAGATGAGGCCATTGCCACAACAGAATATTATAATTAAATATAAACTAAAGAAAGTGAAATTCAATAAATAAAGAATGTGTCAAGTAATTTACAGCAACTGATGATGAATACAGCGAGATGATTGCAGTAAGGCACTACTGCAATGAGCACCAAACTGAAACAGCAGCAGAAATAATTGTGGGACAATCATCAGAGGTCGACAAGGGTACTAGAGCCTAGAATGTAAGTGGTGTTCTGCACTAACCTGGCACCCCTTAACATGAAAATGATATCAGTTTTTTCCCCATCACTCTCAGTTTTCTCTGTACAGCTACCCCTCCTCCCAGGCTACTGTGGGTTATTTAGTATTGACTACTGGTTGCTAAATCTATGTTCTGTAGTATAATTTATATAAATGTGCCAACACTGGATATCTGTACTATAAGAGGGTGAAGTAGAAGCAGGGGGAGAATGAAATTTGAAGCAGATGTTCCATTGTCACTGCAGAAATCAACAGTTGAGCGAGTGTGAGAGCTAAAGGTGATTAAGTGCACTGAGTTGCATTATTTCATCAGTGCAGTGTCCAATACGTCAAAAAGAGAATGTGTGAATAGCCCGGATACATTTTCATGGCTTATACCCATCGGTCCAGGCCTACCGATCCTCTCTACACCACCATCATCATTTGAAAATTCTCTAAACTGAAGGAAAGTGAAGAAAGTAATGAATCTGACTGTGGTACTGATAGTAATCCAAAATCTCTTACTCAAACAGAAATTAACAATTTGGTGAAAGACTTGGGACTCTTGAAAAGACACAACATAACTTCTAGGATCACGTCTCAGTGAAAATAATTTACTTGCACACAATATATCATATTCTGTGTACATAAATTGTGATAAAGACTTTAGAGAATCTTTTATTTTAAATGGTTTAATTGTATTCTGCAGACATCACCAGATTACTGATGAAAGTGGGGGCTCAAATGTATGGCAGTAATCAATTGAGGTTATGTACCAATTTTTAAAAGCAAAGTTTGAAAGCAGTATTTCTCATTACTGGAAATTAGTAAACTTCAATTTCAATTGTGTATTCAGTACACACAGGAGGGAAATACATTACTATACATGTACTCCTTCAAAATCTGAAGTATGAAGAACACTAATGGGTTGTATGCAGTGACTTTAAAGTGATTGGCATTCTTCTCAGCCAGTGAACAGGTTTCACCAAGATGCCCGCTATATGTGTGAATGGGACTGGAGAGGATATCATGAGCAGTGGAGTATGAGAGAGTGACTTAAAAGGAAAAACCTGAGAATGGGATCGAAGAATATTGTTAACAAGCATCTGGTTAATCCAGATTTAATTTTATTGCCTACACTGCACATCAAATTAGGACTGATGAAGTAGTATGCGAAAGAAAGGATATCTATTGGATCAGATACATGTAAGTTGATGTCTGATGAACACATTGATGGTATAATGTTGGAAATAGAATAGCAACTTTGTAGAAGCTTAAAAAAATTTGTGGATCATTTCCTTGGCCAGAATAAGCAGCTTAATTACAAGTAAATGGTGGAAGATAAGCTACAGTCATTTAAACAGGTAGGACACAAGGTCCTATGTCACACCCAGAGATTTTGAGGCCAAATTGGCTGATGCATCATAGGAACATGGTGAATGGTTCCATTAGGAGCTTAAACTCTGGAATGTTGTTATCAAGGTTGTTGCAGAATAAACATGTCTGACTACCGATGGTGTATCACACATGAAGAAGAAGCGACATCCACAAGGAGGGTGATCAAGGATTAACAGAAGCAAAACTTCCATCCAGTGAGAGCCCAAATCACCATATTTGCTTCTTAAGGGTCATGTGTCTCATGTTACTTTTTTTACCATTTTTGTGTTCCATTTTGCCTACAGCTTCCTGTAATTGATTCCCGATTTCACTGGGCACAGATTTTGATGTGATGATGGTGCAAAAACCCAATGTGCTGTAGAAACACATGCTTCAGCTTGTGATCAGTGCCATCTATTTAGTCAGATACTCATATTTTCATGCAAGCCACAGACTAAAAGTCAAAATCTGTCAGCCTTTGTTATGTGTTGGATATGTGAGGGACAGAGCACTAACAATAAGAAAGCAATGTATGCATTTTTATGATCTATAAGCGACAGAAGAGATAGCTAACAATGCAAATAAGAGAGATAGTTTTGCTTCCCCTTAACAAAAACTAGTGTGTACAAGCAAGAGGAAGAAAAAGTAGGATAAATTCAACTGAACAATACCAATATGACAGATCAAACACTCAAATAAACAGTGTGCAAATAAAATTCAAGCTCCAAGGAGAACAGTCAATGCTCCCACAGCAATAAATGGGGAATACTTCACCCTCGTCTTTCACGATTCTTCTATGATGCCACAGAAACAGGATGACTCCTAAATTTTAAGTGTTCATCACCTTATTTCCAGTTCAAAGGTCAAGTGATACATCTCGGAATAGAATTCTAGAAGAACAGAAAATTTAAACACAGTCATATATTCTAAATACTTATGTTAAATACTGTACTCTGCACAAGATAGAAATAACTCTTTATTAAGCTTTAATCACTACAAAATGTTATAAAATCAGTAGAGTACTTCAGTCTGCTTTTAATTTCTATGTTACTCAAAATAAAAAGATAACAGTTCTCCTCCATTTGGATCACAAAGCACATTTTTTTTGTTATGACTAGTTTTGGTTCTCTTAAAAAAAATCATCTTCAGATCTTTTACCTCACTTACCCACACCACAAAATTCAATCTAATTAAAGAACCATTTTAAGTTAGAAATTGTTTGGTTGAAACCAATTTGCCAAATTTCTCTCTCTATCTCTCTCTGCACATGTGTGTGTACGTGGGGTAAGAGGAGGGGGGGGGGGGGGGGGGGGGGGGCAGCTTGTGCATATGATACAAAATGAATATAAGTTTGATAAGAGAGCCTGTATTTTGAATGGACTGTTTAGCATTATGAGAAATATTTTAAGGATAGCTTTTGCTCTTCATGAGATGAGTGTTGAAAAGTGAAAGTGCACACTAGCTTCAACACAAATATTCTATAACGACCATAAAAATATATCCCACTGCATTAAATTGAAAACAAAAAATAAAACTGCACCACATATTTCCTACTATTTTTGACCTAATAATTAAACTTTAATACACAAACTTCAAGTCACACGACAGGAAATCAATAGATATAACGAAGAGGGGAAAGCAATAATGACAAGTAAATATAGCACACGCTGTCCTGAGTATTTGTGTACATCATAGGTTTTTGAAAAATCTTGCATCAAAAGACACCATACACTCAAGGCAATAGAAAAAAAACACACCTTCCCTGAATGTAGGCACCTGAAGAAGACAAAATGCATCATGCCTTCTGACACAGTAATTATTGCAATATGTCCTTCAACACTGCAATTATTAGTCATCCAATACAAGAAATCTTCAAATTGGCTTCTTTTGAGTACACACTATCATAACAAAGAAGAGTTGGGGAAAAGGTACTCCAATCAAGCCAGTGTGACAATATATATACCTATAAAAGCCTAAAAATGAGGGTTGAGCTTCATGCACACTAACTACAATTCTCTTAATAAAAGGGAACAAGAAAGTAACTAACCACTCTCAGGAAGAAAAGCAAAATAGGACCTGTAGTCACTGCACTGTTCCAACAGCATTGCAAGTACTAATACAGCAAATTCTACAATCAAAACAAAGAGAACACAAAGTATTTTAAAGACTTGGCAACAATCTCTCTAACTGTTCATAAAAACTTAGAGATGCTGGATGATAATTTCAACATTTGTAATAAAATAGATATAAACATGAACAAAAAGCAAGAATTTACAACATAATAATAAACATCAACAGAAATAATAATAATAATAAAACAACAACAAAAAACTTGTTTTGACTGTCATCATAGCCTTGTAACTTGTTATAGCCATATAACAGGTTTGAGAAGAAAATCCTGTTGGAAAACTTACTGACATCTGCTAAATAAATCTCTCTTTCATGCTATCAGTTTCAATCTGTAACATCACCAGGTAACAAAACATCACTTAACTACATGTACACATAACATGATTTTGAAGACTACCATTCTGGTTCAAGTGTGAAATGTGTATGGTCAGATCTGCTTCTAAATTCCTATCACATATGTGAGAAAATCTAACACTGAGAACAGTTGCACTTATAATTAGATTTCAGTGTAATACATTCCACATAACGGCACAGGTGACACATAGATCTTGCTCTTAGACAATAATATATGCAAATAACAATATCTGACAACAACAAAGAAGTTATCAGTAGGTGATGCCTCATAAAATTAAGCTTTTTAGTTACATGTAGTTTTGTTCATATCTAACATTTCGAAGATTCAAACTTAGACACCAATTAGACTTTACACATTGTAAACTTGAGACAGATTGCTGATCAAAATCACCATGGATTGTACACAAATATGTTACAGTGATGTTTTGTGTCCTGGTGATGATATTTTAGACTGGAACTGGGATAGCACAATAAAGGGTGTCACTTGGTGTGTGTGTGTGTGTGTGTGTGTGTGTGTGTGTGTGTGTGTGTGTGTGTGTGTGTGTGTGTGTGTGTGTGTTTGTTTTCCAACAAGACTCTCATATACAATGTTAGCCATGGATCATCATATATAAAAATATTTCGTGTCCCGAAAGACCTGAAAAAGCTAAGCCATAACTTACACACATTAAAAATACATTTATCCATTGTTTACAGTTTGTACTTATTTTATAGTTTGAAAAAAAAATCTTAAATCTTTAAGATTGCAACACATAAGGATATTGTTGACAATACTCCAAAGACTTTTATCACAGAATGGTACTTTAAGAAGGCACATTCAATACAAAATTTTAAAAGAAATAGCAGCCCAAATTATGGAGCTGGGGAAATACATTTCTTTACATTGCATATTTCTGTTCAATACTTAGAATACTACAATCTTTTATATAAAACAGATTTATGCAGACAAGTATTAAGACAAGGCACTGACATTTCAGCAAAGACTGTAGGTACAACTCAATACAACATGAAGCACACACAAAAATTTGAAGTTATATTACAATACATGCTTCACACATTTTCAGACATCTTTGATGTCTGAGGCAGTTAATACTGTAAATAGATTCAATGCTACGTAGAAGAATATACATATGTAAAAAGAATATATAAATAAAGAAGAGATTCATAAAAAAAGTAATCAGTTTCATCTAAGTGCTATTGTGTATATACTCATTACAAACATTGTAAATAACACACAAACTGTTAAGTGCACATATTCAATGTTTTCCTCATAAATTATATAACATTTGTTAGCTTGTATACAAATAACAGTATCAAAAATATATAAGAGTAAAAATATAGCAACACTGATTACACAATATAGAACAAGAAACATTAGGCAGCTTTAAAATTGAGTCTGCAAAATTGGAAAACAGCTTGAAAAGAATAAGATTGGACAAGTAATCGGAATTATAGATTCAGCACACAAAATTTAAAATGTTACTATTGTTGTGTGAGTGTGCTAAATGGTATATTCTTTGGTGGGAAGTTTCACTGACGACATTCCAAAGTTGGACTTACACCATTGTAGCTGTATTTTGAATCATGACATACCTGTTATAAAACTACAAATAAGTGCTGATCTTATTTTTCTTTTCCTTTTGTGGGGTCTGTAATACAGTCTCTCTTATTTTCTTTGCAAACAAGAGACTGCATCCATTGAATGTAATAAATTTAACTACTATTCAACTAGTTTTTCGAAGCTCTATCTGTGCTGGACATGTAAAGAATTTTAAATCTGTATTCTAAACAATGGGTGTATCTTATACACCTTTAACTGTGAATACGAACTTCTATAGGCAGTGGTTTTGATTGCCTAGTTATCTGATAAATCTTAGACTCACCCAAAGGGCTATCAGCATTATTTTATCACCACAGGGTCTCTTCACCATACTTGCATCCAGCTTTTCTTCTTCTTGTCTTCTTTCACACAAATTCCAATGGGCACTATTTTCACAACCAACGTGCGTCAATCATAATCACCAACAATTAGAAATTATGTCCACTATATTTTAAAATCAAAATGTCTGCCAACTGGCCGGAACATCACCTAAAAAGTGAGGCATAATGAGAGAAACCAGCACTGTCTGGAAGGAAACAACTTTACGCTTCTGACTTAATGTTTGCATCAGCTGATGTTTCTGTCCCAGTCGCAGCTACAAAGCACTATGTGCTGTATGCAGACTCTGGAAAATATTCAGGGAATCCTACATTCCAGATTATGGCAGCAAGCATCAGTGCAACATACAAGACTATGCATGTCCAACGCAACACTTTCTCCCAGTATTTCACCTGTAGGTTGCGCAGAACATTGATTCCGACAAGCAATCCAGCGACAGCACCAGCAAGGTGGGCGGCATACCCAATCTGGTGAAAAAGAAAAGGAGAATATTAAAATTGGTACACCCCTTCACATTAAACATAGAAAGAAAAAAAATATTTTATTGTATTTTCAAGATTTCCTTACTAATAAACAACTCAAATACATTATAACACGCATAGTGCGTGAAAAATTCTGAACATACTTTTACTTTTCACCAGCTTTCGCATGC
Source organism: Schistocerca gregaria (assembly GCF_023897955.1). Taxonomy (NCBI): domain Eukaryota; kingdom Metazoa; phylum Arthropoda; class Insecta; order Orthoptera; family Acrididae; genus Schistocerca; species Schistocerca gregaria. The sequence goes on from NC_064927.1 coordinate 322,295,722, forward strand.
CCCCAGACATACATTAAAAATTTAAAACCTAGGTATTAACCATATGAAGAAAAAATTGGTTAAAGGCACACAGGGTAGAGCAGGCAATGGAACTGACACTTAAGCAGAGAATGAATAGAAGAGTGCATTCTGAGGGAGAAAATGCAAAATGGATGGAAGTGGGCTGTTAATACAGAAAATTTTTGTAAATATTTATACCAATCTTATCTCCCCCTCTGCTGTGCCTGTGATATTGGCAGATCAACACACAAACAGTTAAAAAAAATGGGGAAATTAGCAGTGACAAAGTACTAACACACATGAAAAACTAAGAGCACTATATATTTGTAGAAAGCAATTAAAATTGAATAAGCAAAGCACAAAGTTTTAAAGATAATGGCCATTAGGTATTATAAGGAGTCGAACCTTCATATTTTAAACTCTTTTGAAGTTGATGAGGATAAAGTGGTCAGCCTATTTTCAAAATATAATACATGGATAGCACAAACAATAAATAAAAGGTGTACAACTTTGCTTCCGCCATTTGCCAATAGGTGGCGACAATGGTAAGTAGCAGTCGAAAGAAACTGATCGTAGATGTCAGGCAGTTAGCTTGGACCACAGTCAACATAACCTCATTCAAACATTAGTCAATTTGCGTCTCCTCCATAAAATTGTTCTTAATTGAAAATGTCAGTTTATGAGCCTTATTCTCATTTTAATATAAAGAAAACAGAGGACAAGTCTCATCAAATATTCTCAAGTACATATGATAAAGACACTATTAGCGAAAGAAAGTGTTGTGAGTGGTTTCAACGCTTCAAGACGGTGATTTTAACATCGTAGACCAGCATAGTGGGGGAACAGAGAACGTTTTCGAAGATGCAGAATTGGAGACATTGCTGAGTGAAACTCAAGAAGAATTGGCACGATTAGCGGGAGTGACACAGCAAGCCATTTCAAAATGTCTCAAGGCCATGGGCATGTTAAAGAAAGAAGGAACTTGGGTCCTGTGTGAGCTGAAACGAAGAGACGTTGAATGACGTTTGTGTGTATGTGAACAGTTGCTTCAGAGGCAAAAACTAAAGGGATTTCTGCATAGTATTGTGACCTGGGACGAAAAATGAGTTCATTACGATAACCCTAAATGCAAAAAATCATGGGGATATCCCAGCCATGCTTCCACATCGACGGCCTAAATATTCATGGCTCCAAGATCATGCTTTGCATTTGGTGGGACCAGCTTGGCGTCATATACTATGAGGTGTTAAAACCACAAGAAACAATCACATGTGCTCGTTATCCAACACGATTAATGCATTTGAGCAGAGCATTAAAAGACAAATGGCCACAATATAGCGAGAGGTACGATAAAGTGATTCTGCAGCATGGCAACACTCGACCCCACATTGCAACAGAGGTCAAAACGTGGAAACATTAAAATGGGAAGTCCTACCCAACCCCCCCGTATTCTCCAGACATTGCTCCCTCGATCACCTGTTTAGAGCAATGGTGCATGGCCTGGCTGACCAACACTTCTGATCTCATGAAGAAGTCACAAATTGGATCGGTTCGTGGATCGCTTCAAAAGCTGAACAATTTTTTCGATGCGGTATTCATACACTGCCCAAAAGATGCCTTGTCCATCCAACCCTTGTCATGTACATGAACAACACCTGGCAGAATTTCAGAAGTTTTTGCAATGTTTTGTGCTTGAAATGACCACTGGATTAAGTTTAGTACCACCAGCACAACATGAAAGAACAGCAGCAGTGTTTATTATTATTATTATTATTATTATTATTATTATTATTATTATTATTATTAAACTAGCTCCTAATAAAAATACTGTATTGTTACCAATAATAAAATCACTTTCAATTCAAGTTCACTGGTACCGTAGACTGCAGTAGCACATCATAGGCTAGACAATGTTCCACATTTGTGATGGCGGGGCAGGAGGGAGACAGTGTTAGCAAGCTTGTGAATCACTGCAGCTCATGTTCGTTGCATCTGTGCACTGCTGCTACCAGTTGAATCCAAGGTTACTATATAGAGATAGGTTTCCGGCAGCATCGAATGTACGCACATTTTAAAGACTGGCAGGAATTTTCAATCAAACACTGGGCATTTTTATATTAATTTCTAGTATAACAATGAAAACAATCAGTTCCCACTCCCGGGATTGGAATGACTCCTTACACTCTCCCTTAAAACCAACATCCTTTCGCCTTTCCCTCTCCTTCCCTCTTTCCTGACGAAGCAACCGTTGGTTGCGAAAGCTTGAATTTTGTGTGTGTGTTTGTGTTTGTGTGTCTAGCGATCTGCCAGCACTTTTGTTTGGTAAGTCACATCATCTTTGTTTTTAGATATATTTTTCCCACGTGGAATGTTTCAAATTATTTAATTGTATGGATAAAAAAATCTACTCAGCAAGTGGCGGCTGAACACACACATAAAATACTGTTGTGATTGGCAAGTTTTTGGAGCCAGTGGTTGCTCCTTCAGGCAGAAGGGCTGGAGGGGAAGCGGGTCAGGGGACACTTACCATACGGAATGAGAAGGAAAGACTTTCCCTCTCATCCCATATAGTAAATCTCCCCTGACCCGCAGTTCTAGGCGACTTTCCCAAAATCTCCCCTTTTCCTAGACCTCTCCAGTTCTTTTCCTTCACCCTTCTTCCTTGCCCTTCAGCCCTTCTGCCTGAAGAAGGAGTCACTGGCTCAGAAAACCTGCCAATCACAACAGTATTGTGTGTTTATTCTGCCACTGCTTAGTGAATAGATTTTTTATCTATCCAATTAAATAATTTATAGTAAAAACAAAGATTCCACGACTTACCAAGCGGGAAAGCACCGGTAGACAGGCGCAATAAAATAACACACACACAAAATTTCTAGCTTTCGCAACCAATGGTTGCTTCTTCAGGAAAGAGGGAAGGAGAGGGAAAGACGAAAGGATGTGGATTTTAAGGGAGAGGGTAAGGAGTCATTCCAGTCCCGGGAGCGGAAAGACTTCCCTTAGGGGAAAAAAGGATAGGTATATACCCGTGCGCGCCCACGCCGCGCCGCCCCCCCCACACACACACACATATCCGTCCATACATACATATACAGAACAGACACAAGCAGACATATTTAAAGGCAAAGAGTTTGGGCAGAGATGTCAGTCGAGGCGGAAGTGCAGAGGCTAAGATGATGTTGAATGACAGGTGAGGTATGAGTGGCGGCAACTTGAAATTAGTGGAGATTGAGGCCTGGTGGATAACGAGAAGAGAAGATATATTGAAGGGCAAGTTCCCATCTCCGGAGTTCGGATAGGTTGGTGTTGGTGGGAAGTATCCAGATAACCCGGACCGTGTAACACTGTGCCAAGATGTGCTGGCCGTGCACCAAGGCATGTTTAGCCACAGGGTGATCCTCATTACCAACAAACACTGCCTACCTGTGTCCATTCATGCGAATGGACAGTTTGTTGCTGGTCATTACCACATACAAAGCGTCACAGTGTAGGCAGGTCAGTTGGTAAACCACGTGGGTACTTTCACACGTGGCTCTGCCTTTCATCGTGTACACCTTCCGGGTTACAGGACTGGAGTAGGTGGTGGTGGGAGGGTGCATAGGACAGGTTTTACACTGGGGGCGGTTACAAGGGTAGGAGCCAGAGGGTAGGGAAGGTGGTTTGGGGATTTCATAGGGATGAACCAAGAGGTTACAAAGGTTAGGTGGACGGCGGAAAGACACTCTTGGTGGAGTGGGGAGGATTTCATGAAGGATGGATCTCATTTCGGGGCAGGATTTTAGGAAGTCGTATCCCTGCTGGAGAGCCACATTCAGAGTCTGATCCAGTCCCGGGAAGTATCCTGTCACAAGTGGGGCACTTTTGGGGTTCTTCTGTGAGAAGTTCTGGGTTTGAGGGGATGAGGAAGTGGCTCTGGTTATTTGCTTCTGTACCAGGTCGGGAGGGCAGTTGCGGGATGCGAAAGCTGTTTTCAGGTGGTTGGTGTAATGGTTCAGGGATTCAGGACTGGAGCAGATTCGTTTGCCACGAAGGCCTAGGCTGTAGGGAAGGGACCGTTTGATATGGAATGGGTGGCAGCTGTCATAATGGAGGTACTGTTGCTTGTTGGTGGGTTTGATGTGGATGGATGTGTGAAGCTGGCCATTGGACAGATGTAGGTCAACGTCAAGGAAAGTGGCATGGGATTTGGAGTAGGACCAGGTGAATCTAATAGAACCAAAGGAGTTGAGGTTGGAGAGGAAATTCTGGAGTTGTTCTTCACTGTGAGTCCAGATCATGAAGATGTCATCAATAAATCTGCACCAAACTTTGGGTTGACTGACTTGGGTAACCAAGAAGGCTTCCTCTAAGCGACCCATAAATAGGTTGGCATACGAGGGGGCCATCCGGGTACCCATGGCTGTTCCCTTTAATTGTTGGTATGTCTGGCCTTCAAAAGTGAAGAAGTTGTGGGACAGGATGAAGCTGGCTAAGGTGATGAGGAAAGAGGTTTTAGGTAGGGTGGCAGGTGATCGGCGTGAAAGGAAGTGCTCCATTGCAGCGAGGCCCTGGACGTGCAGGATATTTGTGTATAGGGAAGTGGCATCAATGGTTACAAGGATGGTTTCCGGGGGTAACAGACTGGGTAAGGATTCCAGGCGTTCGAGAACGTGGTTGGTGTCTTTGATGAAGGATGGGAGACTGCATGTAATGGGTTGAAGGTGTTAATCTACGTAGTATAAGATGCATCTGAATTTTGGAGGCAATTTTTTGAAGAAAAAAGTGTGTCCATGAAATGCAGTATGTCGTTTCCCCCTGGTGTTGGTTCATTTGGTCTCTGGCTGTGTGCTCACCAAACTTTTTCTCTAAATCCATCAAAAATTTGTCTAAGCTGTTGAGTTTTGATGTTTCTCAAATCACTGTGGGACTGTACCAACCAAGTAAAAATAGACACTGGAAAGACACACGTCATAATTCAGCAACATAATTTAATTCTTAAATTCATTTCTTTGGATCCTTGCCAGTATCTTCTCGAAACACAGCTGGATGCGTGATGTGCAACTAACTCAGCAATGCTTTTGCATCAACTGGCATCTTAACAATGTAGGCAGTAATAAGAATGTAGAAGTGTCAAACTGAAAGTAGTGACAAACAATTTTCAGATCTCTTAATGATTACTTTTTAGAGAAACCAAGTACATCATCATAATCTACAGGCTTTTCTCTCACTTTTCAACCCAACCTCATTTCTTTCCACACATTTTCCCTATCATTCTGCTAGTTTGAAAACAGCCTTCTGATAGAACATTCTGCTGCACGAAGACACTGATGCACTTCTTTGTGAATATTGTTAGCCTCACATCTGTCCCTTTAGGGAATCAAAAAGACGGTAGTCAGAGGGTGTCAAATCAGGACTGTCGGGACAATGTGGAAGAGTTTCCCCACCTAAATGTTCCGATTCCCTCATTGTGACACAGGCAGTGTAAGGACAGGATTTGCAATATCCTGTTGCAGGATGATCTTTTTCAGGGCGCTTATTGCACAATGCATGACAGAGCTTCCAATGTGGTGATTTCATCCACTACAACACAACTGTCTTCTCTAATGAGCTTTCCTTGTTGAATTCCTTGAAAGCAGTTCACAGACGACTGCTGCGAGACTCATCTTGGATACTTATTTCCCAACATGGGAATGCTTCACCCATCTAACACTGCTATCACCCGTACAGACATCTCTATAGACACACTCAAATCTGACTTGAGTTTCATCAGCAGATTTTCCCTCTTTGACAAGGAATTCAATCACAGCACACTGTTGAAACAAAACATCAATGACCGCTATTTTGGAAGTACTGCATGTGGTCACACAATAGACAGTAAGAATGTCACAATATGACAGCATGTGGTGGAAAGTCTATAGATTACAAGCCTGCAGTTGTCTTTGTTACACTGTTGGAATTTCAATTTTATCAACAGGTTGCTCATGACCCTCAGTATGAGCCTCACTGTCTGTACTCAGGTTCCTGCCTGTGAGAGTAACAGTTTTGAGAAGCAGTATTAGAGTCATGGTGGTGTCACTGTCTGAAGTATAGTACCTCAACACCAAACATAAATGGGGAATCCAGCCATAACCCAGGTCCAGGTACTTACACAAATGAAATGACACAATTTCAGTGACTTTACTGGTCTTCTACAGATCCAATTTTATGGAAATAGAATAAAGCTACAAGTGAACATTTGTACCAAGGCTGGGAATCAAAACAGCGCTTCACACAACTGCATGGATTACCCTAGCATGCCTCCCTCCTCAATCCAAATTCCCACAGCCGTCCCTGTCTACTTTAAATTCCCCCTTACACACGAACATTGTAGTTGAGTGAACCGCTGTGCCAAGATGGCTTAGTGGCTAATGCAACTGAGTAGTAAACAGGAGACCCAAGTTTGAATCCCAGCCATGGTACAAATTTTCACTTGCTGCTTCAGTCGACATATATAAAATCATATTTGTACACGACCAATAACATTCTGAAATTGAGTCATTATATATCATAGGTGTTTAAAAATATGTAACTGCATGACGCAAGAATCAGACAAATGATCTGCATGTTACCAGTCAGTGATTATAACTACAACAAGACAACACACAACAACAGTAGGTAAAGACACAAAACCTGGAAGTATCTTTGGATCAAGAATGTACCAAATACATTAATTAATGGGAGTCAAAACACCATGTGCCAAAAATGTATCTGAATATTTGAAATGGCCTGTGACAGAACATGGTGAATTCTCCCCATCTGTTATGTTTTCGAGCCATGATGATAATTAATTCTCCTTTGATTTCCCTAATTTTCTGTTATGTTTCCAATACCGTTTTATAATTAATACGAGGTGTATGCACTGACACTACAGAAGTGTAATTAAGTTTCCCCCTCATTTAGATTTATTATTGATTTTATTTTTCTAACTGCACTGATTCTGGGAGTAACAATATTTTGGCTTTAGAGCATGGTAATTACAAGTTACAATTAAATAAAATCATCATTATAGTTCGATACTTGTATAATTTTGTGAGATAATCAGCGTAATTCTATATAATGACAAATACCATTCGAAAACCAAGCATCTCAAGTTTCCAGTAACATATTTTAAACTACTTAAAATTAATTATCTTATGTAATAATTAACATCAAAGTAATAAACAGCCCCATTTTCCATCACTGATTTCAGCATAACCACTGTTAGATTCTGATCTTTGACTACATATTTTTGTTGCCTTAATGTTTCTGTACAAAATGACGTACAACATTGATTAATTAATTCATCAATTAATAATTTCATGTAATTTAATATATTTCCAATATGGCACTCTTACATGCAAATAAGGATATTCAAATTGCAAAAGAATAGTATTGTCCATGGTGTTTTTCCCATCACACAAAATTGGCAGTTTGAGATTAAAAAGGTCACGAGTTAAGACCTATGTTGCATGCACTCTCAGTTTTGGCTCATACCATAGACATGCACATTCTGTAGAGAAAGATACATGCACCGGACATCCATGAAACTCACTGGACATCAATTAAACTCAATAATTCTGCTGTTTAACAGCTTCTGAATAATTTTAGTACTTCAAATTAAGGAAAATTTTCACTGAAATATGTTGTGATTAACAAGAGTGTAAAAAATCATTGTCATCAAAACAAGTGATTTTTGGACACTTCGACACTGATATATGGACTTGATTAATTCAATTACCGAAGTGTAATCTTTTCTTTAATAAACTGCCATAGGGCAGTGTTAAGTTTCAACCACTACATTTGCACAAGTAAAGGGTGAACTGTTTTTGTTCCACAATTGAACAATTAATTTCACCATGATAGCTGTAGGGCTGATGTAGCTCAATGTGCTAATAAATTTTTGTAGTTAACAAGCTGTTCACCATTCTTAATAATCAAACTTCATGAAGAATAAATTTGTGTGTTAATGCAATCTAAATTATTGTGTCACCAGCATCTTCCATCAAACACCATCCCACACTCATTTAGACTTTGAACTTCAAAGTGATCAAGACTGGTGCCACCAAACAAAAGCTAAGAGAAGCTAGTCAATTCCACTACAGACTCGAGTGCATAAAGAAAGGCAAACAGTAAGTTTACCTACTATCACAGTTTTACTCTTCATTCTAATGAGCGAAATAATTGGGTGCTCAATAACAACTTCAAGTTCCCAGTTTGCAATTGGTCCTGATCACAGGACAATTTTTTAAAATTTTGATTAGGTTGTTTTCTGTTTCTGACAGCCAATTTTTAGCTGTTCTGTGGAATATCCTATCATCAAGCTTCACTGTTGCAGAACTGAGTGAGGCGATCATGAAATAATGTTTTCTCGCCAAGATGGGCTATTTGTTGCCCCAGTGAGATGGCTATGAGATAGCAGCTTTTGGTATGGGGAAAATGATTCTGTGAACACTTCTGCTTGGTGTCAAAAGACACACACTGTGCTTGTCTAATAATTGTACAATATTTCTCCCATAGATATCCCTGAATAGAGCACTGCTGACAATGTAGTTACTGGAATGGCTAATGAGTTAACTCACATCAATTACTGATGATAATTGAAAACCAATTTGTTAATTAGTAAATATGTGACCAAATGAATGGACACCTTGATTGATCCAGCAGCCATTTAAAAATATTGTTCAAAGTTTTCACTGACATTAGTTGCATTTGGGAATAAAAATGTATCAATGGTAACAACTGAAAATTTGTGCTAGACCAGGACTCCAACCCATATCTCACACTTTACACTATCTGTTGCCTTAACTGCCTCTGCCATCCAAACATGCACCCTCCCCCCAGTGCTGAAGTCCCAGCCTGTTACACAATACTGACATAGTATCAAGTACCCATGAAATGAAACCCTTACTAGTATCAATACAGTGAAAATGAGCAATGATCCTTTCTTTCAGTGCAGAGGCACAACAAGCACTATCTCTTAAGGGAACCAGGATACATGAGTAAGGGGTTCTTGGGTATGTGGCACTGTCGGTAGTATGTAACAGGCAGGCAACTTGGGTTGTGGATGGAAGTTTGCTAGGATGTTAAGGTAGTTACAGCGACCACTCGTGCAAAGTGGGAGATCCAGCTTTGAGTCACACCCAGACACAAATTCTCACATGTTAGCACGAATACATTTCAGTACCCAAATATAGTTAGCATCAATGAAAGCTCTGAACAATGTATCTTATATAACTGAGCTGATTAAATGATGTTTGTATATTGTGTGTCCAATACCAATTTTGGTTATATTTCTGCGATTCTTGGTTTTTGCAGAGGAGGTTGGTTTACTAACAAGTTTTTCAGTTATTACTATTCATTTATTGTGTTTAGGTTAATGAGAACATCTGCTAGGTTTTTATGCAGAAATACAAGAAATCCAAAAAGTTAAGTCACCTTGATACTTTTTTAGATCCAGTTCAAATAAAAATGGTTATACTTCATAATAAAATAACCCAATGCAAAAAATCAATAAATAAGTAATAATTTTCTTGTCAACATTCAGAGTCACAACACATAATTACTAATATGAATACTTAAATGCCATTACAGTAGGTTTGTAACAGTTGGTTTTCTGTTCTGGAAGAAGCCTGTTGTGATGTATTAAGAGTTACGTATAACAGTTTTATGAATGCATTTAAAAGATTACTTGAATTTTATTCTTTGACTGTAAAAACTGACTTGTTAAAGTGTTTAAGAAGGCTTGTCACTGAAATAAAATTTAAAGTGAGACAGTGAAGTGATATCTCAGTCATGGAAGCACAACCCACACTTTTCTTTATTATTTGAAAACTATTCTGCACCACTGCAGCTCCTAGGGATGTTGCCAGAATCAAGATAAGCAGCATTTGTTTATTTTGTATCACTTCTACAATAAAGCGCATCAATAATGCATACAGGAAATTTAACACTTAGTTTGCACTTTAGAAACTTTTGTGATTTTGGTTTCATTATAGTAAGCATTGTAGTAAGCGGTTAGAATTGTGGGCAGCACGCAAGGGACCAAAAATCATTGACTGAAATACTAATTTTTGCTATGTTTTAAAGCAACATGTGTAATTAATGTCCAAAGTGTAAATAATGGATGAGAAATGCAGAAAAATGTTGAACTGTTTGATAGTTCACAAAATTTGATAGTATTTGGAATCATTGTAGTTTTATCACCTTAACTTGTTTGCCCAGTTCCTGTGTATATTTTGTAATAGAAATGGTATTTATCATGTGTCATTGTAAATGTCTGCGTACACGTTGCTCAAATATACATTGTACAGTGCTGCTGCGAAATTAAATTGCATGCTGATTTCCAACAGTGCAACAGCAACATGCGTTGCATGTAGTTGCTGGCCACTCTAAGATGAACTGGTACCCATCCTTAATAATACCATAACTGTTAAAAGTGATGGTGGTGCTGTACAATTGTTTGCTTTTACTGTTCCAATAAGTTCAAGATGGATCTTACAAGCAGTTCTGATTAGACTTCGAAGAGTTAAGACTGAGCTATGGGTCCTCGCAGGGTTAGAGTAGGTACCGACTATATACGTCTGGGAGGCCATACATAGTCTTGAGTAAATGTGCAGATGTACATCAACTATAAAAGGAATGACTACCAGGAAATTTTTTAGATCCTCGAGTTTTTACTGGTAGAGTGGGTTCCAATTATTATTGTCAGAACCGATTTTAAATGCATGATATCATTATTATTACAGTGAGATATTTTGAAATAATTGTGGAGAGCGCACACATATATGAATTTTTAGGTTATTGCACCACTGGGCTAACAGCTGTATCTTGACCAAGCAATTAGTACTGGTATTTTAGTGTGAATATCTGTTGCAATCTGTCAGTGATCTGATTTGTTTCATACCTTGTGGCTAGTAGTCCTGTTTGGCAACCTAGGTTGCTGCATTTGTATTGGGATTTGGCCCCCTAAGAGGTAATCGTGTGGTTGCAGTAAGTGTTGGGACATGGCATCCTCTAAGGTAAGTGAGTGGTTGCTTTATGTGTATAAAAGAGAGTGACATATTGATTCAACTGCAGGATTTAATATTATTATTATTATTATTATTATTATTATTATTATTATTATTATTATTATTATTATTATTATTATTATTATTATTTAACAGGCACTTGAGATTTTAAAATGGAACTTTGCTTTGGTCACACAGCGTGTGACACACACAAATTCACAGAAATCTTTTGCTCGTTATTAAGTAGTTGTACCCTAAAGGAACCATTAATGTGGACCGTTTTTTTAGAGTTAACATTACTTGCAAAATTATTGCGATGAATGACCATTCTTCATGTACATGATAGTGAGAGGCATTAGCCAATGCCTGAAGAGGTAAAATTTTGATTCAGTTGTGTAACTTCAGTGCCCAAAGTGTTGGTGACATTTTTTAAAATTTTCTGTCACTGTTATCTTGGACATTAGCTTTCCTTGCACTCATTCACAGCTGATGATAACTTCCTGTATAAAAGTATAGTTCAATTAAACTTTGACCAGTGAAAAATTAAAACAAGGTCCTGACTTCTTACCTGAAGTAAACAGAATTTTCCCTGAATTAATCTTAAGTCCAAAAGAAAAGTGTAAGAGGAAGATCTTTTCAAATATATGTACAAAAGTAAAGGCAAAGATGATAGTAATTTTCTGTTAGCAACATCAGAGAATAACAGTTAAGAGATACAATTTACAGATATTACAATGTAATACAGTAACGTCAAACACTGTTTGATAGAAAACAAATAAAACTGTGGAAAATAATTAATTAGCATTGGTGAAGTAGATATAGGATACCTTTCATAGTAATTTTCATAACAGACAAAGTAATAAAGAAACACATCTGTTTGAATCTGATAAACAATAAGGAGAGGACTAAAATTATGCCACTGACTTGGCACTTAATTTGAGCTTTGGATTAAGTTAACATGAAATGAAATGATCATATAGCACTGACATCAGGGTGTTCCCACCTCGGAAAATTCGGCCACAGAGTTGCAAGTCTTTTCAGCTAACGTCACATAGGGCAATTTGCCTGTTAATGAGGATGAAATAATGATGAGGACAACACAACACTCAGTCCCCAAGCAGAGAAAATCTCCGACCCAGCCAAGAATCAAACCCAGGCCCACTGCATGGCATTCAGGCATGCTGACCACACAGCTATGGAGGCAGACTGAAGTTAGAAAAAGTCATACAACAAAAGAAGGAAGGTTTGCAGTTAGTTTGCACATTTCAATTAACTGTACATAAAATAATCATAATTATAACTTGGTTTGCCCAAATATTTATCATTTTCATTGCACAGACACAGGAGATAGAAAACATCACGCATGTTGTTGAAAGTTAATATTATTATTTACTCAAGCCAGCGATACAGTAGATACTAGGTGTCCAACTGCACATAGTTACATGGTGTATGACTATACTGTAAAGAACCACATATCCATTAATGTGCCACTTCGCATGATTTTGACTTTACCTTCTAGATAGGCAACATTTCCTGTACTTCACCACTTGTAGGTTTGGCTTGTCTTTCTGGTTTGGGAGTGTTTATCTGCCCACAGCTGTGTGCTATGAGAGTGAGCAGAGCCACAATGACAGAGGCTGGGCTGTGATTTTAGAGTGCACACATTGAGATATTGTGGGCCAGCAGAGTTGAGAGAAATCTTGAGGCGCTGCAACCTGTGGCTTATGAATTTGCCAATAGCATTCATAACATTGTTACATTTCATCCTGGATTTTCCGTTGTTTGATTTGAACTGAACATATTGTGTCTTTTTAAAACAGAATGCGAACATTTACAGAGAACCAGTCAATGATACTTTCCAGAACACTGTTTACTATTTCTTCTGTTGCTGCACATGCACTTGGACTGATTACAATACTAGCTTTATACACAAAAACAACCAATTTTGCTTGTTGCATATTAGAAAGAAGATAGTTTACATATATGAGGAACAATGCAGGACCAGAGATTGAGCTTTGGGGAACCATATATGTGATTTCTCCCGAGTCAGAAAAACTCCCATGATTACATCACTTGAATTACTAGGTCCAACTTTCTGCATTCTTTTGGTTAGATGTGATGTTGTCCATTGGTTGTCTATACCATCAATTCCATAAAAACCTCAGTTTATCCAAGAAGAATGTTGTGTTCACACAGTCAAATGCTTTAGGTACATCACAGAAAATACCAACCAATGCTGTTTTGTTTTTGGTGCTTGTAACATTTAGTGAGGGGTGACGTAAATGTCCTTCTCAGTACAGCATCTCTTCTGAAACCCAAACTGTGATTTACTAAGGATATTATTGTTCTTAGGCAGAATACTACTTTAGAACACATCACTTCAAAAATTTTGAAAAATTATGTCCATAGTGAAACGGGTCAGTGTTGATCATCTTTCCCACTACCTTTGTTATGGAGGGGTTTACTAATAGAATATTGAATCTCACTGGAAAAACGCATTTATTTATGATGCACTACATATTTCAGATAAGATTTATTATTCAGTAACAAAGCTTTAGCACTCTGTTGAAAACACCATCAAATCCAAAAGAGCATTTATTTTTGAGGGAGAAATTTGTGATAGATTCATATGACTGAATTTAAGAGAGTTGCATTTTCAATATACTTCTGTGATTTTTCTCTTTAAGTGTTTGTCTCTATACTTTCTACTATATTTAAGAAACGATTATTAAACACAATATTCCACCTCTGACTGATCATTTACAGCCCTTCCACTCAATACAGTATTGATGTTATCCTGTTCTCTGAATGGTTGTCCTGTCTATTGTTTCACTGCATTCCATACATACTTAAATCTGTTGTCGAAATCACTTATCTCTGACGATGTGAGTGTTCCTTGATTTTTTACTAACTTTACTTAGTAATTTTGAGTAGTTCTTGTAATGTGCAACTATTGCAGGATCTTGACTTGGTCTTGCCAGCAGATGCATTTCCCTTCCTAACATATTTTAATCCCTCTAGCGATCTGTGGTTTTTTACATGGCTGTTTAACGTCTCATATGATTACCTTATGTGGAAAGCTACTTTCAAATAATGATATGAATTTATCATGTAACAGATTAAATGACACCATTTGGATCATTATATATTTCATCCTAGATCATCTCTCACTATTCTTAAAAACATTTGACATTAATTAATCTAACTGATTTTCATTCAGGAATACCAATACCATAAATTCCAGCTTTCCCTAGTTGTGCAGGTAGGAACACACTGCAATAAATCCTATGTTCCCATAACCTCCCTGGCTTCAACCTTCACAAGTTCCTATGCATCACCCAACTAATCCCTTCCCTGCTTCCACTCCAGCAATACGAGAACTTCTATTACACCAATGCACCCACTGGTCTTTTCCCCCTCCTCTTATTCTCTCCTTCCCCCCCCCCCCCCCCCCCGCTTCCCCCCCAAAAAAGGAAAAAAACCTTTCAACTAAACTCAGCTACTCTACCCTTTCCCCACCAAGGCCTTGCTTGCCCCTACAAGCAGCACTATACTGTCCCATATCCCTAACCAGTAACCCTTCCCCTACCCAATACAGCTTCCTCATCCCTCCAACCACAGATTACTTCTCCCTTTAGATGCAGTTGCTAGCGATCCAGTCTTAGGGGCTAGAGACAGTGTGTGTGTGTGTGTGTGTGTGTGTGTGTGTGTGTGTGTGTGTGTGTGTGTGTGTTTTCTAGTTTAGAAGATCTTTTGCCCAAAAGCTCAAATGTATAGCAGTCTCTTTGTTCTGCCTGCAATACTGTCATTATTCAATTCTGGATTTTCCATGGTTTGATAATTCCTCTGTTTCAATGACAAAATGAGGTGTATAATCAAAGTATTAATTAGGAATTTATATAAATGTTAATTTTTAGCTCTATTTCCAAATCAGCATTTTTGCGTAGAGTACTTTTATAATGCTACATTTAAATATTCTCGCTGTAGAAGCTACATTTACTTTCTACGTGTGAATTTTATGCATCCCCTTTAACCCACACATTTTTATGTAAGCCATGCTCAACTAGTATTACAGAGATAACGATGTATTAGATGTATGGCAATGTAAACTGGAGGACATTGCAACACAGATTGTGTTTTGAGAATGAGAGCAACACTAAACCAAAAGGTGACTGATAAAAGAGCTAATAATTAAAACAGTGGAAAACTATGTAGACAAAAGAGAAACTGATTAATATTTTTCAAACAAAATCTGTGTAGTCAAAACAGTAATGTCATTTTATATAAAATGACCCATGGACTAGAAACAAATTATTACTACTAACCTTGTGGAACTACCTGCAAAACATTTCAGCATTTTCATTTGTGTTTTCTTAAAGATGTTTCTTAAGTGAACTGACATACAAAAGTGCATGCACAGACTATTTATTGTTTATATGACTTATCTCAAGACTATGTGTTAATACAGTCAACATACAAAAATATCTCAAGTTTTCAATCAACAGCAATTATCTGATGTTCTCTCTCATCACATATGTATCATTTTGTACTAGGCTGGATTACACTTATAATTTTATCATACTGTCTTTACTCTTTTGGTACTTAAATGTTAATTAGCAAATAGTCAAGTTCCTTGTTAAAAGTTTTCAGTACTTCATTTTAGTTTTCAACCTTTTTAGGTTCAAGTTAATTAAAATACAAAACCAATTTTGAAACTTTGCCTGGCTAAACAAAGAAACAAAATTATCACTTACAGATCAGATGTAGGGTCATCCTGAATTCTTAATATTTTGCATATTCATTGGGAGATAAATTCTAATCATATCTTGTATATCTCCTCACGTTTTCAATTTCCTAAACAGAGGTAACTTTGTGCATTTCAAATGATCAAAAATTCAAAATTTTATGTGATTGGTTGTTTTGTATTTTGCTTCTACTGTATGACACAAACAATAAAATATTAGAAAATTTGTTAATACGCATACATAACAAGATACATAAGGAAATAAATGCTCAGTTTATAATATGGTTTGTTAATTAATACATTTGTCTTTTTTCACATCTCACAGTACCAGAACTGATTGTATGCAAAAATCTACATTGTAAAACACTTCTTCTCATAAAATATGTTCTTTCACAACGATACAGGGTGAGCACATTTTCTCGATATAATAGGTGTCTTAGGGTCACAAAATGTGATACATATATCTCACACAACATTCAGTGAGTGGGGTAATTTTAACAATATTAGGCTGACAATCTTCTCCATTCCGAATTGACCAATACATGTTTACGCGTCGAATACCAATTTTCTGTGTCACAGAAAATAATCAATTTTTGATCATTTTCAGAGTCACTGGTGGCTCCTTCTCGCAGAAGGGTTGAAGGGGAAGGAATAAGATGACAAAAAAGAGGAACTGGCAAGGTTTAGAAAATAGAGGGAGCTCAGGGAAGTTGCCCAAAAGCACAGGGCAGGGTGTATCCCATGATCCTAGGTTCTGGACGAAATTTCCAAACTCTCCCCATTTCCTAAACCTTGTTAGCCCTTATCCTTCACCTCCCTTCCTTGCCCTTCAACCCTTCCACCAGAAGGAGTCACTGGCTCTGAAAGCTTCCAAATTTCACTGCCTTTATAAGTGTGTTCTCCTACCACCACTTAATGAGTAGAGTTTTTATCCATCCAATTACATTACATTTTCAAAAACTGATTATGCAGGTTTGTAATAGGGTTGGTTTTCTCCTCTGGAAGAAGGCTGTTGTGGCATATTAAGAGCTACATATAACAGTTTTACAAATCCATTTACAAGATTACTTAAATTTTACTCTCTGACTGCAAAAACTGATTTTTTAATGTGGTGATGAAGGAATGTTTTCTAAATAAAATTTGAAGTGGAATAATGAAATGGTGTTTCAATCATGAAAGTACAACCCAGACCTGATTATTTCAAAGTTATTCTGCACCTGCATCTTCTATCCACTGCTGTCAGAATCAAGATAAGTAGCTCTTATTTATTTTTAGCACCTCTAGGATAAGACTATCATCAATACCGCATAAGTTCATTTTACACTTCATATGCAATTTACAAACTTTCGTGATTTTGATTTCATTACAGTAAGCATTGCAGTAGGTAGGTAGGTAGGTAGAGTGCTTACAAGGATAAAATCTTATCAAACACTTCCAATAGCAATATTCCATGGTTACCATTCTCAGCAGCCAGCACAGAGTATACATTGGTCATAAAACATTGGAATGCTTTAATTCACCTGTACTGCAACTATATATAAGGAAACTAATCTGTAATGGTTATCATAAAGTAGGGATTATTAATCTTAACCGCCATACATGCTTTCAGTTATCTTAGGTAATGCAGCTGCAGATACTTGAGAAGAAGGCACTAGTGCACATACTTGCTCTGTAGCCTGGAACATATATTTGATCCTCTTTGACTTTAACGTAGACTCCCTATCACAGTGCAAATTCACAGCACATTACGAATAAAAATTTAAAAAAAATCAGATTCTCAGTAGTTTCTAACATAGAACATTGACCATCATACAACATCATTTTACTAACTGAGCCTCAGCGATATAACATCTGAAACCGTTACATCATCATTCACAAACTGTATTCTTACATCCTTTCCATTAAGTTTGCAGCTTCTGACTCCCAAAGAAAGAAGAGACAGCAGTAGCTCTCAAAATTGCAATGAATACACTCATTGTAGATATAATGAGCTGCTCCTTTAATTCATCTGCTAAAGTGGCTAATGGTGCAAGCATAGTCAAGACGCGATCGGACAAAAGCCATATAAAACTGCAGCAGACGCACCCGATCTGCTCCCCAGGACCGATGGCTCAGACACTTCAAAATATTCAGTGTCTTCAGGACCCGCACCTTGAGGTCTTTAAGGTGAGGCAACCACGACAACTTGGAATCAAAAGTGAGGCCCAGGAACCTCATAGTGCCTCTAAAAGAAAGAATGGTGTCCCTCAGATGCAATTCAGGGGAGGTAAAAGGACGTCGAGAATGATTAAAATGACACACACAGATTTGTCTGCAGAAAAGGTAAAACCTGTTTTTACAGTCCATGCCTCTAAGCGCTTTATCGTAAGCTGCAACTGCCGACTAGCAGTGACAAGACTGGAGGAAGAACAGAAAACAGCAAAATTGTCCACAAACAAGGAGCATTGGGCAGGACTCCGGATAGTGGACGTGATACTGTTAATAGCGACGGCAAAGAGGGTGACTGTTAAAACACTGCCCTGAGGAACACCATTCTCCTGCATGTACAAATCAGATAGCACATTACCAACCCGATACCGAAAGAGGCGGTGAGAAAGAAAGAACCGAATGAAGACGGGGAGACGGCCACGAAAGCCCCACTCATGGAGTTGATTGAGGATAAGACGGCGCCAAGTAGTGTCATACGCCTTATTAATGTCAAAGAAGACACCTAGACAATGCTGGTTATGTAAGAAGGCCTGCTGGATGGTGGCCTCAAGCAGGGTCAAGTTGTCTATAGTGGAACGACATCTCCGAAAGCCACACTGAGAGGGGCTAAGGAGCTGCCTGGTCTCGAGCAGCCAAACCAGGCGCCGGTTGACCATGCGTTCTAACGTCTTCCCAACACAGCTCGTCAAAGCAATACTGCGATGACTACTGGGATGCGTTCGGTCCTTCCCTGGTTTGAGGAGGGGAATCAAAAGCGCCTTCCTCCACAAGTCAGGGTACGTACCGGATAACCATATCATATTAAAACAGTTCAGGAGAACTTCCTTGGATGGCAGCAACCAGTGCCGCAGCATGCTGTAACGGATTTGATCATGACCGGGCGCAGTATCATGAGCCACAGATCACGAGCCACAGACAGCGCCGAATCCAGTTCCCACATTGTGAAGGGGCAGTTGTAGGGTTCAGAATTTTGAGACCAGAAGTCCAAGCGACCCCTCTCGATGGCAGTGCGGTAGTGGCAGAAATCTGGATCACAGTTAATAGTGGCGGTAGATTCCGCAGAATACATGGCCAGTGTCTGGGCAATGTCTCTCAGTGCCATGAGGAGACATCCTTGATGCAGCAATGCCGTGACAGGGAGTTGGCTGAGTTTCCCGGAAATCCTCCTGATGGCTTCTCATACTTTTAATAGAAATAGTGGAGCGAGAGATGGAGTTCAAGAACGATTGCCATGACCGTCGTTTGCTCTCTTTAATCACTCGCCGCGCTTTGGCCCTTGCCACCTGAAAGGCCGCAAGATTGTCAGCTGAGGGACGGCACTTGAAGCGGCACAGAGCTGCATGGCGGGCTCGGACGGCTGAGCGGCACTCAGTGGTCCACCACGGGACAGGATGACTCTTGGGATGACCGAATGACCGTGGGATTGACAATTCAGCAGCATGGGAGATCACGGCTGTAACATTGCCTACCCATTCGTGGACGCTGGCACGGTGTTCCAAAACAGCCAGTTGGCTGAAAAGTGTCTAGTCAGCTCAGCAGAGGTGCCACCGAGGCGGCACTGGTAATGCCACAGCCTCTTCCAGGAGGCAAATCAAAAAGGGGAAGTGGTCACTAGAATGGAGGTCAGCAGCAGCCTCCCACAGAGCAGAATCCGCGAGTGCTGGAGAGCAAAAGGAAAGGTCAATAGCCGATGATGACCCGGAAGCAGTACAGAAATGAGTGGGAGCACCATAGTTGAGAAAGCACAGTTCTTCAGACATCATGAGGCTTTCCAGAATGCGACCCCTGGGGCAAGTAGTCGGAGAGCCCCATAAGACATTATGAGCATTGAAGTCCCCCAGAAGAAGAAATGGGCGGGGGAGTTGGCCAATAGAGTCCGTGAGAGCCTCAGAGTCTATCGCATCCTGAGGCGGTAAATAAACTGAACAGACTGTGAGCCTCTGACTCACAAGAATGTCAACTGCAACTGCTTGCAAGTCGGTAATGGAGAGAGCGCAGATGAGGGGTGCATGTCACGGACAAAAACCGCAACACCACCCTTTGCCCCTTCCCCCGTCAGATCATCTTTTCGATATACGGTATAGCCCCATAAAGAAGGAGCATCAGTGGCCCGAAAATGTGTCTCTTGGAGACATAAGCATAAGGGGCACTCTCGTACAAGGAGTTGTAATTCGGCCACATGCGTCCTGAACCCATTCAGGTTCCACTGTAATATGGGAGCCAGTGATCAGGGTGGCTGAACTTTCACCCTGCCTCTGTGCTTTGGAGGTGAGCCCGTACTAGCCAGAGATTTATTCCTGGGGCGAGAAGATCGCCCCCGGTCGACATCAATGTCCATAAGCTCCGATGACGACCCACGGGAGATGTCAGACAGCATGATGGCCTCGTCATCGGACCGACCCTGACTAGTCTCCGCAGGTGGCAAAACCTTCACCTTCGGCGTCTTTGTCTTGGGGGGTTTAGAATGCAGAGCCTTGTCAACAGTTGGAGCTTTACTCGCCTGGGCAGAAGGCGCCATATGGGGAGAGGCAGGAAGTACCCCAATGTCAGAAACCACGGCCTTGTCCAACATAGCGGGGAGAGCCGCAGGTTGCAAAACAACCGCAGCAGCACAAGTGCACTGGCAAGTGCTAACACTAGCAACCTCCGTTTGCGTAGCAACAGTGGCCATTAGTACCGGTTTTTTCAGAGCGGAAGCGAAAGATGTTGAAAACACAGGAGGTTGCATGGCCTTAAAGAGCTTCTTGGCCTCACCATAGGGGATGTGCTTGGATGTTATAATCTCCTGTACCTTCTGTTCATCGAGATAGATGGGGCAGATCCGGCTCCAGACAGGGTGACTCCCAGAGCAATTCACGCACTTCACAGGCAATTAACAATCGGCTCTGTCATGGGCAGGCTGACCACATTTACCACAAGTGGCTATCCCATTGCACCCCAACGTAGTATGCCCAAAGCACTGACATTTAAAACAGTGCATTGGGTTGGGGAAATATGGCCATACTGGCAAACGTAAGAACCCCGCTTTAACATGCTCTGGGAGTCTCGGGCAACTGAACGTGAGAATAAACGAATCAGATTTGACGAGGTCCATATCAACTCGTTTCATAATATGCTGCACATCAACAATGCCTTCGTCACCCCACTCAGATTTTAACTCGTCCCTACAAGTCACAACACCCTTACTATAATTCAAAGTGGAGTGGAGTTCAGTCTTGATAGCGTACTCTCCTAGACAGGTTGCTTTCTGAAGGGAAGCCACTTGACGGGAACTAGAAGTCTCAACTAACAGAGTCCCATTGCGCAGTCGCTTCACAGATTTCAGTGTTCCTGCAATTCTCTCAAGACCCTTGTGGATGTAAAAGGGAGAAACCCTCTCAAAGCTACCCTCCTTCTGTTTAATAATCAAAAACACATTCTGATTATCAGCATGTGCTCCGTTATGACAGTCTGTTAAATCTCTAGCAACACCAGGCACTGGAGGACTCGCAGCGCGTAGCCGCTTTTTCAAAGGGGTGTGTTTTCCTACCAGTGGCCCACCCATGCCACTGGTAGGGGGAAATGTAGAGGTCGATGGGTCCATTGCGGTCCCACGAGCAACTAGGGAACTAAAGGTCCGCTCAGACAGAGCCCCACGTGCCTGAGTAAGCCTTATACAACTGGGGTGCGGTAGGTGCCCCAGAGGTTGCCCGCTTGCGACTGTTCCACCCCCACAGCCATGCATCTTATAGGCGCGGAGCACACCGAAAGATTGAGGGGTTTTTATAGAGGTTGGCCTTCCTCGCAATCCAGGCGGTCAAGCCAAGATTACCATTCCCCGCAGCACACAACATTTCACCGCCGCGCCATACGGTGGTCGCTGAAGCATTTCCGGGGATTACGGTGACAGGAGACTGGCGGCGCTGACCAGTCCCCAGCTCAGGACCCCGGGGTCGCCAAGCCCGTACTAAGCAAGTGAATGCTGAGCCCCTGGGGGCTGTGTGTGCCAAGCAGACCACAAACAAGTGCCTCTGCGCAAAAGCAAAAATTCCTTAGGTTGTCCTTGTTTTCCAGGGCATTGGACATCCTGACAGTTCAAAAAACCAACAGTGCAAAAGACAAGTGACAATTTTTACACAAAGATGTGAGTTTCTTCTTTTTAGTAGGCACTCCAGCTTCAACAAATAAAAAAAAAATACCTTTATTTCCTGACCCAGTTAGTTTAAATGACTAATTTATTACACACCACTAGCTAGCTGTGTATGCCTGGTTTGTGGATACTTATGTCATGTCCACTGATTACAATGCCGTACATAACTGTGAAAGGCACGAGATATCTGTTTTCTATTACTTACAAGGATGTTTGGTTCACAACCATTGTGCAACTGAGAGTAGGTATCATATTTAAACTACTTAGTAGTACTTAAGAAAGTTCTCACTTAAACTAGCATCCTCATGAAGACTAAATTTCTTAAAAGATGTGAGTAATTAAAAAGTTTCAAGAAGGTTTGGAGGACACCAGGGAATAGAATGTTACAATCAAGATGAAACATTCATGTGAAATTAGTGAGGGAAGCATAAAGGAAAAAGATCATTTCACTCCATTCCACCAGGATCTGTTAAGAAAGTAAACCACTTATCTCTCATTCATAGAGGAAGTGTCTTGTATAGAATGTATTAGTACAATTAGACGAATGGTCCACAATGGGGGACTTCCATTTCCCGTATGATGAAAATCTGACAAGTATTTGGAAGGTCAGTTTACATTAGGTACAAACGTGACATCTAGGACGGTACAGAAAAATAAAGCAATAAAATTGTGAATACAGATATTCAAAATTTTACAGTTATCAGTTGTTATGTTGCAAGTTGATGTTTCACACTGTTTGAAAGGCAGGAGAGGTATGGAGACTGCTAGAAATAACATGAAGGTTTGGAGGACACCAGGGAATAGAATGTTACAATCAAGATGATTAAGTTAGGGAATATTATTTTTTCAAACGTTTGTTCTGTTACTACAAACTTAAGAACAGAGCCACGCAGAGGTGAAAAACACTATTACCATATTACTTATAGGCAGATGCTATTATGTGTGGAAATAAGTTGACAAATTGTATTGGATACGGATAAGCTGAGTTTGGGGAAGGTACAAACATTTTAAATGCTGATGGGATTGGAGCAAGCAGATACATAGTTTGAGAAAGGCTCTTGGAAGATATGACATAAGAATAAACATATCTGGAACACAGAAGTCAGGCATGGGGAAGGGGAGAAGATGAAAAGAGAACAGAGAGAGAGGGGGAGGAGGGGGATGGGGAGGGGGGATGGGGATGGGGAGGGGGGATGGTGAGGGGCGATATGGAGGGGGGAGGGAGGGAGGGGGAGGGGGGAGATAGGGGAGAGATGGAAAGAGAGATGGGCAGAGAGATGGGCAGAGTGAGTGAGTGAGTGAGTGAGTGAGAACAGTCTCAGTTCTAAAAGATGTTGCCCACATTACTACATAAGAGATTGCAATAGAGAAAGATAACTTAGACTGAGGAAAAATTATTCCTAGAAAGCTACCTATATTTTTATTTAAAAAAAACTATATGATTGATTTAACAAGTTGAATGGAAGAGACCAGGTTTCTGCAAACTCCAGCACTTTCTTAAACCTCACATGCTTACTGTAGGTGCATGCAGAGCCTTGCCACACAAGGTGGGTTATGCAGGGAAGCGGCAAAGGGGAGGGAGGTGGGTGGGGGGGGGGAGAGGGAGCCAAGCTATACAGTGCTTTTTGTTGATCCATCATGAGTTCACGGAATGCTGCATACTAGCCAGCATCACTTGCCCTTGCCACATTCATTTGTCAACTGCAAAGTTATTATATTTGAACTACAGTGTTCTTTTCTGTGGTGTTAAGTGTGTATGTGTCACCTATTAATCAGCTGCAGTTGAGAGAGTGGCTTTCCTAATATTTTGTTGTTATTTTCATCCTGAAGTTTCATTGTCAGAAAAATGATCTGACACAAGAACTATGAGCAGGAGGCCAAAGGTGAAATACATCAACAGTTAGCGACTTCTCTTAAGAGTCAAAGAAGCAGGAAGAATCGTGCACTTTAAAAACCTTTCACTGTAGCACAGGCCAGATTAAATCTGTGTGAGCTTGATGCACCTCTTATTTTGGAGACCCCTAAATTAACACATTACAGTGGTTGACATAATTTCACCAGTGGACTGAAAATCAGTGGCAGAACATACAGCAGTGTGTTGGTCGACACTACATACTGTGGCAGTTCTCCAGGCTCAAGATCAATAATTTTATGATTAATTCTTTTCTTTAACATCATTATGCTGCTGTAAATCACACAACAGGACATATAAGTGATTTCAAAATCAGAAGTTAATTAAACCTAATGGTTGGTACAGACCACTAATTTCAATCCAACTGAGCATCTCTGACAATTTATAGAACATACTGGCTCCCAGATCATTCCCGTCTATGAAGGCTAAATAAATGTTCACCATAAATTGAAGCAGAAGGAAAATCCTTGCAGTTAGTACAAAGTTCATGCACAAGAACAGAAAATCTGAAGTAATATATGAAGACGTCATCACTGTCTACTTAAGTAACTGCCTGTACTTTTGTGCCATATTGTTTTTAGTGATGCTGTAAAAGTATGCTAGCATGTAACATATGCCTTTATATATTTTATTGTCCATTCAATAGATCTAACACACAAGAAATTTAAAAAAATGATAATCAAACATCATTAGGATGTAATAACAGAAAAATTAACGTCTGTAATGTACTAAAAAATTACTTCTTACCTGTGTTTTTTCCTTAAGGACATAACGATTGTATACAGCAGATCCAATATCACTACCAGCAAGGATAAAAAATACAAGAGCCTGCAGAATCGCAAACTTCATCTCATTCCAGTTCTGGCAAAAACACAAGACATACAATTAATCTGTTTATTTTCAAACAAACAAACTCACAAAGCAATATATTCACATTAACTGGTGTATAAATGCTACTGAAGGTTTCTAAAACAAGAAGTTTACTAACCATTATTATTGTGGCCACATGTGCTGTAATTAGAGCATACACACCGCCTGATGCACCTGCTAAGTAAACGCTAGGATCAGACACAGAGGTCCCCAATGAACCAGCAATTACTCCAGCAAAATAAACTATCAGAACTCTCCATCCATGATGCACCATTTCTAATGGTATCCCAAGAAGTACCTGGACTAGAAGATTTGCAATCAAGTGGAATGGACTGAAAAGAAGACAATTACCTATTAGTGCACCCAACACATTTGAGATAATTTTAGAAAAGAGTACTTTCTAGGCTGATTTTGACATGCAAATAGTGTATATGTGTGCTGGAAATAATACACTGTAGCCTGCACAGGTGTGTGTGTGGGGCGGGGGGAGGGGGGGCAGGGGGGAGGGTGGGAGGGCGAAGGGGGAGGGGGTTCACGCATTCAGCAGTAGCATGATCAGATATTCTATATATTATATAAGCAACCTTCACATAATAACAGTGAAGCTGTTACTGCATGAATAATGTTTAAAGATACTAGGGAGTTTAAAGTTGAAGTTATTAGATGATGATGATGATGATTGATTTGTGGGGCACTCAACTACGCAGTATCAGTGCCCATACAAATTCCCAACCTTTGCTCAGAGCAATCTAGCCACTTTCATGAATGATGATGAAATGGTGAGGACAACACAAACATCCAGTCATCACGAGGCATGTGAAAATCCCTGATCCCTCCGAGAATCAAACCCGGAACCCCCTGCTCGGGAAGCGAGAATGGGACTGTGAGACCACGAACTGTAGACTTTGAAGCGATTAGTACATCGTAGTTGTGAACATTTAATATATAGAATATCTGATCACGTTACTGCTGGTGGAATATGTTTGTACTTCACACCCTTGCTTTCCAAACTGTTGATACGTTAATTTGGTTTGCTGAGAGCATTGTTTAGTGTTACAGAGTTTATTGTCATTGTATCACAGAAGTGTCAGTCTGATTTGAATGAAGGTACACTCCTTACTGTAAGGAATTTTCTTCCAAGACAGAAATGTTCTTTTGCTAATGTATTATTTATTCCACTTGCAAGAACTTTTGAAACATCCCTGTTTGTCCATTGTTTCTGATTTTCTGTTGCACCAGTTAAGTCCCATCGCATCATGTGGTGTTCAAGGTAAATCACGCAATGTATTGCTCCACAAACTTCCGCTGAAACATTTGTTGGCAAACCTGGATAATTTTTATACTCTGCTACACATATGCCACCAATCTAAGTAATGGTCACCAGCCTCGTTTTCTTCTGTGAGACAGTTAAAAAAATTACTTCCTCTATCCCGCTAACCAGTGTCCTGTAGCCATCTGATCCTGTCCAAAAGCTCCCAACTCCAAACACTGGATTGGACAATGAACTCCACAGTCAGCCATTTTGTCAACTGGTTTCTACAGTCTTCTCAGGAAACCATTGGATCACATTCCACAGTCGAAGAGGATGACACATCCACATTTACAAAAATACTCTGCAAGCCAGCATTTGGTGTGTGATGGGCGACGGTGTGGTGTTTGGTTAGTTTAAAAAAGGGGGGGGTTGAGGGGGGGGGGGGGCAAACTGCTAGGTCATCGGTCCCTCATTCTGATTAAAATAAGTCCACAAGGGTGGGAGTAAAATAATCAAGAAATACAAAACACAGCTGGAAGAAAGGAGAAAACCACAAGTATGACAGAGGGGCAACAAACACTAAAATTGACAAAATTGAGCAATAAAACCACAGAGAGACGCAAGAAAGATGTAGAAGAGATCAAAACGAGAGCAGATTGCCATGGCTGGCTGACCATGAGAATGAAAAGGAGAAATCAGCTACATTAAAATCTCCACCCTAAAAGCACTAGGGTGGAGGACACATACAGGCAAAGGACATGCACTAAAGCTTAAATCAAATGGTAAAACACACCCTCATGAATAAAACATAAAACTAAAGCTGCTGGTGAGGCACTGTTGCCCAACACTGAAAGTAGGGTACCAGTAAAGTTAAAAGTCTAATGCAGAGGAGCTAAAAGTGGGCAGTCCAGCAAGAGGTGGACGACCATCATTTGTGAGCCACAGTGACACCGAGGTGGGTCCTCGCGTAGGAGGAGGTAACCATGCGTTAGCCATGTATGGCCAATGCGGAGGCGGCAGAGGACAATTGATTCCCTGTTAGAGGACCACATGGAAGACTTCCACACATTTTAGTCTCCTTAATGACATGCAGTCTATTGTGTGTATTGTTATGCCATTCATCTCCCAAAGCTGATAAACCCTGCTGCATAAGACAGAACGCAGGTCAGTTTCAGAGATGCCCATCTAGAGAAGCGGTTTCCGCATAGCCTGTCAGCAAGTTCATTGCCTGGGATTCCAACATGGCCTGGGGTCCACACAAACACCACTGAATGATGGGACAATTCCAGAGCACAAATGGACACCTGAATGGATTCTACCAAAGAATGGTGAGGGTAGCACTAGTTGATGGCTTGTAGGCCGCTCGAGGAGTCAGTGCACAGGAGAAATGACTCACCAGTGCATGAGCGGATGTGCTCAAGAGCACGAGATATGTTCGCCAGCTCTTCAGTGAAAACACTGCAGCCATCGGGCAAGGAGTGCTGTTCAATATGTCCTCCATGAACATACGCAAAGCCTACATGACCATCAGCCATCAAGCCGGTGGTTTAAACCACTTCATGGCTCCCGTACATGTCAAGAATCGAGAGGAAGTGATAGTGGAGAACCACAGGGTTAACAGAGTCCGTATGGCCATGCGAAAGGTCCAGAAGAAACTGCAGCTTAGGCGTACGCCAGGGATGTGTACGTGAACGGACTTCGAGAAGAGGTGGTAAAGAGAAGGACTTCAGTTCAGACAGAAGGGACTGGACATGAACCACAGTCGTAAGCCCTGACCTGGACCGCCAATGCGGCAGATGAACCGTTGTAGCTGGGAAAAGAAGATGGTAATTCAGATGCGCAGGAGAACTATGAACATGTGCAACATAACTGGCAAGCAGTTACGCATGCCTAACCTTCAGTGGAAGGACTCTGGCCTCCACCAGGACACTGGTCACTGGACTCATTCTAAAAGCTCCAGTCACTAGGCAAATGCCGCAGTGGTGCACTGGGTAAAGTAAACGAAATGCTGAGGGCACCGCCGAACCATAAACCAGACTCCCATAGTCAAGGCGGGATTGAACAAGGGCTCAGTAGAGCTGCAGCACCATAGAGCTATACTGCATCCCAGTTGGTATTGCTCAGGCAGCGGATGGCACTGAGCTGCTGCCAGCACTTCCACTTAAGCTGACGAAGGTGAGGTAGCCACGTCAATCGGGTGTCGAAAACCAGTCCTAAGAATCTATATGTCTCCACTACAGTGAGTCGATCATCATTAGGGTAAAGTTCTGCTTCTGGATGAACGGTGCAATGATGACAGAAATGCGTGACACACAACTTCGCACCTGAAAACTGGAAGCTGTGGGCTAGAGCCCATGACTGCACCTTGTCAATGGCTCCCTGTAGGTGCCACTCAGCAACACCAGTACTGGAGGAGCAGTATGATATGCAGAAGTCTTCTGCATACTGAGAAGGTGAGACCAATGGCCCTACAGTTGCTGCTAGACCGTGAATAGCCACTAAAAATAGAGACACAGTCAATATAGAGCCCTGCGGAACGTCATGCTCTTGAATTCAGGGTGAACTATGGGAGGCACCGACTTGGACACAGTAAGTACGGAGTGGCTGGAAGTTTAGAATAAAAATCGAGAGAGGGTCCTGGAGACCTAACTTATACAATGTGGTAAGGATATGTCGTCGCCAGGTCATGTTATATGCTTTACGTACATCAAAAAAGATGGCAACCAGATGTTGGTATCTGTAAAAGGCTGTTCGGATGGAAGGTTTGAGGGCCACAAGATTAGCAGTGGTAGAGAGACCCTGGTGGAAGCCACCCCGACATGGAGCCAGTAGGCCACGTGACTCCAGGACCCAACCTAACTGCCGACACACCATACATTCCAGCAGCTTACAAAGAAAGTTGGTGAGGCTGATGGGCTAGTAGCTATCCACATCAAGTGGGTTTTGACCAGGTTTGAGCCATTGCAAAGGAAAGATGCCATCACACCAGATTCGGTTGAAGATGTCACGGAGATGTCACTTTTAGTCAGTCGAGAGATGTTTGATCATATCTGACTGTGGATCCAATCCAACCCAGGAGCTGTGTCGGAGCAATATGCAAGGGCACTGAGGAGCTCCCACTCTGTAAATGGGGCATTATAGGGCTCACTGTGGCATGTAGTGAACGAGAGGACTTTCCTTTCCAAAGGCCATTTGAGGATTCAAAAGGCTGGGGCGTAGTTCTCCGATGCAGAGGTTCGATGCTAGTGCTCAGCAATTGTGCTTGCATCGGTAGATAACACGTCATTGATGTTAATGTCAGGCACACCTGCTGAGGTCTGGTACCCAAAAAGACATCTGATCTTCATCAGACTTGGAAAGGTGATGTATGGCACCCAACAGTTGACACATACCTCTCCCAACACCACTGTTTCTGTCGTTTTATAAGCTGGTGAACGCGGGCACAGATCTGCTTAAAAGCTATTAGGTGCTCTGAGAAAATGTGCCATTTATGTCATTGTAGAGCTCATCGATGCTCTTTAATTACCTCAGTGACTTCCGGCGACCACCAAGAGACTGTCTTTCACTGAGGGCACCCTAAAGAATGAGGGATTTCGTTTTCCACTGCAGAAACGATCGTTGTAGCGACCCGCTCAACCACAACATCAATGGCACCATGTGTGGGAGATTCTACAGTGACAACAGAGGTGAAGGCTTCCCAGTCTGTCCTGTTTAAAGCCCATCTGGGTATGCGTCCATGGGCATGACGGTGTGAGTGACAGGAAGATGGGGAAGTGGTCACTACAACACAGGTCTTCATGTGCTCTCCAGTGAATAGATTGGAGAAGGCCAGGACTGCAAACCTAGAGATCAATGGCCGAATATGTGTGATGTGCCACACTGAAACGTGTGGGGACACCTGTATTCAACAGGCAGAGGTCGAGTGGTAACAGTAATTTTCGACCTACCTACCTCAGCCAGCAAGCATGGCGCCACCCCACAAGTGGTTATGCATGTTAAAATCTCCCAAACGTAGGAAAGGTTTAGGGAGTTGATCAATCAGTGCAGCCAATACATTCAGGGGCACTGCACCATCTGGAGTAAGATATGCATTGCATACAGTTATTTCCTGCATCGTCCTTATCCTGACAGCCACAGCTTCAAGAGGGGTTTGAAGGGGCACAGGTACACAACATACAGAGTTCAGGACATACATGCAAACTCCACCTGACACACTATTATAGTCATAATCAGTACAGTTCCTGTAATATCCCTTATAGCCATAGAGGGCAGGGGTCCGCATTGTCAGGAACCAGGTTTCCTGGAGGGCAATGCAGAAAGCAAGTGTAAAGCTTAACAGTTGCCGTAGCTCAGCCAGGTGGTGGAAAAAACCACCTCAGTTTCACTGAAGTATTATGATCATGAGACTGAGAAAACATGAAACTCTCAATGAGGCAGTCTATGCCTCAGGATCACCTGCTGTCACCTCTGAGATTGACATCCATTGTGTCTGAGGGCCCAGCAGACGCCAGAATCTCCACCTCATCCTCAGACCCAACAGAGCTTGTAGGTATTGGTGGTGTGGGTGCCACCGCAGAGCCTTGGTTCCTGGGGATCTTATTCTTTTTAGGTTTCTCTCGCTGCTGCTTATGTTTTTCTGGCTCGGGGACTGAGGAGGAACTGATATCCCAGATGGTTGCAGGGAGGAGAGGGGGGGTTTGCTTCTGAAGTAGGTTGTGCAGGAGCAAGAGGGAGGAAAATGGCCCCGACCAATAAGGGGGCAGGTGGAGTCTGATGGCTCTGAGAGCCAACTGTACACGGCAGAATGAAAGAGGGTAGAACCGTTGTAGCAGCAGTGTAGGTTGACATCATATTGACAGAATGTACCCTTTCATATCTTCTCTTAGTCTCAGTATAGGTCAATCAGTCGAGTGTCTTGTATTCCATTATTCTTCTTTCTTTCTGGAGAATCCTGCAGTCAGACGAGCATGGCAAATGGTCTTCTCCACAGCTGACACTGATGGGAGGTGGGGCACAGGGAGTATTGGAAAGGGAAGGATGTCCACAATCCCAAAACTTCCAACACTTAAAGCACCGCATCGGGGAAGGGATGTATGGCTTACATCAAAGTGATAGACCATCACCTTGACCTTCTTGGGTAATGTGTAGATGAAGGCCCCAGTGGCAACCTGATTATCCCTCGGACCCCGGTGGACACGCCGGATGAAATGGATACCTCACCACTCTAAATTGGTGCGTATTTAAGATCTTATGGGGCATGATGGAAATAGAAACATCCCCCACCTTGTCACAGGTGAGTAGTGCCCATGACTGGGCAGAGGATGCTGTTCTTATCAAGACCAACACTGACCCCACTTTGGACAAGCCCTCCACCTCCCCAAACTTGACCTCTAAATGCTCCACAAAAAATTGAGGTTTCACTGACAAAGATTCCCCATCAACTCTTTACATACAATGTACCGGATTGAATAAGCTTTGCTGTCATACTTAGTCTGGCCCTCCTCCCGTGGTGTGGCCGGCAGGGGGGAGGGGAGAGGGGAAGCGTGGGGGGAACGAATTGGGGTCATATTTCTTAGCATTGAAGTTAGACTTTGACCGCTCAGAGACTGCTGGTGTTTGACCACGAGCATGAGATGACCTACTACACTTCATGACATGTCATCTGCCCTCATGTCACCCACTCCGACCAGGGGGCCTCCCCACGGGCGCCACCCAGCCGCTTCAAAGGCCACCTGGCAGGAGGGCCATTGCTGGAAGCCTCGATGCCCCAGGGTGACAGCCGTCTACCCCTTGGCATACTTGGGGAGTTAACGGCATAGGCATCAGCACAGCGATCCCTGTGTGGTCAAGGGGCTACAATCAACATGGTACATTGCAGCCCCACCACAATGGACTGGCTACCTTGCTGGGTATCAGGCACAAACGAGCTAAGAAGTCCATTACCATTGACAGCGCAGAAAGCAATACCGCACAGAAGATAGAGTAAAATGCACCCAGGAGGGTGACCTCACCCAACAGCTGGAGAATGAGTGGAAGTGCAGATCCACATCGACGAAGGATGCGAGAGGTCTAGCGCATGATGGACACTATGCACCATGTAAGGCTCCCTTCCGTAATTGGCTCGACCTTCGGGTAAATTTTGAAAAATGGAAGTCTAATCTCAAAGGGGACTACCACATAAAGGCCAAAATGTGAGAGACTCCTTTTAGTTATTTCTTACGACAGGCAGGAATACCTCGGGACTATTCTAACCCCCGGACCCACAGGGGAAGGTGGGGGGTATCCTATACCCCTACTAGTCATTCCCCTTCCTGTTCCACTTCTGAACAGAGTGACAGGAAAAACAAATGTCTACATGCATCTGTATGAGTCCTTATTTCTTGTATCTTATCTTTGTTGTGCTTACGTGCAATGTAAGTCAGTGGCAGTACAATCTTTCTGCAGTCAGGTTCAAATGCCGGTTCTCTAAATTTTCTTAATGGTGTTTCTCAAAAAGAACTTTGCCTTCCTTCCAGGATTCCCATTTGAGCTCCTGAAGCATTTCTGTAACACTTACATGTTGTTCAAACCTACTGGTAACAAATCTAGTGGCCTACGTCTGAAATGCTTCAATGTCTTCCTTCAATCCTACCTGGTATGGATCCCAAACATTCGAGCAGTATTAGAGAATAGGTTGCACCTATGTACTATACTTGGTCTCCTTTACAGGCAAACCATTCATTCCGAAAATTCTCCCAGTAAGTCGATATTGACCGTTCTCCTTCCCTACCACAATAGTCACATGCCCGTACCATACCACATTACTCTGCAACATTACTCCCAGATATTCACACAACTTGACTGTGTTAAGCAGGACACTAGTAATATTCTATCCAATCACTACAGGTTTGTTCTTCCTACTCATCTACGTTAACTTGCATTTTTTCACATTTAGAACTAGCTGTCATTCATCACACCTACTAGAAATTTTGTCTAGGTTATCTGAATTAGACATACATGGAAACAAGTACTAATGTGAAATACAAAGTATTTTCTGACAAATTTAGCCCTGGTATTTTGCAGTAACTTTCAAAAAAAAAAAAAAAATTCAGAATGTCCATTCAACAAAAAAAAAAAGAACGACGTAGGTCACATAACTAAAGTGGTTAAAATATCACATAAAATAAAATTGAAATCTGTATAAAGGCTCTAAAAAGTAAATGTCCTGTATAATTTTTACTCTACAAAAAGTAATGCATTATTTTCCAAAACTATTTAAATGTATTACTTTCCAAAAATGTATACATCATTACATAAATTAATAATAAAGGTTACAAATAAAACTACCTGACATACAGTGAAATAACACAAAAGACAATCAGTCAGTGCACAAGGTACTATCACAAACTGAATGACTATGGTATGACCGATAATATACAAGCTGCTTTTACCAAAATATAAGAGGAGGTATTGTAGAGTGGTGTCAAAATAAAATAGAAGCAATTTAGTTTGTGCATTACAATCAGGATTCTATAATGACTGCATGACTAAACTCAATTTCTATATTTACCCACCAAATATTACACACTTTCTCAGTCTGTAATCTGTCCAAGATCAAGACTTAAGGAATTTATCACTGTAAAAACAAATGTTTTGAATCACACTTAACAAAAGAACAAAAATAGTTGCACTGAATAACTGTTACAATGATGGAGTGAGAAAATTTAGAGACGGGGGAGAAATTACAAAGGGAAATCCACAAGCATCAATTTTAGGTCCTGTCCCATTCCTAATATATGTGAATAACAAACCACGTTAAATATATGATGCAGATTAGAATGTTTTGCGAAGGATACAAGCTTTATAATTAATCCTATTGAGAGAAAGTAATGAAAAACAATTTCTCCATAGAGTTTTTGAGTGGATGGAATAGCACCAAAAGTAAGTAGCACAACATATGGCAAAAAAGAGTAATTACTTGCACAATAACACAAAAGTCTGAAAGATGATAAAGTAATTTTAAATTTAGTCAAAAATCCTTTCTTTCGTCAACTTCATCTATTCCACAGATCAATTTTTATTTAAAATCAAATAGCCTGTGTAGCTATAAAAAATTAAAGAATAAAGATATATTTTTATAAAACCTTCAAGGAGAATCCATCTCATTTCCAGCTACGAACAATATGCTTCCACTGAATAAATGGCACATTAAAGATGAATACCAAAGATAACTGCACAATACTGGCTGACCACTTCCTACATATACTCAACTGTAATTCAACAAAAGGAAGACTGCACATTGAAAACCCTTAACAAATCCAGTTTCACAACCTCGAACAATACCAGAAACAGCAAATATCAGATCACTTGAAAACAAAAACATTTGTGCTGAAGATAGCATTGCCACTGGGTTGTGAAAGTTAGGAGAAGGCCTCAGGAAAGGTCAACTGAACACAGAACAGATGTGGGACTTGAAGAGAATATTAAAGATCTGCCAATGTCCAAGCACAATTGTCACCCTTGCGATCTTTAAGAAGATCTATGACTCTTAAGACAATGTTCTGACACTCCAAAAGAAGTCAGAGTGGACAGAAAGACCAGAGAACATATCTGCCAAACTCTTACAAACACAAAATCAAAAGGATAAACATAAGAAATTCTGAATGCAAAATAAATGTTAAATATTTAGCCTTTGTTGGTGACTTTAATATCTTTCAATGTAAATAAAAGAGTTGTGGACGTGAAGAAGTGACTTGGAGATGTGAATCCCATTTTTCTTATCTGCACCAACTTATCTACAGGCATCACAGCTTAAAGTTTACAGTGCCATTTTGACATGGGTACCCAAGCAAGCTGCAACAATTGACTACTGCTGGAGACAGAGGCAGGCAGACATTACAAACTTCATCTATCAACAGGATGGATTCCATCCCTCTTCTGCTTACATTCATGAGATCTGAAACTCTGCACTTAAATACTGTTGCATCAGTCTTATGCTCTAAGTAAGAGTTAGACAATTATTGTCACATTCTTCACATTAGCTGAACTTAGTCCCACGTGACTGTGTGTGCGTGCAGGCAGGACATGGTGGAGGGGAGGGTCATTGGTTGAGTGTCATATTTGCAAAATTGGCAATTAGGGAATACAAATGAGCATTTGTGAAAAGAAACAGAGTTTCGCTCTGTGACTGCAAAGCTTAATGTATTGTCCAAAAACACAATTAGGATACATACACAAAACTACTTCAATCATTTATAATGACCCTACATTCTGAAAAGCACAGCAATACAAGCACTGAATCCAGCAAATAACTAAATAGAACTAAATGTTAAAAATGGAACTGAAAACTTCAACTGAAAAAGAAGTACTATGATAACTATTACTTCTGGGAATACTTACCGAACATGAACAAACATGTAAGTCAGGTAGCGCCAGGCTTCGTATCGTTTATGTGGATCATACATAAGTGCCACTGCAGCAGGACCATCTGCTGCTGTTGTTCCCATAGTAACAACATCAAACAGGAATGTAATTACCTGAACACAGATAAAACATAAAATTACTGTCCAGAAAAGTCTTCATATTCAACATCTCTCCTACTAATGTGTGCCTTTTCTTAGGGTAGAGAGATAAAGAAAAAAAGAAAGAAGAGAAAAAACAGTATGTATTTATTTTATTTCATCTAGAAATTATTCTTTTCCCTGAGCTTATACACCTCTATCATTTGTATTTCTGAAAAAAAAACTGAAATCTTTGGGCATCAACAAAAAGACTGCTATATACTGAATACTATGAAACAAACAACAACAAGAAAGAGCAATTTCTATGGCCAAATCAGGATTACCACAGGACATACATTTCCACTAAGATGCCCACACCACACCTAACATGGAAGTGACTTTTGGTTTGTGGGGTGCTCAACTGCGAGGTCATCAGTGTCTGTACAAAGTTCCACCCCCCCCCCCCCCCCCACACACACACACACTTGCAGCTCCTTCATTGCAAAATTCAACGCTTTTGTTTTCAAATTAACTTCAACACATGTAGTCAGAAAAAAATTGGGTACTGTAAATAGCTGAACACATCTGTGGGACCCATGGTGCTCATGTGCATTACAGAGCGAATGGTGGCAATATATCATCATTTCAAGTTGGAGATAGCCAATGTAAGAGTGGGTAGACAATGACAAACTTAAACTGATGCCATATATACGACAGTAAACGGCTCACATTTTCTGGATGACCATTCCATGAATTTCTATGTGTACCGCATATTGACTTTCACTAAGCTGAAATAATTATTAATGATTTAGTTTGAAGTATTAAATCTTGGTTGAGGTGACAAACAAATATGTAACACATCACCAAAATATGATAAATTCACGATAATTTTATTTGCAATGCTCTGGCCACTACTGATTTACATTATGAACATAGACTTATTTGCACCCATGACTGAATGCATATCATGACATTGTTCGTTACTGAGAATCATCTGCTGCTGCTGCTCCACCATCTGAAAACCCCACCATAGGTCATAGCA
This sequence comes from Schistocerca gregaria, assembly GCF_023897955.1. Classification (NCBI taxonomy): domain Eukaryota; kingdom Metazoa; phylum Arthropoda; class Insecta; order Orthoptera; family Acrididae; genus Schistocerca; species Schistocerca gregaria. Next base: position 322,332,364 of record NC_064927.1, read on the forward strand.
GTTATCAATATTTACTTTTAGTTATATCCATCAATTGCCCTCAATGATTTACATCATAAATAGCAACTTACTACAGAAATTTCCACTATGTTCACACACTATCTACAAGAAGTTCACTCTATTTGTTAGTATGTTGCTCCAAAGAGTGGTACTTCTTTAAAACCCATAATTAATAAAAATGTCAAATCTATGATACACCTTAATGATGATGTAAATAGCAGTATTTAAATTTATATGATTTTTGGCACTATCTGTAATCATGATGATAATTTTTAGAAGTAACAAAGAAAATTTTGAATAACCTTTGCCTTCTTAAGAACATTCCTGCAGTGAAAAGCATGTTTGTGAAAAATTGCCCAAAATCTAACACACTGAAGCAGTTACAGTTCATCCAGAAGCATTAATGTTGTGCTACATGGTTCTCACATGGAATGCTGTGCCTGATAAGAGGATTTCTTGCTACTAACGATATGGGTTATCTGGTCGTAGAGTCGCCAAAGAGTCAAACCTGCACAGGGATCCTCGGTGTTCATGTTGAATAATATTGTATTTTTTGGAATAACAGCTCTGGCTCTCCAATAATGTTATCCAGTAAAAAATGCTAGCAGTATACAACACCAACCAGCCACACTTTGGTTTTTGTTACTATATTAAAAAGGGTCATCACTGGTTTCAAATTGGTAACAAATTTTTGGACAACACAGAATATCTTGACTCGCCATGTGTTTTAAACTCACACGTACCAGATTAAAATAAATAGACATCACTAGGTACATGTATGTCAATGATGCTGTGATATAGTGATAAGGCACACAAATCTGATGGTTCCTCGAAGATTAAGACACTACATAGCGAGTTTGTCGATCACTCACTCATGGAATAGTCCTCCTGGAGTTAGTAACCACAGCTATAAATCTGACTGAATGGTGCTTGTTTTTAGGGGCGGTGAAATTGAGGTACTGAAAGGAATACTGATGCCAGAGATGAAAGAGAACTGCTTCAGAGATAAAAAAATATATGAGGTGGGCTGCAGGCTAAAGAGCACATGAAGAGTCCCAAAGGTTTGCATGCAACGAGAGGCACATCCCCATTCATAACTCCCTGGGACTTGTCGCAGGGGTAAGACAGTAATGGAACAAATAATTTCTTCTAATAGGGTGGAGATGTGGCCCATAATAGTAAAAGACCTTGCTTTAAGATATTGTTCTTGAGACAAGTCTGGCAGGGAAATTTTTAAAATGACACTCTTTTCAATTTACCACTTTGGCTCGTGCAAAGAGGTAAACAGCAACATGCCACTGCTATTGGTAAACTGAAACCTATAACATGATGCTACTGCATTAACATAATGTATGACAAGACCATAAGAAATAAATAGAGTACAAAATTAAAAAGGGAGTATGAGACACAAAACTGACATCAGGTTTATGTTTTCTTATAATAAACATATAATTAAATACCTTCTCATATTGAAACAAATCAACAGTAATTCCTTTATCACACCTAAATATATACTCACAAATCTAGACAGAAAAAGCGATAAAGGACAGTGTTACCCCCATTTGTACGTTGTTTCTGTAGTTCATCCAGCTACTAGAACCACAGCACCCAATGTGGAAACTCCAAGACGTATGCACTAGGAAGTGGGCCATGAGGTGTTCAGCAAGAATCCGTGCATCAGCAGAAATAACACAATGAAGGAGGAGGCGCAGAACAGTTGTTTATCTTAGGCAGCCCAGTAGATCCCAGAACTTGCCCCACACCTGGGATGAAGAGGCACACGGTAAACAAGAGGAGACGCAACACTCCCTGCAACACTTCTTACTACATTTACTGGGCAGTGAGCCTGTCCAGGGGCCCACTCAAGAGTGATGAGGGCAGTCTGCAAAGTATGTACCTTAAGATGTTGCACAGTTACAAAAACCACTGTTTAGCACTCATTGCAGTGAAGCCACAGGATTTGAGGAAAAGATCAAAAGCTGAAAAGCTGCAACAGGCTGCACTAAAAGGAATTGGGGTACCTACAAAGATCAGGATCAGAAAGAAGTTAGGCAAACACAAGGTCCCTACAAGACAACAGGATACTCTGCCACAGGTGGTGGTGCGTACTGAAATCCCAAAGACGAATAGGGTAGGGGGCAGACTCTTGTTGATGGAGATATCAATTAAGATGGCCATTTAAACATCAGTAACTGTGCTGTTCAAAAGGGATCCCTGTCACTGTTTGATGCTAGAGGCTGATGTTCTTCTCTGGACAGGATGTGAGGAGTCAAGGTCCCCAGGTACAGTGCTGAGGAAGCAAGAGAGGGAGGGGCCCATATCCCAAACCAGACAATTTAGTTGCATACCTAACAGAGAGCAACACTGAATGAATGGAGAGATGCAGTATTTAAGTACAAGAGGAACTGTTAATGCCTTGTCCAAGGTAGAGACAAAATTTGGACCCACTGGGATGTATATAACTGATCTTAGATTTCCTGGGCTTCAAAATGTGAAAGGTAATCAGAAACACTAAGTTTGTGGGCTTTCCATTCCATACTAAGATTGTGCATTTCAGGGATTGGAAATATGTGGGAGAGAGTGGGCTGTCACCAGAATCCACAATTGGCATTATCATTGCTCACCTGATGAGTTTTCATGATGTAACCAACCACTCACCACAAACTGGGTTATTCATGCAATGGGGGAACATATACCCTATGTACTGGCATTTAAAGTGTTGCATTGGCCGTAAGAAACAATGCTTGCCATCATGGTCACTGAATGATGGCTTGGATTTTTTTTTTTTTTTTTACTGACAGAGATAGCCACTACGATTCCACATACTCTGGCCAAGGACTCACCCCATTGGCACCACCCAGCCATGGCAGAGACCACCTGGCTTGATGCCATTGCTTCAAAATTACAGTGCCCCCCCCCCCCCCCCAAAAAAAAAAAACAGATACCTACTCCTTGGCATGTGTGGAGAGGTAACAGCTCTGACATCCATAGTGAGATCCCTATGTAGAGAGAGGCTACCACTGTACAGGTACTTAACATCCTACCACATGCACTGGCTATCACACGGGGTTTTGGGAAGCCTGCCCCATGCAGCCCAAACAACTGTAAAAATTTTTTAAAAGGTGGAGGGCTCAACTACATGGGGACCAAACAAGAGTTAAACAAAACAAATGTTGTGAAGTTTTGAGAAAATAAATAAAGTGCCTGAAACCATAATAGGTGTCCTGGTAGACAAGCCTGGTTGTGAAGGAATCCATTGTTCAGACCAAGTCTGAGAAAAGATATGGTCTGAGGGAAAGATAGCAGCAGAGAAAAGAAAGAAGTACTGAAAGTGATCATGGTCCCATCATCGCATGCTCACCCTCCCCACCCAACATCTAACCTCCTGACTGCACTCAACTGCCCTACCTTATCCTCACTACATCCCTGTATGCTCCCACAAGCAGCACTTTACAACCCCCACCGTGCTATTCGCTATTCCTCCCATTCCTCGCTCTACTCCTCCTTACCCACACTGCCCAGATTGCTATCTTGTGCAGTTGCTCATAGTCCATCCTCAGCAGCCAGGGGCATTGGGCGCGTGTGTGTGTGTGTGTGTGTGTGTGTGTGTGTGTGTGTGTGTGTGTGTGTGTCCACAGGTGCACACTCTGTCTTCTTCTTTGGAAGAATTACTTTTGGCCACAAGCTCACTTTTTTAGCAGTCTTTCTCTTGTGCCTGTCTGCGACTCAACATCTCCACTATATGGTGAGTAGCTATCTATAATGTCTGGTTCATACAGTTCACAACCATCTTAATCATCCTATATATTCGTACACAAACCTGAATACATAACACAACATGCTGTGTCAAATTACTTCACTTTCATTGTCAGCAAACATTCTTCAATAACATGTTCTAGTTTGAAAATATACTATTGCAAACCTCTACAATGCTGATGATGATCATGCAGACAGCAGGCGGCCAGCAGCTGTACTGCTCCTCATACTCCCCTGTCCCATCCACCTGATCCACCTGAGATAGCCTGGATCGTGGCACCACTGTTGCATGTATGTACTTGTTAATGGCTGCACCAAATAGGTTGTGAAACTCTTTCATGTGCACCTATAAACAAAAATAATGCTGCAAATTTATGGTACCAGAAAACTCAATCTATTTTGCACATAAGGCCTAGCTAATAGCATGCACAGGAAATCCACCTAAGTTAAAATTATTACAGCACAATAAGCATACAAAATTAGACAAGTTCACTAATAGTATAATCCCTCACAATAAACCATAAGAATAAAGTTTTCTTAGTATTTACATTTCATTAGCAAAATCATCTTGCTTCCCATTTTGTTACATTAGTTTTATGCGTTTTCTTCACAGTAATTTTAATTGCACCAATGGAGGAGTTCACTGGAGAAAACTACAGTATTCTAAGATGAAATTGCTGGCAAGGAGGAGGCAAAATTCTTAGTACTGCTAATACACATATACAAAATCACAAGACACTATGCTAGTGCCTAGAACTACCTGTTTTCCTCTGGCCGTGTTTCCCTCTTTCCCAAAGCCACATACCTTCTAGACATTAGTATATGCAGTAACTACTGTTTTGAGAACATTTATCTTTCTTAACCTGGGAGCCAAGTGATATTTTCTTCCTTTCTAGTCTTTCCTGACCTTTTATTTCTTTCCCGAAGAAAAAATTAACAGCTCTGACAGCTAGGATAGTTTCTTGTATTTTGACATCTGTCAGTAGTACTAGGAATTTCACCTCCTGAATATAAGTGGTTTTTTTCTTTCTTGTTTAAAAAAAATGAAATAAAATAAAGAACACACATGCACACTCCTCAATAAACCTGTGACCCAATGTGGAGAGATTGGGGGAGAGTTGCATTTATTTTCAGTGCCTTAACTGCTTGAAAATGACTAAGTTCAAACTGTAAATGTGGAAATCATAATAAATAGTAAAAATATTGTCTTCAAAAAATTCAACAGGACTGTGAAACCAAGTCAAAACCAGTTGTCTAAAGTAGTGCCCAGCTAAGCATGTGATACATGCTTCAGGTGAATAAATACATTAAATTTAATAAATCAGCAAAAAAATGTTCTTATGAACACTCACTTAGGAAATAATACAAACTTCTTTCCAGGAAAGGATGTGAACATATCACAGCCCTGCATGTAACAGCCCTATATAGTACTATCAAGCAAAAAGGAATATGTTTGATAATTCTGCCTGTGTCCCATCTGTAGTTACAGTGAAAAGAAAATCAAATAAGATAAATTAAGTTGGCTGAAGTTTAGATTAGGGCCAGCGGCAGTCATTGCTGTGCTTATCTATTGCTCTTACATTGGCAATGTGTCAGTTTTGTGTAGCCAATAGGATGATTCTTTGACATAATCAATGATAGGCAAGAAGAGTGGCAACATATTTATAGTGCCGAAACTGAAACTGTTCTGTTTTTCAGTGTACTAGTGAGTCTCAAGAGAAATATTTTGTGATTATGACAGCAAGTGCTATAAAGTGGACTGATGTTGCTCCATGTCTCATGGATTAATTGCAGAAACACGAAAATGTATCAAATGTGGTGGTAAAATGAATACGCAATCGATCTGCACGAGCACACCGAGTAAGTGGGTCAATGTTTTTTAATTAAACTGTGCGAGAAGACAGGTGGATTAATGTTTATGCACAATGCAGTCACACATTCAATGTATTAATAAACACTGATCCACTAACCTCCTACCATGATTTAATTAAAAAACACTGATCCACTTACTCAGTGTGTTCGCACAGATCGACTGGGTAGCAACACAGAGCAGAGAAATATTTCACTGTTTTTTTGAATATATCATGGATTATGACACTGTCCTGGGTTTGCAGATACTAGCACTGTTTAAATAACTGTGAATCAAACAAGGAACAATTACATTTACAATCCTCATTTATAGGAAGCTGCTGTTATATGATATTGCTTTGTAGCAGCACCAGTCACTTAGAACCATTGGGCAAACAGTATTGAAGCCAAAAGCAATAAAATCACAGGGATTATTCAGCACATTAATAAACTGAGTTCTGTACCAGGGGTACCAGTATGAGTGAGCGTTAAGAAACAAATGTGTCGATAGGGAATATTTGTTGCGAACAAGCCTTAATTTTTTTTTTTTTTTTTTTGGTTGGTATGACATCTGTCAAAGATATTTAGTATACATCAAGTCATGGAACAAACAACATCATATGTTTTCATTGTGTTAACAATGTCGAATTTTGTACCAGAAAGTGATGATTTGCGGAAAGCATTAATTTTTTGTTTTCATTTGAATAAAGTGCGGCAAAGTTGCAACGAATGCTTTTCGAGGCATATGGTGACCATGCTCTATCAGAAGCAACATGCAAAAGATGGTTTCAAAGGTTCAGAAATAATTATTTTGATGTAAGAAATGAAGAACGTGGAAGACCACCAAAAAAGTAAGAAGACGCCGAATTGCAAGCAATATTGGATGAACATGATACTTTGAGTCAGAAGCAAATGGCAGCAATGCTAAATGTTGCACAACAAATTCAGAGTTAACTTCTCTGTGATTTCCCTAAAACAATTATTGCAGATGCTAAGGTGACACCTGAATAAAAAGGACCACAAATTTTTCCTCCACCTTTTTCTTATCGGAATTTGTGTTGCGCCGCTCATGAGACCACTGTCACTGGCACATAAAATTAAATTATAATGTTCTTTCCTCTCAATAAAACACGGAGCCACAGTCTGGCTATGTCAATATAAATAGCAGAAAGCTACATGCTTGAGAGAGGAATGGAAGTTATGGTCCAATATACAAAACCGCTAATAAAACAGTGGTATCACATGGCCGAGAAACTTCTACAGAGCGCCACTGGTAGATTGGACACTGGACGAACTCACAAATAGGTGGCCAAGCAGTTAAAAATTCATCCTTCTGTTGTTCACAGGTTCAGAAGAACATTTGTAACTAGTTGTTCAGCACCCAGAAGGTTCGGGCAAGTACAGTTAAAGGTTGTAATGAGTACAGATGAAATGTAACTATCCACTGTAAAGTATGGGAGTACAATTTTAACTAAGGAATATCCTTGCTGCACACACAGCTAACATTGTTGTATTAGATATCCCTGCCACACTAACAGGAGCTCTGTAAGAACAGTATTCAAATTTTATGGTTCTCATAAACTTTGTTAACAAGAGGTCGTAATTAAGAAAACAACAGCTGTAATGAATAACACTACCAACAATGTAAATGTTTCTCAGCACTATATAAACTCTACTGAGACTGTGTTATCTTACAGAAATGTTAAAAACTTGAGCAGTACCTTAACACAATGGGAAAATATGAATTTTCTGAGGACACATAATATAATTGTGGAATGGAAATCTGCTTAGATAGAAAGAGAGATCCCGAGTTCGAGTCTCGGTCTGGCACACAGCTTTAATCTGCCAGAAGTTTCATATCAGCGCACACTCCACTGCAGAGTGAAAATGTGATTCTCGAGGGAGAGAGATTGTCTTTACACATTCAATGGCTTTATAACTCACATGTGACACCTTGGGCTGTGCTACAGATCATTCATTCAAAACAACCTTCATTTAAAAAAAAAAAAAAAAAGTCTTAACAAATTAGTAAGTAGGGCTCAAGAGCTCAACACATGTTTATGGGCAAAGAGCCATTTAAGTCTTACACTTAGTACAGAAAAACAAACGAAAAACTCTAAACAGCATTTTCTACAATGCACTAAAATTTTATTATAATTTGCCAAATAAGATGAAAGAGATAACTAAAAGACATTTATTTAAAAGGTACCAATAGTCAACATGCACCTCTTAAATATAGCATAAAACATAGTTAATGATTGCTTACAACAGTGATTATTAAAAACAAGATAAAAAAAGGTAATCACCGGGTCACTATAGTAATGCCCTGTCATTTTTCCAAGTTCAATCTCTCACTCATCACGAAAGGATTACAAGTCAGTTTTTCAGAGATGCAGGGAAACATATTGAAATTTAAGAGGGGAATGGCATGCATGGTCATTGAGTCATCTGCTAATGTGTTGGTTGTGTGCAATCAAAATTGTGGGGAGATTAAACAAACAGTGTATAATTACTTTCTATGTCATTAAGAAACCTTTTGACACATATGTACAAACATGAAAAATCTATGTTTTCCTAAATCACATCAGGCAAATGACAAGATGTATCGTTCAACAAGGCCCTAGTTGAGCACCTGCCCTCTCTTCACTGAAGATGTTTGAATATTCATATGTCTGTAAATATGAATTGTACATTTTATTGTATTAATCTTACAGGTCCAATAGCACTGTAAAATGATCCTTGAACAAATAAACTAATATTAATGATCACATATGATTATCCCTACCACCATTTGCATATTGCAGTAATACAACTTATTGTTCTCACAATTCTTATGTAGTGGAACTGTAAATCATTTGCTTGCAATAACACCTGCACAGGAAAATACCACGTCCTCGAGTACAGCCAGACACCGTAGCCACACTATGCTTGGAGAAGTGTTGGAAAATCCAGATGAAGAGAGAGGAAACATGAATGTAAACAAGCACCACTATAGGGCACATCCCACACAAAACAGTCTGGTGTTAACAGGCATTTTTATGAAAAAAAAAAATGGAAATGTAATGAGATCCCTGTACTTATGAAAACAAAAACCTGCCCTCAAATATATGTAGCAGTAAACTGTATATAAACTAAAGGAAGGAATGACACATTCACAAGTTTCTCCATTTCTTCCTACCACCCATCATACATCAATGCCCTCAATAATGTTTTTGAATATCTTGTCACATGAACAATGGTTACTTAATAATTTCAAGGTTTCATCTTTCAATTATAGTCAATTAAATTGCCACAAAAGGTCACTTCCGTACACACAACACAATATGAAACAAATGTAAGCAGTTTTACCAGCTTCTCAAATTCATTCCATTCCAGATATCCACTCTGGTCCTGATCCGCTCGTCTCATGATTTCCCTGAGTGCAGACTCTGGTATATCTTTCTCGTATGATTCACTATTGATGATATTCTTGAGTTCTGAGAATGATATTCGTCCATCGTTATCCAGATCGTACTTGTTGAAGACTGCCCGCCAGTGCTGGAAATGAAACGTTGTGGGCGTGAGCATTTTTTTGTGAGTCGTCGGCAGTAAGCCGTCTGATGAACACACTAACAAGGATATTTACCGGGTACAGTGGAACTACTGTCTGTTCTGGATGCTGCCTATGTTCAGGGCCTTGCAGAGCTGCCATTTCAGTTTACTGAAAGAGAAAATGTACACATTATTTCTGAAAGCTACCGTGTAAGCTACCTGTTGTGTTGACACTAGCACTGGACTGCGTATGTACGAAGTATTTCTGTTTATCTTGAGATAACCAACAGTAACGACAGATTGTTGCCACTCACCTGCACTGCTTTGGCGAATCGTTAGAGTCCCGTACTTTACTTTAATTTAAAGTCCTTCGATTGGTGGAAACAAATCACGATAAATTATTCGCTTACTCTGTAGGTCTGATTGCTCTTGAACGCCAAGAAAATAATGACTGACTACTGCGACCACTACACGCTACTCAGTCACAAAATGTTACCACGATTCCCTGAAATACCGCTACTCAGCCGATGACTCACTTCTCCATTCGCTCTTAGTCTTCTCCTCACTGTATAGGACGCCAACAGCTGAGTAAACAAACTGACATACGCCTACAGACAGCGCTGCGCACGCGTCCTATTTGAAATCAAGGATCTGAGAACTGTAGGTCGCAAACAAAGCTGACACTCGGCGGCCGGCGCAGTGGTTGAAGGGAGCGACTGCTAGTGGGAAATGCCTTTTCGGTGGCTCCCAACAGCCACCGTACCGAGTATCAACATTGTTTGCGTGTGTAGGTTTTTCTTTTAGTAGGTAGTCTTGCACGCAATAAAACTTGCCTTACACGCTTTTTCGTGAGAATCGTCCTTATCTTCATAAAGTGGCTGAAGGCAAGGAATTTTTGCAATTCTATATGAAGTAGTACACAATACACAAACGAACTCCGGTAAAAATAAAATAAATAAACAAAAGCGTTTGCAGGAGTATCCAGCAGTTAAATTACTTCATTTATGTGAAAAAAATCAGTTCTGTCTTCTAATTTCCCCACTCAGTGTTTGTACATTCCATAAAGAGGGGAAAGCCTATTAAGGTTCTCGTCATTTGCATCCGATTTATAATGCTGCAAATGAGCAGTTGCTGCACCTGTTATGGATATAACAACTCCTTGTGCATACCTACAGTGTATAAGTCTATACTTGCTATTATTTGAGTTAGGCCAATATACTGACTACAAAATTTTTAGCTTCAGTCCCATTTGACAAACTGCTATTTTGAGAGAAATGTCACGTGGACATTGTTGGTCACAGTTCGGTTTTAGTATGCCACCTTTTAGGTACAGGATTGTAAGTTGAGTACTTTGACATAATAAATTAGTCATCAAAAAGAATAAGTTTTTTATTGACGTAAAGAAATCAGACTTAATAGCAACAAGTTAAGTCAATAGCAACTGCACACAGTGACGAGCTCCAGGCTCAAGGCTTGCATTAGCTTACAACAATCCGTTCACAGAATTATACAGGATGCAAAGTCGTTGCACCCGTTAGCTTGTACACGTTATATACAATAAGATGACAAAAGTCATGGGATAGCGATATGCACATACAGAGGGGTCCAAAAAATGTATCCACTGTTTAAAAGTCCATAACTGGCTAACTAATATACAGAGTTGTCTCATCTTTTGCAGTGTAATAGTTTGTAGTTCCGGCAATCGCCACACAAGCGTTGTATTGCGTTGTTTTGCTTTCACAGATGATAGTCGCTAAACGGTCAGTGTTTTGTTTTTAGTTGCGCCTAGTTACTCGAGCAAATATGGATGGCGCAAGGCTTACATTCGATGAAAGGAAGTCTGTGTTGAAGTGGTATTTTAAGTACGAAAACATTAATGAGGTTCAACGGCAATGGCGAAATGAGTATCAAACAGAGCCACCGACACGTTTAACGATTCGTCGCATTCGAGACAAATTTGAAGCCAAAGGCCGTGTTAAAGATCTGGACGACATGTGACAGTAACAAGTCCAGCTAACACCCGTCGTGTGTTACAACAATTCACTTGCCCACCACAGAAGTCTGTGAGACAGTGTGCCCGTGGAATGGAGTGAGTCGCTCAAGTGTTCGGCGAATTTTGAAGACAGCAAAGTCGATGTGCTACAGCCCACGTTTGCTACACGCAATAACGAGGACGGCCCAGATCGTAGAACAGAGTACTTCGAGTGGTTGACTAACATGGTGCCCAACGATGAAGATTTTGCAGAGATGATTGTGTAGTTTGATGAGGCACAGTTCAAACTCAATGGTACAGTAAATCGCCACAATTGCATCTACTGGGCCGCCAAAAATCCGAATGTGCATGTAGACAAAGCTGTGAATTTGCCAGGAGTAAATGTGTGGTGTCGGTTGTCTTACCGGGGCTTGATTGGGCCATTCTTCTTTGACGGCACATTTACCGGTGAGGTGTATCTTCAGAAGTTTCAGACATCCATTTTAACTGCCACCCGAGACTTGTATGGAGACGAAGAGTTTACTTTCAATAATATGGTGCCCCAGCCCACTACCAACATCGTGTTAGGGCGTATCTCGACGAAAATCTACCAGGAGGATGGATAGGCCATAGAGGTGCTGTGGAGTATCCACCACGTTCCCCAGACCTAAGTCCTTTGGACATTTACCTGTGGGGAACACTAAAGTACGTCGTTTATCGACAAAAGCCACGCACATTGGATGAACTTTGAGAACCCATCGTACATTCAAATATCCAACTGAACACATTGCAGTCAGTAGTTCAAGCTGCAGTTCGGCGGCATCGTTTGTGTGTTGACGTTAGTGGTGACCAATTCGAACACCTACGGTGATATCTTTAAGTTGGACTTTAGGCTACACTTTCACCAAAAACAAGACAACTCCATCAATTAGTTTGCAAGTTATGGACTTTTAAACAGTGGATACAATTTTTGGAGCCCTCTCTATATAGTGCTTTGGACGAAAATTGGTCACTAAATATTGGCCACTGTATCCGCCACGGACACTACTTTGTTGTGCCACTTTCCTTCTGCCACTGTTCCCTGGTGGCAGTATTTCAAAACACAGGCACTCTGTCACAGTTGTCATGGAGTAGTAATTGTTGCTGTACTCCACTCAATTTCGATGAGTTTTCATTTTATTACTGAAAAAAGTGAAAACAATGATTGGCAGGTACACTTTTGCAGTTTCTATAATTACAAGAACAGCAACTTATGTTGGTTTTCTCCAGCAGTGTGTGTGTGTGTGGGGGGGGGGGGGGGAGTGTTGGTGGGGGGAGGTGCAATATTTGCAAATCAATGACTTATCATACACACTTACAAGTTTTTTGAATGAATAAATTAATCAACTTAATACACACAATCAGAAAGGCAAGTTCTACAAACTTCATGATTTGTGAGACCATACATTGTATAAATTGTGTATTGTATGCAGGAAATAGCTCCTGAGTGTGATGTGGGTGCTGTTAAACTAAAATTTATTTATTCAAAATGCCTCTAATCAGCGAATACAATGAGAGTCTAAAGTCTTGGAAGAGTGACATGTCTGTAGATGATATTTACATGCCAACTGTTGGTAGTTTGCAATTGCAGACAGCATTTCTGTCTCCATGTTTTACTTTTTTATAATTGCGTTTGTAGCCTCTGATTTATCCTTGTGTAAAATCTGTTTTCAGATACTACATTTGGGTTTTGTCTTCCTGGTATTTAACTCTTGTCACAGTTCCTTCTGTATCTATTATATCATGGATTTGTTTGCATGTCACTTTCATATCCTCTGGAAAGTGCGCTAAATATAAAAGACGAAGCCGGTCGTGGAGTAGAAAACGTAGTAGCAACTGGAGCGGCTGAAATGTGTCTGACCACTATGGGACATCTGAGGTCATCAGTCCCCTAGACTTACGACTACTTGAACCTAACTAACGTGAGGATAACACACACATCCATGCCCGACGCAGGATTCGAATGTGCGACCGTAGCAGCAGCAGCGCGGTTTCGGATTGAAGCGCCTAGAACCGCTCCCCCCATGAACCATGGACCTTGCCGTTGGTGGGGAGGCTTGCGTGCCTCAGCGATATAGATAGCCGTACCGTAGGTGCAACCACAACGGAGGGGTATCTGTTGAGAGGCCAGACAAATGTGTGGTTCCTGAAGAGGGGCAGCAGCCTTTTCAGTAATTGCAGGGGCAACAGTCTGGATGATTGACTGATCTGGTCTTGTAACAATAACCAAAACGGCCTTGCTGTGCTGGTACTGCGAACGGCTGAAAGCAAGGGGAAACTACAGCCGTAATTTTTCCCGAGGGCATGCAGCTTTACTTTATGATTAAATGATGATGGCATCCTCTTGGGTGAAATATTCCGGAGGTAAAATAGTCCCCAATTCGGATCTCCGGGTGGGGGTTACTCAAGAGCATGTCGTTATCAGGAGCAAGAAAACTGGCGTTCTACGGATCGGAGCGTGGAATGTCAGATCCCTTAATCGGGCAGGTAGGTTAGAAAATTTAAAAAGGGAAATGGATAGGGTAAAGTTAGATATAATGGGAATTAGTGAAGTTTGGTGCCAGGAGGAACAAGACTTCTGGTCAGGTGACTACAGGATTATAAACACAAAATCAAATAGGGGTAATGCGGGAGTAGGTTTAATAATGAATAGGAAAATAGGAATGTGGGTAAGCTACTACAAACAGCATAGTGAATGCATTATTGTGGCCAAGATAGATACGAAGCCCACACCTACTACAGTGGTACAAGTTTATATGCCAACTAGCTCTGCAAATGATGAAGAAATTGAAGAAATGTATGATGAAATAAAATAAATTATTCATATACTGAAGGGTGACGAAAATTTAATAGTCATGGTGACTGGAATTCGGTAGTAGGAAAAGGGAGAGAAGGAAACGTAGTAGGTGAATATAGATTGGGGGTACAAAATGAAAGAGGAATCCGCCTGGTAGAATTTTGCATAGAGCACAACTTAATCATAGCTCACACTGATTCAAGAACCATAAAAGAAGGCTGTATACATGGAAGAAGCCTGGAGATACTGACAGTTTTCAGATAGATTATATAATGGTAAGACAGAGATTTAGGAACCAGGTTTTAAATTGTAAGACATTTCCAGGGGCAGATGTGGACTCTGACCATAATCTATTGGTTATGACCTGTAGATTAAAACTAAAGAAACTGCAAAAAGGTGGGAATTTAAGAAGATGGGAGCTGGATAAACTAAAAGAACCAGAGGTTGTACAGAGTTTCAGGGAGAGCATAAGGGAGCAATTGACAGGAATGGGGGAAAGAAATACAGTAGAAGAAGAATGGGTAGCTTTGAGGGATGAAGTAGTGAAGGCAGCAGAGGATCAAGTAGGTAAAAAGACGAGGGCTAGTAGGAATCCTTGGGTAACAGAAGAAATATTGAATTTAATTGATGAAAGGAGAAAGTATAAAAATGCAGTAAATGAAGCAGGCAAAAAGGAATACAGACGTCTCAAAAATGAGATCGATAGGAAGTGCAAAATGGCTAAGCAGGGATGGCTAGAGGACAAATGTAAGGATGTAGAGGCTTTTCTCACTAGGGGTAAGATAGATACTGCCTACAGGAAAATTAAAGAGACCTTTGAAGATAAGAGAACCACTTATATGAACATCAAGAGCTCAAATGGAAACCCAGTTCTAAGCAAAAACAGGAAAGCAGAAAGGTGGAAGGAGTATATAGAGGGTCTATACAAGGGCAATGTACTTGAGGACAATATTATGGAAATGAAAGAGGATGTAGATGAGGATGCAATGGGAGATATGATACTGCGTGAAGAGTTTGACAGAGCACTGAAGGTCCGGAGTCGCAACAAGGCCCCCCGGAGTAGACAACATTCCATTGGAACTACTGACGGCCTTGGGAGAGCCAGTCCTGACAAAACTCTACCATCTGGTGAGCAAGATGTATGAGACAGGCTAAATACCCTCAGACTTCAAGAAGAATATAATAATTCCAATCCCAAAGAAAGCAGATGTTGACAGATGTGAATATTACCGAACTATCAGTTTAATAAGTCACAGCTGCAAAATACTAATGCGAATTCTTTACAGACAAATGGAAAAACTAGTAGAAGCCGACCTCGGAGAAGGTCAGTTTGTATTCCGTAGAAATGTTGGAACACGTGAGGCAATACTGACCCTGCGACTTATCTTAGAAGCTAGATTAAGGAAGGGCAAACCTACATTTCTAGCATTTGTAGACTTAGAGAAAGCTTTTGACAATGTTGACTGGAATACTCTCTTTCAAATTCCGAAGGCGGCGGGGGTAAAATACAGGGAGCGTAAGGCTATTTACAATTTGTACAGAAACCAGCTGGCAGTTATTAGAGTTGAGGGACATGAAAGGGAGGTAGTGGTTGGGAAGGGAGTGAGACAGGGTTGTAGTCTCTCCCCAATGTTATTCAATCTGCATATTGAGCAAGCAGTGAAGGAAACAAAAGAAAAATTCGGAGTAGGTATTAAAATCCATGGAGAAGAAATAAAAACTCTGAGGTTCGCCGATGACATCGTAATTTTGTCAGAGGCAGCAAAGGACTTGGAAGAGCAGTTGAACGGAATGGATAGTGTCTTGAAAGGAGGATATAAGATGAATATCAACAAAAGCAAAACGAGGATAATGGAATGTAGTCGAATTAAGTCGGGTGATGCTGAGAGAATTAGATTAGGAAATGAGACACTTAAAGTAGTAAAGGAGTTTTGCTAATTGGGGAGCAAAATAACTGATGATGGTCGAAGTAGAGAGGATATAAAATGTAGACTGGTAGTGGCAAGGAAAGCGTGTCTGAAGAAGAGAAATTTATTAACATCGAGTATAGATTTAAGTGTCAGGAAGTCATTTCTGAAAGTATTTGTATGGAGTGTAGCTATGTATGGAAGCGAAACATGGACGATAAATAGTTTGGACAAGAAGAGAATAGAAGCTTTCGAAATGTGGTGCTACAGAAGAATGCTGAAGATTAGATGGATAGATCACATAACTAATGAGGAAGTGTTGAATAGGATTGGGGAGAAGAGAAGTTTGTGACACAACTTGACCAGAAGAAGGGATCGGTCGGTAGGACATGTTCTGAGGCATCAAGGGATCACCAATTTAGTATTGGAGGGCAGCGTGGAGGGTAAAAATCGTAGAGGGAGACCAATAGATGAATACACTAAGCAGATTCAGAAGGATGTGGGTTGCAGTGGGTTCTGGGAGATGAAGAAGCTTGCACAGGATAGGTAAGCATGGAGAGCTGCATCAAACGAGTCTCAGGACTGAAGACCACAACAACAACAACATTCATGCCACCAAATGATAAAATTGACGCCATACTGAAAGCTGTCAACATAGAATTTGTGTTGTCCTGTGTGAATGGTAGCTCAAGATGCCACCACAAAAGGCCACATGTAGTGGCACCACATTAGATGCATGTTTGAACCCATCTTCACTTAGCGATTGAGAGCAGCGACATTTGCATAAAGTTGTCAGTGGTAATAGACAAGCAACAGTGCGTGAAATAACTGCAGAAATCAATGTGGGACGTATGACGAACGTATCCATTAGCACAGAGCAGCGAAATTTGGCGTTAATGGGCTATGGCAGCAGACAATCGACACGAGTGTTTTTGCTAACAGCGCTACATCACCTGCAGGTCCTCCTCCCGGGCTTGTGATCATATCGATTGGAACCAAGACGACTGGAAAACCGTGACCTGATCAGATGAATCCTGATTTCAGTTGGTAAGAGCCAATGGTAAGGTTCTAGTGTGATGCAGACCCATGAAGCCATGGACCCAAGTTGTCAACAAGGCACTTTGCGAGCTTGTGGCGGCTCCATAATGCTAACGCCCTGTTTACGTGGAATTGACTGGGTTCTCTGGGACAACTGAATCGATCATTGACTGGAAATATTTACTTTCGGATTATTGGAGGCCATTTGCAACCATTCATGGACTTCATGTTCCCAAACAACAATGGAATTTTTATGGATGACAATGCACCATGTCGCTGGGCCATCATTATTCACGGCCAGTTTGAAGAACATTCTGGACAATACGAGAGAATTACTTGGCCACCGAGATCGCTGCCCAACATGAATCCCATTGCACAGTTACGGGACATAACCAAGAAGCTATTCCATGCTACGTCGCACTGCTGCACTACATCAGTCAAAAGCAGGTCCGATATTATATTCTGAGGTATCCCATAGCTTTTTCACCTCAGTGTACAAGAGAGATGTATACTGCTACACCACTACTCTCCACAATGTATTTAATTTCTTTATTGGTACAAAAAATCTACAGCTTATGGAATGTATCATTTCCTTATAACTATTGAGCATACACATAATTAAAAATTACTATTAATAAAAGAACTTAGTCTAACTGGATCAGCTGACGTTCCACTTATGTCTTGTAAGTTTTTCGAAAAGATCTAAAAATTCTAATAGTGAGTTGAAGCAGTGATTAAAACAAAATGTGGTTGAAATTTTACTACAGGCCTATACTTGGAAAGAAGAAACAACTTTTATTTTCTGTTTTGCTGCTGGATTTGATGATGATGTGTGGTTTGTGGGACTCTCAACTGCTCGGTTATCAGCAAGCATACAAATTCCCAACCTTTGCTCAGTCCAATCTCACCACTTTCATGAATGATGATGAAATGATGAGGACAACACAAACACCCAGTTATCTCGAGGCAGGCGAAAATCTCTGTCCCCGCCGGGAATCGAACCCCGGACCCTGTGCTCGGGAAGCGAGAACACGACCGCGAGATGAGGACACCACAGGCGAATTGTTTTTGACAGGCGAATTGTTTTCGATTGGCGAATTGTTTTCGAACACAATTCGGCGATCAGCATAATTAGTAAAACAAATAATGCCATGCTCTTTACAAAATATCTTATGATTAATCTTAATTAATCATAACTAATCTTAATTAATCCTATATGTTCAGCGTCAGAAAATCTTATCCATAACCAGTGTGTGATGCAAGAAGCGGACTTTTATGGGCGCATACATATATTCAAGGCCAAAAATCGTGACACCAAAAAATAAATAATCTAGAGCAATGCAATTTCAGGAGTACATTTGTCTAGCTAACATACGAGGGTTGGAACTTTAATAGTGGCAACTATTTATTTACAGCTCGTTCAAAATAGATACGTGTTTTAAAGTTTTACCGACCTTCAAAGTAGTCACCAGCATTCTGTATAACCTGTTGCCAGAGTTGTGGAAGTCGTAGGGCACTCGTAGCAGTGCCAGTTGTGTTGACGGTTGTAGCAGCGCGGTCTATTGCCTGACGAATTTGTAGCAGTTCTGAAGCGAATGTCATGAAGCGTTCCCTTCAGTTTAGAAGTCGAGTTGCAGTAGGTGGTATACCACTTAGCAATCACATCCGTCAGACAAATCAGTAACAACCTGCACTGTACGTCAATACTTCTGTCTCTAAGCTGGTCTTAGGTTGTGTTCCAAAAATGAACAGCATAGAGACATAAGTGATGACACTTTCTGCAAGACCTGACCATTATTTTGCAGGACAATGCTCAAGTACATACAGTACAAGCTGTTACTGATTCGTTGACTGATGGTACTGCTAAGTGCTATACCACCTACTGCAGTCCCCTGACTTAAGCTCTCGCGAGTTCAACTCGATTTCTAATCTGAAGGGAACACTTCACGGCATTCGCTTCAGAATTGCTACAAATTCGTCAGGCAATAGACCGCGCTGCTACAACCGTCAACACAAATGGCACTGCTAAGAGTGCCCTACGACTTCCACATCGCTGGCCATGGGTAATAACAATGCTGGTGATTACTTTGAGGGTCAGTAAAACTTTGAAACAAGTATCTATTTTGTACGAGCTGTAAATAAATAGTTGCCACTATTAAAGTTCCAATCCTCGCATATGGTTCCGAACCCCCGATTTCGACAAAGGATTTTGGGGAGTTTCCCTTGGTTGTAAGGCGAATGCTGGAACTGCCAAGTCCCTCTCGTTAATAGTGCAAAATCACAGGTTAACGTAACAGAGAGATAAACCATGCAAATGTGACATACTGGCACATTAACGCTCCGTTACACGCACCGCGAACTGTTGAGTCCGCAGTTTTATCTTTCCATCAGCAATCACTTATAAATTCAATATTTCCATTAGCGCCTTTTTCTACCTTCCCCTGCTTCCGTAACGAATTATTGGCAACAACTGAAGCTAGTCATTAATGCCAGAAGCAGCAGTCTCGTGAGGTACGGAGTGTCAGTCCGCGTGTGTGCATTCGTGTGGCGCGGTTCTATCATCAGTTCTTTTACGATGTATTGCAAATAAGGAGGTTTCTTCCTTTATAATATTACAAAACATAGACAGTTAGATTTTGAAACTTTTTTTATTTATTTATTATCCAAACTGTCATACAATTATGAGCCTTTTCATTGACCACCACCGATAAGTAAAACAAGTTATACACTTTTTTTCTGAAGAACGGTGGATGATGATCAGGTTTACAGTTGTTGGACGAAGAGCTTGGTAATGAAGAATGTAGTGATCTGGAGTCAATATTCGAAAGTGGTCACTATTCAGATAGTGAATAGTCGCTGGGCGAAAGTGATTCTATCGAACAATTTGACTTGTATTTTGGGAAAGACGGTATGCAATGAATCCATCGACCTCTAATCCAAAACAGAAGAGTAAGAAGACCTCAACATTAATATTGTCAAGCATTTACCTGGACTCATAGGCGAAGCAAAAAATGCCAAGCGTCCAATTGATTGTTTACAACTTTTCTTCACATATGACATTTTAGAAGAAATTGTTCGCTGCACTAATATTTACATTGCTACTATCCGTTCTAAATATTCCAGAGAAAGAGATGCTGCAGACACAAACATTACAAAAATCAAAGCTTGTTTAGGACTCCTTTTCTTGGCGGGTGTGCTACGAACATCACACACAAATTTACTAGATCTCTGGGCTGCAGATGGTACTGGAGTGGAGTACATCAGACTCTCAATGGACATAAACCGTTTTCGTTTCTTGCTGACATGTCTGAGATTTGATGACGTCAGAAACAGAGCTAATCGGAAGGAAACAGACGAATTAGCTGCTGTCCGATTCTTGATAGATCAGTTCAATGACAACTGCAAGAAACTTTACAGTTTATCAACTAGTTACAGTAGATGAAATGTTGGATGCATTCAGGAGCAGATGTGGATTTATACAATACATTCCATCAAAACCGGCAGTATATGGCATAAAAATGTTTGCACTTACAGATACAAGGATGTTCTATACCAGCCATTTACAAATATACGGTGGAAAGCAAGTGGATGAGCCGTATCTCTGTGATAACACACCTCATGCTATTGTCAAAAGAATGGTGAAATGCATATCCAAATTTAGCAGAAATGTAACATGTGATAATTGGTTCACATCAATTCCACTTGCGGCTGACTTGTTGGAAAACGACAGGCTGACAATGGTTGGAATAATTCGAAAAAAAAAGTGGAATTCCTCCATCTATGACAGTAGCAAACGATCGTCCTGTGGAATCCAGCATTTTTCTGTTTGGTTTACAGGTAAATTATGAGTTAAAATTTTTATGTACACTACTGATGCTAAAATACATTATGTTTACGAATTAATTGTTTTATTTATGTTATCCAGACTCGAATATATTATATTTGCCAACTGTAATGTCAGAAATGTTCAGGAAAATGGTATAAAACGCAATACGGACTCTCAGTCCGCGCGCGTGTAGCAGAGGTAGAAAAATCGCGCGTGTAGCGGAGGTTTAATATCTTGAGTAACCGTCAGAATTTTGAATCCAAGCATGCAAACTTGCAAGCATTGTTATTTGCAGGTGCCAGATGGCAGTTTGTGGGATGGACTTTCATGCCTGTTGCTCTTGGTCATTCAATACAGGGACAGTTAAGGCTGACTGTGGATGACATTGGAGTTGTTGTCCAGTGATGTTCCATATGTACTTAATTGAAGACA
Organism: Schistocerca gregaria; assembly: GCF_023897955.1. Classification (NCBI taxonomy): domain Eukaryota; kingdom Metazoa; phylum Arthropoda; class Insecta; order Orthoptera; family Acrididae; genus Schistocerca; species Schistocerca gregaria. The sequence goes on from NC_064927.1 coordinate 322,353,510, forward strand.
GATTTTGTGACTGACAAGGCCAAAGGCAAAATGTCGATACTCAGTAGGGCATGTTGGGTTACAAGAGCAGTATGTGGACGAGCGATATCTTGTTGGAAAAACCCTTTGGTATGCTGTTCATGAATGGCAGTACAGCAAGTCGAATCACCAGACTGACGTATACATTTGCAGTTAGGATGCATAGGATAATCACGAGAGTGCTCCTGCTGTAGTACGAAATTGCACCCCAGACCACAGCTCCAGGTGTGGTCCAATATGCCAAGCATGCAGACAGACCCTCAACTGGCCTCCTTCTAACCAACACATGGCCATCAATGCTACCGAGGCAGAACCAGCTTTCGTCAGGAAACACAACAGGCCTCCACCCTACCTCCCCCCCTCCCCAATGAGCTCTCGCTGGACACCACCGAAGTCGCAAATGGCGGTGGTTTGGGGTCAGTAGAATGCACAGTACAGGGCATGTGACTTGGAGCTGTCCTTGAAGTAACCGATTTGTAATACTTCTTTGTGTCACAGCGGTGCCAACTTCTGTTCACATTGCTGCTGCAGATGCAGTACGATGTGCCAGAGCCATATTCCGAACATGATGGTCTTCCCTTTCGGTAGAGCCACATGGCTGTCTAGAGCGTGATCTGCTATCAGTCGAACTTTCTCGTGACGACCGCTGCTGGCAATCTTTTACAGTGGCTACATACCTTCCAAGTCTTTCAGCAATACTGCTCAAGTGGGTGCACTATAGGTCGAAAACTCAAAATATTTTATTTTATTTTATTTCTCCAAAATGGATAAATTACACAATACTCATTTAATTATTATATACATAAACTATGGTTTTACAATTGTGAAGAATGATAATGAAAGAAACAATTTTTTTCCATCCAGACATAAGTGAATGTTACATGTTACACAATAAAATGTGGTTTTGCCTCTGCAGCCTGGTTTTCTGCACCAGTCAAATGATTTTTTGCCACTGACCACTGGAAGATGCCCAACGTTGTCCAAACGAACATCAGTTTCTGGACGAACTTCCGCACTGGCTCTTGGAGATGGCATTGGACTTTCACAAGTGGGATGCCCTCTTTTCCTGGCAGTTGGCTAATCTATTTTTGTCAGTACTTTGGCCAGACATACCCTAAAGTGAAGCAAATCAAGGGTATTATTTTTAGAAACACCTTATTCTGATGCGTTTATCTTGTACTTAATCCATGCATTTACACATGCAATATCAATTGCATGAGCAAACATGTAAATCTTCCACTTTCGCGATCTGATGACTGTGCGATAAATTGTGATCGGAAGATCCATCTTGTCGACCCCTCCCATATGCTGAGTGTAAACTTGAATAACTTCTGGCCTGTCGATTACACCAATTTCTCCAGAACCTATAGTAAAAAATACTATTACGAAAAGAAAAATTCATAAAAAACCTACATCTGGTTAACGCAGATGAGAAAGACGCTAAATTCGTTTTATGTCGATTTTGAGGTGGGCACACGGCCGTATAATTTTTTTCAGCGCGAAAGTGATCGAATATGTTTAAGGTTGCAAAACCGGCAGTAAACCGTCGAAAACCGTGTTCTGTTTCAAAAGCAGCTGACAGCTGTCTTCGGGCGCAAAGCCCCCTATGCCCTATAGGCGTGGCTATCGCCCTGCCATATCCGGATGCAAAGCATGTGAACAGACAATAGACTTACCAGTCTGGACATTCAAAGTTACCTTTCAGTCTGTTACGATTATACTGGATATTTTTCTTATTCAGCTTAAGGTTGGCTGCGCTGAAAGAAATCCGTACACAACAATAAAATTCTCGCTGCCAATGCATAGTCGTTTGAATGGGACGAGTGTTTCGTGATTATCTCAGTGTTACTTATCATCCAGTTAGCGGGCTTTGCGTCTAGGCTACTCAGCTTACAGTATACAGTATGATATAAAATGTCTGATATTATCTCCTTCATTGTCCTCATGTTCAAAATTATCGCCAGTATCATGGGATAGATCGTCAGTTTCAGATGAATTAAGGAGCTCTAAAGTTCTTCTGTAAGTGGCCTTATCTTGGACTCGGGGCGTTGTGAAATCACCGTAAGATGACTAAAAAGACAGTGAAATAATGTCTTAAATTTCTATGCTATTACAACCTTTCAGTCACAATGTCCTCATTTGGAGACATGTATAAAGTTATAAATATGTCACTTATCTTTCGTTCTGAAAGACACCTTTAGTTTTCTCGTTCAAGAATACACCTTTCTAGGCACATATAAATATGTTTACCTAAACCTAGAAGATATTAATCGACTGATTGGAGATACAAAGGTTACTGGGAAGTGCCCATGTGACTAAGCACATTCAGTTTTGTTTTGTGGTACCACAGATTAACAGGAGATGTCGACACTGTTCTCAAATAAACACTCTGCGTGTTAATTCATAATTTAACGAATGTTTATACACTAAGCATTTATTTAGTATGTCCTTATATGAGGACGCCATGACCGAAAGGGTTGATGAGCCGTTGGCTGCGTGGAACCGCCAGTTATTAATTGGCCGGTTCTCAAACAGTCCGCTGCACAACTTGAGGTGGAGAATCTAAAGAAGAAAACTTGACAGTATAACAAAAGCAGTTACTCTGAGTTTCCACGAGTTGTAAAAGTTGAGCCGGAAATAACAGGTGAGATGCGTGCCCGCCCGACCGTGATCTTTCTTTGTATTGAGTATATAGAAATTAGGATTGCGTGTGTTTATGCTCGCAGAAATGCAAGTAGTCAGTAGATTGCTTTGAAATTTTGTTACAATTTTTCACGTGAATAAATGCATGTTTTATGTACTTATTTTTAAATAAATATGTAACACACAAAGCGGAACTATTGTTACCAAAAATTTCGAAACGTTCTTGACTGATTTAATCGAAATTTTACACAATACTCTAATGAACATTCAGACCTACAGCAGGTTATATTTTTATAATATACTTGTAATAATACCAAAATATATATGTAACACACGATGCAATCCCATAATGTGACGACTACCTATTTTCGACGTCAACATGCAATAACCCCTCACAGATGCCAGGTGGCAGCACTAGCAGTACAGGGTAATATATATAGTGAATTGGTGAATCATCCAAACCTTTCTCCGTAAATATTGTGGAAATGGAAAGTGCTACTGAAGTGCGGTTTTCACAGGATGGATTGGTGGTCGGGAGCTCTTATTGCTAGCCTATAAGCCAGTTGTAGTGATACTTAAAAAGCGTATTTTTGTGCAAACGAACACTTTTTCAGTGGAACAATGCCTACTGATGTCAACAAACTAAAAATAGGGTAATTTAGAATGGTAGTAGTGTTAGATGCAGAATTCTAGCCCGAGTCGTTTACGAGATATCGTATTTTGAAAAGTTCTCACACCTACACTCACTTGTTATGTTTGCTTACAGTGCTTCCTTGAGTGCATTGTGACTTATTTAGTTAGTGTGCGACAGTCCAAGCAGTAGGTCGTGACTGGAAATGTGATTTACCAATACAGAAAAAGTGCACATGCTCGTGGTGTATGGTAAGTGTAGGAAGAATGCAGTTCGTTCTTGTACGATATGTGCGGCAAAATGTCACAGTAGACGTCAACCATCTCGGCAGTTATTTAGCAACCTCTTCAACCATTTACGTGGAATTGTTAGTGAAACAACTAGACGACTTAACAGTGGGGGAAATTAATGTTCTTGCTGTTGTTGCAATTGATCTGCACATTAGCTGCCGTGCTACCACATGAGGAAGTGGCATGAGACAGGCAAGTGTACCATTCATTCTCCGTCGACGTAGATTCCATCCCTACCAAATCCCCCTCCATCTCGAACTGTATGGAAACGCTTATGAGAATTGTGTTAGCTTCCGCTCATGGGCATTAAGACAGGATACTCCAGATGTATCATGTATCTCATATAGTGATGGAGCCATATTTATTAATCATGACCAGGTAAACTGCCAAAACAAGCACTACTGGTCTGTTGACAATCCCCATTGACTTCATCAGATGGAACGTCATTGTCTATCTATCTGTGGTGTGGGATAGTGAACCATCAGTTCATAGGCCGGTGTTTCGAAGATTGAACACGGAACGTGCATGAAGTATCGCGACCTCCTAATAGACCATCTCCCACAGATGCTAGAAGAAGTTCCTCTGCACACTAGAAGGAACTTATGGTGCCACCTTGATGGCTGTCCAACCCATAGTGCATGAAGTACTACAGCATGTCTTCACCAATTCTGTCCAAATCGTTGGATTAGACACAGAGGACCTGCACCTTGGCCAGCCTGTTCCCCGAATTAGACGTCTGTACACTTATTTCTATGGAGGAAAACTGGAAGACTGTACCTACAATGACATACCAACTACACCCGATGATATGCAATGACGTATTACTGCAGCCTGTCAGACATCCCCACTAAAATGCTAGCATGTGTGCAGCAGTCATTACCTAACAGATTGGAAGCATGAACCGTCTCTGCCAGTGGTCATTTTGGACTCAACCTCTGATGGTTAATTGACTCATTACTGGTCACAATCCACATAACACGTGTATACATTTGTGTTGTTCTTTAGTATGTGCTGCCACAAGTATCGTACAAGTGTCATTGGGTGAACTTAACAAAATACGATTTCTCATACACGACTCAGACTACAATCCTGTAAAACAAACCACTGACATTCTAATTTACACTAGTTATGGTTTATTAATGTCAATAGGCATTGTTGCATTTAAAAAGTGTATATTTGCACACATTTGCCAAAAAAAACTTTTTTATTGTTGTGACATTCTGTTGATTGCCTAAGAGTATGAGCCCATAACTACCAATCCATTCTGTGGAAACTGCACATCAATAGCACTTTCCATTTCCGCAATATTTGCGGTGTAAGTTTTAGGTGATTCGTCCATATATATATATATATATATATATATATATATATATATATATATATATATATGCACTGAAGAGCCAAAGATACCGGTACACCAGCTTAATACCGTGTAGGGTCTCATAAGCACATAAAAGTGCTGCAACATGACGTGGTATGGACTCGACTAATGTCTGAAGCAGTGCAGTAGGGAATTGACACCATGAATCCTGCAGGGCTGACCTTAAATAAGTAAGAGTACGAGGGGGTGGAGATTTCTTCTGAGCAGAACGTTGCAAGGCATGCCAGATATACTCAATAATGTTCATGTCTGAGTAATTTGGTGGTCTGCGGAAGTGTTTAAACTCAGAAGAAGATTCCTGAAGCCACTATGTAGCAGTTCTGGATGTGTGGGATGTCGCATTGTCCTGCTGGAATTGCCCAAGTCCGTCGGAATGCACACTAGACATGAATGGACACACGTGATCAGACAGAATGCTTTCGTACGTGCCACCTGCCACAGTCGTATTTAAACGTATCAGGGGTCCTATATCACTCCAACTGCACACGCCCCACACCATTACAGATCAGCTTGAACAGTCCCCTGCTGCCATGCAAGATCCATCGGTTCATCAGGTTGTCTCCATACCTGTACACATCCATCCGCACGATACAATTTGAAATGAGACTCGTAGGACCAGGCAACTTGTTTCCAGTCAACTGTCCAATGTCGGTGTTGACGGGCCTAGGGGAAACATAAAGCTTTGCGTCGTGCAGTCATCAAGGGTACACAAGTGGGCCTTCGACTCCGAAGGCCCATATCGATGATGTTTCGTTGAATGTTTCGCACACTGGCCCTTACTGATGGCCCAGCATTGGAATCTGCAGCAATTTGTGGAATTCTCTTCAGACGTCGTTGGCCCCATTCTTGAGAGATTTTTTTCCGGCCGAAGCGATCTCAGAGATTTGATGTTTCACCGGATTCTGGATGTTCATTGTACACTCGCGAAATGGTCGAACGGGAAAATCCCCACTTCATCGCTACCTCGGAGATGTATCCCATCGCTCGTGCCCCGACTGTAATTCCACGTTCAGACTCACTTAAATCTTGATAACCTGCCGTTACACCAGCTGTAACCGATCTAACAACTGCGCCAGACACTTGTTGACTCATACAGGCGTTGCCGACCGTAGCGCCGTATTCTGCCTGTGTACATATCTCTGTATTTGAATATGATCATCGGCTTTCGGGCCAAGGGTAGAAGCATTTGCGAAACGGCGAGCTTTGTAAACTACTCGCGTACCACCGTGGTTAATGTTCGGTATACCGTTCATGGGAAAATGGAGCTGTACAAAACCGGCGCCAAGGCAGTTAAAGTGCACTACGGGCCATAGATGACAGGGGTGAACGACGGCTGTGGAGATGTGTGTGGGCAAATAGGAGTGCAAATGTTCAGTAACTGATCACCCAGATGAACCAAGGGGCTACCGATAGCGCCTCCTCGCCGACCGCTCAGCGAACGTTGGTACGTATAGGGCTCCGCAGCGGGCGCCTGGTTCATACACACATGGCTGACTGATGCTCAAGGGGAGTGGGGCAGGGACGGCGGTTATTGCTGAAACAATCAGTTTTCGGTTAGTCCGGTTCTTTTCGTCTCCATTTTAACGTGACTTTTCAATCAGCAAGGCAACCGGTTTCTGAAACCACCGATTTTCGTTTTTTTTTTATTGCTATTGCCTTCAATAATATACGTCTATTTCGGACATATATTGAAAAAATCTAATGAAGGTGAAGGAGTAGGAGATCACGGTCGATATGAGGCTGCGGGCGCAGCAGAAGTTGGATCTCACTGTCACCAGCGAAGATTCTGAGGGTGAAGGAGAGAGGTATGGCAACAGCGACTGCGCAAGTTCACAAGTTGATAATTTCTCTGCATAGTAATTTTCGGGTGGTATGAGTTTTTCAAGCAACAGAAACCTAAGTTTATAGCTCATCAATAATTAAAGCGAATGGAGCATTGTAATTCACTGCTACTGAACTTCGTAAAATGCTTCCAAACGAGGAATGGTACCACTCTGAAATACAACTGATGTTCGAGTTAGGATTGCCACGTCCAAAAATACGGAAGCCTGGCTCGGCGTTATATTTAGCCGGACATTTTGCCCTAAAAGGCGATCTACTTCTTTTAAACAGAAATAATGAGTTGGGTGTTTTAGTCGTTTATTAAAAATCAGATACAGTCAGTTTTTTGCTGGTGGCTACACGGTTAGCGGAGGCTGTGTGTCGAGGACTGGGCGGTTTTTTAGGTTAGAAGGCCTCGGGAAAGTACGGGGTGGGCTGCAATTTCAAAGGGTGCACGGCAAATACAGGACGTGCTTGGATCAAGGAACAGTCGGAATTGTAGTTGTAAATTGTTGTAGTTGTGCTGGGAAAGTCCCTGAGCTTCAAGCACTAATAGAAAGCACAGAAGCTGAAATCGTTATAGCTACAGAAAGCTGGATATAGCCTGAAATAAGTTCTGCAGAAATTTTTACGAAGTCTGAGACGGTGCTCAGGAAAGATAGATTAGGCAGAATTGGTGGTGGAGTGTTTGTGTCTGTCAGTAGCGGTTTATCTTGTAGTGATGTCGAAGTAGATACTGTGCGCGAATTGGTATGGGTGGAGGTTATACTTAACAGCCGAACTAAGTTAATAATTGGCTCCTTCTACCGACCCCCAGACTCCGATGATATAGTTGCTGAACATTTCAGAGAAAATTTAAGTTTCGTAACATATAAATACCCCACTCATACGGTTATAGTTGGTGGGGACTTCAACCTTCCCTCGACATGTTGGCAAAAATACTTGTTCAAAACCGGTGGTAGGCAGAAAACATCTTCCGGTATTGTCCTAAATGCTTTCTACGAAAATTATTTCGAGCAGTTAGTCCACGAACCCACGCGGATTGTAAATGGTTGCGAAAACACACATGACCTCTTAGCCACAAACAATCCAGAGCTAATAGAGAGCATCATGACTGATACAGGGATTAGTGTTCACAAGGTCGTTGTAGCTAGGCTCAATACCGTTTCTTCCAAATCCACCAGAAACAAAAGCAAAATAATTTTATTTAAAAAAGCAGATAAATTGTCACTAGAAGCCTTCCTAAGAGACAATCTCCATTCCTTCCGAACTGACTATGTAAATGTAGACGAGATGTGGTTCAAATTCAAAGATATAGTAGCAACAGCAGTTTAGAGATTCATACCTCATAAATTGGTAAGAGATGGAACTGATCCCCCATGGTACACAAAACAGATCCGAACGCTGCTGCAGAGGAAACGGAAAAAGCATGCGAAGTTCAGAAGAACGCGAAATCCCGAAGATTGACTAAAATTTACAGACACGCGAAATTTGGCACGGACTTCAATGCGAGATGCCTTTAATAGGTTCCACAACGAAACATTGTCTCGAAATTTGGTAGAAAATCCGAAGAAATTCTGGTCGTATGTAAAGTACACTAGCGGCAAGACGCAGTCAATACCTTCGCTGCGCAGTGCCGATGGCACTGTTACCAACGACTGTGCCGCTAAAGCGGAGTTAATGAACGCAGTTTTCCGAAATTCCTTCACCAGGGAAGACGAATTGAATATTCCAGAATTTGAAACACGAACAGCTGCTAGCATGAGTTTCTTAGAAGTAGATACCTTAGGGGTTGCGAAGCAACTCAAATCGCTTGATACGGGCAAGTCTTCAGGTCCAGATTGTATACCGATTAGGTTCCTTTCAGATTACGCTGACTGAATAGCTCCCTACTTAGCAATCATATACAACCGCTCGCTCACCGATAGATCTGTACCTACAGATTGGAAAATTGTGCAGTTCGCACCAGTGCTTAAGAAGGGTAGCAGGAGTAATCCATCGAACTACAGACCTATATCATTGACATCGGTTTGCAGTAGGGTTTTGAAGCATATACTGTATTCAAACATTATGAATCACCTCGAAGGGAACGGTATATTGATACGTAATCAGCATGGTTTCAGAAAACATCGTTCTTGTGCAACGCAGCTAGCTCTTTATTCGCACGAAGTAATGGCCGCTATCGACAGGGGATCTCAAGTGGATTCCGTATTTCTAGATTTCTGGAAAGCTTCTGACATCGTTCCTCACAAGTGACTTCTAATCAAGCTGCGGGCCTATGGGGTATCGTCTCAGTTGTGCGACTGGATTCGTGATTTCCTGTCAGGAAGGTCGCAGTTCGTAGTAATAGACGGAAAACCATCGAGTAAAACTGAAGTGATATCAGGTGTTCCCCAGGGAAGTGTCCTGGGACCTCTGCTGTTCCTGATCTATATAAATGACCTGGGTGACAATCTGAGCAGTTCTCTTAGGTTGTTCGCAGATGATGCTGTAATTTACCGTCTAGTAAGGTCATCCGATGACCAGTATCAGTTGCAAAGCAATTTAGAAAAGATTGCGGTATGGTGTGGCAGGTGGCAGTTGACGCTAAATAACGAAAAGTGTGAGGTGATCCACATGAGTTCCAAAAGAAATCCGTTGGAATTCGATTACTCGATAAATAGTACAATTCTCAAGGCTGTCAATTCAACTAAGTACCTGGGTGTTAAAATGACAAATAACTTCAGTTGGAAAGACCACGTAGATAACATTGTGGGGAAGGGGAGCCAAAGGTTGCCTTTCATTGGCAAGTCCACTAAAGGAATAGGTAGGAATGATCATCAAAATAAAATAAGAGAAATCAGAGCTCGAACAGAAAGATTTGGGTGTCCGTTTTTCCCGCGCGCTTTTCAGGAGTGGTGTTGTAGGGAGATAGTATGATTGTGGTTCGATGAACCCTCTGCCAAGCACTTAAATGTGAATTGCAGAGTAATCATGTAGATGTAGATGTAGATCTACCTCAAACACGCCTAAGCTAAGAAAAGACCGGTAAACAGCGTTATGATTTGGTGGCAAGTGCTTCATTAAACAAAAATAATTATCTATTCTTCTGGGAAGGAAAAGAAAGATATTCAATAATTTTTGTCATTTCAATTGGACTTATAAAGAAATAAATAAATATGTGTTTAAATATTAATATTTATCATTTGAATTCACTTTATCAAGAAAGTTATTTCTCCTGGAAATCACTATGTGGAACTATTGGCTGGATAATTTTATGTGTCAAAACGTCTTTGTAATGGTGAGGGTTTCAAATTTATTGCAGTCTTTGTCCATTGGACGTTTATGAAAGAGACGCTGGCATTATAGCTTGGGATTGCAAAGTGATATTCTGCTAATTTCAATAACTTGTATATCTGTATATGCTTATGATACATACATACATACACTAATCCTTATCCATAGATCATGAATACGACATTTCGTAATGTTATGAAACATGTCACTTCAACATAAGTTTTCTTCACACAAAATAATTAACTAATTAATTAATTTTTTTATTTTCTTTTTTTTTTACGGTTACTTCTGCATACCTAAGAATTCATCTATTGAGTAGGAGGAGTTGTCATACAGAAATTCTTTTAATTTGCTTTTAAATGTTGGTTGACTATCTGTCAGACGTTTAACACTATTTGACAAATGACCAAAGTTTTTTGTGGCAGCATAATTCACCCCGTTCTATGCCAAAGTGAGATTTAATCCAGAATGGTGAATATCATCCTTTCTTCTGATGTTGTAGATGTGGACTTCGCTGTTATTTTTGAATTGGTATGGCTTATTAATGACAAATTTCATAAGTGAATATATGTATTTCGAAGGTACTGTGAATATCCCGAGTTCTTTAAATAAATGTCTGCAAGGTGATCTTGGTTGTGCTTCAGCTATCATTCTGCTATTATTTCTGCAATGAAAACTTTCTCTCTTAATGATGAATTGCATCAAAATATGATGTCATATGAAAGCAATGAATGAAAATAGGCATAATAGGCTAATTTACTGATATGTTTATCACCAAAATTTGCAATAACCCTAATAGCATAAGTAGCTGAACCTAACCATTTCAGCAGATCACCGATGTGTTTCTTCCAATTCAATTTCTCATCAGCGCACACACCCAGAAATTTTGAGTATTCTGCCTTAGCAACAGATTTCCATTCATAGTCTATATTTATCGATGGTATTATGCCATTTACTGAACAGAATTGCATAAACTGTGTTTTCTCAGAATTTAGGGAGAGTCAATTTGCAGAGAACCACTTAATAATTTTCTGAAAGACTTTATTTGCGATTTCCTCAGCTGATTCTTGCTTCTTGGGTGTGATTACTATACTTGTATCATCAGCAAAAAGAACTAGCTTTGCATCTTCAGATATCCTTATTTCTCCTTATACTTATTCCTCACGATCAGGTCTTTAGCTTGAGACAGGCCTTAACTGTGCCTTCGCTTTCTTCTTTGCAGCTATTTGATCCAATGGTGTCTTTTGATCCGACCGTTCTGACTGTATATGAGCAAAGTATTTTTGCATCTAATTTCTGTAACTTTGCTTTCCAAATGTAGTAGTAACCTCGCCAAGTAGGAGAAAACTGTTGTTTGGTGCAATTTTAAAAGCCAATGAAATGCAGATGGAGAAGAAACAGGCTCAGACATTATTGTCAGATTTACCACCTACAAATACTGTGCGGAACACTAACAGTCAGTAAGCTAGTATTTTACAAAAACAACTCATTTACACAGATTTAAGTCAACGGTTTGAAAGATCGACTCATAAAGGTATAGCAATCGACTGGTTGATCGCAATCGATGGGCTGAGTGCCTCCGGCCTATGGAATGCTTTCGTGGCACTCCCTGTTTGATATTGTAATTCGAGAAGGCAGAATGGATCAACACAAGTGTGCATCTACTCTTATCAACATGCTACATCTGCATGCAGTGTGCTTTTCCTCGGCACGATGACGTCTACGAGCAGGACAATGCAACGCGCCACAGCTCACAGTGTATATGCGTGGCTCGAAGAGCATCAGGGTGAGTTTACAGTGCTCGCCTGGCCTTCAGACTCCCCAAATTTAAACCCAATTGAGAATCTGTGGGACCATCTTGGTCGGGCTGCCGTGCCATGGACCTTCAACCGAGAAACCTAGAGAACGGCACGGCATTGGAGCCTGCAGGCTCCACGTCGTAGTCAGTACCTTCCAGAACATCATTGGTTCTCTTCCTGCACATTTCACAGCGGTCCGCGCTGCAAAAGATGGTTATTCAGGTTTTTGACATCTGGTTGAATCAGTGTGTACAATGGGTCAACATTAGCAGATATCTTAAAAAGTACTCGACTGAATTTCTGTAGATTTTTAAACGTTACTCTAACAAACGTTTGAAAGAAATAGGACATATATATTTTTTAATATACATATTATACGGAGTGTCTCTCCCAAGAGTCGTCAGGCGTATCTTCTCTCGTGTTTCAGCAAATATTTGCAGTTTCGTTTTTGTACTGTGTAGCTTGAATCAGCCCAAATACTGATCATCATGTCTTCCATACGGACGCCCAGCGTTACTGGAAAGCGCCAGTTTTTTCCCATTACAAACTAAATGATTTTTAAAGAGAAATTTTTCAAGCCCATACGACAGAAAGGTCCCAAATTAATCTAGTGCGATATTCCTTTTTGTGGATATGTGTTATCAGAGAGAGTAAAACACGAAGAATAAGGAATCCAGGAGCGATTTACTGACAATAGCGCTGCATACTTGGCGGTAGCCGGGTGGTGATGTCGCTGCTACAGCACTGGTTATTCTTATCCCTCTTAATACAAATCGACAAAGGCAATATCGGAGCATTTGTTTGGGTTGATTCAAGCTAGACAATGCAAAAACGAAATTTCTAATATCTACTGAAACCCCAGATAAAATTCGCCTGACGACTCTTGGAAGGGACACACTGTATAACATTTGTATTAAAAATAACATGCCATATATTCATCCAAACGTTTATGTAGAGTCGCGTTTAGAAATCTGAAGTAAATCGGTAGAGTACTTTTCGAGATTTTTGCTCTGTTCCCCCTTTATATTGAAACAGAACTTCTTGTACCGTTCCATACTTTCTCAATAAATTTCTGGTACAAGAGAATCAATAGGGAGAGTGTTTTTACTCTGCAGAAATTAATCATTGCGTAACAAGCAGGAGAGAATGGACCAAACGGCGTTTGATTACTTACTTATTGATTTTATTTCGTGTGCGCCACGTTTCCCTACATCCTTTCCCCTGTGCAACCTGGGCTGTATGAATAAGAAACTATGTGAAGTAGCACAAAGCTTTAGTCAGAGGTTGTAGCATTGCATGAGTAGATTGGTTCTGTGGTAGTGCAGTACCAACCCCTAAACGCGAACAAATTTGGCAAAGACAAAGTGTGCAAGTCAGGTCAGAGAGGTCGCGAAGGGTCGAGTATAGGCTCTGGCAGGTTGGCGAAACACCCGCTCCACCACCGCTTTTGGATGTGCAACGGTTAGGCGATACGGCCCACAGGTCACTCTCGGCACTGGCGATGGGCAAACGTTGAAGACTTAACTCTCGACTTTATGGTAATATTATCAAAGGTATTAGAATGTTTCAAATCTGATAGTTACTACAGTCCGGATGTTGAGGTCAAGTGTGAGATTTCCACGAAACCCCCATAAGGGAGTTTATTTTCGTAATTTGATTAAATTTCAGTAAAAACTTTGCGTTTATGCCTTGCTCAGGTATGCACCATGGGCCCAAAGCCATTTAATACATTGTAATGTGGTGTTTCTTTCACAGTGATATTTTGGGACTTTTTTTATTTCTGATATGTTTTTCTTGTGTACTTGGTTTCCCGCCACGTGATTGGTTGGAGCACCACCACATTAGTAAAGTGCAGTTTCATTCCAAAAATGAACAGTATCTTCATTACAGTTTCATATAGATATATTCCAAAGTAGCAAATTTGTGTGGAGAATATGAACTCTGATTCATGAAATGTGCGCGTATTTGCTATGGCCTGAAACTGTGTCAACGGTCTTAAATAGAACGGTGGTCACATCAATTGATATAAGGTACAAGTGAATAATTATATCGTAGAGCGTGAGTGTAAGATAGGGAAGAAATTGTCTTGTGTGTCAGAATTTTTGCGTTTCTGTTGGCTACCCCAACTTGGCCACGTGTGTGAACTAGCATCAAAGTGATAATTAGTAAATTTTCTTGTGCCCCCCATGATTACTATCTGATTTGCTTATAATGAAGTGAGTTACATAAAATATACTTGTTAAACTCGAATATCTATGAAAATTTCAGATTTTAAAGCCTACTGATGGGATGGAGACCTGCAAGCTTTTCCCGCCATGTGATAGTGAACGTTCTTGCGCCCCCAGCTCAGTAAGGTTGCGTTGTTTCGGAAAGCAGTCTTAAACCAAAATTGGCAATGATAGTCAAGTGAACCACTTGCTATCCCTCTTCGGCGCAAGTTTTAATGAAATTTGAAATATTTAGGCGGATACTCTTCCGCCCCACCGAGTTCATTTGGAGTGGCTTTTGCTGAACTTGTTTTCAGTGACCTATAATAATTAAATGTAATATCAATAAGAGGCATGGTTTTATGTGTAATTGTGTGCCTGCATAAAACTCCGCTGAAGCCAGGTCTGTGCTCACTCTCCACAATCACGTGGTGAAAGTAAATCCTGTTGACTAGAGAGACCATTTGTCATTGTGTATAATATGAGAGCCTCTGCTGTTGCATAAGAATGGACAGTAACTATTCAAATAGATACACAGCTAATTGTTCAAATGCTATAGGTAGTCAAGAGATATCAATTAATCTATATCTTCTACTGATTGTTTCCTCCCTTCATTATTAACTACTTAAAGAATAGGTGAACCTAGAGTATCCAAACCTCCCTAGAATATGGAAAATAGGACTGGTAAAGTATCCCTTAGATGTGACAGGAAAACCCCCACAAATTAGTCCCTACCTCTGTCGCAGCTTGGGTCAATAAATAAAAATAATTAAAAGTACTATGCTCCCTATTAAGCCCTGCAAAGGTGCTTCATGTAGTTGTTATAAGCATTACGTTATCTGTTGAACCCACCTGATAAAAATTATTAATTACCCAGCAGTAGCTCGCAAGGTCCTGTAATGTCGTGGAGCACATGAGTTTTGTAAAACAGTACTAAAGAGGGTAACTTGCAGAAGCAGTAGGGCATGATAAGCGACAGTAAATACCCCAGCTGGTCGATTTTTATCAGTACCATTGGTAGGGTGGTTGCATTGCAATACACCCTGCCCAGTCACATTAATTCATGACCACGTGTTAAAAGCCTGAATAATCACCTTTTGCAGCGCCGACCGCTGCGAGATGTGCAGGAAGAGAGTCGATGAGGTTCTGGGAGGCGCTCTAGGATGTGGAGCCCTGCAGGCTCTAGGGCCATGGCCAAGTGTGCCAGGTTTCTCGGTTGAGGGTCCATGGTACGACAGCCCAATTAATATGGTTCCACAGATTATCGATTGGCTTCGCATGCAGGCCTTATGTGCACTATTTGTTTGAGCTAACTCCAGCTACACAATGCAAAAACGAAAATGTAAACACCTACTGAAACACCAGACAAGATGTGCCTGATGACTCTTAGGAGAGAAAACGTTTATAAAAATATATAAAAAGTATGTAACAATGAAATACTGTTAGCCAATATCTCGTAAAGTTCTTCACCGGTTCACTTCAAATTTCTAACAAAACTCTATTAAAAACATTCAGATGGTGTTATGTTGACGAATTGCGCTATGGATAGATCTGACAAGTATCCTTTGGCTCCTGCAAGAAGCAATTTCCACCCCACACTACTACAGAAGTCAGACTCCTAACGTACGAAAAAGAAATGCCTGAAAAACTTTCAGCAATAAATATCTTCTGGAGTCGTCCACTGCAAGGAAAAGACAAAAATATTCTATTTTCTTACATAACAAGTGGGATACTTGGGTACCGGAGTATTGCTAGTTAGTGTACGAAAAACCTTAAACGAATGGAAAATATTATTTATTGCCAAATCTGAGAATATCAAGTGAAACTTTTATTTATAAACTGATACACAAATTTCCGGATTCTTTTCTTAATAGGAAGTTACCTCTTATGGATAGGAATCCTGTTAATGGAATTTATATACAAAGTGTGAGAAAGCTCTTTTATCCCTTTTCTTTAAGAATGACATTTACTCGGCAACTTGAATAATTATCCAACTGAATTTTTTTTAGTATGGTCGAGGCTGTCGCGTGAGAAATGTAATGGAGTGACATGAATGAAGTATGTTATTTCTAATGGAGGAAAGATGGGGCTCGCCTACGCAGTAGCGCACAATACATTGAGCTGCGACGACTGCTGCCTGCATTGTTTGCTACTGAAAAATAATAAACTCTCTCTTACTATCTGAATTGATCTTTGCCAATCGATCTCTCACTATGCCTTGATGAAGTCAAGTTCTCCTATCTGCCCCTAGTCTAACTATTGGCGTGGTACACTGGTCAGATAAGCAGTCCACCGCAATGCCATTCAATATTCGCTTGCAGGCATTTAACTCGTACTCTGTCTGTGTTCACACTGCACATTAAGTGTCGCGGCAAACACAGTGAACAAATTGTTAATCGCGAGTGACTCAGTATAAAGTATCACTCCAATTCGCTAGTGACAGAGGTGCTCTCTCAGTGCAGTACTGAGTAGAGACTTTGTTCCTCGCTCTCTGCGTACACGCATCAGCGCACTTGCTCCCGCTACGCGTTACCACTTCAAGAGCGTCACTGGAACAACCACTCTCCAAGCAAAAAGGGCGTATCATCCGCTCTCTTTCCCTCACTCCTCCGGCTCACTGCATCAGAAAGAGTCCGCTAATCAGCGTTACACTTACAAACAGGAGAATAGCGCGCCGTGTAAGCCGACCAATCTGGAATATATAGCTTCTGTGTTGGCCATTTACTGTCCACCTGTGAGAACTCTGAAACCGTGCACTAGGTCTGTCGAAACATGCGTATGCTGGGGCTCTCCCAAACAATACAGCGGGTTTTGCTCTGAAGGTGAACACTCAGGCCATTATCCCTTTTCTCTGGCAAAAAACTGTTTTGGTGTTTTGGTCCCTGGGCAGTCAGCCGGTCGGCACAGCTGCGTGCTAACTCGCCCTCCTACTGACTTTCCAGCGGGCTGGTTGCCTCTGCTGAACAAAAACTCCTGTGGCCTTCGTGTTGTGAATGTTTGTGTATGCCAGCCTTGACTTTTTAATCTCGGTGCCCACTTGCGGTTTATTTATTAGATTTGCATATCGATTAAATGGAAATATGTAAAATTGACTCTACCCTATCAAGTTTGCTCTCGAATGACGCGTCTTGATACACAGAATACGACATTGAGGTCAGAATACGTTAGAAATGAAGGTCAGGAGACCATGCCACCTTGCAACATTTTTCTTTAAAAAATGTAAAAATTTTCCTTAAAACCGACTGCAAGAATGAAAATGTTCTGATATCCTCTGCTGTAAAAATGTGCAGTTTTGTTTCCCCTATTACAGCTAGCTTTTTCTATGATAGTGTGGCATTTAAACCTTTAGACAAACTGTGTGTCCCATATATATTCTTTATCATTATATACACACATCAAAAAAATTCTTGCATCACCTCGGTTCCGAGATTTCTGGAACATGTACAGAAAATTGGAATAGAGATCAATATAAGCATCATTTACACCATTTATATTGCTCAAGAAAACCACACATTGCATGTTGTACCACAATTCAACGAGATCTTCACAGGTGGTGGTCCAGATTGCTGTACACACCAGTACCTCTAATACCCAGTAGCATTTCCTCTTGCATTGATGCAAGACTGTATTTGTAGTAGCATACTATCCACAAGTTTGTCAAGGCACTGTTGGTCCAGATTGTTCCACTCCTCAATGGCGATACAGCGTAGATCTCTCAGAGTGGTTGGTGGGTCACATTGTCCATTAAAAGCCCCATTCATTCTATCCCAGGCATGTTCGACATGGTTCATGTCTGGAGAACATGCCGGCCACTCTAGTCGAGAAATGTCATTATCCTGAAGGAAGTCATTCACAAGATGTGCATGATGAGGGGCGCGAATTGTCGTCCATGAAGACGAATGCCTCGCCAATATGCTGCTGATATGGTTGCACTATGGTCGAAGAATGGCATTCACGTATTGTACAGCCATTGTGGCGCCTCCCATGACCACCAGCGGCGTATGTCGGCCCCACATAATGCCACCCCAAAACAGCAGGGAACCTCCACGTTGCTGCACTTGCTGGACAGTGTGTGTAAGGCATTCAGCCTGACTGGGTTGCCTCCAAACACGTCTCCGACGATTGTATGGTTGAAAGCGTAAGCAACACTCATCGGTGAAGAGAACATGATGCCAATCCTGAGTGGTCCATTCGGCATGTTGTTGGGCCCATCTGTACCGCACTGCATGATGTCATGGTTGCAAAGATGGATCTCGCCATGGGCATTGGGAGTGAATTTGCGCATCATGCAGCCTATTGTACATAGTTTGTGTCGTAACATGGCGTCCTGTGGCTGCACAAAAAGTATTATTCAACATGGTGGCGTTGCTGTTAGGGTTCCTCTGAGCCCTGATCCGTAGGTAGAGATCACCCACTGCAGTAGTAGCCTTTGGGCAGCCTGAGTGAGTCATGTCATTGACTGTTCCTGTCTCTCTGTATGCCCTCCACATCCGAACAACATCACTTTGGTTCACTCTAAGTTACCTGGACACTTCTGTTGTTGAGAGTCTTTCCTGTCACAAAGTAATAATGTGGATGCAATCGAACCACGGTATTGACTGTTTAGGCAAGGTTGAAATACAGACAACACGAGCCATATACCTCCTTCCTGCAGAATGAAGGAGATGTACGGAGAGGGAGGGTAGGAGGAGATGGAGAGAGAGAGGTGGGAAAATGGGCAGAGAGAGAGAGGGAGAAGGTGCTGGACAGAGAGGGGGGGACAAGGAGGAAGTGGAAGAAGAGAGGTATAGAGACAAGGGAGACAAGGAGATTAGCATGTATCTGCAGTTCCCATTCACATTAGAACTGCGTGCTGTCTTTTCTACGTTTTTCAGTAAACCAGATTGACAATGAGAGGTCCCATGCGATGGACTCGACTGTTTGAAACCAAATATACGAGTACAGTGATGTAGGTTAATATACCTGGATCGCTGGTATCACACCCAGCAACCATTTAACATAGTTGGTTCCTGTTTGCAAGTAATTGACTTAAAAAATTCAGATTTTTGTGTGAGCTCAATAGCATTAAAGAAATTTAATTTGCATGGACTGGTTGCATCGTGTAATTTAACAGACGTGTCGTATACCAAACATAAGTATTATAAATGGAATCTGCCCCTTAGGATATTTGACCTTGTGCTCATGGAAGCATCAGGAACAAACACTAGGCATACTGAACATCGACCTAGAGAAAGTCTTCGATAAAGATAATCGTCAGTACATAAGGGGTGTGCTAGAGCATTTCAGATATCCACGAGCAACAGTGGCGATCTCATGTAAGTGTATATTCTAAAAAAATATGTTTGTTCACGTAGTTTTGTGTGTATGTGTTTTTATTATTACATCATTTATGTTGTAGGCGATATCCGTGAGATGAATCGATGGGTCCTCCCAATTCAGGAGAAGGCAAAATGCCACAGTGGTTGGAGGAGATGAAATGACTCTTTCGTTATCACGAGGAGATGAGGGAGATGCCGAGGAGCCAGACCAAAATATGTAATGCATATTCATTCTGCTTACAAATAACCAGTATTGTCTCTTTCCTAGCAGTAGCAGCAGCAGGCTATGTCTACAACCTTGTACTTTTTTTTCTGTATTCTACAGCAGCTGCATCAGGGGAACAATTAGTGCCATATGCCGTGGCTCGGGTACCAGGGGCAGCGATGCCCATGACATTGAGATGATTTCCTGTGTGACATACTTCGTAAGGGTGCCGCTAATTGCCGTGCGGAAAGCCAGCGCCCCTGCAGCCTCTCCCATACCACCTCCGCAATGGCGTCTATTGGCGACACTTCCTCTGGCAAGTGGGTCAGGACTGCAGCAGCAGGACTGCTCGCAGTGATCCGATTCTGCAGCATCACCTCCTCGTCCTCCTCCTACTCCTCCTCCTCCACCATCACGTCCTTACCAGTCTCACAAGGTACGGCACGTACCCCTCATTTCGTTGTAGTTATAGTGCTAGTAAAAGAGATGATACTATGGCTAGCGACAGTTCCCTCTGCCATCCTTTTAATGAAGGACATCAGGTCAGTGACTTCATATTGAACTTAGAAGAGACAAGTCTTCATTATCTTTGGGTGGAAAATGGCGTTATAATGCGATGCACATCAATCACAGAGTTGTTTCATAGATACATCCACCTTGAGTGCTATAATAGACCAATTCTTGGAGATGGAAGTTAGATAGTGAGCTAAAGCACTCAGCCAAATGGTACACCTGGACGTTCATACACGTCTATGATCCAGTAAAGGGAGGGTCTAGCTATATAGAGCTATAAGATTTGAGTCCTGCGTTAAGCACTACGACTCGAATGCACTATACCACGTTGATGGAGTACCCCTCAACCCCGTCTCCCAGTTAACATGTATTGTATTGGGTGTATAACTGAAAAAGTCAATAATAATAATGTCTGTTCTGAAGCCAAATAAGATGCTACTACTTTTTAAAGGCCTATTTCATTAATTCATCCTTTCTATGATGATGAGCTTAGGCAGTTCATATTTAAAAATATGGCATACACAGAAAATGTCACAGTAATATAGACGTTTTCACCAAACAGTGCATCGCCGAGGTCTTTCTAGGACGTGAAGTGCGCTAAATCACGGAAGAGTGCAAAGTGGTTAACATATTTCTACCATGAATTTCACTGGGATGAACCTGGTATACCATGTAAAGATATGGTGACATCGCTTCGATTATTCGACCATCATCTACATGAAGGGGAAGGAGAAAATCTCATGAATGCGTCTAATCTTCAAGTTTGCTGTTATTTAAGACCTGGAATTCTAAGGGTGTTCTGCTCTCTATCAACTGAAGAAAAAGATGTGTGAAAATAGCGATGCTGTTGTACCTGCTTATGAAAATGTAAAATTTCTTTCAGAAATAAAGGACTTATTACCTCAAAATATATGTATGATTTCTCTTCACCCTATCCCACTTTGATAGTATAAAGTTTTGTCCAAATACACTCCTGGAAATGGAAAAAAGAACACATGACACCGGTGTGTCAGACCCACCATACTTGCTCCGGACACTGCGAGAGGGCTGTACAAGCAATGATCACACGCACGGCACAGCGGACACACCAGGAACCGCGGTGTTGGCCGTCGAATGGCGCTAGCTGCGCAGCATTTGCGCACCGCCGCCGTCAGTGTCAGCCAGTTTGCCGTGGCATACGGAGCTCCATCGCAGTCTTTAACACTGGTAGCATGCCGCGACAGCGTGGACGTGAACCGTATGTGCAGTTGACGGACTTTGAGCGAGGGCGTATAGTGGGCATGCGGGAGGCCGGGTGGACGTACCGCCGAATTGCTCAACACGTGGGGCGTGAGGTCTCCACAGTACATAGATGTTGTCGCCAGTGGTCGGCGGAAGGTGCACGTGCCCGTCGACCTGGGACCGGACCGCAGCGACGCACGGATGCACGCCAAGACCGTAGGATCTCACGCAGTGCCGTAGGGGACCGCACCGCCACTTCCCAGCAAATTAGGGACACTGTTGCTCCTGGGGTATCGGCGAGGACCATTCGCAACCGTCTCCATGAAGCTGGGCTACGGTCCCGCACACCGTTAGGCCGTCTTCCGCTCACGCCCCAACATCGTGCAGCCCGCCTCCAGTGGGGTCGCGACAGGCGTGAATGGAGGGACGAATGGAGACGTGTCGTCTTCAGCGATGAGAGTCGCTTCTGCCTTGGTGCCAATGATGGTCGTATGTGTGTTTGGCGCCGTGCAGGTGAGCGCCACAATCAGGACTGCATACGACCGAGGCACACAGGGCCAACACCCGGCATCATGGTGTGGGGAGCGATCTCCTACACTGGCCGTACACCTCTGGTGATCGTCGAGGGGACACTGAATAGTGCACGGTACATCCAAACCGTCATCGAACCCATCGTTCTACCATTCCTAGACCGGCAAGGGAACTTGCTGTTCCAACAGGACAATGCACGTCCGCGTGTATCCCGTGCCACCCAACGTGCTCTAGAAGGTGTAAGTCAAATACCCTGGCCAGCAAGATCTCCGGATCTGTCCCCCATTGAGCATGTTTGGGACTGGTTGAGGCGTCGTCTCACGCGGTCTGCACGTCCAGCACGAACGCTGGTCCAACTGAGGCGCCAGGTGTAAATGGCATGGCAAGCCGTTCCACAGGACTACATCCAGCATCTCTACGATCGTCTCCATGGGAGAATAGCAGCCTGCATTGCTGCGAAAGGTGGATATACACTGTACTAGTGCCGACATTGTGCATGCTCTGTTGCCTGTGTCTATGTGCCTGTGGTTCTGTGAGTGTGATCATGTGATGTATCTCACCCCAGGAATGTGTCAATAAAGTTTCCCCTTCCTGGGACAATGAATTCACGGTGTTCTTATTTCAATTTCCAGGAGTGTACTATGTCTGTGGTTTTCCCAGATATAATGGGATGTGCTCTAATGCCTCCTGCTCCCATAACTCAATACATGTTGCATTATAGACTGAATTCCAAGCAACCATTCTATATATTTTGTTATTCTCTGCCTTAAACTTCACCTTCTTAATACGATTATCGGCCGTGTATGAGGACGTGTCTAAATCATTACCTTGCTATCTGACTATATAGATTACAATTCTTTACCCAATAGATGCAGCTATATGTATCCTTATAAAGTAATTTAGGATCTGTGAAAAGAGTTTTTGCAAACTCATAGTGCAAGCGGTACATGTAGAGTCTGGATAGGTCTAGTATGCACATCTCCACATAAACAGGTTTCATAAACTCTACTGCAGTCTTCGCCACCTCCACAGTAGCAAAGTGCTTATAGAATATGGGGACCCACTTAAAATTTGGTCTGGCAATGCATTTTATTACGCCATAATGCCCATCTCATTCGGTTCTAATCAAAATTTAACGTCGTTTCCTCAAATTATCCATTATTTTACCAAAAAAAATGATTTATTCATTAATTTATAAAAATCTTTCTCAAAGTCACACGACGCAGAAGCTCTCTGTCTCATATTCAACTCAATATACTTTTCAACCAGGGGGCTGCTAAGAGGAGATAGCAGGGGTGATTCTGACCAGCTCCATCCACAAGATAAGACAGTGCTGGAGATTATGATAATGAATAATGTATCTCTGCTTATTGCCCAGAGCTGTCACCAGTTTAGTGTGGATCCTCCTCACAGAACTAATTTCTCTGAACACAGAGACAAATGCGGTATGTGCATCAAGCAGATTAATAGGGTATGTGAGTTCTGCCTCCACTATATATAGCCTACATCAGAATCAGCTGCCATACCCCCTATGATTTTACCACCTAATCCCTTGCTTTTGTCTTCAGGCACCCATCAAAACTCAACATCGGCACTGATTGTTGCATTGGGTGCCCATATAAACCACTTACATCCAAGTGCATTATGTAATTCGAATCAAGGGATGCATTGAACCTGTCACCCATCCATGGGTTATTTGCCTTCAAATGCCTATGGACATATGGGCGAATTCCCCCACAGATCCCTCTCTCAAAGAATAGAAGCACATTAACATTGGCCAATAATTCGTTTTCTTGAGCAATAATTCGTATTGTTGAGTACTTCGTCCCAAGACAACCTAGGTGCCATGTAAAAAAGGCTGGATCCAGAGAATATGTGGTCATGCATAGACTCCAGAATTTCTCAAAAACGTCTGCAAGTTAGTTCACATTTGTGTCTTTGTAAAGGCGTGTGTACTCTCCTAAAGTGAAGACATTGAATTCCTGCCAGACATTCATAGCATGCTCATACTCTGCATCCATTATGGCATTACCTGTAAGGTTGCTGCAGAATGCAGTTATGTTGGGTAGCCTGTTTTCATTGAGTTTTACCATACTATTCAGATACTCATATGGGAAAACCTGCTTCCTAGTCACAAGTTGATGCTTTTGCTTGTCGGGAAATGCAGTTCGAGTTATATGCATATTCTGCCGAGGTAGAGTTTTAACATAGTTTGTGAAGGAAGTGGAGCATAATTCCCAGTGTTATTCACTTGTAGAATGAAATGTATTCCTCGGCGTTCTCAAGTGAGTCACTGACCTAATTTTTTTCCCAACCAAAATCATACAAGTGCTCAACTACACACATCAAAAAAAGTTTTGCATCACCTCGGATCCGACAGTTTCGGAACCTGTACAGAAAATTGGAACATAGATCAACATAAACATCATTTGTTCCCTTTTTATTGCTTATGAAAACCACACACTGCATATTGTACCACCATACAGCAAGACCTTCACAGGTGGTGGTCCAGATTGCTGTACACCCCTGTACCTCTAATACCCTGCAGCACATTCTCTTGCATTGATGCATGCCTATATTCGTCATGGCATACTATCCACCAGTTCGTCGAGGCTCTGTTGGTCCAAATTGTCCCATTCCTCAACATCGATTTGGCGTAGATCCGTCAGTGTGCTTGGTGGGTCACGTTGTCCATAAACAGCCCCATTCACCCTATCCCAGGCATGTTCAATAGGGTTCACACCTGGAGAACATGCTGGCCACTCTAGTCGAGTGATGTCGTTATCCTGAAGGAAGTCATTCACAAGATGTGCACGATAGGGACACCAATTGTCGTCCATGAAGACGAGAAGACGAATACCTCGCTAATATGCTGCCGATATGATTGCACTATCGTTTGGAAGATGGCATTCACGTATCGTACAGCTGTTATGGTGCCTTCCATGACCACCAGTGGCATACATCAACCACAAACAATGCCACCCCAAAACAGCAGCGAACCTCCACCTTGCTGCACTCGCTGGACAGTGTATCTAAGGCATTCAGCCTGACCGGGTTGCCTCCAAACATGTCTCCGACGATTGTCTGGTTGAAAGCATATGTGACACTCATCAGTGAAGAGAACGTGATGCCAATCCTGAGTGGTCCATTCAGCATGTTGTTGGGCCCATCTTCGCTGCACTGCACGGTGCATGGAACTCGCCATAGACACTGTTAGTGAATTTGTGCATCATGTAGCTCATTGCATACAGTTTGACTCATAGCACGAAGTCCTGTGGCTGCACTAAATGTATTATTCTACATGGTGGTGTCACTGTCAGAGTTCTTCTGAGCCATAATCCGTAGGTAGCGATCATCTGCAGTGGTAGGTAGCCCTTGAGTGGTCTGAGCGAGGCATGTCATCAACAGTTTCTGTCTCTCTCTATCTGCTCCATGTCCAAACAACATCACTTTGTTTCACTCTGAGACACCTGGACACTTCCCTTGTTGAGCGGGATTCCTGGCACAAAGTAAGAATGTGGACACGTGACCATCTAGGAATGGTTGCACTAGAGAAAACATGAGACGTGTACCTCCTTCCTGGTGGAATAACTGGAACTGACCAGTTGTTGGTCCCTCTCTGTCAAATAGACTCTGCTCATGCACTGTTGTTTACTTCTTTGGGCATGTTTAGTGACATCTCTGAATAGTCAAAGGGACTGTGTCTGTGATACAATATCCACAGCCAACGTCTATCTTCAGGAGTTCTGGGAACTGGGGCGATGCAAAACTTTTTGGATGTGTGTAGAAAGGGAGCATCATACCCACTGAAGTTATGGAAGAAAATGGGTATGTGTCTTTGTAGCTAGTACTTAAAACCATGTAACCACCATAGAACTTGCCTGTAAGATGACAGTGGTCCCTATGATGAGTATCCGCTTTTCTATCTAATGGTAGCCCACAAATGTGACAATTAACCACATTATTGTACAAATCTTCATTCTCCTCCGAAATGATCATGGGAACGTTGTCGCTGTAAAGCTTCTTAACCTCCCATGAAAGTCTTTCGAGCTCAGTGAGCAGCCAAACCTCAGGATTATCCCCAACGTAAGATTTGTAGTGGTTAAGAATTGAAGCAGAAGATTATACAATTTGTTATGCTGCCACATATGGGATGTGTTTTTCTGTAAAGGTGATATGTGAGGCAGCAGGGTTTCCTTCACAGTGGATCGCAGGAGCGAGGAGGCATTCATAGTCGGCATACACTACAAAGGGGCATTGCTCCAGGTGGTGAGCATTTTTGACCTTTATGAATTTGTCTTCCTCAGTAGACATAATAACATGTACTGGGCCCTTGAAAGGCAATCTACTCGATGCTCTGCTAAGAACATGTCTGAGGAAAAGTAATTCAGACACCTTAAGCAAATATGCCATTAACCATTATGCTTCTCAGTTGGGTAGAAAGGAGTCAGGATATGTCTTTGATCCAAACATAATGATAATCGCCTCTCTCCTAATTTTTCTCAGCAGATAATGAGAGCTTGTTTACATGGATCTTACACTCACTGGAAAATTTTGAGAAATGTAGGGGGCTGACGACTATACGCTTGTTCTGCTCATCTGGTTTGCTTTTCTTCTCCAGGTCATAAACATGAACCGATATTCCAGTATGCTGAGCCTCAAATTTAGGTATGTCCTGGATCTTGATGGGGAAATAAGTACCTTCAAAGTTACACCCGCCAGGGATAGAATATTTAGGTACGTTGCATTTGCCAGTAAGCTGCCGATTTTTCTCGTAACTCCTCTCGCAAGCCAGGATTGACCAAGCAAAACAAACCTAATCTTTTCTACACTCCTGGAAATGGAAAAAAGAACACATGACACC
This sequence comes from Schistocerca gregaria, assembly GCF_023897955.1. Classification (NCBI taxonomy): domain Eukaryota; kingdom Metazoa; phylum Arthropoda; class Insecta; order Orthoptera; family Acrididae; genus Schistocerca; species Schistocerca gregaria. Next base: position 322,380,228 of record NC_064927.1, read on the forward strand.
GGTGTGTCAGACCCACCATACTTGCTCCGGACACTGCGAGAGGGCTGTACAAGCAATGATCACACGCACGGCACAGCGGACACACCAGGAACCGCGGTGTTGGCCGTCGAATGGCGCTAGCTGCGCAGCGTTTGTGCACCGCCGCCGTCAGTGTCAGCCAGTTTGCCGTGGCATACGGAGCTCCATCGCAGTCTTTAACACTGGTAGCATGCCGCGACAGCGTGGACGTGAACCGTATGTGCAGTTGACGGACTTTGAGCGAGGGCGTATAGTGGGCATGCGGGAGGCCGGGTGGACGTACCGCCGAATTGCTCAACACGTGGGGCGTGAGGTCTCCACAGTACATCGATGTTGTCGCCAGTGGTCGGCGGAAGGTGCACGTGCCCGTCGACCTGGGACCGAACCGCAGCAACGCACGGATGCACGCCAAGACCGTAGGATCCTACGCAGTGCTGTAGGGGACCGCACTGCCACTTCCCAGCAAATTAGGGACACTGTTGCTCCTGGGGTATCGGCGAGGACCATTCGCAAACGTCTCCATGAAGCTGGGCTACGGTCCCGCACACCGTTAGGCCGTCTTCCGCTCACGCCCCAACATCGTGCAGCCCGCCTCCAGTGGTGTCGCGACAGGCGTGAATGGAGGGACGAATGGAGACGTGTCGTCTTCAACGATGAGAGTCGCTTCTGCCTTGGTGCCAATGATGGTCGTATGCGTATTTGGCGCCGTGCAGGTGAGCGCCACAATCAGGACTGCATACGACCGAGGCAGACAGGGCCAACACCTGGCATCATGGTGTGGGGAGCGATCTCCCACACTGGCCGTACACCTCTGGTGATCGTCGAGGGGACACTGAATAGTGCACGGTACATCCAAACCGTCATCGAACCCATCGTTCTACCATTCCTAGACCGGCAAGGGAACTTGCTGTTCCAACAGGACAATGCACGTCCGCGTGTATCCCGTGCCACCCAACGTGCTCTAGAAGGTGTACGTCAACTACCCTGGCCAGCAAGATCTCCGGATCTGTCCTCCATTGAGCATGTTTGGGACTGGATGAAGCGTCGTCTCACGCGGTCTGCACGTCCAGCACGAACGCTGGTCCAACTGAGGCGCCAGGTGTAAATGGCATGGCAAGCCGTTCCACAGGACTACATCCAGCATCTCTGCGATCGTCTCCATGGGAGAATAGTAGCCTGCATTGCTGCGAAAGGTGGATATACACTGTACTAGTGCCGACATTGTGCATGCTCTGTTGCCTGTGTCTATGTGCCTGTGGTTCTGTGAGTGTGATCATGTGATGTATCTCACCCCAGGAATGTGTCAATAAAGTTTCCCCTTCCTGGGACAATGAATTCACGGTGTTCTTATTTCAATTTCCAGGAGTGTATTTTTGACATTAATGCATGCTCTCTAATCAGCTATCTCTTTAGGTAGCTCTATATTATAAAAATGTGCTCATCCCTTTTGAATATGTCAAGTAGCAAATAAATCTGCGTGATATATATCACACAGTAATGGTACAACTCCCATAGTAGTGGTACAGGTTATGTCGGGAACATGTAGTAATGGAAAGCGTTCATGTGGCAACGACTCTTAATCAGTTTTATGTACACAGAAGCGCCAAAGAAACTGGTATCGGTATGCGTATTCAAATACAGAAATATGTAAACAGGCTTGCGGTCGGTAATTCCTTTATAAGACAACAAGTTTCTGGCGCACTTGTTAGATTGGTTACTGTTACTAAATTGGCACGTTATCAAGATTTAAGTGTGTTTGAATGTAGTGTTATAGTCAGCACCCATGAGCGATGGGACACAGAACCTCCGAGGTAGCAATGAAGTGGAGTTTTTCCCGTATGACCATTACAAGAATGTACCCTGAATATCAGGAATCCAATAAATCATCAAATGTCCAACATTGCTGCAGCCCGAAAAAGATCCTGCAGGAATGGGACCAATGCCGAGTGAAGAGAATTGTTCAATGTGACAGAAGATTAACTCCTTTGCACATTGCTGCAGATTTCAATGCTGGGTCATCATTAAGTGTCAGCATGCGATTCATTCAACGAAACATCATCGATATGGGTTTTCAGAGCTGAAGGCCTACCCATGTAGCCTTGATGACTGCACGACACAAAGCTTTATGCTTTGCCTGGGCCCGTCAACACCGGCATTGAACTGTTGATGACAGGAAACGTATTGCTTGGTCGTATGAGTCTCGCTTCAAATTGTATCGAGCAGATGGATATGTACGGGTATAGACACAACATCATGAATCCATGGACCCTACATGTCAGCAGGGCACTGTTCACTCTGGTGGAAGCTCTGTAATGGTGTGGGACATGTGCAGTTAACTTGATATGGGACCCCTGATATGTCTAGATACGACTCAGACAAGTGACCTGTACATAAGCATCCTGTCTCATAACCTGCGTCCATTCATGTCCAGTATGTTTTCCGAGGAACTTGGCGAATTCCAGCAGGACAATGTGACACACCACGCATCCCGAATTGCTACAGAGTCACTCCAGGAACACTCCTCTGAGTTTAAACACTTCCGCTGGCCACCAAATTCGCCAGACATGAATATTATTGAGCATATCTGGGATGTCTTGTAACGTGCTGTTCAGAAGTGATATCCACCGCCTCGTACTCTTACGGTTATATGGAATGTCTTGCAGGATTCATGATTAGATTAAATTAGATTTACTTTCATTCCAATTGATCCATAGTGAGGAAGTCCTCAAGGATGTGGAGCATGTCAGAAAAACAACAATACATGACAAATATTTACAACTAAAACAAATAAGCTAATGTACTATTCCACAGGTACCAAGTGGAATGAGCGTCATTTTTTAATGAACACTATATGAAAAAACCATTTTATAAATACTAATGAACGGAATTTAAAATAAAAGAGTTTTTATTTATTTATAAAGTAATAAACATGTAATACAACTACTATAATACTTATTTACATTGAATACATTACTGCACTGAAATGGTGTCAGTTCCCTCCTGCACTACTTCAGATATTAGTCTAGTCTATGCTACGTACTGTTGGCGCGTTTCTAGATGCTCACGGGTACCCTACACAATATTAAGCATGTTTCCAAGTTTCTTTGGCTCTTCAGTGTAAATAATTGAGAGCACATTACACAGATTTTATGATTTCACCTGCTCACACACGTTGTAAGCAGTAACAGTCTCTTTTCCCCATGCATCCGTAGGTCTCAAGGCTAATTGTCGTAACATATTGAGGAACTAAGATCTGTAGAGTATTTTTTTACTGTGAGGCTACATCTCTGTTCTTGAATAATCAGAGTTGTGCAGTCACTATCACCCTTTGGTATCGATAACTAAGCATGTATATACTTTACAGAATACACTCGCTATCACTGCTCAAATTCACTATCACAATAACAGCTTTACCTTATTCACTGACATCCTACACACACTTGTATTTGAATAACTGCATGGTGATGGATTCAGTTACATACAGCTGTGCCCTGAAAGGAACAAACAGAAGGCTATTGTATGCTTTGTATAAAGCATTCTTTGCATTCAAGTCTATAGGAGGTTTCTACTTCACATGGTAATCCTTTTTGAAAATTCAGTTCCCACACAAACATGTTATATGATCCAAACAGATCTGTATCATTAAATCTCTGTTTCTGGCATATGTAACAAACTAAACCTTTGTGAGACGCCCTAACAGGCTCTTCCTGGGTCTTGTTTTTCGTAACAAACTTAATTTTGTCAGCTGCAACAACAGAACCGTCTTGCGGTGATCCTCCTCCTACACGGAAGTGTTAAAGAGGGATGGTGCTTAACAACAGGAACTTAAAATGTGCTTAGACTAGGAACAGTTTTCTGGCTTCCCCACCCACTCTTTTGGCGCCCGAAAATCAACTCTCAATGGACATACTCTGTATATATTGACTTGCAGTGATTACTTAATCAGCGGTAATGTTTATGATCTGGATAATGGTAGGTACGTCTTTGGTAGCTAGGCATGGAATGCACTGACACAAACCTTGACTTGACGGTCTTTATACATGAAAGAATTTAAAATCCAGGACAAAAAGGTAACAATATTGTGAAAAGAAAAGTTGCCATTCACTGTGTAGCAGAGATGCTGAGATGCAGATAGTCACAACAAAAACTCTTACAATTAAAGGTTCTGGGCAGTAAGGCCTTCGTCAACAATAGACGACAGACACACACACACACACACACACACACACACACACACACACACACACACAAGCGCGAGCGCGCGCGCGCGCAAACGCAACTTGCACACACGACTACAGTCTCAGGCAACTGAAACCACACACAGTGTGTATTGGGTGTATTTACAAGTATTAAAAATTACGAGAAGTTTTCGTAAAAGTGATGAAATTGATACAACAAAAGATGTAAAGCATTTTTAAACTGTAATTACATTCTTTATTCGTCGACAGATATATGATTGCAGGAGGCTTTTTTTGCAATGGAATATGGAAACGTCATCCAGCTGCTGCGAGTGTGGACGTATCGTAATTTTTTTTTTTTTTGCACATCAATAATCTATAGTAAAAAATGTTACGCTGCTGCTTGAACGTAAAGGTACTGTGGCTTATGTTCTGACATACCACCAGAGGGTTGTGTGAAGTAATCAGGCAACTGCTCATTGGGAAAAAAGTACGTATGTCTAGTCGTAATGGAAGAATAGACTTAATGTGGTGAATTGTGATACAAACCCATTGAGAAGGACATCCGAAGATAAGATGTGAGGGATTCATTTCATAAACAGTTGCACAATATAGCAATGCGAGGGGTCAACTGGATCTGCTACATTATACAAACAGCTCAGGTACTATGGCTGTAAAAAAATGAATATACAGAAAATCACCTCAACGGCTTCCCTAAGCGTATCCCCATGTTTTCCCTGTTGCACTATCGACTGTGATTTTGATTATAGTACACCAATCTATATTAGTAATGTCTTTCCAATCTTTTCGTTCATGGGAACGTTGTTGATTATCACTTAGTGCCGAATGCCTATGTTCTTACAACATTTGTTTGAGAGTTTGGCGGGATCCAACACCTTCCAGAAGCGATGACTGGAAGAGTTACACGACAAATAATTTCCTAGAACTGAAGAGAATCGAGACAGGTATAACTTTTTCAGATGCACTACACACATAAACGATAACTGCACTGCTTTTGTGAAATGTGTATATGTTTGCAATTTACTGTTGCTTATGTTCCGGCATGTCCAGAGAAATGACTGTGTGTCTTATTGTGAGGGAGGTTTAGATTCAGCACACTGTTAGCCGTAAGCGTATGAGAGAGATGTTATGTGGAAAATTATGTCCACTATAGATATTGAAATTTCAACATGAGATTCATTCCAGAACCACAGCCGACAAGAGGAGAAATTTCCAGTAAATCGATCGGTGTCAGACTGCAGCAGCAATCGTAATATCATTGTAGCTCCACTGTTAATATATGTACCTGGTTCCTGGTATTCTTGTATCTACAGATGGCCATAGAAAGTATAGCAGCAAGTGGGGCCAGAAACAATATCTCAGCACATGTCTTTATTCAGGACTGGGGCTGGCCCATCCTTTGTACATCAATTTCTTGAGTCTGAGAAAGCTTCCAGTCTGCTGTGGCTTATGACGATTTGGCTCCCCCTGGATGGGTGAATAGTGAACTAAGACCAGATTGTCTAACGCACTGCTTTCCGGGTGGTAAGGCGTGCCGATCCCCGGCACGAATCCACCCGGCGGATTAGTGTCGAGGTCCCTTGTGCCGGCCAGTCTGTGAATGGATTTTAAGGCGGTTTTCCATCTGCGTAGACGAATGCGGGATAGTTCCCCTTATTCCGCTTCAGTTACACTATGTCGGCGATTGCTGTTATCAGTGTTACACTCATCTAATGTAAAGCATTCCTGGGTGGGGGAGAGGGGGTCCATTGGGGGCCAAACCGCTCAATAACCTGGGTTTGATGTGGGCCGGCGGTGGGGTGAGTGGACTGCTATAGCCTGTTGTGGGGTTGTAAACAGGGGGGACGAAGCCTTTTTGTCGTTTCTAGGTACCCAGTTCCACACAATACAATACAATACAATACAATACAATACGAGACCCAGATTGCATTGAGCTACCTTTGGGACTGCGTGTATCGCATGTATACTCCATGGAAGTTTGATAATATTCAATATGATGAGTGTTTGCACTGAGAGTATTGGTAGCATTCGAACTTTTACCACCCAGGTCCTCCTGGGGTGGGAATCCTTCATGGCCGATTAGCCTCTTTCTAGCTGAAAAGTGCTTCCGTGGCTATGGTCATGGGCCACATTTAAGGGGGTAGTTTCCTCCATTGGCGCTGTACTGCGGCACAGTGCAAGTGGGCGTCTGGAAGGTGAGTACATCGGATGTAAGACTGTTGTCAACAACCTCAAGCATCTAGCCATCTATGGATCATGTTTTTCATTACATTGCAGCTGTATTTATTGTTGTTGCTATTCTATCACGCAGTAGACGCTTTCCTCCCTTCCTTCTGAAATGTGACTGAGAGAACCAGTCACCTTAGGAATTCTATAGCACTTTTAAAAAACAAAATACACTTAGTAAACTTGTAGTGGTTGGAACTCTACAACTGTGATGGTATAAATTCACATCGAAATTTGAAACTCCAACTATTATTTCATAGATCACCGCTTTCATCATCACGTCAAATAATAATAGGTTTGGAATATTTAATGAAATTTCTTGTCAGAGAACTTAACACTATTACTTATGAACGCAAACTACTGTTATTTCGAGTAGTTTTAAACCGTGTGAAGCATTTTCTATGTGACCAAACTGCTAAAGTCATCGGTCATAATGTGTACACACTACTTAATCTAACTTAAACTAACTTACACTAACGACAACACACACGTCCATGCCCGAAGGAGGACTCGAACCTCCGACTGGGGTAGCCATGCGAACCGTGGCGAGGCACCCTAGACCGCACGGTTACCCCGTGTGAGAAACAAATTTTATAAACACCTATATTAACGACCCAATTAATATTTCCTGTGGCAAGAATTCTGAAACAACGTTTGTGACATCTTCAAGATGTGATATTCCGCACCTGATTTAATAACGTGTGAAGCAGTCCGGAAAATGCAACACCAGAAAGTCGCCAGGAAGTCTGGGGCAGCTTGGAGCCCATAATGGAATTAAATATCCTATGCTAGTTCCTATGTCACCTGCAAATCTGTAGCTCTCTCTCTCTGTATGTAACGATCATTTTTTAAACTGTATTTCGCGTCAGCCTGCTACTAGCTTTGGGACATCATCCATTTATGTGTGAAGCAGCTACCACATCTGCATTATAACTCCTACATCATCATCAAGTGACCAGAAGTTAATTATTTATTAAAACTTCAGCAGTATTTCTGGATCGATTCCCTGTCAAGTATTTGCTTTGGAAGAAAAGCGTTTCATTGGCCGTTATCGACGGATTGGTTCATGCATGCACACCACTTGAGCTGGCGGTGGACGCTGACAGGAAGTGTGTTTTTGTACTGGAAGGGCTCATCTCGCTGCTACGTGTAACGGTCATCACGGACACCGGTGGTTCCAAGTCGCTGGGGCGTTAAGTCAGAGCGCTCTGCTGCACGGCCCTGCACAGTGAGGCAGCCGACAGCAGTCCAGGCCCCGGGAATGCGTGGTTGGGGCAGCTTGCACGGGTGGCGGGATGCGAGAAAGATTTTGAGATATGTTTAAGCGAGATGTGACAGGGAAATTACGTGTTTCCTTACTCGATCAGAATGAAAAAAGCACTGCAGTTGTTTAAATATTCCACAGAATGCGATTGGTTTCCTGACATATTCTTTAAATAATCTCTTATCTCATAAATTATTTAAATAAACAACTTTTAACAAATTGTCTACATTGTTTGGACTATACTTCATACGGTGCAGTCGATAATTTAATATTTACAGAAGGGAGAATGAGCCAAGGAAAAGTGAGGGATATCGAATTAATTAATTAGTCTATCAAATTGATCATGAATAACAAAAGTGGTACAATTGAGCTATTTTCCGCCAATTTCTTTCCATCAATTTAATTAATTAGTCAATTAATTTGATATCAAAAGTGGTGCTGTGTTTCTGAGAGGAAGGGGAGGGGTTGGGGTGACATGGAGAACCACTTGTGGGAGCAGGTTGCTCTTCCATATAGTGTTTGGGTGTGTTAGTAAGTGTTTTGATATCAATAAGGTTCGCTTCAGAGCTATATGTTCTGTGATATCACAAGAGACAAAAGAAGATTGTATTGTTTTTGAGAGTTGTAAAATGTATCGTTGCCTCAGCAACACGCCGATTCATGTCTTATAAAATGTTATAATAAAGAAGTTTTAAGTTCTTATTTGTGAGTGTGTTTTAACCTTTGTTAGACACCACCGACAAATTGGTGACCCCGACGTAATCGGCGAGACAACAAAAAGACCGTGCAACGTAATTATCGGCGAATTGTCCAACGCAGAATCTGCTGGAATTCGGCGCAGACAGTGGTCAATAAAGTACTCAAAATGCAATCAGGAATTGGACTTGTTGGGGACAGTCCTGTGAGCACTCCGGAAATCAATAAGGTACGGGTAAAGCTTCCTCTCTTTTGAGTAGAAAAGCCCGATATTTGGTTTTGCTAAGCCGAGGCTCAGTTTACAATCGCTGTCATAGCAACGGATGCAACTGAGTTCAATTATCTGCTGGCCCAGCTTGAACTGAAATGTGTCGGAAACATGTGGGATCTGGTAACCAGAGATGAAAATAATACATATGCGCTGGCAAAAGTACGACTCTTAACAAGTTTCAAGGAAAGTGAAGAGTGTAAAATGAAAGAACTGCTGAGTGGGTTGGAACTTGGCGATATGAAACCTTGCCAGTTATTACTAAAAAATGCAAAACTATGCTGGTATCAACTTGTTGGAGAACGCTTTAAAAACATTGTGGCTCGATAAACTTCCTAGTAATAGTCGAAGTATATCAGTGATATTGGAAGAAACGACGGGCAGATGACCGATCGTATAGTGGGGATGCAATATGCTGAGGAGCTTCAAATTACCTCATCCGAATCAGTTCCTTCCACATCCTTATCAGTCCAAAATCTTCTTGTAAAAATTAAAGACGTAGAAAATGAAGTTAAGACGCTCCGAGAATCAAATAGCTCCAGGTCGCGCAGCAGAAGTTGAAACAGAACGCAGTTTAAAAAAATGGTAATATTGTTACTTAAAATTTGGCTCACGGTGTAAACCTGAAAAGTGTGCACAACCTTGCCAATGGAAAAATAAGGAAAACAGGGAATGATAGAGTCAAATGTTCTACTTTAGTTCCTACAGTTAGCCGCTAATATAGATTATTTGTTAAAGAGAGAACATTTGGACGATCTTATCTGGTAGATAGCGGTGCATATTAGTTTGTCATACCAGTGGCAAAAACTAGGAAGCTTGAACCCTCTGGCTTTAGTCTCTATGCTGCAAATAGGTCTGAAATAAAAAACTTACAGGTCAAAGCTGTTTACCATTGATTTAGGTCTTAAACGTAAATTTGAATGACCATTTATAGTAGCAGTTGTATCAAAAGGAATATTGGAAGCCGATTTTCTTCATCAATTTGGTTTACTCATAGATCTTAAAAATAAAAAGCTTATAGATAACATTACTAAGTGAAAAATTTCCGCAGAGGTAACCGCTGTGGATGCTAACGATTCGGTAACCTCACTCTATGCAAAATGTCAGTCTTCAAAGCTGCTAGAGATTTTCTGAGTCAACAAAATCATCTATAATAGCAAAGGTGTTACAGCATGAAGTACAGAATTATATCACTACTTCTAGTGCACCACCGGTGTACAGTAAAGTTCGCAGGTTGGACCCACATAAATTGCAAATAGCTAAGAAAAAATTTCAGTTTCTCCTGAATAATGGTATTATACGTCCATCACAATCACAATGCGCTAGTCCACTTTACCTCGTTATGAAGTCCTATGGTCAGTGGCGCGTTTGTGTAGATTATCGTCGTCTTAATGACAGAACTCTCCCAGACCGGTATGCATTCCCTCGAGTATATGACGTAAATTTCATGCTGCAGAAGAAGAAGACATTCTCTAAGATTTACCTACTAAAAGCGTATTATCGAATTCCTTTAGCCGAAGAAGGCAAACCAAAGTCAGCGGTTATTACTCCTTTTGGTCTGTATGAATTTAATTATATGCCCTTCTCAATTCGAAATGCACCTAGCACATTTCAAAGGTTTATACACGAAGTTGTGAGAGAGCTGGATTTCTGCTTTCTCTGTGTGGATGATATTTTAACAGCATCAGAATCTCCCGAACAACATATTGGGCGTCTAAAATTACTCTTTAAGCAATTGAATCAGTATGGTCTAGTAATAAATGTTGCAAAATCCGTATTTGGAGTGCAAGAACTGACATTCGTGGGACAATTAATCACACCCTCAGGAACTAAGACGGATCCAGAAAAAGTGTCTGCGCTAATGAACTACAGGCGACCTGAAACTTTTCGCGAACTTCGAAATTTTTTAGGAATCATCAATTCTTAACTTAGATATTTAGAACATGCTGCAGAAAACCAAGCCTTGTTGAATGATTACCTAAAAGGAGCAACTAAAAATGACAGAAGACATATTGACTGGACAGAAGAGACAATTGCTCAGTTCCAAAAGTGTAAAGAAGATCTCGCAAATGCAACACTTTTAATATTTCCGAGTTGCACAGCCAACTCGAATTCTTTGTGGATGCATCCGATTTTGCAGCTGATGCTGTGTTGCAACAGTGGCAAGACGAACAATGAAAACCCACTGGATTCTTTTCAAAAAAGTTCACGAATGCACAGAAAAAGAGTTCCACATATGACGGAAAACTACTTAGTATATACATAGCTGTCAAGTATTTCAAATATGCGTTAGAAGGTAGATACTTTGTTATTCATACTGATCATGCCTCTCTAACATATGCATTCAAGCAGAAGAATGAGAAAGCAACGACAATCCAATTACGTTATCTCCAATGTATTTCACAGTTTACAACATATTTGCGACATATTTCCGGTAAAGCAAATATTGTGGCTGATAGCTTTTCAAGGCTTGAAGAATTGGTTCCAATTAACTATGAAGAGATAGCCCAAGCACAAGTAAAGGACGAAGAGCTTCATCAATTGCAATCTGGCAATAATACTTCGCTTGAATTAAAATATTATTTGACTCAGACACGAAAACAATTGTGCTGTGATTTCTTGACACAAAGTATTCGACCCTGTATTCCTAAACAATTCCGTTATGCTATTTTTCAACACTATCATAATTTGGCTCATCCACGTATCAGGACAACTGTAAAAATAATTACATCAAGATGTGTTTGGATGAATATGAAAAAGGACGTTGCAAATTGGTTACGAGCACGTAATGCTTGTCAAAAAAAAAAAAAAAAATGTATCACGACATCTGCATTCACCAATAGGACACTTCACCGACACTGATGAACGTTTTAAAGTAACTCATCTGGATTTGATATGGCCAATGCCTCCTCCTGATGAATGGCTTAACATGCATCGATAGCGTTACGAATTGGACAGAGGTAATACCACTTTGGGATATACAAGCAAAAGCTGTAGCTAGCTTTCTTCAATTGTTCGATGGAACAAAAAGGGATTCAGACTTACTCCAATTTGTTTCACAACTAAAACGTTTCATGAACAGGCTGAAACCTGTGCAAATAACTCAAAAAGTAAAACAAACACCATTTGCATACAAGGACATCAGCACGTCAACACACGTAGTTGTAAGGGTTCACAAAAAGTCGTTCGAACCTCCATATGAAGGCCCATACGAAGGCGTGAAAAGAATACCAAAATTTTTTGGACTCAGAATTAAAGACCAAGTAAAAAACATTTCCATAGACCGATTAAAACCTGCACATTTGCCGAACGAAGACATTAGCTTCCCGGAAGTTACTCCAGTTTCACCACCACCCCAGGACAAACAACCTGAAGGTAGAAAACCACGAACATCAAGATCGGGTAGCGTAATTTGCTTTCCCGCATGACTAGTGGACGTGGTACAGTGAATTGTGACCGTCTTACTGAAAAGGGGGTGATGTGGGAGAAGGTTGCTCTTCCGTATAGTGTTCTGGTGTGTTAGTGAGTGCTCTGACATCGACAAAGTTGGCTTCAGAGCTATATGTTCTGTGATATCACAAGAGACAAAAGAAGATTGCATTATACGTTTCTTGTAGTGGCCATTTTCGCAGAAATTGCATATAAATTGCAGTTGTTTCAAAGAAAATGCCATTTTTGCATGCTGCACATCGAAATTTTTATCTTTATTTATGAACCCTGACGTGTTTCGCCTTTTTTACAAGGTACCTTCAGTGGGTGTCCTGAAATATTACATGATTTTGCCACTTTTGCACATAGGTTATGGTCTCACATGTAGGTTATAAATTAAAAAATAGTTCCTTAATTTTTTTGTACGAAATGGAAAGTTACTTACAGATAACTTCTAATTCATTGCTTCTAAGCCAACTGCTTTTTCTCATCTGGCAACCAGCTGGACATTCTACAGTTCACTGTTTACATTACAAATCACTGTAACTGCCATCTTTTTAATAGAGGGTTTCATTTGTTTTCTAAGTGTTACCAACATTCTCGGTTTTCTGCATTCAACTGTTATGTGAATGTGTTTGTGGGTGTGTGTGTGTGTTTTGTATTGTTTTTGAGAGTTGTAAAATGTATTGTTGCCTCAGCAACACGCCGATTCACGTCTTATAGAATGCTATAATAAAGAAGTTTTAAGTTCTTATTTGTTTGTGTGTTAGACACCAACGACACACTTAACCAAACAATAGTTTCAAATGGCTCTGAGCACTAGGGGACTTAATATCTGAGGTTATCAGGCCCCTAGACTTAGAACTACTTAAACCTAACGAACCTAAGGGCATCACACACATCCATGCCTGAGGCAGGATTCGAACCTGCGATCATAGCAGCAGCGCGGTTCCGAACTGAAGCGCCTAGAACCTCTCGGCCACAACTGCTGACCAAACAATTGGTTAAGTACCTGAAATCAAAAGGATGCTTTATCCCATGGGGGGGGGGGGGGGGCTATAATCCTCTTAGCGGAACAACAGGATCAGGACCTGTCAATCAAAAGAGAACAATAGGTTTGCCCCTGAACGTATACTTGCCCCTGATGTATGCAACCCACATTGTATGATGATTCTCTCCATGCCGTACTACTGTCCTTACCTGATCCATTACACCATGCATCTAACTAACGTAATACTCCTTTTTTACCGCTACTAAACGTCACTCAAAATTCCGAAGTTTCTTTCGTCCATTTCTCGCAAATGAGGAGTCACCCGGAGAAATGGTTCCTGCATAGCTGTATGGTTTCAAAAATTCGATCCCAGTGCTGGGGACCTCTCCTTGTGAGCCACAGCGTGGCCAGGAACAGTTAGTCGCAATATAACTAGCGTCCGATGATCCGACGAAGCGGGAATGGTGGAATAAAGCGCCGGAGGGAGGGCAGCGCGATGGCCGCCAGTTGGAAAACCGCGTCGGAAATGCCCTGTCAGGGAATCTACAATGAATGGCACACACTGTACAACAATACAACTTTGACGCAGAAGGGGCCCACGTCATGGTCGAAGTACATGGCTTTGGCAGCACCGAAGCTCCTGTTACAGTATAAGTTAGCGGAAGTTTAAAGGCCCCATTGTACTGAACAAACACATCCGAACGCACATTCGCATTCAATGCAGAAGGTGTGTTCGCTTATAAGCATCATCTTTGACTTCTAGCTATGAATAAGCATTTACACTGGAGCAAACGGAAGAGAAGGCATATGATATGATACCGTTTGTTTTTTGTCACTAGCGTTCAGTGCTAGGGATCATACAAGTGCACAACTGCGTTTATTTTGTGTGGCTAGCACGCTGTTGGTAACGAATGCAAAAAGGTGTAGAGACAGAAAAGTGTGCCTGTGTGAATTTTTGAACAAGTGTGAAAGAAGCGATGGTTTAGCTTTGATCAGTGATTTGCATTTCATTTGATTTATGGATTCATCTTAAGCATTTTCCATGCAATTGATATCATCATTATATACATATATAGTATAGCTAAATAATAAGCCATACGTTTCTAACAAGTTGAACGAATATATATGGCTTTGGTTTATACTGGACATGTTCATTTGTCATTAAATATAAACGTGTCACGCAGAATGACAAAAGGAGAAACAGTATGTGTAACACAAAACACTGTCTGAGAAAAACATTTTAACAAATATGAATGAAATATGCTTGATGCAGGTTAATCATTAAGTATAAATGAATTATGAAAACAAAACACAACAGTATGATACAATAACATCTTCAGAATATCTCAAGTAATGTAGTGGTTATATCACAGAGCAGTTTTAGTAGGGTAGATCATTTTTATTGAATATTTTAAATTCTTCTATCATATAGAAGGCTTTTTGTTCAAGCCACTTTTTGTAGTGTTTCTGAAGACATTCAATGATAAACTTTATGCTGTGGGTGGTAACAAATTAAATAATGTTATCTCTATGTATATGTAACTATTTTGGGTTTTTTAAGTCTAGTAACTGGGATCTCCATCACCTGCCTTTGATGTGTGCCATGGTTATGTATAGACTCTCACAGTTTATGGCTCTCTGGGTTCTTCTTGATATGCACCAAACAATTGAAAATAAAAAGTGATGCAACTGTCAGTATTTTGAGCTCTTTGAAGTATTCTGTGCATGATACATGGTTTCTTACCCCAGAAATGCACCTAATAATCTTTTCCCACCAAATAAAAATTATTTTTGCTCGATAACACTATTGCATGTGTGAAGTGGCTGCGAAAAAAGGCGTAATAGGAGTTCAGCAGTAGCTTGTCCATCACACAAGTCCTAAGTTTATTTAGCAGATATGTAACTTCAGTTAACTTTTTGCATACATACTTAGTGCGTGCTTACCAAATCAAATTTGCGTCAAGATGAATACCACGAATCTTAACTGGAGCACTGCAGTTGTTGTTACATAGGCTGAAAAGAATCCTCTGAACCATATGTTGAATACTCTGAGTTGTTCTGCACTTTTCTGCTTGAGTGTACACAAGGCACTACCATCTGCAACAAAGGTGGTGTCGACTACATGTAGTATGGACTTTCATAGCATCATATTCGACAAATCATTTACATAAATTATGACAAGCAAGGCCCCAAGCCCAGAACCTTGTGGGACACCTTGTATTACACACCAAGTGTCTGATTTGTTTTTGTTAAAACGAACAATTTGTCTTCTCTCACTTGGAGATGAGACATAAAAGGATAACAAAAAGACGTAAGTAGAAAATGGATCTTGACTGTTCTTTCTCTCTTTTGAATTTTGATGGACTTTGATCATTACTCTCGTGCTCTCTTCATAATTATACATACCTTTTGTCATTATGCACGCTTGTGTTCGTGACTGTATCTGCAAGCAGTACATTGTACCAAATTTGATCTTCCGTACGATGGATGAGTGAATAATACCATCACAACTGCCTTTGGTGACATTTATTGAGCTGCTGGAACACGTTTTGCAAAATGAATGTGCCGTTTTTTGCTGTTTTGTCTCCCACTGATCACATCTCAGTACTGGGGTACTAAAAACTTTACGTTGTAGTTCCTCACGAAAATTGGTCGATATTGTTCGCATTTCAAAATGAGACGTTGCTTAAACTACGATACATTGACGGACTGACAGGATAATAAAACAAGAACTCATTTCTGCATAGATGTATATCTCCATGCAGTCTGCTCCTTCGACCTTAAAAGAATGTCCACTCTTACTTTTTCCCTCATTGCACACATGTAAGAGCTAAGAGACAAAACGTAGGTAACTTTTTTGCAAATGTGAACATTAAATACACTCCTGGAAATTGAAATGAGAACAACGTGAATTCATTGTCCCAGGAAGGGGAAACTTTATTGACACATTCCTGGGGTCAGATACATCACATGATCACACTGACAGAACCACAGGCAATAGAGCATGCACAATGTCGGCACTAGTACAGTGTATATCCACCTTTCGCAGCAATGCAGGCTGCTATTCTCCCATGGAGACGATCATAGAGATGCTGGATGTAGTCCTGTGGAACGGCTTGCCATGCCATTTCCATCTGGCGCCTCAGTTGGACCAGCGTTCGTGCTGGACGTGCAGACCGCGTGAGACAACGCTTCATCCAGTCCCAAACATGCTCAATGGGGGACAGATCCGGAGATCTTGCTGGCCAGGGTAGTTGACTTACACCTTCTAGAGCACGTTGGGTGGCACGGGATACACGCGGACGTGCATTGTCCTGTTGGAACAGCAAGTTCCCTTGCCGGTCTAGGAATGGTAGAACGATGGGTTTGATGACGGTTTGGATGTACCGTGCACTATTTCAGTGTCCCCTCGACGATCACCAGAGGTGTACGGCCAGTGTAGGAGATCACTCCCCACACCATGATGCCGGGTGTTGGCCCTGTGTGCCTCGGTCGTATGCAGTCCTGATTGTGGCGCTCACCTGCACGGCGCCAAACATGCATACGACCATCATTGGCACCAAGGCAGAAGCGACTCTCATCGCTGAAGACGACACGTCTCCATTCGTCCCTCCATTCACGCCTGTCGCGACACCACTGGAGGCGGGCTGCACGATGTTGGGGCGTGAGCGGAAGACGGCCTCTCAGTGTGCGGGACCGTAGCCCAGCTTCATGGAGACGGTTGCGAATGGTCCTCACCGATACCCCAGGAGCAACAGTGTCCCTAATTTGCTGGGAAGTGGCGGTGCGGTCCCCTACGGCACTGCGTAGGATCCTACGGTCTTGGCGTGCATCGTGCGTCGCTGCGGTCCGGTCCCAGGTCGACGGGCACGTGCACCTTCCGCCGACCACTGGCGACAACATCGATGTACTGTGGAGACCTCACGCCCCACGTGTTGAGCAATTCGGCGGTACGTCCACCTGGTCTCCCGCATGCCCACTATACGTCCTCGCTCAAAGTCCGTCAACTGCACATACGGTTCACTTCCACGCTGTCGCGGCATGCTACCAGTGTTAAAGACTGCGATGGAGCTCCGTATGCCACGGCAAACTGGCTGACACTGACGGCGGCGGTGCACAAATGCTGCGCAGCTAGCGCCATTCGACGGCCAACACCGCGGTTCCTGGTGTGTCCGCTGTGCCGTGCGTGTGATCATTGCTTGTACAGCCCTCTCGCAGTGTCCGGAGCAAGTATGGTGGGTCTGACACACCGGTGTCAATGTGTTCTTTTTTCCATTTCCAGGAGTGTATGTTGCGCATGTGAGTTGAAAGCTGAATATGTAATGAGTAAGATTTAGTGCCAATACGCAAGAAAGTGTTGTTTCCCGAGTTCTTGCTTTATCACCTATCGAAGCAAATACAAGAAACAGAGGATTTAAGTGGGTTACAGATGCATCCTTTTCGCATCAGATCCTTGTCTTCTTGGTTATTTGAAATATGTAAACAAAAATAAAGTTATATTTACAACGGCAAACGTATTCGTCTTACTGGATCATTTAAGACCACAAATACGTTTGATAATGCCTTCCTGTCAGTATGTTATTAGCATAAGCACCGCAATATTTACTATTTAAAAGAGCTGTCGCGTGCACATGAGAGAAATTACGAACAAAAAGCACTCGTAAACGATCTCAGTTTACAGAATAGTCTTTTATTTAATGTTTTGAGGCATCTAACATGGCGGCGCCAGCTTGAAACAATGTACAGGGTATGTCTGTAGCCCCATCTCCCCTTCTTTTTACCTCCTTGGTGTTTAAGCTTTGTCTTATTCACAAGGATAATCTCTGTATTGCTATTACGAAACTGTCACTTAAAAGTTTTTTCGCAGCTAAATTGAACTTTCTCAGTCTAAAACTGAAATAAAGGTTAGTCTAGCCTTGTAAAAGTATCTTTCATGATACTTTCACCCAAATATTATGAAATAAAATCTCCTGAAGCCAGAAGCTGAAAAAGATGTGGCTACTGACCATGGCCTCACTTTCCGAGGTATTTGCGCCTTAAAGGTTTATGCAGTTTGCTTTAATTCGTGTAAAATATTCAGAGAGGACCATTAAAAGTCGTGACCACGATTAAAGATTTTACGCATCATAAGGCGATAAATTAATGCTGAGCAAAATCTGGTAGTATTACCCTACACCATCGTTTTTCAAAAACTTGGTCTGCAGTACGATTATGGGAAGAAGGAGGCTTCTTAGGCCCACAGTATTCTTCGTGCAAACCCAGAACTTCTGGTGTGGACCGGCCTTTGTTTATAGTTGCCGCCAGCTTCAGTGATGTAACAGTACGGGCATATTAGTAGCGGTGTTTGTTGTGTACGACTTGGCACGCACTGGCAACAAGAGGTGGGCTACGGAAGGGTGCAGTGACTGTCATCGTAGGAAAGCTAGACAGGAGCAGAAATGATTAGTAAACTAGTAACACAACAAACAGAAAATTTATTTAACTTATATTTCTCTAAACGAACGAAAACTCAGTACAAAGAGTGCAGCAAGAAACAGAGTCCTGCTATTACAACAGCAGCAGCGACGGTGAGAGATCTGTGACTAGGGAGCGTCTGCTTAGCTTCCTGTAGCAATGTGGCTCTGAGCAGGAGTGGGTTGTGTTGTCGCTGCGGCTTAGCGGGCGCGCGCTGTTGGGTTCGCCAGATCCCTCGCAACTAAGAAGGTTTTCATTGCCCAATAACACGCTGTAAGAATAATATGTGGTGCTAACCCGCGATCATCTTGTAGACATCTGTTTAAGGAGTTGGGTATTCTGACTGCTGCTTCACAGTATATTTCTTCCCCCATGAAGTTTGGTGTAAATAATCCACTATAGTTTAAAAGTAATAATGAGGTACCTAATTACAGTAATACAAGGAAAAATGACACTCATTACTCAACGTTAAGGTCGTCTTTAGCACAGAAAGGGAGTGCACAACGTTGCAACAAAAAGTTTTGGCCACTTACCGTGTGATGTAAAATGTCTAACAGACAGAAAGGTACAATTTGAAAATAAATTGAAAAAGTTTCTCCTTGACAACTCCTTCTACTCGATAGAAGAATTTCTGTTTGTAAGGTGTAAAAGCTGGTGGGTAGGAATTGCTAACTCAATCTGTATATCTTGTTTTCATTTCAGGGAAAAAAATAATTATATGGTGATGTTTAGAGTACAAATAGATGTGCAAATTAATTTGCAATATGAATGTAAAATGACTCATTCAACATATTGACGATTTATCGTGCAAAATGATTATAATGGAATATGAAAGTAACTAACTAACTAATTGCTTTCAGTGTGAGATGGAAAATTGCTATTCTGCTGCCAGCTTAACGCTTGCAGAGTGGTATCGATACGTGACACCACAGTTCTACGTGTTGCTAATCTTGGTCACTGACAATATGCAGAGTGAATAAGGACTGACGAATAATTGCTAGCCCATCAATGTCTTCCACTATAACACCTAGAGATGTTAGAAGCTACTGACGAAGCAGACGAAGTGTCACTCGTGGTGAGGGCTAGGAAGACAATAAATCATGTCGAACATTGCTGCTTTCTGGAGCATGACAATGGTGAAGTACTGTACCGCATTTGAAATTGACCATCTTAAGAATCAACTTACTTGAATCCTTGTTATTTCCATATGTGTTTATACCATAGCTACATATTGGTATGTGACGTGCCCATCAATGGGTTGCCAGACGTGGCCACCAATGGACGCCTAGTGATTGTCTGTCTCTCCTTGCTTGCCCCTGAGCCAAGGCGCCTTCTTTTCGCATTGCAAATACCTGCCCGTTATACAAGAGGTGTTCAATAAGTAAGGCAACACATTTTTTGCTGAAAGCGGGTTGATTTCATTCAGGATTCCAATAAACAATATTATTCTACACTCCTCAGGCTACAAAAATTGCTATTCGACATGATCTCCACTCAATGCGACAGCCTTACACCACATTATCGGAAGGGTCTGTATGCCATCTCGGTACATTACTGGACGACGTCAGAAACACTCTGCTGCATCAACGACCTGTCCATCGTCCACACACTGCTTCCCGAAGAGTGCATCCATCATCGGACGAAACAGATGAAAGACAGAAGGTTCAAGATCAGGGGCCGTAAGGTGGATCAAGAAGAACAGTCCAATGAAATTTTGTGGGCGCCTTTCAGGTGTGCAAACTTATGTGAGACCTTGCGTTGTAATGGAGAAGGAGAAGTTTGTTTGCATTTTTGCATACGCTGAGACGTTTCTTCGATTCCACAGGTCTGTGCGGCAGTTCCAGCACGCGGGAGATCGGACAGGTTTGTCTGACCTTGTTGCCATGATGACAGATGCCTCACGCAACAACTCACTGTGTTTTTGTTCACTGTCAGGTCTCCGTAAACAGTCTGCAAGCGTCTATGAATATCTGTGCTGCTGTGGTTTTCCGCCAAAAGAAACCCAATGATAGCTGTCTGCTTGGAACACACCTTCGTTATAGACGCGATTTTGAAGGCTAAGTACAGCTCCGCCATCGATCGGGACTTCATGAAACTATAGGGGCTCTAGCAGAAACATTCCAGGATGTCCCACAATAAATTCCGTATTTTTTCAACCGAAATTGTCCGCGGAAAAAGATTTGTTGCATTACTTACTGAACGTCACTCGTATGTTTGCCGACGGCGGAATGCCGAGCTAAACTTTGTTAACATTCGGACAGGACCGTAGGTGTCCGAGGGAATGTGAATGACGCACACAGCTCGGCACAGTACATTCATGGTAATATTCATAGTACTTTATTACTACTGTATATACTCAGCCTCTGATGAAAAATACGGTCAAAGCAAACATATATGACGGAAGAATACTTTCAGATGGTAAAGCTTTAAGAAATAACTTTGATCAATTCTGTCGTGACAAAAAAAGAAAATGTCTTATAATACCGTACCATTAATGAGTGCTACGGAGAGAGCAGCAGCAACAGTAGAAAGTAGTGCAACAATGTGGTTCGTAATGTGAATATGTCAGTGAACATCCAGGCATTTAACACCACAGGGAGCTGAAATACTTCCTGCAAATTGTAAACGAAATAGGATTTCGTTTCAAAAAATTAAAATCAGAATAACGTTACTGGTGTAGAGGGAGAACATACTTGCATTGCTTGCTCCCACTCAAAGCTCCTGATGTCAAGATTCTCAGATCGAACCAAACGTTGAATGTCGATAGAATATCAACCAAAACTCCGATTTAGTTCGTACTATGTGCTGTCGTCCTGCAGAAACGTTAACTAAAACTAAGACCACAACTACGGAGCACATCAAATGCACAACTGTGAGTAACTAATACATGTTGCTTCCGTGGGGACGTTGGTAGAGCGTTCGATCCTCTGTACTAAGGGTCCTGCGCCCAAACCCCAATGACGACAATTTCTTTTTTTTTTTTTTTTACATTGTTATGCGTGAAAGTGTTACGTGGGACACGGTATTTGTGACATGTAAAAGGTCTGTTTGGAATTTGCAGCAGTGTTCTCTTGGCAGTCTGCCTTAGCTTCCTTTCTCTGAAAATAATAAACCTATAGACACATTTGTAGTTTCACAGAATATACTATCGGAACAGAAAAATAAAGGAACAACTACGTAGCACATGCGGAAGTAGAAGTAATAATAATAATTAATAATACACAAAATAATAAGAGCAATAGGAAGTACACAATGTTCAACTAACGAAGCGAAAACAGACTGCCAATAGAACATTGCTACAAACTTCGGAAAAGCCTTTTACACGTCAGGAAAATGTTCACCCATATAACAGTTTCACGCGTAGATAGTTAAAAAAAATTATCATCATTGGGGTTTTAACGCTCAACCTTCCCACCCACGGAAGATCTGCAATGCAATCACTCACAGGTATGCTTTTCCTGTGTTCCGTAGCTCTGGTGATACTTTTAATTACCGTTTACGCATGTTCTACTGGACGACAGCACACAGCGCGAACTAAATCGGTGTCTTGGTTCATGCTCTATCGACATACTGCGTTTGATACCGGTCTGAGTGTCTGACCTCTGGATGTTTGGGTGTCAGTTTTATTGTCCTACTTTAATTTCTTTCGTTTTTTCGTGGAAGCACGTATTAACAGCGAATGCATTTTTATCTCCTACACATCAGTTATCAGGTCATATGGAGCCGAAGGCCCAGTCGTGTACTCTTGGTGATTGCACGACATAAAGCTTTACACCTCGCCTGGGCACATCAACACAGACATTGGACTGTTGATGACTTCAAACATGTTGCCTAGTCGGATGAGACTTGTGTGAAATTGTATAGAGCAGATGGATGTGTACGGATATGAAGACAATCTCTTGAATCAATGGACCCTGCAAGTCAGCAGGAAATGTTCAAGCTGGTAGAAGCTCTGTAACGGTGTAGGACATGTGCAATTGGAGTGACATGGGACCCCTGATACATCTAGATACGACTCTTACAGGTGAAATGTAT
Organism: Schistocerca gregaria; assembly: GCF_023897955.1. Taxonomy (NCBI): domain Eukaryota; kingdom Metazoa; phylum Arthropoda; class Insecta; order Orthoptera; family Acrididae; genus Schistocerca; species Schistocerca gregaria. The sequence goes on from NC_064927.1 coordinate 322,402,808, forward strand.
GTAAGCATCCTGTCTGATCTCCTGTGTCCATTCATATACAGTGTGCATTTCGATGGACTTGGCAAATTCCAGCAGGACAATGCGACGACTCACACGTCCAGTACGGCTACAGAGCGGCTCCAGGAACACTATTCTGGGTTTAAACACTTCCGCTAACCACCAAACTCCCCGGACACGGACATTATTGAGTATATCTGGGATGCCTTGCAACGTGCTGTTCACAAGAGATCTCCATCCCCTCATACTCTCTTGGATTTATGGACTATCTTGCAGGATTCATGGTGTCAGTCCCCTTCACCACTGCTTCAGGTATTAGTTGAGTCCATGCCACGTCGTGCTGAGGCATTTATGCGTGCTCGAGGGGGCCCTACACGATATTAGGCAGGTGTGCCAATTTCTTTGGCTCTTCAGCGTATATTTACACGATTTTTAGTCTACTTACACTGTCACTGCCCACAGTTTGTGCATATATTTACAAGTGTAGAAGTATGTCAGGACACATGGTGTGCACATATTTTACACACTTGTGGTCTATTTTCACTATCACTGCATGCATGGTGTGCACATATTCGCAAATGCACTCAGTACACAACTATCTCAGTACATGTGGTATGGATATATATTAACGCTAAACATATTTTCACTATCATAAACAGGTGATACCATTCCACATACTACTGTTATTCACATGCTCTCTCAGTCTCTTTCATTCAGACCACTCTCTTCAACAGAATGGTACAAGTACAGACGATTTCAGTCCCATCCTCGCAAATAATTTTCTTATTGTCAGGAGGTGACAGACCAATTTTAGAGTGCAGCAAAGTGTACACCTCATGCCCTCATGGTTGAATACTAGTTTTCTGTACATATGCTGTGGTTGCAGTGGAGCAGGGCAGTCTTAATGGTGAGGGCTCTTGCTGCCACATGACACACATGATTGCCTGCCTCTCGATAGCATCTCCCAATGTGTGATATGTATACATTTCGGATCTAAGACTCACAAATTCCACAATTAGCAACCCATTCATCTCGTCTTTCATTAGAACAGTAACATTCTTGTTCTGAGGAACAATACTCTAGGCCAACGAAAAAATGTTTTGAACGTTTTTTACTTGGATAGCTGATCTTTATAGATTTTTATCAGCTGAAGTCAAATCTAGCCTTAGTTTTTTTTGTATCATCCATAGTTTTTGAACAATACGCTTTTTACTACATAATGTAAAAATCCTATGCTATACAGTAAATTGGGAAATTAATGAAATGCTTTGTTACAACATAAGCATGGTTTGTATTTACAGTAAGCTACGTAAAACAATGATACGTGTTAAAAGAGGTATATTTGTCAGCTGGAATTGGTTTGCATTTTCTTTCTTTGAAGCTTCTTGTGTAGCTTTTTCAGTGATGAGTCACTTGCTGAACTTCTCAGTGAAGTGACCAGCAGTTGTCCCCCATCACGTTGGTGTTCCAGCGGCCTCGCTTGCGTTTTTCCATCTCTTTAATGCGCTGGTGAAAACGCTTTCCTTGCTCCTCAGTATCATCTTCCATATTGTCCGAGTAGTAATCAAGGCGACTGTTCAAAAAATGAACTTTCAGGTTCATTAAACATCCTAAAGTTTTAAACTTCTTTAACACTGTAGCTATAATAGAAATATATTCTGAGACTTTTTCATGTTCTAAGAACTTTGTATTGACTTGCTTGAATGATACCCATGCTTATTTCTTATTTAAGGTCATTGTGGATTCAAAGTTAACATCAGACATCAATTTTCTAGTGTCAGGTCCGACTGAGACGCCATCTTTTACTTTAGCTTCTGAATGGTGTGGAAACTTTTGGCAGATATACTTAAAACATAGGCTATATTTAGGCAAAGCCTTTACAAACTGTTTCCTTAGCCCTTAGGTGGTAGGAGTACGTTTTTTGGATCAACAATGTTTTTGCTTTAGAATGTTCTTCTCATCAGGTTTTAAAGACTCCTTCACATGCCAGTTCTTTCTGCACCAGTGCTGATCACTAGCCCTATTGTCCCAAAGCATGCACTTTACTTTTAGATCGCCACATATCATCCAACCGTGAGCAGACTAGCCTATTTTATTTGGGACTATTTATAGGTTTTCATAGCTTTCTTTCATATATACACAATGTCCAACAGGTATAGATGCATACACGTTACCATTGTGTAATAAAACAGCCTTCAAACTAGTTTTGGATGAATCAATAAACAACCTCCAGTCTTCCTTTTTGTATTCAATGCCAAACTCATTCATCAGACTTTGAATGTCTGAGCAGTACACCAAATCACCTTCTTGTTGAAAAAAATCTTGGAAAATTGCTGCTCTCTCTATCTATACATGTATATGCTGGTTCCAACTGCCAAAAAGTCCTTTTCTTTTAATCTAGAGCCAAGCAATTCAGCTTTTTCTTTTGTTAAGTCCAGATCCCTAACCAAACCCTTAAGCTCAGTCTGACTAAACAATTTGGGCTCTAGACTTTCTGTATTACAATGAAATTCATCATCATCTAGTTCATATAACTCACATTGTACATCAGAAAATACTTCTGTTGGAATAGAATTTAAATCATCTGGTGGCTCAGGGACTGGCAAATCTACACCATGCTCTACTGGTAAGATGGCAGATGGAAGATTAGGGTAGCTTATTACCTTCTTGTTTTTCGAATTATGACCAGTAACATCAACGCTGCAAAAGTAGCAATCATCAGAATGATTTTTTGGCTCCCTCCATATCATGGGAACAGCAAATATAAAGGCTTTTTTCTCCTTTTTGGACCATTTTCTCAGATTTTTAACACACACATAACACACCTTATGCGGCACCCAAGATTTATCTTGGCCACGAAGTTTAGATCCAAAGTATGAGGGATAAGCGTTTTTCACAAAGTCTGTAATGTTTCTTTGGTGTTTTATAATCACAAACTCACTACAAATATAACGAAAACTGTCAGCAGAGTTTTTACAACCATGGCTAGACATTGTACTGAGCACATGTACAGGAAACGGGAAAGTGTGGTTAGGCCGACAGTAAACAAAACACCATCTGTTAACACAAAAATAGAGTCGACATTTTTTGTCAACAAATGTTTTTCAACAGGGCTACCAATGTCATCTACATTCATTAAACCTCTCTTTTAAATTCTTTTAACTCTATAAAAGCTCTTAAATAATTTAAAAAATCGCTTAATTTAATAAATTTAACTGTAAAATGTAAAGAAATGGTGGGTGATACAGCTTTTTAAGTATCATATTTGGATTTCCCAACCTAAAAAACTAAAGAATAATGTATTTTCAACAAAAAAGTTTTTCCATCGTTGGCCTGTATTCTCGAATGTAATGGCACAGCACCTCATTACTTGATATGGACTGCAGCCCTACACCTAATAGATGAAGCTGTCTGTATCCTTATAAAGTAACTTTGGATCAGTGAACTGAATTTTCACAAACTGATAATGAAATCGGAATGTGGAGTTTTGATAGGTCTAATATACAAGTCTGCTCTTACACAGGTTTCATGAACTCTACTGCACTTTTCGCCATTCTACAGCAACAAAGTCCTTATTGAAGATTGTGGCCCATTTAAAACTTGGTCTGGCGATACATTTCCTTACGCCAAACGCACACAATATTGTATTCTAATAAGAATTTCATTGTGTTTTCCCAAATTGTCCACTGTCTTGCCAAAAATTGCGTTATTCGTGGATTAAAAGAAATCTGTTTTAAATTTTTATTTGCAGATGCTCTGTTCTGAGTATTTAAAACAATATACTCCTTCAACCATGGATATGCCTGAAGGAGATAGCATGAGTGATTCACATCAGCTTCATCCCTAAGCTGAGACATGCTGCTAAGCTGAGACATGCTGGAGGTTCCTGTAATGCTTGATGTATCTCTACTTGTCCCTCAACATCTTCATCAGTTCGGGGATGGCGCAGAACTAGTTGTTCCGGATATAGTGGCAAATTGCTTTGCACATCATGTAAACTAAAAGGCCGATCTCTTGCATTCTTTTTCGGGCAGCCATCGAAATTCGCTAATGGGAAGCGATTGTTGCGTGGCATGCCCATATAAGTTATTCACATACAAGAACATGATGTAACTCGAATCAAGGGATGTGTTGAACCTCTCATCCATACATGGGTTATTTGGCTTGGTGTGCTTTTCGGCACATTATCAAAGACCCCCCCTCCCCCCCTCCAATTCCACACTCAAAGAAAAAACCATTCCAACATCGGTCTACAGTGCGATGTCGACTTTCATTTTCTTGAGCATATTGTCCCAAGACAACACATGTGCTGTGTAATAAAATGCAGGGTTCAGAGCATATGTGTTCATGCACACACTTTGTAATTTCTCAAAAACATCAGCAAGAAAATGTACACTAGTGCACATGTAACTCTTTCCAAACATTCACAGCTTCAAGATTTCCTGAAGGCGGATGAACATAAATAACACTCTGCAGTTAATACCAAATTTCAAACTTGTATGGCCACGATACTAGAAGAATATGATGGCCTGTATATTTTTCACAAAACCAGTTTCTGAGATCCCCTTAATACTAATTATTCTTCCTCGGACAGCCTTAATAAACTGTTCAATAACGCTTTATTAAAATTTATGAGTTATGTCCTCCCTGTAACCAATGATTTTAATACCTTCTTCGAGTCAAAATCACTACAATCCTTGAGATTGTCAAAAAAGCAAAGTTAAGCCCAATATCTGATTTAAGCAGCCTCTTGAAATTGGGTGTGACTAAAACAACATTCACATAAATAATGACCATATTTATGTTGGACTGTAAGGACATGTAATACTGGAAGATTTCAAGACAAACGGCCCAGTAGAAGAAGTGAACAAATTTAATGCAATGTGCCAAGAATTTTTAAGTGGGAAGAATATTTCAGGTACAGCAGTGGGTCGTCTTGGAGAAGAAACTTTTAAATTCATTGAAATATAATTATAGATCCGTGTGTAGGAAGAAATCTGGAGAAACTGTCTTTGAAAGATGTGTTTATTCATTTTAATTTTTTGGTGGCAAAAAGCAACATGCAAAAAGCAAGCAATGAGTGGAGACATCAGTCTCTCATCGAAGCTAAGCATTTTGCTATTGAAAGCAAGCTAAAAATTAAAAAAATTGGCTGCTGAAATTTATTGGGATAAGGTTCTAAGCTTTAATGATCATCATGGCAATACAGAAGAATGCTGAAGATTAGATGGGTAGATCACATAACTAATGAGGAAGTATTGAATAGGATTGGGGAGAAGAGAAGTTTGTGGCACAACTTGACCAGAAGAAGGTATCGGTTGGTAGGACATGTTCTGAGGCACCAAGGGATCACCAATTTAGTATTGGAGGGCAGCGTGGAGGGTAAAAATCGTAGAGGGAGACCAAGAGATGAATACACTAAGCAGATTCAGAAGGATGTAGGTTGCAGTAGGTACTGAGAGATGAAGAGATAGAGTAGCATGGAGAGCTGCATCAAACCAGTCTCAGGACTGAAGACCACAACAACAACAACATGGCAATTTTATTTACAAAAACCTTGTAGTGGTCGTTTAGTTTTTTCTAGCAGTTCTATTTTTAAATACTTGCATAGAACTGTTATACAGTCTTCCCAAAAATGTGAAAACAGACAAAAGAAATACACTCAACAATATAACCCTTAACAGGCTGCTTCATAGAAAACTGAGAGTGCTAACAAAGAATTGCTCAATTTTAAAACCCAATAGTAATATGCTAAATGTAGCAAATACATGTAAAAGTACTGTTTCACCATCTGATCTTGTAAATCTATGAATATTTTGTGCAGTGTACTACAGGTATTTTATGTGATTAAATACATGAAATAATATGTTGCTCTTTAATGTAATTGTATGCCCTGAATATAGCTATTTTAACATTCTTTAGGTATTTTAGGGAAAACTCATAAAGAAATTAGGATGAAACCAAAATTTCAGGTGAAAATTCCATGCACTTGTGAAGTGGGTGGAAGGTTATATCTACGTTCATGCTTCCCAATGGCTAGAGAGCCTATCAGAGTGCCACATGCAGTCATGTGCCCTTACTTCATGTTATGTTATTTTGTAGTTATGACAGATTGTTAAATAATAATGAGTGTGTTTCACTGTTTAAAAACTATAAATATAAATGAATAGACAGTGATTGTTGATCGATATCATACATTGAACAAAAGTAAGTACAGAATTGTTTTAGATTTAGAACTTGGTTTCATTGTGAAGAAAAACATCAGTGTACATGCTTATTGAGAATAGGGTGAGTAATAATTTACACACATATACTCACAGATTGTAGTAAAAGCACTGTGATCCCTTAGACCTCGAATGGTGTAAGTGAAATGCAGTTCACTGTAAAGTAAAGAAAATTGGCAAAAAAGAATTCTCCCCTTCAACCTTCATACTAATTTACAGTATGATGTGACGCTGTATGGACAGACTTATATGAAAAACTGACAATATTAAGAAAAATAAACTGTATCATACAGTTTCAAAATAAAAATTTTGGCACTGGATGATATAGTTTTACATATCAGATATCAGAAGTGAATTAAAAAGTTACTTTCGACGTTTTTTATTTTTGTATTCGACTATGTAACTACCACATACAACAATAAATGTTTACAGAGATTAGAGTACTTTTAACATTATGAATACTTTAATTTTATAGTTTGTTTTTATGGATTATTTGTTAGATGCCTTAGATTATCTGTGATTTATTCTGTCTTTTCCTTTACGTGTTTACTATTTACTACACATGTAGAGTGAAAGACATGTAATAATTCTGGCAAAGGTATATATTTGGTATCTCACTTTTAACAACGCCCTGTGCACACAAATTATGACTCAAAACACGCAGTTTCGAGTGTTTTTCCATTTTACAGGTGGCATACATACTGCTAAATCTGATACTAACATTTTATGGATACATATCAGCCATGTGTTAAAAAGGTAGTTTCAAAGTTTTGACATTTTACTTTTGCTATCGAATATATACCTGGCATATACAACAATGAGTGGTTAGAGGGATTACAGTACCTCTTATATCATGAATACTTAATTTTATAAATCGTTGTTTTTATAACTTAGTCATTAAATGTTTTCAATTTGCCTTGCTGGATTCTGCGTTTCTGTTTACATATTTATTTTTTGTTAATCATGCACAGTGAAAGACATATGATAATCCTGGTGAAGGTATACCTTTGGGACACCCCTCTTATTGAGGTTCTATGCTCTCAAATTATGGCTCAACACACACAATGTAGTGTGTTTTTTTCATTTTTACAGGTAGTGTGGCAACAGTAAAATCTTATACAATATTTTGTGGAGTAAAAGGTGTGAAATATTGTACAAATTGTCTAGTACCGAGAGAAGTCAGCTTAGCTCAGGGCTGCGAAGGGGGGGGGGGAGGGGGGGTTTGTCAGTCAGGCAGTGTGTGCAATACATGCGGCGCACACACAGACACCAAGAATACAGGAGCGCCATGAGGCCCCCGTGACTATGGCTAGGTAAAACTGTAGATGCCTTTTAATCACATGAAATAATTGGAGATGACATAATTTGTTTAAGGGCTTAATCAACCATCGCTCAAATTTATATGATATGAAGTTAAGAAAAATTCAGTATTTCAGAACACACATAAAGTTGGCCAATGAGTCCATAGTTCGATTTAATCACGTATTGGTCTCTTACAGACCATTCACATCGACTGTCATCTTTTTTGCCATTGCCACCAACGCCAGGGACCTACCAGTTATAAAACCATACTTCCATGCGAAGCTAATTGTAATACTGTTGCGTAGTGTTGCATTCCTTGCTACTAATAAGTATCGCCTCTGTATAGAAACTTCCTTATACTACATGTTCACAAATTTATGTTATGTCTATGTGAAATCTATGCTGCAGCAGTCAGTTGGTGCTAGATGTACTTGATGTCAAGCAGTGCTCTAATGTGGATTGACAGCACCAAGCTTGGATTACGTCAGCGTCTCCTCATACATTTGTTTATTTACATTTCACAAGCACCCATCCAATTACTCACTTCACCCCAGCGCTCCCCACTGTAATATGATATCTTCTCTTGCATCACATATATTGACACATGAGGGAACTCAATATTCTTACATCTGTTTTTTTTTAAAAAGAAATACTACTATACCATAGTGATTATGTGTCATCGGTAGAGTTTGCGATTGAGGCAAGAATTCATTTCCCATTTATTTCTGTGAGTGACAGAAGAAGATGATCGTCCATTTGCTGGGAAATCTTTCTTGTTTGTCGTCCAATGCTGATAAATCATGGGTGTATGCATCTTGCTCTGATCAGCTGCTATGCTATAAATTTCACATGGTGGTAAAATTGATTTGTGATCATGGATATTAGAACCAATGAGCAGCATGCACTAGGGATTACAGCGGAATTGATTAAGTCATCCTCAAATGAGCTTCTTTGAAATTAAATTAAAGCTGTTGTAATGTAGGTCCTATGCAATGAGTAGAACAAAAACTGACACAATCATGAGTTTCAGAGCAATCGCCATGAAGGGTTCTGAATGGTTCTGATACTGAAGTCACGGGTCACCTGTTTTGCATGTTCGCAATATGTACATTTTTGATAGAAAGCCACAACAAACAGGTTGTATTATTCAGTAAAAACCCAGGAAAGGGTGAAGTTGCACCAAGTATCCTCTGTGTAAAAACAGTCACTGCAGGACGACTAAATCTTAAATAAGTGTAATTCAGTTGTGGTTTGTTACTGATCACTGAAAATGTGTGGTGAAGATAAGAAAAAGAAATTGGGCCATCAAAAACGTATAAGAAAATGAGAAAGAGAAGAATAGGGAGATAGAAATTCTACAAAAATTAGTAATTATTGTACAAACGTAGCATCTACTTCCAAATAATTTTCTGAAACCTTTGGGAGCAATAAACCATCTCTGGATATTGTGGGAACTACTTCATGCAGTGGTAAGTGTTTCCTCTGTTTCATGCTAATGTAGCTTTCTTGTGGAACTTTAATCACAGTCACAAAACGTAGGTCCGATCTCTCTCCAACCCCTCAACCAACCAAGTGCAAATACACACACACACACACACACACACACACACACACACACACACACACATATATATATATATATATATATATATATATATATATATTAAAGTGTAGTTGGTGTATGGCGAGTTACATGTGAACAATAGTATGGCAATCAGAGTCTTTTATTTAAATGAAAAAAATTCCCAACCTAAGTAAAACTCATTGACACGAAATTCTCCGAACCCCGACCGATGTATATTGCTCTGACCACCTTCTTCAAAATTACCAGGGTTTTGGTGGTGTGTATGGGTGAGAATAAATTGTGTTTGCAAGTGATTTAATTCACGATATTTTCTTATATGAAAACCACTTTCAATTGATCACGTTTCACATGCACTGCTCATTTTAGATCTCACAATCAACTTGTAGGCATCAAAACTTGACTAAGCAAAAACTGTTTGTTGAGTTACTCTTGGAGCAATTCCTTGGGCAGTTCTGGTTTAATAGTTTTCTTGTGGTGCCTGGGCAAACAATCATTCAGGCAGATAAAAATTCCAAAAACCAATGATTTTGCTTTTGTTGGTGTTATAGGGAGCTCAGTGTGGTTTTTCTCAATAAAATGTAGAAACATGGACAATTTATGAGTTTGTTACATGTGCATTTCTGTTAGGATCTTTTTTTTACCATCGAAAACAGGGAAAATATGTTGTACTTGTTAATTTGTTATTGTACGTTGTGTATCATTAGTTAGTTATTTACCAATTAACATAATGGGTTCGAGGCGACTCATGCAGGTTAATTGCTTATCTAGAGGAATGTGAGCTTCAGCGTCCTAGTTCTCATGGGTGCAATGGGTGCATGTTGGTAAAAATCAGTATACTGTCTTACATTTGTAACTGTTAGCAACTTCAGAGATCTGACAGTTCTGGCATTATAGCAGTATGGTGAGTTCTTGTTATGTTGTGTGTATGTCAGCTGAGATATAAATTAGTAGTAAATAAGTAATACATCTGGATATCAAAATTGTATAAAGTACTTTCATAAAACCTTGTTACTCCATGTGCAATTTATACTATAACTGATCTGATCAATGATATTACAGAGAAACCAATCACTGACTCTCCTTGTTTGGGTTTCGCTAGATGTTAAGAATCTGTACACCAGTGTTATGGTTAAAGAAAAGATCAAGTTAATCAGAAGAAATTTCCTTTAATGCCGTAAAAGTTCGAGGCAGGAATCCAGTGAATTCATTGATTTTTTACAGCTGATTACAAGTTTTAAATATTCCACTTTTAATCATAAGTTTCATATTCAAAACAATGGTTTAAGCGTGGGGTCCAGCATTTCAGGGACTATGGCTAACTTCTTTATCAGTAGCCTGGAACAGTGGTCTTCAAACTACAACCCAAGGGCCATATGTAACCTGAACCAAGTATACGTGGGCCCAGAGTTCTCGCTCATATTTTATAATAATATGCATCAAGTAACTAAAAGCTGAATGAAACAACTTCATCTAACTCCAAGAACTTCTTAAGAGCATAATTTTCCTGTTCAGTAACAAACAAAAATACTTACAGAGACAATAATATTTTAAGATACGCTTAATTTTAATCAACACTGGTGGTTTTGGCCATGAGCTAAGTAAAGTTCACCACTTACCTGAGAGACAGAGGGGTACGTAATGTGGGCGCTGCATGGTTAGAGGATGTGAGAGGGGCAACGTTTGATTGTCAGTCTTTCAGTACTGGCAATTCAAGGGCGTGCATGACTCGTACCAACTAGCTGCTATGCTATGAATTTTGACATAGAAGTAACACGTATTCGTGAATGCGCATTACAGCAATGGTCATCTTGAAATACGTTGTATATCTGTAGCAAAGAATGTGAAATTAAATTTAGCCAGTTGTAATACAACGCAATGTGTAGAAAGAAAATGGCATCCAAAATATTAAGTAAATATCTGTGACCGTGTCTCAAATTGCAAAATACATTTAAATATAATTACAATTTCATTAGTTAATCGATTAATCATCGTCTCATACAGACAATAAACTTCATCAGGCAATTGTCCGCACCCGGTAGCTGAGTGGTCAGCGCGACAGAACGTGAATCTTAAGGGTCAGGGTTCGATTCCCGGCTGGGTCTGAGATTTTCTCCGCTCAGGGACTGGGTGTTGTGTTGTCCTAATCATCATCATTTCATCCCCATCGACGCGCAAGTCGCCGAAGTGGCGTCAAATCGAAAGACTTGCACCTGGCGAACTGTCTACCCGACGGGAGGCCCTGGTAACATACATTTACATTTACATCAGGCAATTGCCGTATCGCAGCTTTGGGGTTGGTGACAGTGGCAGCAATCTGGAATAGAGAACAGTCGACTTGAAGTGTTCCGAATGGTGCCGACTCTTAACGTTCAGTACTTCTGTGCTGGCAGCCAACTTACTACAACCTTACTATAGCTAGTATATTAGGGCTCATAATACACTAATTTATGCAGGTTAACAAGTCACAGTAAGATCAGTGCACACAGTACGTGGACTGAGTTGCCGCCCACATCATTAGTATTGGCTCTTGAGCGAAAAGTTTGACGACCACTGGCCTAGAAAATAAAGTCTGTGAGTAAAAAAGCTTCATTATAAATTACGTAGACGGCATTTCGTTGGTTGTTGACAGTTCTGAGGAAGCTTTAGAAGAAATACGAGATCGGAAAGTAATGCACAATAATTTTATTACGAAAATTTTAGTAGATAACAAAATCACAGATGGACTTACACCTTTTACCTCCTTTTCTACGTAGTCACCAACGTTCTCAAAATGTTTCTCCCATCGCAGTTCAATGTGCCCTGCTTGTAGAACGCTGTTTGATTGAGTGTAGCCATCTGCGAACTGCTAATTTCATTCCGCATCTGTCACAGAGCACTAGCCGGCCAACAATTTCTATCTCCAACTAAACAGACGGAAGTCCGATGGTACAAGGTCCGGACTGTATGGTGGATGCTGGAGCAACTCCCACTCAAATTTGTGGATTCTCTCATGAACAGGAGCAGCGACATGAGGATAAACATTTTCACGAAAAAGTTTGACATCGTCAGCATTAATGTTGTGGCGTTTGTCATGTAGGTCACAACGCAACATAACCAAAGTTTTAATATGGGGTGCAGCAGTCACAAATTCCTGTGTTCAGTAAAGTCCACAAATAACACATCATGTATACCCCAGAATACTGTCACGAGCACTTTCCTATCAGATTTGTCACTTTGAAGTTTTTTAGTACTGGGGAGCCAGTATGTTTTCATTCCACAGAGGCCTGTTTGATCACGACTCATCACCAGTGACAATTCCTTTCAGCAAATCATGTTTATCTGCGGTGTAACATGTTAAGTGATCCAAGCTTCTCGTCATTCGCTGGCCCTTGTGGTTGTCTGTCAGGTTCTTGGGCACCCAGAGAGCACTAATTTTACGAAATTTCAACGTGTCGTGAACAATTTAGTATACCGTACCATAGGAAATATTGAACTGTCGTAAAGTTTCGCAGCTGCATACGCCGGTCGTTCAAAATAACTGCCTCAACGGCTTCTATGATTGTTCGCCTGCTTGGGTTACTTCCTTCAAGTGGACTCTCCCAACATTCCATTTTCAGGTTTATCTCAGCCAGCGTCAGCAGTATCGTTGGTGTGTGTCGTTACGTGTTGACGTGAACGTTTTAGTTCCTTTGTTCGTTTGTTTCGTTTTTGTCACTGTTAAAATGCTAACCATAGAAGAACGTGTCTCTTTAGTCAAACTAGTGTTCAAATGGCGATAAATACACAGTTTCAGTTCGTCAAACATTTAATTCAATTTTCTCGGAGACAATACTCCCACATCGCGTTACTGTGCGAGATTTGATTAACAAATTTCGAAGTACGGGTTCAGTGATAGATGCATCGAGAAATGGCCGTCCTAGCGATTTGTCTGAGGATAAACTACTCGATATTTCCGATAAAATGTCCATGAGTCCGAACAAGTCAGTAAGAAAACTCGCCCAGGAAATCGATGTTAGTGTCGGAACGGCCCACAGTCCGACACAAATGTAAGGAAAAAATTAGGACTTTTCCCATACAAAGTGACAGTCGTGCAAGAACGGAAAAATACTGATCGTGGCAAGAGACTGCATTATTGTCAATGGTTCAAAAATTTCGTTCAACAAAATGGAAGGGATTTTCTTAATGAAACGCTTTTCACTGATGAGGCTTGCTTACATTTATCCGGGTACATGAACTCGCAAAATTCTCGTATGTGTAGTACTGCAAATCCATTGTGTATTATGAGAAACCACTTCATTCTGTGAAATTAGGACTTTGGACTGCAATTTATAGACGTCGGATTGTGGGTCCCATATTTTTCAACGGAACAATAAACGCACAATGTTACTGCAGTGATATTCTGTAGCCATTCATAGGAGAACTTGTGTTAAGTGAAATACTGAACGGTTATTTTCAACAAGATGTTGCAAACGCGCATACAGCTCGCGTTTCAATGTCACTGCTTGCTTATGTTTTTGGTGATCACAGGGACTTTGGCCTCCACGATCGCCTGACCTAACACCACCTGACTTTTTCTTCTGGGTTGCAGCGAAAGCAACTGTCTATAAACACCGTCCAAAATCCATCGATGAATGAAAACTACAGCATCCATTTTCACTGCTTCTGTTACAGAAGAGATGTTACAGCTTGTGTTTGAATTGTGTATTCAACAACAGGGGGGAGGGGGGGATTTTCAACATTAATGTAAAAATTTGTAATTAAAAATGAATATTCAATAAATTAATAACTAGTATTTCACTGAGTTTCATTTCGGTATATTCACTGCGGGATACGGCACGGGCGGCTAACAATCGTACGGCATTGCGGAGAGACTTTTTGAACACCCCGTAGTTGTCCCCATAAAAGCCACGCATGTCCCTGTGAATTTGACTCGGTTTATGTCCTCTGGCAGCCAGTGGCCTTGCCGCGGTGGTAACACCGGTTCCCTTCAGATCACCGAAGTTAAGCGCTGTCGGGCAGGGTTAGCGCTTGAATGGGTAACCTTCTGGGCTGCCCAGCGCTGATGGGAAGCGGGGTTCACTCAGCTCTTGTGAGGCAAACTGAGGAGCTACTTGACTGAGAAATAGCGGCTCTGGTCTCGTCGTAAACTGACATACGGCCGGGAGACAGGTGTGCTGACTGCATGCCCCTCCATATGCGCATCCAGTGACGCCTGTGAGCTGAGGATGACACGGCGGCCGGTCGGTACCGTTGGGCCTTCCAAGGTCTGATCGGGCGGAGATGTCCTCTGGCACACAAACATCGAACTACACTTCGCTCCTTTTCACAAGTTGAGGCAGTAACATGCGCATCAAGTTTGTTTCGTCGTTCAGGCTTCTCTCGCTAGAGCTGCACATGAAAACAATATGCTCTCTGTAGCGCATATTTCAAACTATGAATTTTCAATTTCAATTTGAAATTTCAACATTCTAGCTACAATAACAGGGGAGAAAAAAATATTGTGCGTTAATTTTCGATCCTCCTTCATAGTAAAAAAAGTTCAGCCACACCGATAGAAAGATTCAGTTTCCTGTGGAGCTCGAAATTAAAGGTTTGCAACTTCTCGATTCGAACATTAAAAGGCAGAGCAATAGGCACATATTTACAGGAAACTGACAAGAATTGGTGCCGCGGCCTCTAATAATTCTTGTAATCCATAGGATGCCTTCTGCAGTTTAGTGCAATCAGTATGCCAAGGAGTAGGAAATATACAGAGACAGAACTAAACATCATGAACGAGATAGCGGTCAACAACAGATACAAAGTAGATATTGTTAATAAATTGCGGCGCAAAAGGTAATAAGAACACTAAGAAGAAACTTAATGAAAAAGTAAAGGGCCACATCGCCGTATTATGGGAAGGTCTCGTAAAAGACAGCAAAGTTTTTTAAACCACATGATGTTAGAATGGCGTTCCAGACAAACAATATAATGAGGTATACCCTGATGCATGATGTCGATAAAAAGACGAATAAATTCGATAGATCAGGAGTTCATAAAATTAAATGTGTGTCCTGTGATGCAAAGTATATTGGACAGACATTTTCGACCAGTTACAATTATCATAAAGATGCAGTCAGATTACGTAATTATGACTAATTAGTTGTTGCGGGTCTTGTATATGAAACAGGCAAGCCCCTTTAGGGAACAGAAGAAGACATGGAAATCTTGCTCAAAGCAAGGAATGGGAGAAAACTCGAGTTGCTGGAAGAACATTGGATCGCCATTCATGAAAAGAAACAAGGAAATATTCTGAGTATGCAAGTGAAACGCAACAAAACGAAATTTTTAATGACTTTAAAAAATTATTTTATGGCAGATCTATAACAATAAATTTCCAGTAGCCTATCTGTTATATGGACTAGCTACAGGTTGATGATTGTAGACTTAGGTAATGGAAGAAAATAAGCTACCAACAAACGGCATTATGGTTGAGGCAATAGCTGTTCGCGCAGTATACAGCGGCCAATGCGAAGCGACCATATTTCGTCAGAAGCGCTGAACTGGACGTGCTCATTCGTTTGTTCGGAAGGGGAGGCCGAAATTGTTTGACCACTTTGGAAGTATCGTGGTGCACAACTTCCGAAGCTATTTGGTCAAAAAAATTATTTGCGTTAATTAATTGCGTTACTTGTAGCTGTATATGTGAGCTTCATGATAACGTGCAAATAATTTCGTTATGAGTCATAGTTATTGTGATATTTGTATCTGAATAAGACATTTGCGAAAATTCAAAAGTACTAGTTCTATCCTATATTCTATTTCTTCCCTGTATACATCCAAGTTGCCCTGACTGGTAATCCATTCTACAGGAATCTCATGGAGCGGTCTTGCATTAACCTGCTGAATCCTCCGTTTTAATGAGACATATACCATACCAATAAATACAATCAACACGGTAATAGTACTGGTTGAAATACCAATGGTCACTATGCTACGTTTCTGCCTGGTATCGTACTCCTCCACATATCTTAATAATTGCTGCATTGAAATTTGACCTTTCTCCGAATCTACTAGTTTATCTATCGTTTGCAATAGTGTAGCATCCAAGGCGTTTTTAATATACGTCAAATTTTCTCCTGGAGACATGCATCTGGCCAGAACAACATCAGATGAGTATCTGTAACCTTGGTGACTCCCGTGACTGTCGCTGGTAAGCTGAAACCATCCCCTACTATTTCACAATTTGTCCCGTTGATTAGCAAAGCACTGTACCGTAATTCCATCTCTGTGGTTGCTGTCCAATTTCCATTGTCATAACACTTGCCTGATATCCTCTCTGTAGCGAATACTGAACACAACTAATGCCTCCCAGCTTGCTGAAAATGTGGCGTAGGCTTCACTATTATTTTCCGACACTCCGAAGCTTCTGCTTCTGCCCTAAATAACTGGATCTCACACGACCCCTTGCCCATGAAAACAACCTGTGTTGGACAAATGGAAACTGGCTCCGTTAGACATCTACTCAACTCTAAACTCGACATAGTAGCATGAGTATCTCCCTCCTTAGAAATTAATAAAACCTCCTGTGTCCTGAACTGTACGCCCTTCCCCCTGCGCTCCCATCTGACCGGATAAGGATGCAGTGTGTAACAGTGATACTGTCTCCCCACACTAGTTACTGGAAATCTGATCTGTACGTAAATCTTAACTAGATCCGTTGTTACCTTAATCCTAGACATATGATAAAAAAGTGACACACTCGCTTCAATGATCTGCTCTGTGTGCTCTACCCCCTCTGGAAACTCTCCCTCTGGCTGCTTCAGACTCCGACTGAATTTTTCTGGTGACATCAACGTCACACTCACCTGCCTGTGCAATGCGTGATGTACTGCCTCTTGCAATTCATCCATCCTCACTTGTGCATCACCAATGCTGTTAACCAGTTCCCACAGAAATTTAGCCGTTTCCATCTTCCTTTCCACTATATCCAATCGCGTTTGTGCATGTTCCAGATCCGTATTCAATAATTTCTGTGTTTGTTCTATATATGCTCGTAACCCTGTAGCCATCCCATGCACCACGTGTGTCACATTCAACAACTCTGTACCTAATCCCCGTATCTCTGTTGTGTGTATATCCACTAACTTCCCTATGCTTTCCTCCCTGTTGAGAAAAACTGTTAAAGAATTGTTCAAATCCTCAACATCGTCTCTATCCGCTGTTCCAAAAATTGTTTTCAGCAACTTCTCACCTGCATTCAACTAACCCCTCTTTACTCTCTTTCTCCTCCCTGGAATCATGCTCACGACTTGGAGCAGTTGTTCCCTTATTTCCTTACATGACCTATCCAAAGCCTCGTATTCTTCTTGTGTGTCCCATAATATTCCGTTCTTAGATGCGACCGTTTCCACACTCGATACCACCTCCTGTATCTTCTTCATCTCGTTCCTTACCTGCAAGATGTTGAGTGCCAGCCGAAGCGTCCACTCGTGACTTGTGAGGACCACATCCGGTTGTTTCCCGAACAACACCCCACTTCGCAACGGCATATCCTGTACCTGGCCAGCTTGTGTCAGCTGCCAGAGGACTACGCACCATACTATCCACTTGTACCTCATCCTGCGTCACCAACACAATGGAGGAAGAAGGAAAAACTCCCATCACTATCGCTCAATACCAATGAAATAACCCTAGACCGTGCACAAAAATTATACACACATGATAATTACTGCTAACTACACTGAATACACTAAGCAGATTCAGAAGGATGTAGGTTTGCAGTAAGTATTGGGAGACGAAGAAGCTTGCACAGGATAGAGTAGCATGGAGAGCTGCATCAAACCAGTCTCAGGACTGAAGACCACAACAACAACACACATCCCTCGAACGCAAATTATACTTAATACCCGGTTTCCTGTCTGCTTCTGCCGCTTCTTTTCGTTTTCTGCCAGAAGGTGAAGTACATATACACGCATCTACTATCCCCTTGAAGGGCTTAACTCTACTAACGTGAACCACCGTTGTCTTCGTAGGCAATTGTAATTTTACATTGACAGGTGATGTCATTTCCACTACGTGGTATGGTCCCTGGAACTTGTTTGTGAACTTCTTGGTTCTCCCTTTTGGAACTTATGGATTAGCTAGTAGCACCCATTGGTCTACTCTGTACTGCGTCAACTTCCTCGTTGTACCTCCTATCTGTTTTTGTCGTTCCAACACTTTCGTGTTAGCTCATCTAACTCTCTGCCATACTTCCTTAATGGTTTTCGCAAATTGCTTTACATGCTCGCCCTCCGCTCCCAGCCTTGGATGAAGCATGTCAAAAGGTGATGGCATCTTCCGCCCATACGCTACTTCGTTCGGCGACAATCCTGTCGACGTATGTGCCTTACTATTATATGCACTGGTTACGAATCTCAAGTACACATCCCAGTCGGTGTGTTGACAATTCACATCTTAGCGATCGTACGATGCACTCTCTGCGTTCGTCCGTTTGCTTGCGGATGGAATGGACTAGTCCGTAGTTTCTTTACCTTCAGTAACGTACACAGTTGCTTCATCAGATCAGACGTGAAATCAGTACCTTGACCCAAGATTAAGGACTGAGGTATCCCTTACCTGAGTAACCAATTATTAACTAAAGCTTGTGCCACCGTACTTGCTTTCTGATCTGGTAATGCGACCATAACTAAATACCTGGGAAAGTGGTCAGTCACTGTTAACACATACTTATTCCCTGCTGCACTCCTATTAAATGGGCCTAATACATCAATTCCGATTCTTTGGCAAGGTCTGTCTGCCTCTGGTAATCTTTGAAGCTGAATCTTTTGATGGCTCAAGTCCGCACGCTGTGTGCATGGCACACAATTCCTGACGTACTCGTCCACATCTTGACTTCGTGTCCTCCACCAAAACTTCTCCGCTATCCGCCTATCCGTAGCTCTTCTCCCGCCATGTCCTGAAAGAAAATGGTAATGCGCCTGTTCCAAAACTTCAGATCTTAACGCTGCTGGTACGACGACGCGCGGGCCGCATTTCGTCGACCTGCAAAGTAACCCGTCCTGTACTAGGAACTTCGGTTGCTTTCTGAACAATTGGCAGTCGCTATCCACGGCTTGTGCCCTTTTCCACTCATCTTCAATCACCCCTGCTACTCGTGATACTGCCACTTTCCTGCTCAATGCGTCAGCATTGGCATGTTTCACACCTGTCTTGTGTATTAACTCATAATCGACCTCACCGAGTCTCAGCGCCCAGCTCACTAGCCTACTCGCTGGGTCTTTCAGACCTAGTAACCATTTCAGAGCTGAATTATCCGTCACAACCTTAAACCTTCTACTGTACAGATGGCACCGAAAGTACGAAATCCCGTATATTACCGCTAACAATTCCTTCTCCGTCGTGGAGTAATTTTGTTCCGCCTTGTTAAGTTGCCGAGATGTGATCACAATCGGATGTTCTTTGCTATCATTTTCTTGCCCAAGTACAACCCCAAGGGAATGATTAGACACGTCACATTGTAGTATAAACTCTTTCGAAAACCCTGGAAACTTCCAAACTGGATCTGATGTCAGTATCCGTTTCCACTCTTGATTGAAATGCTTTCTCGCACTCCGACGTCCAATGGAAGGTAACACCTTTTCTTAGCAACTTAGTAAGTGACCTCGCCATTTCTGCGAACCCCTGTATGAATTTTCGATAATAGCTCCCAAGACCAATATTTGATTGCAGTTGTTTAACCGTTTGCGTAACCAGAAAATCTCGTACTGCAGAAGTGAAACGAGGATCTGTCCATACCCCGCCCTGACTGATAACACGCCCGAGATAATTTACTTGTGCCTGCGCAAAATGGCATTTGTCCAAACTTAATGTTAGCCATGCTGCCTCTAACCGTTCCACATGCTGCTCTATATCTCTTGAAAAAACTATAATATTATCCAGATACACCATGCATTTTTTCGGTTGCAACCCGAAAAGGACTCCATCCGACAACCTCTGAAATGTTGCTGGAGCGTTTTTTAGTACAAACGGCATTCTTTTATACTCTAAGTGACCACAATTCGTCGTAAATGCTGTTATTGGCCTGTCCTCCGCACATACTTCAATCTGGTGATAACCGCTTCGCAAATCCATAGTGGAGAAGAATTTACACTGTCCTAGGTTGTCTAACGTTTCTGGATATTCGGAATCGGATATACGTCCGCCACTGTCCGTTCATTCAAATGTCTGTAATCGCAATAAAAGCGAAATTTTTTCGACCCGTCCAGTGTCTTCTTCGGAACTAGGACCACGCTACTAGACCAAGGACTATTACTGTACTGGATTATCCCATCTTATAGTTGTTGCTCTATTAATTGCTCTACTACTTGTTGTAATTATTTCGGTAGTCTGTATGGCTTACGATACACCGGAGCGTGATTCCCTGTCGGAATACGATGCTGTGTTATCGGTGTAGCAGGTAACATACCCTGTGCTTCAAACAATGCTTTATACTTTAGTAATATTGCTTCTATACCCGAACGATCATTTCCTTTCAAATGATTTACCTTGTCACGAAGTGCAGACGTGCTGACAGTTTGCTTTACATCATAGCCTAGCCTCACACTAGCGATGTCCTCTTCATTCATTAACTCTACTGTGGTTTTACTAATCCCTTCAGCAGATCGACATCATCCCGCCCGAAGTTATCTAAACTCACTGGAACCATAAACTGCCCGTTTATGTTTATTGCCCATGATACGCTCCTACGAATAAAGCAATGCTTTTTGTCTAAAACCCATTACTCGGTAGTGGCTCTACCAAGAATAATCCCTGCTGTGGAACGTCGATCCACCGGTACCCAGATCATCTTCCCTGTACCTGTTCGTACTTTGTCACACAAAATCATCTTTAATGCACTTGTACGCAGTTTAGTTGGTATCACCTTGGCTATCGGTGCTCCTTGCGATTCTAAAACATTTGCAACGGCTGTACCCATTGAGAACAAGTTCCCATCGAGTTCCAGCGTATGCTGTGAAAGGTCAATTTTGGTGTGATGTTTAATCAGAAAGTCCAACCCAAGTATCGCTGAAAATCCCTGTCCCATAGTTGACAACACCTCCATTTGCTCCCGGAACCACACGTTCCCTATCTTAAACTTGATCTGTGCTGTCCCTAGTGCATCTAATTTTTTATCACCTACTGCGCGCAATCTGTATCTCGGAGCTTCCAATTCTTTCATGCCCACGAGGTCCACACTGACAACTGATACATGCGCTCCAGTATCCACTAAAATTCTTCGCCACTTATCTTTTATCCAAATTATCAAACTACAATCCGACTCTTCGTGCACTCGCTGGATACCTCCTTTTACTGGGAATGCCTCCCGATGGCAGATGCACTCCCTTTTTCGTTTAACAGTTTTTTACCTGCTGTATCATTAACCCGATTTTTGGCTTTACATTGGCGTGCCTTATGCCCTATTTTCTGACAATTGAAACACTGCGGTTCCCGACATTGTCTCTTAAAACGACGTTGCTTCCCACAACGGTAATGCTCTTTGGAAGAAGAAAAAATTTTCTTGTCATTGCGACTTCTAGTGGCGCTATCCACTTCCTGCAAATTTGTAGCTACGTGCAATGCTGCTGCTAAGTCACTTGGATTTTCCATCCGTATCCGGCGTGAAAAATCCGGCGAGACCCATCGCAAAAATGTGTCTAAAGCTCTACTCTCTGCTTCTTTCAATAGAACTTCATATGCACTCACATCTTGCGTTAACTCATACGTGTGAGCATTCTTTCTCCTAATTCTGTCTGAAAATTCTTCTACCGTTTGACCCGTTTTTTGCATCATCCTCCCCAATTTTTCTCTAAAAAAATCTGGCACTGTTTTGTTTCCTAAACCTCCGCAATAATCCCTCAGCCAACTCTGTGAACGTAGTAGCATCCTTTAACCCTTCGTGGTATGCCACATAAGTCTTTGCGTCACCTACTAACCGTAACGTCGCCATTTGCAAACACATTTCATCTGACCAACCACACAGTCTAGGCGTACTACGTACGTCACCAATGAAAACATTCACATCCTCTGATGTTTTACCCGAAAAGGAAAGTAACAAATTAGCCGCTGAACAATCTGCCACACCAGAAAAGACAGTACCCTTGCATTCTACACTATAGCTTCCTGAGCCTGATTGAGTATTTTGCAACAATTGTTGCTCCATTCTCTGCATGTGCTGCTTTTGCAACTTATTTTCTTCAATCAGTTTCTTAACTTGCTCTGTCAATGCGACTACGGCGTCACTTGTCCCGGTTGCATGTGTCTCTGGCATTTTCGTGTGGTATACCTCACCTCACAAAAATAAAATTGTATTACCCAGAAGCAAGTTAATTCCTAGCTTGTCTTAATGGCAAGCCATCTAGACTTACCACCTTACCACATTGCTCCGTTACATGACCATAGAAGCCACACACATGACAAGTGCTTAGTACAAATTATCACAAGGAGTGATGTGACCTATTGCTCCACACACTACACATTTAGATGGTACTAAGTTAACGTGACTGTCATTCCCACGAAACTGTGATATGTCTACAGGGCTGCTACGCCTTTCAAATGGCACTCTCACATCCCTTAATGTTGCCCTCGACATGTCTGGCTACACAGAAAACATAGAGAGAAGGCAGTTGCTGGACTCACCCTATTCGGTGTTTCTCGGTTGCTCCACACGGTGCTAGTCAAAGTCGTGGCGTGGGTGCACCTGACACCACTTGTTAGCAGCAGACACAATGGCTGCACCAAAGACTGAAATGGCGTGGAGTTTTACATTTATTTATTGAACTTTCTTTAGAATTTCTCCCTCGTCGTCACTGTCCAGCCCTGCAGATCCCTCCGCCTGGCCTCTGCTGTGTAGATTCTCCGACAATGCATGCAACGCGAGCTGCTGATCGCACTCGGGAGCCTCAGGCCACCAGTGCTCCACTGAAGCCAGGATGCCCTGTGGTTGAGATGAACTCGTCGCCGCTGGTCAGCTGCCGATGCCTGCTGCACTGGCAGCCGGGAAGCCATCAGTCGTGATGTCCGTAAGGTCCCGTCATAGGCGGACCATGCGCCATGGGCCAGGTTGCCGTGAAGTCCGGGCGTCAGTCCCTGGCGGCGAGATAAAGACCGCGCTGCGGCCAGTCCTGCTGGAGGTTCTCGCTGTAGTTTTTCAGCCATAGTGTTGACCGAACTCGGGCCGACATTCAGAGCTGAAGTTGACATTTGGCGGTTAACGGATGACTCCTGTGAGCGGAACAGACTTTCGGAATCATCACCTAAGAAGATTGAACATTCGGACATGGACCACGTCCGTCCTCTGATCCGAACTGCTTCCTAATGGCTTCTGTCTGTCGCTGCCTGCGCTCAACTATTTATATCCCTTGGTGGTAGCTTTTTGTTATTACTTCAGCAGTATATTGCAGCATAACTTAGCGTGCTGGCCTCACTTCCCCTTACTCAGCAGTCTCCAGGCTTCGCTCGGTGCTTGGTCTGTGTGCGTCCTTGCATTAGTCTGTTGGTAGACTGCTGCTGTCAACAGGGTTATCTGTTCTGCCTACTTCGCAACGCCTCGGTCGCCAGTGTGCCTCTGTTTTGCCATTCTCCACTGTGTGAAGTTACGCTTACTACATGTGGCCGCAACACAGGGAATCGCTGTGATTTTGTGCTTGATGCACATTTCATAACATGCTGCTGCGTATGAAATCCAGCTAACACACTGGATTTTTCTTTAGATTTGGGTGGGGTCCATATCTCTCACCAATCTCAAGAAAACTGATCTACATCTACATCTACATCTACATTTATACTCCACAAGCCACCCAACGGTGTGTGGCGGAGGGCACTTTACGTGCCACTGTCATTACCTCCCTTTTCTGTTCCAGTCGCGTATGGTTCGCGGGAAGAACGACTGTCTGAAAGCCTCCGTGCGCGCTCGAATCTCTCTAATTTCGTGATCTCCTCGGAAGGTATAGGTAGGGGGAAGCAATATATTCGACACCTCATCCAGAAACGCACCCTCTTAAAACATGGCGAGCAAGCTACACCGCGATGCAGAGCGCCTCTCTTGCAGAGTCTGCCACTTGAGTTTGCTAAACATCTCCGTAACGCTATCACGGTCACCAAATAACCCTGAAACGAAACGCTTGAGCAATACTCAAGTATAGGTCGAACGAGTGTTTTGTAAGCCACCTGCTTTGTTGATGGACTAAATTATCTAAGGAATCTCCCAATGAATCTCAATGTGGTACCAACCTATATTTTACAGAAGTAGCTACCAGTGTTTTTTCGCTATCATGTAATCATACAGTAAAGGATCCTTCTTGCTATATATTCGCAATACATTACATTTGTCAATGTTCTGATGGAGCGTACACGTTTGTGATCGCTCATGCCAGCGATAAATCAGGACTTAAGTATCCACAAAATTTTTCACATTTTATAAATGGTTTGAGATGTCGAAATGAGCTTTTGGCAAATGATAGCAGGCAAAGAGGAGCTATTTTGCCATACGATTATTACGTAAAACTTCATTATCTACCATTTTATTTCACTAACTACAGACTTCTTCGATGAACGAATGTAATTTTTAAGTGTCATCGATAGCTGGTGAAACGAGAAATGCTTTAGATTTTGGAAAAACACAGGTAAAGATATTAAATGTTTATCTTCATATCGAGGATGTACTTTTTCATAAGCTATTGACCTTACTTTACGTCAGTTTCTCACTTAATAAACTTAACAAGGTACTGTTCCAGAATTCTCTCGCAATTGCTTCTGCACAACATATTAGAGGGGCAATGTGTAAATTATGCTGTGCTTTGTCAAAAGAAGCAAATTTTAACATGGCAGTAAGAGAAATGTAGCTTTTACTCAAAATTTGCGCTCAACACTTCTCCCGGTTACAAATGTTTGACAAGCCAGAAGAAAATATATCCCTGCTTTTGTCTGATTGATTGATGGATTGATCTGTAGAACAATATACATTGCATGGATGTTGTCAAATGTTTGTACAGTATTTCTTATAAAATAAACACGTCTCTTTACAGTATATACAGCTCCTATACTTAGTTCTACTTTCCTAATCATGTCAGTTAAATTTGTTACGCAGTGCAATGTTCATGAACATTAGTCCATTAGTCTATAATTATTTTAAATAGTCATCTGCAGTGAAATAGCTATTATCTAGTAAATATTTTTTTAGCCTTTGACTAAAGGTGTGGGGATCATTTACATCTTTTATTTGTAGTGGTAATCTGTTGTACAATTTAATACCATAATATAATCCACTATTTTGAGTTTTTGACTTATTTCTTCTTTTTAGATGTAAACAGTGTGTGGATTTAGTTCTATGGTTGTGAATTGTGCTGTTTGTGGTATACAGATTAATTTTTTTCTATATATATTATGTTTTAATAAACATATTTATACGGAACTGTCAGAATTTCTAACTTTTTGAACAACTCTTTACAGTGTGCCCTGTTACTGTTATTTGTTACTTTTCGAACAGCTCTTTTCTGTATCTTGAAAATAGTTTGTATGTTTCCAGCACTTACCCCGCAAAACATTATCCCATAATTGAGGACTGATTGCATATACCCAAAGTAGGCTACTTTGAGGGGGAAATACTGCACACTGGTGCAAGGATTCGCAGGGTGTGACATTCTGTAGATAGCCTCTTTTTCTGTAGATAGCCTCACATGCCCTATCCATTTTAGCTGACAGTCTACATTCATCTCCAAGAATTTGCTGTCTGTTACACAATCAAGTACATCATTGTTTACTTTTAGTGTAATGTCAATGGGTTTTTTATTTAACCGGAAGTTTATACAGTTTGTCTTTTTGACATTTAGTGTTACTTTACTCTTTAGTGACCAGTTGTGGATGTCTCTGAGAGCTTCATTGGATTTTTCTATTAACAGTGTTGAGCTTTTGTTTGTAGTCACTACAGTGCTGTCATCAGCAAACAGTATTTTTTCCTCATGCTTGACACTCTGTGGTAAATAATTTGTGTATATAAGGAAGAGGATTGGGTCCAGTACAGTTCCCTGGGAGACACCTATATTAATATATATTGGATCAGATAAGTGTTTACTACCAATCTTTTGCAAATATGTGAGATTTCAACTCTTTGCACTCTGTTTTCCAGGTATGATTTAAGCCATTGCTTTGCTGTACCCTTATTCCCAATAGTTTTAATTTGTGTATTAAAATTTTGTGGTAAGCTGTGTCAAAAGCCTTTTATAATTCCAACAAAATGCCTGTTGCATTCTCGCCCTTGTCTAATGCTTCTAGTATGACTTTGGTAAACTGTGCCGTAGCTGTCTGTGTTTTTTTGTGGACCTGAAACCAAATTGTTCATTGCAGAGAAGTTTAAATTTTTCTAGGTAGTTCATTAGTCTATTTTTCATTATGGTTTCTATTATTTTGGAAATACAAGATAACAAGGAAATTGGTCTGTGGTTTTCTACATTTTTTGCATCGCCATTTTTTACTACTGGTATTACTTTTGCTTGTTTCAGGTATACAGGAAAGCAACCAGATCTGAAAGATTAATTAATTATTGTTGTTAATGGGTTTTTTATGTTGTGTATACGTTTCTTTAGCACTCTAACTGGGATCTCATCTGACTCTGTGGATTTTTTATTCTTTAGATGGTGTAGACCTATCACCTTTGCCACCTCTTGCACTGTTGTTGGAAAGAGCACCATTGAGTGTGGTGGCTGGTCCTGTTGGCATAGAACATATGTGTTTGGGAATTTATGTCCATGATTTGCTGTCTCCTGTTTAATTATGTTCCAAATTGCTTTACTTTTGTTATCTGCCTCCAGTAATGTTTTGCCATTTGTAAGTTTTTTTTGCAGCTAGCAATACATTTCTATAAGTTCTCCTGTAATGAGCCTGTCACCCACAGTTCCTACCCACTCATTAACACTAAAGCATTTTCAGGGAAATTCTTTTTAGATACTAAGCAGAAGTGACAGTAGATATTTCTGTATGGTCACCCTGCTAGTGTGGACGTGGAGCTCCGTTTAATATTTACAAAAAATGTGGGCATGGGCACCAGTTTAGAATGGCAGTTCCCCTCCAGGGCCTGGCGTTTCTCCTGAAGCACCTGCCTGCAACCCCCACACATGTCCCTCCTATTGCAAGTCTACCGCCCACGTTATTCTGCGTGCACTCTACACAATAATATCGCGGACACGTCAGTACACAACAACCGCCAGACCTCTGCAGTATTGTCAACTTGACACTCTTGGAACCCACAAACTGGTGTAGTGTGTGGTGTGAGACAGGATGGCTACTGACACAAATCCACGCTGTTAATATAATATGAGGACCCACAGCCAATTTGTTCTTATTCTATTTTATGAACACTTAAATTTTGTTGGTAGACTTTTTTGGTGTTTTAACTTCATGAGCTAAGTTTTTACAACCTGATGACAAGAGTTTTATCTTTCGAAACGCATTGTTAGGCTATATTAGGACAGAAATATGGTTGAAGGCTAGCAGTTATTGTCGTCAAAGTACGTCACCATGGCCATACGAGTTTGTAACCCACAGTTCCTACCCACTCATTAACACTAAAGAGTGCCTGAGGCCTTGCTACTATGATCACTGAAGGATTTGCATGTTTTCATAATTGGTTACTATGGTAATATGTTTCCCATAAGAGAAGTCGCCTGGTCACTTCCATCCTCAGGATCTTCAGTACAGGTTTTGATCTGATCTTGACTATCGGTAATAGATGCACTTGTTCACGAGGAAGTTTGGTGTGTATAATTTATTAATAACTAGGGGAAGTTGTCGGAATTATGATGACTGAAAGTTCTCTGCTGCTGTGAAAACAGTGCCATTGCCACGTAGCAATAGAGGCACTACTGCTCGAGAAAGCAGCATCGATTTCATAGAACAGAGAAGCTTCGTTAATTTCCACACTGGGTGTGGTGGTCTAGAGGTAAAGTTGTGTTCGCTGCCTTTTAACCTAACGTAATCGAATAAATGGGCACAAAACATTCTGCAACTGTCGCACGTTAGGCAGGATTGGTAATTCTGTAGTGGCACACTTTCAAGTTTGAGA
The DNA here is from genome assembly GCF_023897955.1 of Schistocerca gregaria. Taxonomy (NCBI): domain Eukaryota; kingdom Metazoa; phylum Arthropoda; class Insecta; order Orthoptera; family Acrididae; genus Schistocerca; species Schistocerca gregaria. Next base: position 322,430,973 of record NC_064927.1, read on the forward strand.
GTAGTTGATGCAGGCTCAAGGTGACACTGCTGTAAAAGTGCATCAAAATCTTGTCCTTTTGCCGATAGCTGTCCAATCAATACTCGTCAAAGATGTACCATTGTGCAATAAGTAATCCATGACAGTTTTTTTCAGACCCAGTGACGTGGTTGACATCAGTAGAGTACAGGGCAATAAATCCCCCATAACAGAATTAATGCTGGGAATTCACTTCAGACACCAGCTGAAAAAGTGATGTTAAGTGTTCATAGTCCATGTAAAATTTGAATTCCACACATTCCAGGTAATGTCAAAAATGTTTTATAGAAAGACATAAAGTAAGGAGCTCTCTGTCAAATGCACTTCATTTTTTTCTGTGTAGATAGACCTGTTCAAAAGAAAGCCAGTGGCTCCCACACTCCTGATACTAATTGTGGGAGTGCTGCCCCCATAGTCGATTGGCTGGCATCAAGAAAAAGAGCCGTGTGTGTACTGGAAATGGGCTAGATGAATAAGACAGCCTTTGCTGGAGACACTTCCACGAACTTGAATGGCGCCTCTGCCAGACGCGACCAGGGGACTTTTCTGACACCAGGAACGTGTTTGATCTTTAGTAGGTCATTAATAAGTTCTGTAATTTCTGCAAACTTCCCCAGTAATGACTGGCCGTACCTACAAACCTGCATAAATCTTTGTATGTGACTTATCCTTTTTAAGAACAATTTTTAAGAGGGCAGCCCAGCACCGTTGAGCGAGACACTGTTCTGTCGGTTAGCAGCTTTACCAGCCCTTAATTTATCCAGAAGTGATGATGGTGATTTATGGCGGAGGGCACTAAACAGCTAGGTCATCAGAGATCCAGAGGTAGTCCGCAAGGGTGGAAAGCAACAAACTGTCCCGATGCTGTGGGGATGTGGTGGACAGTGGAATGTTGCTGCTGGCTCAGAGCCAATACTAAATCCGTTATCACAAGGAATTTTTCAAGCAATTGCTGTGCCGCCATTGGTTATTTGGGCAGTGTCGATAGGCGCCATCGTTAAGCCTCGTAATTCTGTTTGAGTCTCGCACAGAGCCATCTACATGTCAGTGATCCCCAGCTTTAGTATACATTGCTGTCAATTAGGCCTCTTACAGATTCTTTTTCTTTGAGGGAAAGTTCATTGATAAGAGTAATTTTCTGTCATAGTTGAGTGTATTGCTTTTGGGAGCCCTCTCTGTATAGCCATCTGGAAGTCGTGACACTGTCTCCTTGCATGGCGCGCGGATTGTGCACTGTGCATAAAGGCATGCACAGAATGGGCAGAAGTTGTCGCAATGTGGGAGAACACGGGAATCTTCATGCCTTCCAGGCTGGCATCTGGTGTCCACCATGGAAGGGAGCGTATGACAGTTGGAGATTGGACAAGAAGATGATTATGGAAGTCCACAGATAACGAAAAAGAAGTAAGAAAATTGGCAGCCAATAAGGGACAAGGAAAATCAGCTACTAAGAAATGCCACGGAGTTGAGAAACTATCCTGCAGATTCAGTATCACATGCGGCCAACCATATGTCTGAATTGAAGATTGATTTGCAGCCATTATTACAGGCACACCAGGAAACTGAGGCCCGTCCCTCGCATCCTGTCGACCAAAAATTCCATACCAGATGTCTTATCCAAGACGAATAAATGTGAAAATTCACTTTTAGCAGAAACTGTGGCAATGTGCATTTCATGTAGGTGCTTACTGGTTGCAGAGCGGCATGCACACCTATTCGCTTCTGTTGTTGTCATTTGGGAACCCACATGGTTGTAACATTGTCTAGCATTGCACCTCAAGCATCTATGGAACGAAACCCATTCGAATTTTCTTTGTGGCCACTTGTAAGGGAACCATATGCTCCTTGGGATGCCATCTGTCGGCTTAGCATTGAATCTTGCCAGTTTAGCAAGGATTTGCTCCATACGTGAGTCTGGCAGTTGCTTGCCTGAGTGACCAGCACATGAACATTACATGGTGTGCCACATGTGCGTGGTTCAGGGCCGGGATCCATAACCTGATCAGCTGATGTGCTTGAATGAACCACTTCATCACATGCAACTGCCGCAACATCTGCCTTTAATCCCAATTCATCCACAGCTAGGTCAGGAAATGCTGACAAAACACTGTGAACAGCCCATGGGAGACAACGTAACCAAAATAATTTCATTGACTGTTCTGGAAGGAGCTCCGGACCCATCAAAGTATGAAGTGAGTGCAGTAGCTGGGAGGGCGCTCACCGGTACCAAAATTGCTATCCACAATCTTTTGCAAACGAGATTCTGAAGACACAAGAAAACGCTGCAAAACAGTTTCTATGAACACCACAAGAGAACAATGAAGCAGAATATCCTCTACTTGCTCAATAATGTTAAAGTCCATTGCGAAACAACAATGGCTAATTGATCTTAACCTGAAGTAATGATTTGCAGTTGAAAAAGGGCGTCCACTTGCGCCAACCATACTTGTGGCCTCATATGCTAAAAAGATGGTAGCTTTACATGATCCCGTCTTGAGGTGTCACCAGAACAAGCAGTATGTAAGTCAGCAACAGTAGGAGACTGTAAGGAAGAGCCAGTTACTGGCAATCGTTGTTTTTCTTTCTTGATGATGGCGCGTGGCATCGTCAAATATCAGAGTGTAATTATGTTTCAGATAAACACAAAATTTCACAACATATGACGTCTTGGTCACCACTATAGATGATAAATGTACACAGTATGGACTTAAATGAATCCTTCTTTATTTACCACAATTTGCTTCCCAAACAATAGAGCACAACACAGGCGTGTTTTCACAGCTAGACAGTAATACAAAGAAGATACAAAATATAATCAAACAAAAAATATAACACACAATATAATGTTTGGCTTCTTGGTCGTTGACCATTGCATTTACCACAGTGCCAATGAGTCTCAACAATGAAAGAGTGCGTACTAATTTTTACAACAGGAGTGCCGTCACATCAAACAAGATTTTTTACTTTACCATTTTTTTTTCTTTATAGCCTTCAGATTATGATCCATTTAATCCGCATCTGATACGTACATGATATGCCACAAATTAAAATATGTAATGGTATCCAGTCACAACCACACTTACACACATGATCCATATAGAACATTTACCTTGGTACTAAACATTAGTTACATCATAATGTGCTCCTATAATTTTCACAAAATATTGCACCAAACATCTGAACTTTGTTGACAAGCATTGCTTAAAACATTTAAGTTATATGAAAGTGGTGATATTCAGTTACCTAATGTTCTTCTCTGAATTTCATGCTGAACTCTATGTAGTGGCCCGTAAACAAAATTGCTAATAAGACAGCCAAGTCATTCAGCTCTAGATAGTCAGTGCTCCATGCATGAAGCCAGGGGTGTCTCACTAGTCCACAAATAAAATTCAAACACGGGAGTATGAGTCTTCAGTGCTACAACTTAGAATCCATTGGCCAACTGTACACTGGCATCCCAATCTTTTGGCATGAGAGCTTGCACTCATTGTAAACAATATCATAAAGTAATTGATGGTACAGAATTGATCATGGGTGTTCATAGATTATGCCTCTCACAGCTTCAGTTCTTCTAACACTTGTAGGACAATGTCCTACAAGTGGCAGCCCTCATTTCCCATATCTGGTGTGCAACCTCTATGATGTCTATCTTGATCCCCTGCGTTTATTGTGAATAATTCCCTGTCTTCTAGTCATTGTAACTACATGCTGAATATTTTTCAGATGGAATGTGGTGTTGATGATGTTGTTCAACCTCTGTGACACAATCCTGTTCACTAAACCATAGCAGAGTACTTTGTCTGTCACTTTCCACGTGGAATACTAGGACTTAATTTCCCTGTTTACATTGTTAACTCCTTATGGAATCACTGATCCTGTTCTGATGCCAGCACAATCTCAAAACAATATGTACAGAATGGCTGATGTAAGAAGCAATTGTAAATGCAATGTCTGACACAGAACTGCAGTCAGAGGGCTAAGTACAGAGACAAACAAAACAACAGAAATGAGCAATAAATGTCAGCCAGAGGACAGCCCACACCAATGAATGCGGACTCAGGTATTATGTCTGAGGTGTCAACAATTATTTGCTTCCAAACATATGTTTATAGGGCTTTTTTTCTAGTTCTGATCTGTACTGTTTTTTGTAAGAATACAAGATATTTTGCTTATTAAACATACTGTACACTGAGGTGCAAAAAGTCATTGAATAGCGATATACACATGTAGATGGCTGTAGTATCGCGTCACAAGGTAGAAAAAGGGTAGTGTATTGGCAAAGCTGTCATTTGTGCACAGGTGATTCATGTAAAAGGTTTCTGACATGATTATGACTGCACAACAGAAATTAACAGACTTTGAACATGGAATGGTAGTTGGAGATAGATGCATGGGACATTCCACTTCAGAAATTCTTTGGGAATTGAATATCCAGAGCCGTCTGCTTTGACTGAGCAGTTTTAGGTGCTTCAGTCGGGAATAGTGCTGCTGCTACAGTCACAGGTTCAAATCCTGCCTCGGGCATGGATGTGTGTGATGTCCTTAAGTTAGTTAGATTTAAGTAGTTCTAAGTCTAGGGGACTGATGACCTCAGATGTTAAGTCCCATAATGCTTAGAGTCATTTGAACCATTTCAATATCTGGAGATAAACAGTGTCAAAAGCATTCCCAGAAAACTAAATTTCAGGTATTACCTCTCACCATGGAGAATGCAATGGATGGCGGCCTTCACTTAATGACTGAGGGCAGTGGCGTTTGTGTTGAGCTGTTAGTGCTAATAGACAATCAACACTGCATAAAATAACAGCAGAAATCAATGTGGGACATATGACAAACATATCTGTTAGGACCATGAGACGAAATTTGGTGTTAATGGACTATGGCAGTAGACAAGCAACACGATTTTGCGAACACTCTGACATCGACAGCAGTACCTCTACTGGGCTTGTAACAATAGCAGTTGGATCCTATATGACTGGGAAACATTGGCCTGATCAGATGTGTCCAAATTTCAGTTGGTCAGAACTGATGGTAGGGTTCAAGTGTGACACAGACCCCATGAAGCCATAAACTCAAGTCATCGACAAGGCACTGCGCAAGATGGTGGTGGCCCCGTAATGGTGTGGGTTGTGTTTGCTTGGAATGGACTGAGTTCTCTGGTCCAAATGAACTGATCATTGACTGGAAATAGTTATGTTCAGCTACTTGGAGACCATTTGCAGTCATTCATTAATGACAATGTGCTATGTCATCATGACACATTTGTTTGCAATTAGTGTGAAGAACATTCTGGACAGTTTGAGTGAATGATTGGCTACCAAAGTTGTTGACATGAATCCCATTGACCATTTTTGGGACATAATCAAGTGCACAAAATCCTGTTCCAGCAACATTTTCATAATTATGGATGGCTATAGAGACAGCATGGCTCAATCGTTCTGCAAGGGAGTTCCAACAACTTGTTGAGTCCATGACATGTTGAGCTGCAGCAGTATGGGAGGAAAAAGATCTGATACAACATTACGAAGTATCCCATGACTTTTGTCATCTCAGTTTATATCACAATGACAGGTTAAAAGGGCTATAGGTAGAGAGCATAGGGCTATAAATACAGAGATACTGTGTGAGATATGTTTCACTGTCAAAAAACACAACATATGAAGCCATCAATGACTGCTGTAGCAGAAGCTTATAAAAGTATCTCTCACAAAAATCCAGAGAAATTTTTGTCATATGTAAAGGGTCCCAGTACAACTGCAGTTAGTAGAAGAGGACTTAGATAATCCAGTATGCTCAGGAATCTGTCAATGCTAAATTATCAAATTTGTTGAATTTCCCAGGTCATTTTTAAAAATATGATTTAAGAAAGGAATATAAGTGAAACCTATAGTTTTAATGTACAAAAACAGGTAGGTGTTTCTGTTAAATGCAACAGGAGAGATTTCAGTTTATAAAATTAAAAGTATATATTACTTTTTTTGTAGAAACAAAATTGAATTAAAATTCAAATATTGCACTCCTCTGTCACATCTGTTTAAGGCTAAAACTCTTGGAAGGGTTCAGTAAATGCAAATAGCTTTTTGTACACCAGTTACACAATAAAATAACTGCCATTTATTTACAAACTTCAAGAACAGGTTAATTAATAAAAATTACCAAGGATTTGGTGCAATTTAATTGGAATCAATGTCTCCAGGAATAGCACAGATATCTGACATTGTCAGGGGTAGGTAATATGTTGGACTAGCACCTACCATTGACAACGGAGCTGAAATTATCATCTGAGATCTCTGAAACATTGCATAAATCCTACCACATTTCTCCAATTGAGCTACCTTTTGATGAACATAATTTTGTATGATGTGCAGATCTGTAACTTTAGAAGTGTGGCATTGTTTGTTACTCTCAGTGAATTTCATAAAACTGTTCCGAAGCCTCAGCCCAAGAAATATGAGTTGTAGGAGTCCCTTCTTCGTCAGTCTCAGTTTCTGGTGGTGAACATACAATTGCTCAGTGAGGAATATAATTGTGACTGATGAGGTGCCACACTGAACAGTTCTGATGTCTCTCAGAGGTGTCTAATTGACTGCCGACCATGCCAAGCTAAAAATACAGGAAAATTTCTGATGATTGCTAGACTATCAGCTCTGCCAGATTATCGAGTGCCAGCTTGGTCTTACAAATACTCATGGATCATGCAGGAACTGAAACTGACACTAACAAAGCTAAGGCAGAAATGTTGTACTTTGTTTTCAAATACTCCTTTACTAAGGAAGATATGGAATTACTGCCTCAGTTTAATTCTCATGCTGTCATAAAGATGAGTGATATAATCGTTAGTGAGAGTGGTGTCGAGAAACAGATAAAATATCCCAAATTAAACAAGGCTTTTGGGCCCAATGGAATTATTGTCAGATTCTATACAGAATTTCCAGCTGAATTAGCTCCCCTTTTAACCTTAATGTACTGGAGGTCCCTCGAACAAAACTGTTACCAGGTGATAGAAAGTGAGTACATGTCACACCTGTCTACAAGAAGAATAGCAGAAGTGATCCACAATATTATCATCAAATCTGAAAATTCTTGGCAGATTAAAACTGATTGGGGCTCAAACTCAGAATCTTTGCCTTTCAAGGACAATTGCACTACTGACTGAGATATCAAAGTATGGTACATGACCTGCCCTCAAAGCTCTTCTCCACAATGTCTTTTGTTCCAAGAGTACTAATTCTGAAAGGTACGTGGGATAAATTC